>NC_134538.1:117512436-118712436 GCF_050624435.1 Tenrec ecaudatus | reverse complement strand
AGGATCTGCTGGGCTACTTAAATTCAAGGCAGATAAGTCAATTTAGAAAATTATGTTGCTGATACTGGGGGTCCCAAAGAAGTCGTCATGATAGATTGTTGTTGAAGGTTGCAGGACAGTCATGGGACCGTATTAGGAAAAAAAACTTTAAGAACATTTAAAACTGCATTAGGAGAAAACTATGAGGGAAAATGCACTAGGAAATTTTTTTTGCCATCAAAACAATGCAATTACGCATTCCTTGAGAGTAGGAAGGGCTATCCCATGACAATTTTATTGGGAAACTTTACCCTATCCCCTCTATAACATGAATCTCATCCTTTCAGGCTTCTTTGTGTTCCCTAAACTCAAAGGACAATTAAAAGGAAGTTGATATAAACCCTTAAATATCCCCAAACTCTGTTTCAACATAGTCTTAATTGAAAAGCTCAGAAATGCTTGGGAAAGGTTAGGGAGTGCTTCCGAATTGCATAGACCTAGATTGAGGATATGCCAAGAAACAATAGCTTTACATTTTGATACATTTTTAAAATTGAGGCTTGTAGGATGTAACGATACGTTTTGATTTACTTTCACATACGTAGGCTTAATGTATGTGAAATGTAATGTTACTTCTAAATTCACAATTGTACCTCTCTATGTTTTTGTTTGTGTCTTTCAAGAAGCATCATGTGAGCTATTTATGTAATCTTAATCCATGTCAGTGTTTGATGTTAATTAATTATTGGGTTATGTATTGCGTTTCTAACCACAAGGCAACACCAGCTACTTCACAGGAGAGAGAGGAGGCTTCCTAGTTCCATAAAGATTCACAGCCTTTAAGATGCATGCCCTCAGAAAACCACAGGGGCCGTTTGCTGTGTCCTATAGTGTCACAATGAGTAGGAATTGACTAGATGGCAGTGAGTTTGGAGTTTTTTCAAATGTCTTAGTATGAGGATGCTGAATTATGGGAAGTGAGGTATGGGTTAAGGGTCAAGAAGAAACTGAATAATTACTATCATCCTGGTGATAATATATGAAGCTCTGCTGCCTTAGTGGTTACATGTCGGGCTGCGCTCCACAAGGTCGGGCTGTGCTCCACAAGGTCGGGCTGTGCTCCACAAGGTCGGTGGTGTGAAACGGCCAGCCCCTTTATGGGAGAAAGAAGTCGTTTTCTACCACTCCAAACCATTACAGCCTTAGAAACTCACAAGGGCAGTTCTGCCCTGCCCTGTATTGTCACAATGAGTCGGTATGTAATTGATGGCTGGGGTGGTGTAGTTTGGTCTTTATTATAAAAGGTTCACTAAGGCACAGGTAGAGTCCTAAAGGTTCAGAGTGAAGTGTTACAGTGAAAGGAATGCGACTCTTCCTGCAAAACTTAGAGAAACTGTGATGGAGCTTTAGTGGTTCCAGTTACAACACCCAAGTGCAAGAGAAGGCAAAGGCCATTGGCTCTCTGGGTATCACTAAATATTATGAAGTATATTTTCCATAAGCATATTTCTAGGAAAAAAGATGCAACAATTGGAGCTTCTGGAGGCAGGAGCAGAAGTTATGCTTTGCCCATCAAGTAAGTCCTGAAGCAATGATGAGACACTCGGTCAATCCATCACATTTAGTGACTTGGTTGTCACCACCATGAATGGGCCCTTGTTATGCCCAACAGAGATGCTGATGGCAAAAAGAGTGCCATGCTACTGATTGCAAGGGTATTGGCTAGACTCCGCACAGAGGGCCCTCAGAAGAAAAGTACTGTAATCTGCTTCCAAAAGATCACCAAACTTCAAAAGAAAACTCACTGCCATCCAGTTGGTGCGACTTGGTGACCCTACAGGGCAGGTAGAACTGACCCTGTGAGTTTCTGAGACTGTAACTCTTTACAGGATCAGCACATCCCATCTTTCCCCAGCCAAGCAGCTGGTGGCTTCCAATTGCTGGCCTTGCCATTAGCAGCGCAGTGGCAATCATCATGGCCCCGGTCCTGTGGGATGCACATTGAGTCTGGTACACGGGAGGTCGCCATAAGTCAGAGTTTAGCTGGTGATTTCTAGCTTGGTTTTAAGTCATTAGGTGCTTGGCTCTTCCTGAGGTCCGGCAGCTATAAGAGCGGCTATGGAAGGCAGGGAGCCCTGGTGACACAGTGGCTGTAGGCTGTGCTGCTGACTGCAAGGTCAGCAGTTTAAAACCACCAGCCACTCTGTGGGAGAAAGATGGGCTTTCTACTCTGGTAAAGAGCCTCTGAAACCCACAGAAGCAGTCTACTCTGTCCTATAGGGTCACTATGAGTCAGTATCTCCTGGACAGCATTTTAGGAAGGGCAAAGGCAGAGGGGCAGTAGATTTATCACACTCTATGTATTTTCAAGTATACCTGAACTTAATCTTTGAGAGAGTGAGTTTTGTAGTAATATCAGGTACAATTTTTGATAATCTGTTGAGTTTAACTTTCTTTCTTGTACATCAAACAGCTTCTTTTAAATTTATAATTAAGTAAATATATACATAAATGCATAGGATTTTGTTTTATTTTGTAATTTACTCTTAAAATAGGTCTAGTCTATGTTACTTAGAGAAATAAATTCATAAACACTTATGTGTATAAGAAAGATCTTTATATCAAAGAGTAATTATATATTAAGTAAAAATACCAGCCTAGTCCAATCAAGTCCATAAGTCTGATATTAACCCATAGGTCCAATACCAGTCCATGAATTCTTCTTTAGACTCATGCAACACAGCACTGATGTTGAATGCAGGAAGATCACAGGCCAGGGGGTGGAAAGTCTTATGGATCAAGTGGTGATAGAAGCATCTTAGCACTGGCTTGGGTCTCCACATGGCTGCTCTAGCTCCATCAGCATAGCTCCATGAGGCTTGTCAACAGGAATACCAAGCAGAGAATGTGTGTCCCACCTCCAGTGAACCATTTATCTCCTTACCGCCTCCAAATGAGGTCATCAAGCAGCCAACTGATTGATAGGCTAAATTCCATCCCTTTACTCTTAATAGTCTCAAGTTAGTAAAAGATAATGTAAGTACCACACCTAAGGTTTAAATATTGTGTATGCCATCATTTCTACTAAGTGGGTCTTTTACTCTTTTTACCTCATGTCCCCAAAATCCGTGCAGCTCTTTTGGATTAAGGGCTGAAGGGAAACACATAACGCATTGAAGAACTATTGTTTTGAAGTCAGGTACGTTAGAATGTATATCATAGATTTATTACTTAGGATTATGAACAATTTACAAACCACTCACCCAAGCCCATTGTCTTTAAATTGATTCCAATTTGTAGTAATCTTTTATAAGGGTTCTGAGGCCTTAAGGGAATGGAGAGCTACAGCTTTCTACATTGGAGCAGCTGGTGGGTTTGAACCCCTAATCTTATGGTTAGCAGACTAACACCTAACAACGCAAGAATTCCTACTAAGCCACTCATATATGTTTTTCTTTTTTCCTTCCTTCCTTCCTTCTGTGAAACAATGATATTTAAGAAAACTGAAATGATTTATATTTGCTCATTATTATAATTTTTCACCATAACCATTATTATAAATATTAATAACTGCCAAGGTAGAAATATGGCTAGGAGAAACTCAAAATAAGTAGAATTTAAGTAGGTACAATAATTCTAAATTCTCATGTTTAATATTCATAGCATGTTCTAAAACATGTCATTCATATTTAAATGATGCTTTACTCTTTTTTTCTGTACTACCCTCACATTGTTTATTTTGCTTTGAAAATGAATAGTTAATTCTGAGAGGGAGAAGGTGTGAAGATAAAATTCTAGGAAAAATATAACTGGGACAGGTAGCATTTAGACAATTGAAAGCTTAAATCCATTATATTGTTCATGATAATTATTTGTGCTTTGCAAATAGAAGGTGTGCGTGTGTGTGTGTGTGTGTGTGTGTGTGTGTGTGTGTGTCTGCGTGTAGACACATGATTTTAAACCAAGCAGTCTAAAGAATGTGTGACATTGTGGGTTCTCGCTCTCACTGCCGTTGCGTTTTATTCTAGTTCATGGCAGCTCTGTAGGACAGAGCCGAATGGCCACTGTGGTTTCTGAGACTACAGTGCTTTATGCGAGTATACAGCCACATCTTTCTTCTTCAAGTTTTGGGTTATGTTCACTAAATTGATGATAATTCAGTACATTGAATTATTTTTGCTGAAAATAGGCAGTATAGCTTTTATAAAAATGGCACCGAGTTTTAAAAATTAAAATTATTTTCAATATATTACTGATACATAGTAAATTAATTAATAAAATAGAACTAAAAGAAGAAAAACTATAAACAATGATACAAACAAAACAATCAACTTACTAGGAGACAATTGGTTTTTGATCCCAAATATTTTTCCTTCTAAATGTTTGAAATTGAGAAATATGTAAGAGCTCACTGTCGGATGGTGGTGGTGGTGGTGGTGGTGGTAGAAAGCACTATTTTTCATGCAGCATAATATGGATTTACAAACAAGCACCTACTAGCATCGCCTCCATTCTGACACACAGTGAGTCCACCCAGGCTGTAAGTGCATAGGGCGAGCAGCCCAAGTTTAACCCACGGCACCATCGGGTCTCCCATGACATATATTCATCATGGCTTTCAATATGTATTAATCATGGGTTTAAACATAAATTTTAAAAAATAGGTTTATTGTCTTATAATATTTTTAGACATAGAAACTGTTAGATCACTGAAATTATTTTACTTTATTGGTGCAATAATCAGTTAGTAAAAGAATGACTCCCAAAGGCAAACAGTTGATTTATTGAGCTCCAAAAATAGGCACAATTATATCATCTGTAACTTCAAACTCTGTATTCATAGATCTATTTTTATGAATCTATTTGTGAATATCATTTTCTATTTATTATGGTGCTGATGATAAAAATAATGACCAAAGGGGTTAAGATTGACATTCATAAGTGTTAGCTTTTTTGATTTCAGATTAGAATTTCAGAACCACCAGAGGATTCAATGACAATTTTCAAAACTGTGCCAAGTGGAGCTGCAGATCTCCCTGGATAGTCCCATCACTGGGACCTCTGTTATCACTCCAAGTGTGACGTCTCCTGGCACAATCACCTACAACAGTGGTTCCCAACCTTCCTAATGCCGTGGTTCTTTCATAGTTCATGTGGTGGTGACCCCCCAACCATAACATTATTTTCATTGCTACTTCATAACTATAATTTTGCTACTGTTATGAAACAGGAGACCCCTGTGAAAGGGTTGTTCAACCCCCAAGGGGTCATGACCCATGGGTTGAGAACCTGACCTAGAAGCTGGTTAGAATGAGAAGCTCAGTTTCCCCTTCAGACGTACTATCTCAGAATCTGCAATGAACAAGGTCACGGATGAAACAAGGTATGGATGAGAGTTACTCAGGAAGAACTTAGAAAAACTTTTAAGGGAAAAAAAAAGAACAGATTAATTAATGAAGCAATTTCCTGATGAGAAGGTAGACTGGTTCATAGGAGTTTCTGAGTATATCTTTTAGGTTGCAAAATTAATTATGCTTTTTCTTTTAAGGCAAACATTATAAAAATAACAACCGACTGCCATCAGGCTGATTATAACTCATAGCAGCCCTAGAGAACAGAATAGATATGCCCCAGTATGTTTCTGAGACTGCATCTTTACAGAAATAGACAGCCTTTAGTTTCTTCCGTGGAGGGGATGACAGGTTCAAATAGCTGACCTTGTGGTTGGCAGCCAGAAGTGCAACCACCATGCCCCTGGGCTCCTGAAGTCAAGCACAGGCCCCTGCTGTGCAGGCCCATAGTATTCCTAAAACAGTTGCATCTGCTGCAATGTCAGGATGTTAGATGCTGCCACCAGAATCTGGGGGCAGCTGGGTGAGGTGGCCTGACAGCTGTGTGGTGTACTCTACACTGAGAAGCAAGTTCATGCACTTAACAGAAGTGGCTTTGCAGAGCATAGCTGTTAAAACTTTCCCGGCAAATGCTACCAGCTAAATTATAAGGGTGAATTAAAGGGTGCCCTTTATAAATAGTCACAAAAGGCCTCTGCAGCTGATTATAGTGTGGGTGTAATTTGGATAAAGGTTTGCTGTAGGCATGAAATTATAGTACTGCTACTGGAATGGAGCCAAGAGCCGAGCCATTTCCAATCGCTGTCTCACCACCTGCTAGTACACTGATTCCGAATCCGTGAAGTCGAATGAATCACCAAGTTTCATCTGAAACACTTAATCTAGTTATTTGCAAGTGAAGCTTTTTGAGTCATATCCTCACCGTCAGACTAACCTGTAGTTCTAGGGAAAAACATTTGAAAAGAAAGAGAAGGCTTTCTGCCAGGTAACGTTATGTTTGGTTCTGAGTCAGGCCTGGATTATATCTGCCTCACAGTGTACCTGGGAGTCTCAGACAAGGATGGACCTAAGGACTCTCTTCTCCTCAAGAAGTTCGAGTTCAGAACCATGTCTTTCTCCACTTCCCCAGACTGAGAGCAATTGGTCTAAGGAGTGAACTTTTAAACAATCAGGGACAAAGTAGTGGCCATGAAGGTCGGCCACACCTTGGGTCAAGCTAATGACAGAACCATTTCCTCTGAGGTTTCTTTTCTCACTGCATAAGCCTTCCCATTGCCTGTTTGAAGAGAACTAGAATTTTGAAAGTGCTCACCCCAGTGGCACAATGGCTAAAGCCCTGGTGGCTAACCCAAGGGAAGGCGGTTAGCACCCACCAGGCACCCCGTGTGTGAACAGACCTGGGGATCCACTCCCATGAAGGAAATCCCACGGGGCAGTGCTCCTCTGTCCAGTAAAGGCACTATGAATTGGAATAGATATAACGGCACACAGCACCACTACCATCCCCCTGTGTGTCGGGGGTGAAACTCATGTATTTTCTAAAGTGCTGTGTAGTGCTTGTTGTGTTCAACATACTGTCTTAGCTCTCTGTAGACATATCTGTAATAGTTACTACCATTATGATGTAGGTACTATTTACCTACCTCTGATGTAGATTTTATTTGTCTTATAGGAAAGGAAATGCGCACAGAAAGAAATATATGTCCCATGATAAAGCTGTAAAGTTGGCACCAAGATTCAAATCCAGACAGCAGAAATCCTACTTTAGCTTGCAATAACAGAATAGTTGACAGTCAGATTTCGCGGAGGAGTGATCAAAGAGGGGTGGTAGCCATTGTGAGCCCGGAGACCTATAACTGAGTCCTGGGCAGGAAACGTGTCCAGCTTTCACAGTGACCTAAAACTGACAGGGTAGGGAAACAGAGGAGCTGGCCGTTTCTTCTCTCTCCCTTGGCCGAAAAGCAAGGGGAACAGAAAAGCAAGGCACAGGCTGGCAGGCAAACTAAGGGCCAAGTCACGAATCCTCATTCTGAGCAGATGCCATGTCTGATGCAAATTCATATGGGCACACAAAAGCAGATACAGACAGGAGAGTTTGGCTGCCCGTCGGCTTCCTGTGTCCCAGAAAGAACCAGGCTGACCCTTGGGGGCAGTTGGCCAGACTGGGGGCAAATTAAATGGAAGGGTGTAGGCTGATGGAAGCAGATCAGAGGAACCCAGTTTAAATTGCTGGAGCTTAGAGGAAGGAGGAGGCATTTGTGGGCAGAACAGGGTGTGGCCGGGTCAACTGTAGTCTTCCTGGGGGCTGAACAGAATATTACTCAGTGTCTGTCACTCTACCTCCCTCCCTCCTGAAAAATGAGCAAGACATCCCTAACTGCGTTCATTAGATTACATAATCGTAAATGTTGAGAAGTCAGATTCCTTAGATTCTGCAATGTACAGAGTTCTTCATGGAAAGTAATTGGTTACACTTCAGAGGTGGGAGATGCAGCTACCAGAAAGTATGCCGCTCTAAGAGAAAAGAGGACTTTGCTCGCTTTCACAGAATTTAATATAAAAGCAAAATCTTATTGCCCGCCTCTTCCTTTTCCCTTTACGTCATTAGCATGGGATTAAAAAATTTAAAGTAGGACTTCAAACCTGTAGCTAGCAGCTGTTTTCTATTATGAAAGACAATGTACTCATACATATGTATTATTCACTTAATGAAATTGTTGGACATTCCTTAAAAAAGAAGGCATTCTGAATTTGTGTAGTGAATTATGTCTTTGGGTTGCCAGTAGTTTTCATATTTTAAGTAGAAAAAGTGACTGGGCAAGGAAAGCATCTCTGCTTTCATGTGATTTGAGGCGTGCTAGTCCGGCAGTCCCTGGGTGGCTTAGTGGTTCCTTGTTGGGCTCTGAGACGCAGCCAATTACTTAATGTGGCCCTTCTACCAATCATCTGTTGTACAATAATTCCTAACGTGATATATTATAATTCCGGACTCTGTGCTTACAGCTATGATCCCATTTTGGAGGGAGTTCTCTGCCATGCTAATAGCATTCATGTGGGATTAAGTGCTGATCTTAGTTGAGTTTGTGAACCATGTCAGCCCCTTTGTTTCTTTAGGGGTGTGGCCTGTTGAAACACAAAATTCACATTTATATCAAAGCTGTTCCACTGGGCATGAGAGCCACCGTGGGGGCAGAGAGAAATCCCAGGACCAGTGGAAGAAAAGCATGCTTGAGATAGCTGGAGTGATAGAGGCACAGATACTGTGGGACACAGCAAAGGAGCGAGGCCAAGGCAGGCTGAGACCAGAGGCCAAGGCAAGGAAAACATGAGACAACAGAGGAGCAGCACAGAGCCTGGGCCACAGTTAACAAGAGGCCTTCCTGGTGCACAGAAGCAGAGATCAGTGGACTGAGAGGCTGAAGACCAGAGAGACGCTTGGCTGTTGCTATGATCAATGGTGGTACCCTACTGTTTACAGATGCTGACGTGACATGTATTCACTTCCCTCGTCATCATATTCATAATGCACTCAACACCAAGCTGCCATTGGGTTAATACATACTCATAGCAGCCTGCCATCATGCTTTACAGTTATGGAAAGCCTGGGCTTTCTGCCTCAGAGAGGCTGGTGGTTTCCAACTGCTGACCTTGGGTTCGCAGCCTGACAATGCCACCAGGGCTCCTTAACACTAAAGCAGAGGAGGTCCAGTCGGAAAACCCCACGCCGCAGGTTCTTTTCCTCAGCTGAGAACCACAAGGTCAACAGTTCAAACTCATGGAAAATGATGAAGTTTCTGTACCTGTAAAGATTTACATCCTTGGACACTCATAGATCAATTCTCTTCTGTCCAATTGGGCTGCTCTGACTCAGAATTGACTCCATGAAAAATAGTTTAATTTTTCTTTGTGCTTTGGCCTGAACATAGCTTTATAAGTGACTTAAAATTGTACTGTGAAGTATTAAGTCCTTCTACAAGGAAGATGTTTCCCCTTGCTATGTTTTCCTGATTTAAAAAATAATATATATAGTTTTAGAAATGTTTAAGAAGATTTGGAAACATTTTAAGAAGAAAGTAAAATTGCCTATAATTTTATTATGTAAAGTCTACATTTTGTTTTAGAATTTGAGTCATACCACAGTTATACGTATATATTTTTAAATTTTCATTTAGCTTCAGAAGCTGATTCATGCTATTAACCCTTTATCACAAACGTGGATTTCTGTGATTGTATAGTAATGCCTTTTACAGAAACAACTCTTAGGACATTTCAAAAACGCTTATAGAAAAATCCTATTATATTTTATTTCAATCTTCTGGAACTTTTTTGATACCTTCTCATAGCTGTAGCATGATTTGAACCTTCCACTTTTATAAAACAAGTAAGTGAAATCAAATAGGAACTAGAGATGTGATACAGCTAGGGAAGCAGATATGGTAGGAGAAGAAGAGATGAGAAATGGTGTGACACAAATCCTTGAAGGTTAAAGCACCAAGTAAGTTGATACTGCATAGAGAAAGCCTGCGTGGCACTGTCTGCCAGTGTTGTTGTGCTAACACATATCAATGGTTCCAATTCCCCTGCTGCTACGTGGCAGCAAGGTGAGCCTTTCTGTGCTCTGGGAAGCACTTACAGATCCACATCAACCCTTTGGTGACTTGCTACAATTCAAAAGAGACTCGATGGCATTGCGAGTAGATAGAATGTTTAAGTAAAAAAAAAAAAAAGATATCACAGTATAAGCTGCCAAACTTAAAAAAAAAATCTATGTCTGCCTCCAAAAAGAAGAACTGGAGTTAAAACAAGGGACTGATCATTTTCATGATCAATTCCTCTAAACTACTCTATTTTTAACCATCTGCATATATGCTTTAATTTTAAATTAACCCTGAGAAAGAGAATCTCACATTTAAAGCGATGTGCATCTTTGTGTTTATGGAGAAGGGAGGAGAAAGAGTGGCAGAGAAAGGGGTTGTGACGATGCCACGTCTCCTCTGGCACCAGGAACCAGAAGGCAGAGAAAGCGAAAGCAGGGTAGAGGCGAAGGAGCCCACGTTTCTCAATTCATAGTTTCCTTTCAGGCTAGTTTTGCAAAGAAGTATTTATGAAGTATGATGGAAAATCAGAGGAAAGAACATTAGAGCTGGAAAAGGAACACATCTCCCAAGTGTTTTCATTATCTAGAAATGATTTTAAAGACTAGTATTGCAAGCCACATATCTCTTCACTAATAGCAGATAAAAATCCCATCTTTGCAAGCTCTATAGGCTGCCCAAACCATCTCTGATAGTGTGATTTTGTTATCTAGCTGAAAATTACATTTCCGAGCTGAAAATTTTAGAAAGAAAACGATATAAGAAAAGTTAGCATTGCCTGAAAGCAGTTTGTGGCAAGCATTGCGTAAGGAAGACAAGAAGCTCTCAGGGCTTCCGGCCTGATTCAGAAGACATGTTAGCACAAGGGATATCGCCGCTGATAACACATGGAGCTTGGCTCAAAGCAGAGAATACCAGAAAGATGTTGACTTGTGTTTTATGTCAAGGCATTTGACGGTGTGGATCACAATAAACTATGGTAGCCTTGAGAAGTATGGGAATTCTAGAACACTCATTGTGCTTCTGTGGAACTTGTACATGAATCAAGACACAGTTGGGTAAACAGAATAAGGGATATTGAATGGTTTAAAGCCAGAAAAAGTATGCTTCCAGGTTGTATCATCTCAGCATACTTATTCAGTCTTCTTGCTAAGAAAATAATTAGAGAAGCTGGTTTATATGAAGATAAATGTGGCATCAGGATTGGAGGAAGGCTTAATAAGAATCTTCAATATGCAGTTGACACAACCCTGCTTCCTGAAATTGAGGAGGACTTGCTGATAAACATCAAGGACTGCAGCCTTCTGAATGGATTGCAATACAATGTAAAGAAGACTAAAATCCTCACAAGTGGACCAGGGGGAAACACCAGGATCAATGGAGGAAAGGTTGAATTCTGATTTCATCTTACTTGCATTCTCAATGAATGCTCATGCAAAGAGCAGTCAAGCGATCAAAACGCATGTTGCATTGGGCAATTCTGCTGCACGAGACCTCTTTAAAGTATTGGAAAGACGAATGGTACATTGAGGACTAAGGAGAAACTGACCCCAAGCCATGGTGTTTTCAGTTGCCTCATATACGTGTGGAAGTTAGACATTGCATAAGAAGACCAAAGAATGAATGCATTTGAATTGTGGTGCCGGAGAAGAATATTGAAAGTCTCATGAACAAACTGATCTGTCTTGGAAGAAGGATGGATGGCAAGGCTTCATCTTACAGACTTTGGACATGTTTTTAGGAGAGACAAATCCCTGGAGAAGGACATCGTGTTTGCGAAAGTGGAGGAGCAGCACAGGAGAGGATTGACCCTAGGACATGGATTGACACTGTGCCTGGAACAATGGAAAGGTGCAGGACTGGCCAGTGTTTCGTTATGTTATCCATCTGTTATGGGTCAGAACGGATTCAATGGCACCAAACAGCAATAATAACAACTGAAAGCAAATTCAGTAAAATATTATGCTTATTATCATCTTCAAAGAGCTCTGGTGTCATAATGGGTTAGACATCGACTGGACTGATAATTGTAAGGTCAGCTGTTTGAACCTACCAGCCACTCTGATGGAAAAAATAAAGCTTTCTGCTCCTATAGAGAAGTACAATTTTGGAAACCTAATGAGGGCAGTCACACTGCCCTGCTGTATTGCTGTGAATCAGAATCAACTTGATTCCAGTGGGTTTGGAATCACTTCTGACTATGCTTCCTTTCTGAACAAAGTCATGATATTATTTACTTGGATGATAACTTTTTATACTTTAGGTGAGAGGTAAAAGATTTGAGAAAGGCAGTTAAATAAGATATTAGTGTTAGTCATCAATATTGCCAGAGTTTTTACAATGTACTAAAGACTTGGTGAGAAGCCTCATGCAGTCAGGTATTTAATAAGGTAGGCATAGTCAACAATTCAGTGATGGCAGTGGGGAACAGCTGTGCCAACAGCTCAGCCAGACTACAGACTCTACAAGTCATAGTTTATAAAGTGTGAATATAGAAGTATTTCTTTTAGAAAGACTAAAGGAAGAAAATGTGAAAACGAGAAGCAGTGAAACTATTTTCGTTGTTGAACATTCCTTGTTGTTCAGTGACATCTGGTCAACCCACCTCATAGAGACCCCGTGTGCAACAGAACAAAAGACGACCGGATCCTGGACCACCCACACCATTATTGTTGTGTCAGCTCCTAGTTACTGCTGTGCCAATTCATCTCAGTGAAAGGGTTCTTCACAGTCACCAGCTTTCTAGTTCACAAGGATGATGTCCTTTTCCAGGTACCGAGTCTTCTGTTAGAATGTTCAAAGTACGTGAGACCACGGCTCTCCATTCTTGCTTCTAAGGAGCATTCTAGCTGTTACTTCGTCCAAGACACATTGTTTGTTCTTCTGGCAGTCCATGATATTTTCATTATTCATTGCTGGCAATCTAATTCAAATTTCATAAATTCTTCTTTTTTGTTGTTGTTAATTTATTGTCCAGCATTCCCATGCATCTTTGGCTATTGAAAATATCAAGGCTGAGTCAGCAAGACCTGTGTGTTACTTTTGTAATATCTTTGCTTCTTTTTTTTTTTTAACATTTTAAAGAGATCTTGTGAAGCAGATTTTCTGAATACAATATGTGACTAGAGTTCTGAATACACTGTGTATATTCAGATTTTCTGAATGCAATATGTGACTAGATGTTCCATGAACATTCATTGTGATTCCATGCAAAATAAATCCTTGACTACATCCATTTTTCCTCTGCTTATTATAACATTGTTTTATGGCCCATTTGTGTGCATATTAATTTTCTTTATACTGAGTTGAAATACATACTGAAGGTTGTAGTCTTTGGTCTTTAGCAGTAAGTACTTCAAATCCTCCTGTCTGTTGGCAAATCGGGTTGTGTTATCTGCATATGGAAGATTGTCATTTGTATAACTATCAAAGGTTCTTAATTAGCCCTCTTCTTCAATGCTGGTGCCACATTCTTCTTCTTGTAGTCCAGATATTTAGATGATAAGCTTAGCATACATACTATGTAGACATGGCCAAAGGACTCAACCTAGACACGCAGCTTTCCTGAATTTGAAGTATGCAGTACACCTTGTTCTATTTAAAATACTGCCTCTCCGTATGTAAAATTCCTCATGAGCACAATACAGTGTTCTTCAATTCACATTCTTGGCAATGATACCCATAGTTTTTTTATAATCTACACAGTTAAATGCATTTACATAGTCAATAAAACACAGGTGAGCATCTTTCTTTTTTTTCTGCTGTCAGACAAGATCCATTTGATGTTGACAAGGCTAGGCCTCATTCCTCATACTCATCCTCTGCATTGGCTATTTTATTGACAATAAAATCCTTTTCTGTGCCTTTTCTGGCAATGTCCAATTTGTTTCAATGGTTTAACAAAGCAAATCTAGGACCTATAGGTTAGAGAAAATATAATCTCTTCATTTTCAAATTGGGAGAACCGAGAACCAGGAAAATAAAAAATGTAAGCAATCTATGCGAAACAGAGCTGTTCATGGCATCAGAGACAGGACTGGATACAGATGTCTGGTGGCCAGGGCTGACAGCTTCTATGTAATTGTACTGTATTCATCCTCTGAGGTTTCAGAAAGACTCTGCCCACTCCTCCCTCTGTTGATGAGATTTCTCATTTTTCTTTTAATAATGCTATAATAATATCAAGGTGGAGAAGCCAGTCCTGTTATAAATTGACATGACCTTGAAGTTTAACATCTTTTAAACAATTCATTTGGAAGATTCCATTTAGATACTGACAAGAATTACTTTGCAAAATATACTTTTAAATGGGTAATAAATGGGGAATATCATTCTCAGAATTCTTTGTCCTATTTAAGTTCTCTACTTACTTATGTGAATGATTAAAATTTGGATAAAGTTCAAGATATATCCCCTCCCAGCACCACACCTCATGCTTACATTAAAAAAATCATTTTATTGGGGTACATTCAACTTATCACAATCCATACATACATATTACATTTTAAGAAATCTTTATATCTTCTTTCCAGGAGCTTTGTTTTAATGAGCCAAACTGCATATTGGTGTTCCAGGGTAAGAAAAGACCATAATTTCTCAGGGCCAAGTGAGTCAAAAGTGTGACTTAACACAGCTCCTGAAGTAGTTGGGTATTTGAACTTTCTTCCAAACACTGGAATTATCAGAGGGAAAGTAGATGCATCTTGCTGTTTTTATTGTCTTTTGCATACTTGATGATTTGGGACTTGGAGTAGATTTCAAGAGAATGGGTATAGATGAGTTGAAATCAGGTACACTATACCAGCAACAGGGGGAGAAAAAGTGTACCAGAAAAGCTTAACACAAGGTGCTGTGGAACACAGACTATACATGCAATGATGTAATTGTAGCATCCTTAAAGGTAGGCATGCAGTGACTGCTGACTCCAAGTGAACAGAGGTCCAAAATTGCTCTTCACTTGTGAGAGCTCTTGTCACAAACAAATCCATTCCAACACCACTTCTACATTTCTAGACATCAATGGAAACTTTTAATAGAAGTGAAGTCTTGAAGAATAATAAATTAGGGCTTTATATTTTTTGATAATTTGTAGAGATTCCTTGTGATTTTTAAACTCTGAAGTTCATGCTGGCTAAACTTATTGAATTTGGACAGAAAATTATGGACACACTCAAAAGACAAGGCCTTATTCTAGTAAGTAGAGATATTGCATGCTAGAGAAGAAGACCTGGACACAAACATGTATTTTGGACAGCTTTTCACTGAGCCTTAAACAGAACCAAGACAACCCTGTGAGAGGAGGGAAGCCATCAGCATGTCCACAGAAGCACAGCCCCGGATTCCATTGCTTACAATAGAGAACAAAGGGAATCGTCACAAGGTCCTGATGGGCAGCAGGTCAATTCATCACTGATGCAGGCAGGACCATGGGCGTGAGAAGAGGACTATGATTCGTACATAATTGAAGGTTAAAGATGATTATAGGATTGGTTCTGGCTTTTAACTACTGGCTTTTTACATGGTGATTAGAATATGGATCGTGATCATGTAACCCTGAGTTATAATCACCAAGACCCTCACTTAAATTAAGTAGCATGTATATGGCGGCCTTTTTTTGGTAAGTGTTTAGATAAGTTGCCTGTTCTTTGTGTGAGCAATTTTCCACTTACTGAATAATTTACTTCCAGCCAAACTCTTCCTTCAGACAATAAATTCTCCTGCTCTTTCCGCAGACCTAAGCGTAGTTGTATCATTCGTTTAGCAAGCATTAGAAGAGTAACTTAAAGAACTCAAATGATATATGAAGATATGTCAAGATTCAGAATAGACTTAATTATTCCATTGCAGACTGCAGCCATCCACATAGCGTAGACACTGAGAAGTCCTGTGTAGAAAAAAAAAATTGGGGAAGAGGGTAATTATATGGGATGTTGTGGTGGTTGTTGTTAGATGCTCTTGTGTCTTTTCAGACTTATAATGGTCCTATGTACTGGGATGGCCTGGTTCTGGACAATCATCACATTGGTTCCTCTATTTGAGCCTATTGTTGCAGCCACTCTATCAATCCATCTCATCAAGGGCCTATTTTAATGGGTGGTTTGCAAAAGGCTGTACTCAGAAGCTGTTGTTTCAGTAAAGATCCGAAAGGAAATGAGTGATGGAAACATAGAGATGTCTGAGAAAACATCATCTTTCAAACAAAGAGAATAACCCTGAAAAGACCTGGAGATACGTGTGTGCTTTCATAAAGACCAATATGACTACAGGGCAGGGTAGCTGGAGAGGAGAAAACTCAGCAAGAGAATGGGATGAAGTCTTCCTAGTTGAAGAAGATGGCAGAGGGGCTCCATGAGATTGCCTTTGCTTAGACAAAGGAGAAGGAAATCCAATTCAGCATATGCTCAAGGATGATTCCTATGGGCGTAATTCAGACATTCCTCTGCCCACCATTACTATTAATCTATTCTGATACCAACCAACTCTCTTGTAACATGCTGCTCCTTTGGTAGATTTAGTAATTCATTGCAATGGCCACATGAAACCTACAACAATATGCACAGTTATGGGGTTTATTAGGGAAGGCTACTAGATTAATGCATGTCATCATGAAGCGAGCAGAGCACTAAAATAGCATGTATATGGTAGTTTAGGACCACTGTTTTTAGGACAACCTCAAGGCAAGAGATGTCAACTGAAGTCCAAATCGTACCAGTTCCATGCTCTTAGGCTAGTATTCATCAACTTCCCACACAAGAGAGTTTCAGCCTTAAGATCAATCGGTCTAGGTGATATAAAGCCAAAGTCTCTTAGTGGGGTTTCCACATCAGGTCCTTCTGGTGTAGCCTGTGAAGGATGTGAGCTTCCAAAGAACAGAGTCTAAAACCCCAGTAATCTTATAGTGCAAGGACTGAGTTACTAAGAGTTACATAAAAGGGAGGTCAAAATGATCCAGTGAGGAACCTAGTGCAAGCTATATTCTCCTCTTGGGTCCCACATAAGTACCAGCAAACTTCCCCCCTCCCCCACCCCGCCACCGCACCCCATGAGGTTGCTCCTCCTCATTTTCCTACCCACAGATATGTAATTGCCTTCGCTCAGCTGTGGGTGCCACCCCTCCTGCTATATTGACTTGAATTCCCAGTAAGGTTTTCTTCTCATTCTCCAGGGAGTGTCTGTTGGGTGGGGGCAATTTTAACACAATTTTTATGGCAATAATCTTCTTCTTTTATCCAGATCTTAAAAAGCTGGCCCTAGCTGAGATGAGGTATTTTCTGTCAAAGTGGTTAAGATGGACATTTACAATGGGCAAAATAGGTTTTAGGCACGTGGTAGGCACTCCACCTGGTTAGTTAGGGGACTGGATTAGAAGATAGCCTGCTCTGGGAGCAGGGGCCGCCCTTCATCTTTGTGTTTATCTTTTATTAGTGGACTCATACAATATCTGTCCTTTGGTTCTTGACTAACTTCACTTAGCATGATGGTTTACAGGTCCCTCCATGTCATGAGGTGTCTCATGGTTTTATTGTTGTGCTTTTAGGGATGCAGAGTATTCCATTGTATGTACGCACCAGGTTTTCTCTATCCATTTTTTCTAGTGGTAGACATTTTGGCTGTTTCTTGCTTCTTAGTATTGTAAACTGTACTGTAATGAACATGGAAGGACATACAAGGGAGCACCCCCCCCTAAAAAACAATTTATTTTTCAAAGTTATGTATTTACATTTGTTTTACAAAAGAACTTTATCACCTTCAAAGTATTCTCCATTACACTTACTACATTTATCAAATCTGTGATTCCATTCTTGGAAACATTTCTCAGGCTCATCTGTTTGGATGACTGGCAGCACCTCCCTCATTTGTTTCATCGCCTCTTCTATGCTGTCAAACTGTTGGCCTTTTGTGTTCCTCTTCATTTGCAGAAACAAAAAAAAGTCACATGGAGCGAGGTCAGGTGAGTAAGGTGCATGGGGCAAGAGACGTGTCATATTTTTGCCAAAAATTTGCACACTGAGATGGCTGTATGAATAGGCGCATTGTCATGGTGGCAAAGCCAGTCCCCTGTCTGCCACAAATCAGGCCTTTTTTGTCACACATTGTTATGCAGTCTTTTCAGAAGCTCTAAATAGAAAGCTTGATGAACAGTCTGACTTGGTGATATGAACTCTAAATGCACTATCCCATTGACATTCTCATCTGTTTGGAAAGGTGATGGACATCCAGAGTAAGATTTGTCATCACTGGACATTTCACCTTTTGTGAAATGAGAAAGCCACTCATGCACTTGAGTTTTTATTCCCATAGTGTTGTCCTTAAAAGCTGTGTTCAACATCACAACAGTTTCTGTGGCATTTTTCTCTTTCAGGAAATGAAATTTCCCAGTCACATGCTGTCCTCTTAAATCAGTCACCACAAAAAAACCCCAAGTGAAACTGCTTCTATGAAAAAATTTACGCAACCAGAGAGAACCTTCCCAGGTGATGCCACTGGCTGCACTAACTCAGAGTGAGTTGCCAGATACTCACCTAGAGGGAAAAATCCATACTATGAAAGCCCCACCCAGCACAGTTCTAGGTTTTTTGGGTACCCCTTTTTATGTGTGTCTGTGTTCTGCCTTTTGTTTCTTCAGTGTATGTTCCTACCAGAAGTACTGCTGGCCTGTGTGGTATTTCTATTCCCATGTGTTTTAGGTTTCACCAGATCACTTTCCACAGTGATTGTACACATTTGCAAGCCAAGCAGCAATTCTTTAAGGTCACGGGATTCTTTTAACTGCTACTGAGGTGGCTCACTCTTTTACCCAGTGGAATGACAGAATTGATCAGTCTCTGGCTTACGGTGTTGCACCGTTTATTTACATGTTCCTACCCACTAAGCAGATGAGTTACAAAGACTTTTGAGGGACGAGCCATAGTAAACAAATTCATGCCACCACATTTTTATATATGTTCATTCAGGTCATTGTAAAAACTTTGGTTTTCACTCTATATGAGATAGGAAGCTATTGGAAAGTGTATTACCCTACACAATTCACAACAAAAATATACAACACCGCCAGTGTCTAATAAAGGAAGCTTTGGCCCTTAAAGCTATTTGAATTATAATAAAAATGAATTAAAATTAAGTGAATGAAAAACATAAGTCCATAGTCACACTAACCACACTTCAAGCACCAAATAGCCACATATGATTATATGCTATCATCTTGGAAAGCCCATAAATATAATATATTAATCATTGCAAAAAACTTGTACAATTCCAGATCACTAAAACTTTTTAACCAATCATATAATTAATTCATTCATTTTATAAAAATTCATATCCAAAAAAGTTCCCTCACAACTTGTCCATTAATTTGACATATTGGAGTATCTTACATGTTGTTGTAATGATGGAAGCTACATCACTGGTACTTCTAGTAACGGCAGGAGCAGGGTCTCACAAGGTAAAGAGTTTAGCTTTTGGGAGGGCTAGCTATTCTACGTTCAAGAGCAATTTTCAGAGTATCTTCAACAACCAGTTTGGTCGATTCACTCTTTCTCACCTTTTGAATGACCTTTAGCTTTAATTTTTCTTCATGTATTATGGTCTGATGTCATTCTACAACTTGATAGATTATTAGTGTTGGTCATTAGTCATTGGTCATTAGCACTCAGTATGTCGATGTGAGTGATATAGCCTTGAAATTCAGGTGAGATTGACTCAAGATCATATTTTGATTCATGTGGTTTATTTTCATTTCTGGATCCCTGGTAGCATAGTGGTTTCACATTGGACTGTGAAATGCGAGGTTGGTAGTTCAAAGCTACCAGCAGCTCAGCAAGAGAAAACTTGGACTTTTTATTCAATAAACAATTAGAATTTTGGAAACCCACAGGAGGTCAGCATTAACTCTGCTAGGGAGTTTGGAATTTGTGGATTCTATATGATTAATTGATGATCTGTTTGGCCCCTGATCTTTTTTTAATTTAATAAATCTTTTATTGGGGCTCATACAACTCTTATCGCTCATACATCAATTGAGTAAAGCACCCTTATACATTCGTTGCTCTCATCAATCTCAAAATTCGCCTTCCACTTGGGTTCCTGGAATCAGCTCATTTTCCTTTTTTTCCCTCCCCTCCCTCCCTGCTCCGCCCTTCCCCCTAAACCCTTAATAGTTTATAAATAATTATCTTATCTTACACTGCTCAGTGTCTCCCCTCACCCACCTTCCCATTGCCCATCTCCCTGGGAGGATGTTACACATAGATCTACGAGATCGGTTCTCCCTTTCTACACCCCCTTCCCTCCCAGTGACGCCACTCCCACCGCTGGTCCTGAGGGGTTCTTCCGTCCTAGATTCCCTGTGTTTCCAGATACCTACTGCACTGCTGTGCATCCTCTAGTATAACCAGGTCCGTAAGGTGGAATTGGGATCATGATAATTGGGAGGGGAGGAAGCGTTCAAGAACCAGAGGCAGGTTTTGAGTTTCATTGTTGCTACACTGAACCCTGAGTGACTCATCTTCTAAACCATCATTGTGTGGTCACCTCCCTCACATAAACACTGAAGACGAATGTGTGCATAAGCAAGTGTGGGTGAAGAAGGCTGATGGTGCCCAGCCATTGAGAGATACAGCATCTGGGGACTTAAAGGCTTGAAAGTAAACAAGCGGTCATCTAGCACAGAAGCAACAAAGCCCACACAGAAGCAGCACACCAACATGTATGATAGTGAAGGGAAGAGGGGACCAGGGCTCAAACAACAAAGGCGGGGGGGGGGGAGAGAAATCACATCACCGTGAATGAGGGGGAGTGTGTGATGGGGACCCAATGCCATTTGTAGACAGTTGGCCCCTGGTCTTTTGTCTGATAATATTAACCTTCTCCATTGTCTCTTCCTGCAGATGTAGTAAATTTGATTTGTTTCTATTCCATGTATATAGTAGTTATTTATGTTGCTGAGGGCATCATTAATCGTGCAAAATTCTAGCATGGAATCTCCAACTTCATTTCTATCACCAGTCCATATTTCCCAACTACTATATATTTTTTCAACTTTTTAACTTTAATCAGCAGTAATTATCAATGCATCTTTGTTACTCTTTTGATCAATTTCAGACTGAAGAAGTTGCTTGAATTACTCCCTTTTTAAATATTGGATTTAGTAGTTGGTGTGTAAACTTGAATACTAGTTTTATTAACTGTTATTCCTTATCGGCATATAGATATTATCCTATCACATATATAAGATAGATATTAAAATGTTCTTCTTGAGTGGGAGTTTGATGCCATTCCTCCAGTTTTTGTCATTTTCAGTCTAGTAAACCATAAAATAGATTGATTCAAGTTGACCAAGTTATGGATCATAAGTCATTAATACCTAGGGTATTGATATTGATGTAATCTATTACATTTTTGACAACTTCCCTTTTACCTGGATCCATGCATTATAGTGTCTAAGTCCAGATTATTAGTGGATATTTTCAGGTGTTTCATCTCATTTGATTCATACTCCATCAGCAAATG
Source organism: Tenrec ecaudatus (assembly GCF_050624435.1). Classification (NCBI taxonomy): domain Eukaryota; kingdom Metazoa; phylum Chordata; class Mammalia; order Afrosoricida; family Tenrecidae; genus Tenrec; species Tenrec ecaudatus. The sequence goes on along the minus strand of NC_134538.1, from coordinate 118,691,003 downwards.
AAGGTCCTGTGAGCTTTCTCCAACCATGCCATTAAAGTTTACTCTACTTTAAGAATGCAGCTCTTCCTCAGTCATATTTTGATGGTCTTCAAACCAGAGGGTAGGCATTCAAAATCCTACTGGGAATGTGTTCCATTGGGGAATTCTTCTACAAAAGACCTTTAAAGTGTTCAAGGGCAAAAATGTTACTGTGTGCCTGACCCAAGCCAAATAATTCCAAGTGCCTCATACACATATGAACAATGGAAAACAAATAAGGAAGACAGGGGGGTAGTGGATGCAGTTGAATTATAGTGTTAGGGAATACTATTAAATATATCATGAAGTACCACAAGATCAAAGATGTCTTCCTTGAAGGAAATACAATCAGAATGCTCCCTAGAAATGAGAATGGGGGACTATATCTCACATGCTTGGAACATGTTAGCCGGAGGCACCAGTCCCTGCCTGAAAAAGGAAATCATGTTTGGTAGAATAGATGGTCACTGAAAAAGAATAAAACCCTCTTGGATTCACATCATGGCTACAGTAATGGGTTCAAACATAGTAACATTTGTAATGGCACAAGAGTGGCCTATATTTTGCTTTGTTGCATATGGGAATAGGATAAGTCAGAAGCAGGTAGAGGGCCGCTGAAAGCGACATCCTTGGTGGCATCATGGATTCTTAGCTGGTCTGTTAACTGCAAGTTCATGTGTTCGAACTGATCAGCTATTCAGAGGGAGAAAGATAACACTTTCCTCTCCCCTAAGATTTACAGCATGAGTAACCCACCAGGAGGTCTCCTTCCTGTGGGGCCTCTTGAGTTGGAATTGATTCAATGAGAGTGAGGTTTTTTTGGTTGCTTGTTTAACAGCTGTATTAATGATTATATAAGAGGTGATAAAACCTACAGAACTAAATTCAGCGATAATTCCACACTAAAAATGGTATGAATACAGATTGGGGGCTATTGTACATAAGATTGGTATAGCTTAGAGCAGTCACCATGGCACCTAACAATAACACAGCATAAATATATATTGAATACTTTCTGTTTTATATTAGATTCTACAAATTCACTGACCATTCAGGGAGAAAGAAATAAGTAAATAAATAAATAATGCATGTACCAGTGGAGGTACTATGAACAAAAATAAAATACAAATAATTGTTTCGATATTGACTGTGGGATCAGGAATTGAGGCAGAGGTCTTTTAAAATGAAATAAACAGGGTGTGGCCAAGTGAAATTTCTTACTATTGCTCTTTTACCCAAGTCTGTCAATCTTAACAAATGATTGGGTGGAACCATGCAAATAGGACACGTAATAGAGGGGATTGGTCAGTTCCTGTTACCATTCCCTTGACTGTCAGATGAGCCATCTTGGAAGAAGCAGCAGAGGAAAAACAACAACAACAAAAGAACAACTGAAGACTTTGGAAAAGCATGTGCAAGAACTCTGTGGCTATGAACTACTATTCACTACCTCTCAATAAAAAAACATGCAGCATATATAAAGTAAATATAAAATGACTGGACCCAAAACAACCAAAACACGAGTAGGTAGAAACAGATACACACATAATTCAGATTGTACAAATATGTCCATGGGAAATGCATATATAAAATACATTTATATTTGAGGAGTTAAAGTCAAAACTTATATTTTAGCAGAGAATCAATTTCTGCAAAAAGAACCCAGGGAATTCTAAAAATAAAATAAGAAAAACAGTGGCTGAAATACAGGCATCACTGATAGGTTTACAGAATATTAGACCCTGCTGATGAGAAAACAACTGAAATAAGACCAAATATATATTTTCCAGTGACAGAACAGATTAAATTTCCTTGGAAATTTTAAAAATAGAAAATATTTAAATTTGATTCAGCACACCAAGTTAATCAAGTCTTCACTGCTCTCCTTTTATAAAAAGAAACTTTCGTAGATTTCCTTAATCTCTTGGGAATTGTTTGGCAAAGGAAATAATGGTCTCATTCAGATGTCCTTCACACAGGCAGATATTCTTCTGCATTCACAAAAAGATTATATTCTTTCTAAGTTAATTACACGGACCATTGGCTCATGCATCTCTCAGTACCCTTCCAGTTTCCTCATCACCATCTCCATGACTCCTTTTTAGGCACTATCATTTCGCACATGGATCTCTGCTACAAAAATCCTTTTCAAACCAGACTGGTCTTTTTAAACTGTACGTCCGATTAGGACAGAGTGTTGCTGTAGTTGTTGCCTGCTGCTGAGTTGATTCGGACTCACACTGACCCCATATGACAGCGAAGTGCATTGTAAAGCTTTCCTGTTTGTAGCCATTCAGATAGCAGACCCACCATTCTTTCTCCTAAGAACCTCTGGCAGTTTTGAACAGCCAGCCTTTGGGAACACAGTTGAGCACTTAACCTTTGTGCAACTTGGACTTTGTGACAGATTAAAACCATGTAAGTGGACCCTGTCGAGTTGATTTCTCCACAGTCTCTCTAATCTTGTTTCCCCTCCCCTCCTCTCCAGTGATATTTGCCTGGTTGCCCTCATAGGCTTGCATTGGAACCATGCTTTACTGCTTAATATGAGTCTCTATTTTTTCTAATCCTTAATTTGGTTAAAGCACCGGCCTTATTGGTCAGCTATTGCTGTTGGATAGCTATACAAGAGGGACCTCTGGGATATGGGAAGCAGAGACATTCAATCATGTTAGGCACGCATGGACCCCACATGTTCAGTCTGAGGCCTAAGGAAGAGCCTCAGAGCATCGGACGGCATCACTGTGACTGCTGCAGAGAGAGAAAGGATGGGCAAAGGGGACAGAGCTACCTTAGAATGGGGTAACTGCAGTTTAAGTTCAAATCCCATTAGATCTATGTGCGGTTTATAAAAAAAATAAAATATGTAAATTAATGGTTGTATACAATCAATGTCCATTACACTGTCTACTCTTAGCCCTAAATCGCATCTGTCCTAACTCATAAGAATAAAATCAAAGTGTTCTTAAAGAAATTTTCAATAACTTACTTTAAAGACATTTCCTATTTTCCCTCTAATAGTCCTAAACTACTTTTGCTATGTCATTATTTGTCTCCTTTTCTGTCAACAAATCAGTTTAAAATACTAATCAATCCTCTTCGTCTATGGGCTACCATCATGTCATGAAATTTTCCAGTTGGTACTTTTTTCTCTCTAATTTTCTAAATAGATGCCAGATTCCCTTTTGAAGAGAAATTAGCATACATGGATCCCACATACCTTTGTTTCTGATTTAAGCTCCACATTGTGCAATTCCGTGGGATTGTTCATAGAAAACACAGTGTTCAGGAAGGTAAAATATTTCAGCCAAACTTCTCCCCAAAGCCAGCTGCTGAAGCAATTAGACAAAAGATGTTGCTCAGTTTCTCCTTTCAGCTACAGACTTTGTTAGCAATCTTGATCAGCGCTACAGACCCCGGCACTTTTCTTTCAGAGCAGCACACAGGTTGCATCAGCGTTTACTCAGCATTTTCAGTTTTACTTTGATGTGTTTTGTTTTTTTAATGATGAAAGAATGTGATTTGAATTGGAACAAAATAAATCTTGGTAGGCTTTGAGCTTTGCCAAAGTGCCAAGTCATCCTATGTGGTGACCAAAGAGATATTATTATTGGCGTCATTATTATTGATTCCTCAACTTAATGGAAGGAGCGCCAGGGATGCAGGGGAGGAAACATGGCTGGTGTGAGAAAAGCCTGGTGTTTGCTCTCTGGGAAGATGTCCGTTTTCAGAAGGATTTATAACTTCAGAAACCAGTTCTCTTTTCTGTAGCGTCATTATGAATAGGAATGAAGTCAGAGCAGTTGATGTTTTGGAGAACTGGTTTACTTGGATTTTTCCTGGAAGCTTGTGATTAGAATCTGTTTCAAATTGGTTCTTCCCATTTGGAAATTTTGTATTCAAACGCTATTGTTATCTATGCAGAAGAACAAAATGGAGCAGAAGTTTATGCCTTCCATTACTCCAAAGAAACATTTTCCCCCTTTTATTCTTGCTCCCCCAGCCCACCCTTAGGGAAGTTAAGTTATGGGAGTAGAAACAGAACCATGAAGGGCGAACAAGGGCCTCTGTTACATTTCACTGCCTGCTGGTGATCTGAGTTCTTGTGGCACTCTGACTCCAAAGGGCATTTTAAAATTTAACACAACTCTTATCAATGTGTTCATCATTGCCCTGTGTTTTCATCAGAATGACTTCGCATGGTATACCCAAAGGGTAAATGCTAGACACTCCTGCACACTTAGGCAAATAAAGGAATTTCAGTAGTTCAAAAATAAAATTTTATAAATATTAAAATTATTGCCTCAATAAAATTTTAATTAGGTTACGTTACTCAAGGGAGTACTTTTTAAAAGAATCAAAATTAATTGTGATGAATTTGATTCTTTCATAAAAAATACTTCCCCTGGGACTAGAAAGAAGGATTAACTAACTCTGGGCCACCCGAGAGCAGTGGTTCTCAACCTTCCTCACACCATGACCCTTTCATACAGTTCCTGATTTGGTGGTGATCCCCAACTATAAAGTTGTTTTCGTTGTTGCTTCATAAGTTTAATTGTGCTACTGTTATGAATCAGGTGATCCTTGTGAAAGGGTCCTTCGACCCCCAAAGGGGTCGCGACCCATAGGTTGAAAAACACTCCCTTAAAGGCTTCTAGAGAATTAAAGGGACTTTCCCCTAAGTGCTGTCTCTTGTAGAAAGGAGGCCTCCTCACACCATGGTTAAGTAGTAATTGAACGGTTAGTAGGTTAAACGGACTCCCTGGCAGTTTGCATCTGTGAAGGTGACAGACAGCCTGGGAAACACTGTCGGACAGATTTACTTCATTGCTAGGGTGGCTGTGCATGGGAATCCACTTGGCACGATGGCCGTTTGTTGTTTGATTGATGGGCAGCTAGTCTTTCTACCCTGCTTTGGTGTTGGTAATGGCACACATTCGCTAAGGAAATCGTGCTTTGGAGGGGAGACAGATGTTCCTACTCTCTCTGTTCTAAAGCTCCTCCTGAATTACTTTAGTACATGTGCAACCGATAAATGTGGGCTCATTCACCTCCATCAACAAGGAGCCTTGTGACCACAGGGAAAGGCTTGACTTCCAACCAGAAAGTTGGCAGGAAAAACCCACTCAGTGACTCTGGGGGAGAAAGATCAAGGGATTTGCTTCTGTGAAGATTGCAGACTAGACGACACCACGAGAGGGTTTTAGCTTGTCAAAAGGAGTCACTGTGAGTTGGAAATGGCTTGGTTATACCTAACAACAACAACACCCACTCACTTCTGTCCCCTCCATTGCAACTCATAGTGTCTCGGTAGAAGAGGCCTTCTGGGGCCATCAATATTTTTTTAATCATTTTATTAGGGGCTTTTACAACTCTTATCATAATCCATATATACATCAATTATGTCAAGCATATTTGTATGTTCGTTGCTCTCATCATTCTCAAAATATTTGCTCTACTCTTTTCTTAAGATTAAAATGTTTTTATTTCTTTACATTTTTAAAAACATTTTATTAGGGGCTCATACAACTCTTATCACAACTCATACATATACATACATCAATTGTATAACGCACATCCTTACATTCTTTGCCCTAATCATTTTCAAAGCATTTGCTCTCCACTTAAGCCCTTTGCATCAGGTCCTTTTTCTTCCCGTCCCTCCCCACTCCCCCCTCCCTCATGAGCCCTTGATAATTTATAGATTATTATTTTGTCATATCTTGCCCTATCCGGAGTCTCCCTTCTCCCCCTTCTCTGCCGTCCCTCTCCCAGGGAGGAGGTCACATATGGATCCTTGTAATCGGTTCCCCCTTTCCAACCCACACACCCTGTACTCTCCCAGTATCACCCCTCACACCCCTGGTCCTGAAGGTATCGTCCAACCTGGATTCACCAATGTACAACCTCTTCCCTATCCAGTCCTGCAAGGTAGAATTAGGATCATGGTAGTTGGGGGGAGGAAGCATCCAGGATCTGGGGGAAAGCTGTGTTCTTCATCAGTACTACATCACACCCTAACTGACCCATCTCCTATCCTAAACCCCTCTGTGAGGGAATCTCCAGTGACCGACACTTGGGCCTTGGGTCTCCACTCTGCACTTCCCCCTTCATTCACTATGGTGTGTGTGTGTGTGTGTGTGTGTGTGTGTGTGTGTATATATATATATATATATATATATATATATATATATATATTGCATGATGCCTTATACCTGGTCTCTTTGGCACCTCGTGATCACACAGGCTGGTGTGCTTCTTCCATGTGGGCTTTATTGCTTCTGAGCTAGATGGCCGCTTGTTCACCTTCAAGCCTTTAAGACCCCAGATACTATCTCTTTTGATAGCTGGGCACCTTCAGCTTTCTTCGCCACATGTGCTTATGCACCCGTTTGTCTTTGGCAATCGTATCATGGAGGTGTGCAGCCAATGATATGATTTTTTGTTCTTTGATGCCTGATAACTGATCCCTTCGGGACCATGTGATCACACAGGCTGGTGTGTTCTTCCATGTGGGCTTTATTGCTTCTGAGCTAGATGGCCGCTTGTTTATCTTCAAGCCTTTAAGACCTCAGGCACTATCTCTTTTGATAGCCGGGCACCATCAGCTTTCTTCACCACATTTGCTTGTTCACCCACTTTGGCTTCAGCAATTATGTCAGAAGGGTGGTTTGCTCTACTCTTAAGCCCTTGGTATCAGCTACTCATTTTCCCCTTCCCTCCCTGCTACTCCTCCCTCATGAACCCTTGATAATTCATAAATTATTATTTTGTCATGTCTTACAATGTTGGACATCTCCCTTCACCCACTTTTCTGTTGTCTATCCCCCAGGGAGGAGGTTATATGTAGATCCTTGTGATTGGTTCCCCCTTTCTACCTCACCTTCCCTCCACCCTCTGGTATCACCACTCTTCACTACTGGTCCTGAAGGGCTCATCTGTCCTGAATTCCCTGTATTTCCGGTTCCTATCTGAACCATTGTAAATCCTCTGGTCTAGCCGGATTTGTGAGGTAGAATTGGGATCATGATAGTGCAGGGTCGGGGGCCAGCATTTAAGAACTAGAGGAAAGTTGGATGTTTCATTGTTGCTACCCTGTACCCTGGCTGGCTAGTCTCCTCCCCACAATCCTTCTGTAAGTGGATGTCCAATTGCCTATGGATGGGCTTTGAGGCTATACTCTATCAATGAGGGGGAATGCAGAGTGGAGACCTGAGGCCATCAGTCTTTATGGAAGAAGACTACTGTATCTTTCTCTGTTGACTAACCGACGGACTCCAGCTGTCCTGAACTTGGGGTTAACAGCCAGTGCTTAAGCCACTGTGCCACCAGGACTCCTTCCAACAATGGTACCTCTAAAACAACAATTTCATGTCACTCAAAAGGCATCTTTAAACTTGCTCCCAATGTAAAGATACCAGAGAAAATTGGCAGAGGTTTGTCTTTCTAAAAGCTTGTTTACTCTTCCTGGCAACTGACTGGAGCTCAGGCCAAGTCATCAAAGAGGAGTCAAAGAGGTGAAGAACCTTTGTGACCTTTCTTGTAATGGAAGCTGAAAATGAATCCTCCCATTACCTTCACCCTTTTTGTAGTTCAAAAGTCATTGAAATTTAACTACTTATAGTTGTTAGGAAAATTACTTTAATTAGTGTATCTCCAAGTGGAGCAGAAGTAATTTTAATATGATCTTTATTGCTTTGTGTAACAAGAAGGCTCTTGATTCTGCAATGTTACAACTTGGCAGAAAGAATGTTTGAAAGGAAAATCACAAAAGACATTGAAGATTGGCGTCCATTGCATCATGGCTTGAAATTGCTTACTTTCATTTTATAACATGTTATTACGTGCCTTTGAGTCAGTTTTGACAGCTACCCTACAAGATAAGTTAGAGATGCGCCCTTTGGTTTGCTAAACTATAATCTCCATGGGAACAGTTTGTCATGTCTTTTCTCACCATCTTCTTGACTGCTTAGAGCAGACCCGATTCTAGAGTTGATCACATTATGCTAGATCACACTATGGGGGAGGCCTCAACTGCCAAACTGCTGAGCATCTTGGCTCCTCCGAGTTAACACCAAACCTAACTACTGCAGAAGCCTTGAGGAAAACGGGGAACAAAAACAGTGGTTTCAGAGAAGATCTGCTAGACCAGTTAACGTCAAGTCTGAGAACACAATCCAGACAAGTATGGCTACCATTTTAAGAGTTTCTTGAGGGACAAAGGACAATTATGGGAACTGATTATGGTGAAGGGTTAAGAAAATTGAAACCTGCATTGGTAATACAAAGATGAAGATAATTGTACTGGATTTTTTCCCCTCCAAAATAAGCCACCTCCTCATTTCTTTGAGATAAGAAAGGGTTGTTCTACAAGAATTTTACTGGAAAGCCACACTCCATCCACCCTATAGCTCTGATCTTGCCCCTTCAGACTTAGGTTTGTTCCCCAAACACAAAAACTACTTAAATGGAATACAATGTGAGACTCGGGAATACCAAACATTACTCTTTTGACACAGTATAAATCAAAGACTGAAGACGTTTTAGGAGAAGTGTTGGAGAGATGGAAACGCTACCTTCAGAGTTTCTACACCTGGATGGAGCATATGCTGAAAAACAGCAGGCTCACTTTTTACTATTTTTGCTTAAGAAAGGTTTAGATGGCTTTGCAGCAGGACTTTTTTACTTGGTCTCATGTCCTTTATGGTTAAATGTCCTTTTCTTCCCTCTGTATCCATTGTCTCCTTTGTTGAGCGAGAATGACTACAATGCATCATACCCACAGTCTCATCTATGACTGAGTTTACATGGTTTAGATGATGAGAATTAGACTTAAAGAATGAGAATTAAATGAGACGCAGGCGCAGCTGATGCTATAATGGATTGAGACTTTCGGAAACCTTGGAATGAGATGAGCTTATTTTTTTGCCTGATATGCATATTTATTATGCCTGTGCATTTTATACATGTAAACATTTACATTTTGTGGCTGTAAACAGGGACATTCAGTGAGAAATCATATTCAGAAAATTGCTTTAGTCAAATTATCCAGTATCCTTTCCAAACAAACCTTCTTTGTCCTGTCACTTTTTTCTAAAAAAAATTATTTTATTGGAGATTCATACAACTGTTATCACAATGCATACATACATCAATTGTATAAAGAACATTTGTGCATTTGTTACCCTCATCATTCTCAAAACATCTGCTCTCTACGTAAGCCCCTGGTACCAGCTCCTTGGCTTTACCCTTCCCTCTCTCCGTGCTCCTCAGTCCCTCGTGAACCCTTCATAAGAGGTAAGCTTATTTTGCAAGTGAGATAGATGTGAATCTCTGAGGCTGAATAACCCCTAAAATGTCCACATCAGAATCCTCAGAACCTCTGAATATGTCACCATCTATAAGGTACCAAGAGGATTTTGTACATTAACATATCACCTTCATGACAAAAAGGGTCTTGTAGATGGATTATTTGGTGGGAAATGATGGTATAGTACGTTAAGAGTTCAGCTGCTAACTTATGGTCAGTAGTTCAAGCCCACCCACCATTGAGAAAGAGACCTGAGGCTTTGGTTCCTTTAAAGATTTGTCTTGGATGCCACAAGGGCATTTCTATTCCGCCCTATACATTCACTATGACTCAGAATAGACTCTATGGTAATGGAATTTTGGTTTTTAGATTTTTAATGTTGCTGTCAAGTCCTTTTAAAAAGCAGTGTGCTATGTGGGAAAACAGTAACTGAAACTGACATATTTATTTCCACATTGGATAAGTTTATAACCTGTCCTTAGATTAAGGTATTTACACAGGTCTTGATTTCTTCTTCAATCACTGAATTTTGTTCTTTCTCTTTGGTAATCAGACAATGCCATATTAACCCTGGCCCTATGTTCCCTTAATTGACCATAAAATTTCTGTGGATTCTATTTTATGCAATATTTGAAAAATTAATTGTGTCTAATTGTATAACTACTGTCTGTATTCTGATTATTAGTTCACAACAACTATCATCACTATAATAAATAGCCATTCAAAATGTGTTTTATCTGAATATAACTTTACTGTTGTTGTTATTATGTCCCATGTGTGGTAACTAACAATGGAGAGCCATATTTGACCTTTGGCTTCTCTATTATGGTAAGGTAGGGATTAGCATGACTCCATGTTCCAAGCTTCTTTATCAATTCTGACCACCAGTTGTTCCTTCCATGTCACTCTACATCTATGCTAGGTTTGAAAGTTCATTGCAGTGGCCACACAGAACTCAAGGACAATACTCATGGCTAAAGGGTTTAATGGGGAAGTCAATAGGTAACCACAAATCAGGATAAGCCAACAGAAAGGATACAGCCATTATTTTCTTCAAGCAGCAGCCGAGTCTCCCTGTGGTTCTCAATCATTCACCCCATGGTAGCCATGTCTCTCTCCAGTGCTCAGTTTCTCGGTCATGTGGTCCCTAGGCCTTTGCCTTCATCAGCCAAGAAGCAGCCCCACTGCCTTTCTGTCCCACAGTTCATTCAGCTCAGGACAAAGGAGGAGATGGTGCTCCATAGTCACGCTGCTCCTCTGAGCCTCTGTGCCTCTAGTCTGGAAGGGTCGGACACTTCCGACAGAGATCTTGTACCTAGTCCTTCAAAACTGGCCCTGGGCTTCCTCTGCCAGTGCTTCACAGATGGTTCACTGTTATGGAAAAGGGGGTGGTAAAGTAAACTGCCTAATCCCCTTTATTATTGTTACACACATCTGGTTTACATCGCTCCACTCAATCATATGGTAGCAGTTACAGAGACTTGGGTGGAAGAACAATATTAAGAAATTGTGCTCTACTGCAACACAGAGTCGGTTCCCACTCGTGGTGACCCCGTGTATAACCGAACGCACCACTGAGCAGTGCGGGGCCCTCACAATTGTTCATATGTATGAGCCCATTGTTTCTACCATTGTGTCGACCAGCTCGGTAAGGGTCCTTCCTCTGTCTTGCAGCCCTTCTACTTTCCCAAGAGTGACAGCCTTTTCCAGGAACTGGCCTCTCCTAATCACGTGTCTGAAGTACTGGAGATCTGGTCTTCCCATCCCTGCTTCTACGGGGCATTCTGGCTGCATTGCTTCCAAGACAGATCGTTTGTTCCACTGAAAGCCCATGACGATTTCAACACTCTTTGCTAGCACTGTCATTCAAATGCATCACTTTTCATTGAGTTTCCAGATTCAATGTTCAACTTTCAGATGCATACAAAGTTATCAAAAATACCATGGCTTGGATCAGGCACACCTTATTTCTCAAAGCAACAGCCTTGATTTTCAACATTTTAGAAAGGTCTTGCGCAGCATATTTTTCCAATGCAATGCGTATTTGGATCTCTTGACTCTTGCTTCCGTGAGCATTGATTGATAATCCAAGCAAGATACAGTCCTTGACAAGTTCAGTCTTTTGTCTGTTGTTCTTTATGCTACTTACTGATCCAGTTGAGAGGATTTTTGTTTTCTTTAATAAATTTGTAATCCACACCGAAGGCTGCAATCCTTGATCTTCATCAGCAAATGCTTAAGCTTCTTCACTTTCATCAAGCAAGACTGTGTCATCTGCCTATTGAAGGGTGTTAATACGCTTTTTCCCAAATGTGATGCTGAATTCTTCTTCAAAACGTACAGCTTCTCAGATTACGAGCTCAGCATGTATGACGAGAGAATACAACCATGCACACTTGTGTTGATTTTAAACCATTCAGTATCCCGGCATTTCCCTGCTCTGTTCTCCCAACTGCCTCTTGATCTTCCTACAGGTGCTCACAAAGTGCACAGTGAAGTGTTCTGGCATTCCCCTTTTCCTCAAGGGTAACCAGAGTTTGTTGTGATACACACAGTCAAAAAGAGTGAACGAAACATAAGTAAACATTTTCATCCAAGATCCATCTGACAACAACAATTAGATCTCTTGTTCCATGTTCACTTTTGGATCCGCCTGAACTGTAGGTCTTGGTTTTACAGCCTCTGGTGTCTCTGCCATCACAGTCACATCAAACAGAGTCGCATGCCACACACTCTGCCGGTGCCTCTTCTTTCTCAATGGCCATTGATTTCTTCTTTTCCTGCTTTTGATCTGGCTCTCTTATACCCAGAAGAATGACAAAACTGACTATCCTCTAAGTTAGAGTCTTCCAGACCTTATTGATACAGTCCCACTTTACTGGGTGGAATTTACAAGGGCTATGGCTGGAAGAACCATGTCAAGGAGTTTTCCTTAGCCAAAGTTGCTTATATGTTTTATCTTATTTGACCTTGATACAACATAAGAAAAGACAATATTGCACACATTTTAAAGATTAGAAATATGAGGTTCCAAGAAAATAAGATGCTCAAAGCTCGTGACAGGTGGAATAGAGGCTTTGTCAGACTTTGGAGCCTATCATTTTAATGATGCTGACCTGCCACTCTTCTCTGACTCCGATGCTGTGGCACAACATGTAAGCCTATTTCCTAGACTTTACGGACAAAAAGAAAGGAAAGGAAAAAAAACTTGACAAAATGGAAAATTATATCTGTTATGAAGTTCAGAATTAAAGTGAGAACAAGGAAATTAAATTTTAAAAAATCTCTCATTACCAAAATAAAGCATTGCCACTTTGGGAATGTGGCATATGCTTTTTTTTTAATTATGAAACTGACTTTCAAATGCAATCAATCAAGGATTTTCTCAAGATCACAAATGAAATAAGCAACTGGCCTGGAATGATATGCAATGCACGATTTCATAGTTTTATTCAAAAGCTCCACCTCTCCCGCTTTCCCTTCACACCATCTCTTCAGATTGTGGTTTTCACACCCCATTAAAAGTGTAGTTCCCTGGAAGCAGGGTGTGAGTGGGAGATTCAGTGAAGGCGTTTTAGTTGGAAAGGAATCTAAGGTCAACACAATGAAAAAGGCGAGAGGACAAAGACGAAGAAATGAGCATGCGCTTAGTCATCACTGTGGATTGGCGTCATGCACTCTGATCATACGGAGCTCTCAGAAGCAAAACTGGCACCCAAACCAGTCCACCTTTCAAGTGAGGACTCACCAAACGTTCCCTTGCAACATTCTGGAAACGGTTGATGGGCAGCTCTCCAAGGATGAGTTAGCTGTGAAGCATTAACTGCCAACTCTCAAGTGCTGGAATATCGTTACAATAGAAAGTAATGGGATTCTGAGCAGGTACCCAAAATAGTCACTATATGGTTTGTAATTTAGAGCACTTGACGTCCCTCCTAGCCAAGTTAAACCAATCATCATTGACTTGCTTTTGACTGCTCGTATAAAAGTTGGTAGTTTGAACGCAGAAGATAGACTTGGTGATTCATTTTGTTAAGATTACAGAAAATAAAATTCTATGAAGCAACTGTGCTCTGTCACGTATGAAGCCACCTGAGTCAGAGTCTACCTGACTGCAATTAATAACAGTGGCATAATATGTGCTATACCATAGTTTCAAACGACGTCTTTATGGGTTAGCCATGGTTGATGAAGCAAAACTGAAATAGAATTAAATTTATAAAATGTAGGTTTACTGGAACAATAAACAGAATGGGAAAAATTACATGTTGGCACTGTGCCAGGTATTTCATCTCTCTCCTGGGTTCAAAGAGTAGTGTGGCCATGGCAGAGCAAGCACATCTCTTGATTGACAGAAACAGTGGTGCCTGGCTCAAAGATGGCGACAAACTGCATAGGTTTGGATGTGTTACACTTTACAGGTTCAGTGATAACTAAATTTCCCATATCAGGTTTCCTGAAAGAACTCATTTCTCTTTTTCCAAGTCTACCATCCCAGGACATCTACCTATAATGTTTTGCATTCTAGTGTGCCTGTATTTTATAAATTTTCATTTGTTTATATTTTTCTCCAGTGGGTATGACTGAACCAGTTTGAACTGCTTCCAAGCCTAGCATGGGACACTACTAGTAGAACCTCTTGAATTTATCTTGTGTATTTTCCAGACTGTTACGAGCACACAGCTGTTGCTAATTATTCAATATAAGATTATTGATTAATGTTCTCAATAACAAGTAAACCACACGTCTGTTAAGTTTTTCATATAGCGGTGGCTTGCATGTAGCTATCACACTGGAAGTTGTGCCACCAGTGTTTCAGTATTCTGAGACTCTAAGTCTTTATGGGAGCAGAAAACCTGGTACTGCTTCTGTGGAGCAGTGGATTTTAAACTAATGACATTGTGGTTGGCAGCTCAGAGCACCAGGAGGGCTCTTCTACAATACTGATATTATTTATCCACTTACCAACGAATAAGGCTATTATTCAAATTACATGCTAGCCCTTATGCAACAGATGAGTAAATTTAACATTTTTACTATATTCTTCAGTCTCAATTGGATCAAACATGCAATGAAGATGCATTGATAATCACGGGAGATTGCAATGTGGTAGCTGGAAACAAAGAAGAATGATCAGTAGTTGCATCAAAATATTGCCTTGGTGATTGTGGCAGTCACCGAGTCTGGTGTGAATTTAAGGATTCAGAGGGTAGGGCTGGAGAATAGGCTGTCAATCTGGAGATAGCCAATGAGACTTCTGTGTGGGCATGGCCTTCTCCTGAGAATTCTGGGAAATCTGATACTTCCTCCTTGGAGGCAGAAGATACTTCCCTCTCTCTGCCACTCCCTGAGAAACACTGCAGAAGACAAGCCATATGGTTGCAACCAGACCTCAGAAGCTGGAGAAGCCACAGAGAGACCCCTGCCAGCACTGAGATTCTTACAACGCCACGAGATTCAAAGACTTTCTATCAACTGCCTTGTGATCATCCTGCATCCTGCATGATCATCCTGCATTGACTTCATTGCATGTGTTTCATGAGTCTGAAGAGGACTTTATAGATTGGTATCTGATATATGAGCTAATATCAGACTTATGGCCTTGGACTGGACTGGGTTGGGATGTTTTCTCTTCTTTTTTGCATTTTTATTTAATCATTTTATTGGGGGCTCGTACAATTCTTATCACAATCCATACATACATCCATTGTGCTAAGAACATATGTAAATTTGTTGCCATCATCATTCTCAAAACATTTGCCTTCTACTTGAGCCCTTTTATCTGCTGCTAATTTCACCCTCCCTCCCCACTCCCCCTACCTCATGAACCCTTCATCATTCATAAATTATTATTTTGTCATGTATTACACTTTCCGACGTCTCCCTCCACCTTCTATTCTGCTGTCCCTCCCCCAGGGAGGAGGCTATACGTAGATTCTTATAATCAGTTCCCTCTTTCTACCCCATATTCTCTCCACCCTCCAGGCATAGCCACTCTCACCACTGGTCCTGAAGGAATCATCTGCCCTGGATTCCCTGTGTTTCCAGTTGCTTTCTGTGCCTATATGCATCCTCTGGTCTAGCCATATTTGTCAGGTAGAATTGGGATCATGATAGTGGGGGAGAGGAAGTATTTAAGAACTAGAGGAAAGTTCTATGTTTCATCATTGCTACCCTGTACCCTGACTGGCTCATCTCTTCCCCACAACCCTTCAGTAAGGGAGTGACCACTCTTTCCATTGGCTGTTCAGAGCAGAGATATTGTCCTCCAGGCCTGATGGCCCAGGATGTGCTCCACTTGCTCTTCCTCTCCTCTCTTTTCTCCCATTTGATCTGATAGAACATGCCCCTCTCCCCTAGCCACAGCTTCAGTGCCATCCTCTCAAGTAAATTCTTCTGGAGTGAGGGGCAGTTGTCCATGTAGCTGGTATGGGAGCCGAGCCCTCAGGTCTCTCCACTGGCTCCCCACTCCTTGCCAGCACACTGCATTCGTCTGGCACTGGCTTTATATTTGGTCCCTCTTGCCCTGTGGAGACAGAAACAATATCCTCCTCTTGGGTGGGCCAGTGCCCTATTCCCCCATCACACATCTTTTTTTTTTCTTTCCACTTTCCTCCCTCCACCCCCATTTTAGTTGGCTACCATATGTACTGCTGGATTTGGTCTGGCCCCTGAAATACTACCTGGACCTCACCCCTGGAGTGTTTGTATACAGTAGCTTTTCCCTGTTCCCCTTTTGCACTTACCTTTCTGTTCTCTCTTTTTTATATGTATATAAACTTACCTCAGCAAACTCATGTTATACTTGTCCTTTTGTGCTTGGCTCACTTCACTTAGCATAATTTCTTCCAGTTCTTCCCAAGTGTCGATATGCTTCATGAATTCATCACTGCATTTTAGTGATGCATAGTACTCCATTGTATGTATGTACCACCATTTTTTGATCCATTCATCTGTTGATGGAAATTTGGGTTGTTTCCAACTCCTTTTTATTGGGAACTGTTCTGCAATGAACATTGTAGCACAGATGTCTGCCCGGGGTTTGTTTCTTGCCTCTTTTGGGTATATGCCCAGTAGAGGGATTGCTGGGTCGTATGGTAAGTCAATTTTCATCTGTTTGAGAAATCGCCAAATTGATTTCCATAGTGGCTGCATATACATACAGGTCCACCAGCAGTGGATGAGAGTTCCTATCTCACCACTGCCCCTCAACTCTTGTTGCTTTCTGGCTTTTTGAATTGGGCTATCTTTGAGGGTGTTAGGTGATATCTCGTAGTTGTTTTGATTTGCATTTCTCTTATGACTAATGATCGGGAACATTTTCTCATATGTTTATTATTCTCTTGGTGAATTATTTTGATGTACACAGGTGTCTTATCTTCAGTATATCCCACTGTCTATTTGTGACCCCTCTGTATCTGTATCCTTCTATTTCTTGTAGCCTATGTATTCCTTGTGCCAAGGTTCTCAGATTTGTCCCAATTCCCTCATTGATGGCCCTAATTGTTTGGGGTCTTATCTCCAGGTCTTTGATCCACCTTGAGAGTTTATTCTTGTGCACGGAGTGAGGTAAGGGTCTTGTTTAATTTTTCTGCAGGTAGATATCCATTTTTCCAGGACCATTTATTGAAGATGACATCTGCTTCCCATTTAATATTTTTAGACCCTTATCAAAGATCAGGTGCCTGTATGCTGATGTTTTTATTTCTGGGTCTTCAGCTCTTTTCCATTGGCCTGAATATCTGTCATTATGCCAGTACCACACTGTTTTGACTACTGTGGCTGTATAGTATGTGCTAAAATCAAGTAGAGCAAGCCCTCCCACTTTGTCCTTCTTCGTGAGGAGTTCTCTACTAATTTTGGGCTTCTTCCCTCTCCATATGAAGTTGGTAATCTGTTTTTCCAATTCTTTGAAGAAGGATGGTGGTATTTGTATCGGGATAGCATTGAACTTTTATAGTGTTTTGGGCAAAACTGACATCTTTACTATATTCAGTCTGCCAATCCACGAGCATGGGATATTCTCCCATTTGTTGAGATCACTCTTGATTTCTTGAAGTAGTGTTTCATAATTTTCCTCATACAAATCTTTCGTTTTTATAGTCAGGTATATCCGTAGGTATTTCAATTTGTGCTTGGCAATTGTAAAGGGTACTGCCTTTTATATTGTGTCTTCTGTGGTCTTGTCTGATGTGTAGAGCAGTCCAATAGACTTCTGTTTCTTGATTTCGTATCCTGCCTCTCTTCCATATTCCTCTATTGCTTCCACACTCCGCTTGTGGCGTTTAAGGGATCTTCAATATATAGAATCATATCATCTGCAAATAACAATAATTTTGCCTCTTCCCTCCCCAGCTGAATACCTTTAATATCTTTCCTTTGTCTTACATTGTTAGTTAAGACCTCCAGTATGATGTTAAATAGGAGTAGGGACAAGGGGCATCCTTGTCTGGTCCCCTTTTTCAGTGGAATTGTTTTCGTCTTTTCTCTGTTAACTACCACATTAGCTGTTGGTTTCTCATATATTGCTTGTATAATAATAAGGAATTTTCCTTCTTAATTTCTGTCTTAAACAGGAATGTGTGTTGGATGTTGTCAAATGCTTTTTCTGAATCTATTGATATTATCATGTGATTCTTATCACTTTTCCTGCCAATGCGGTGAATAATACTGATGGTCTTTTGTATGTTGAACCATCCCTACATCCCTGGAATGAATCCCACTTGGTTGTGGTGAATTATTTTTTAATATGATTTTGTATTCTATAAGCCAGTATTTTGTTAAGGATTTTTTGCATTGATGTTCATTAGAGATATTGGTCTATAGTTCTTGATTCTTGTGGCATCTTTCCCCGCTTTAGGTAACAAAGTTATACTAGCTTCATAGAAAGAGTTTGGGAGTTTTCCGTCTTTTTCTATGTTCTAGAAGAGTTTGTATAGGATTGGTGTCAGTTCTTCCCCGAATGCTTAGTAGAATTCTCCTGTGAAGCTATCTGGCCCAGGGGATTTTTTGTTAGTAATCCCTTGATTACCTTGTTTATTTCTTCCTTTGCTATGGGTCTGTTGAGGTTGTTGACATCCATCTGGGATAGTCTCAGGAGGGATTGTGTTTCCAAATATTTGTCCATGTCTTCCAAATTGTTGAATTCTTTAGAATATAGACCTTCATAGTCCTGTGTGATTTTCCTTTTGACTTCATTAGGGTCTGTTGTAATGTCCCCTGTTTCATCCCTCATCCTTGAAAATGTCGTTTGTTCCTTCCTTTCTTTGGTTAGATTTGCCAGAGGTCTATCAATTCTGTTAATTCTTTCAAAGAACCAATTTTTAGTGGCATTAATTTTTTCCATAGTTTTCTTATTTTCCCTCTCTTGTATCTCTGCTCTGATTTTTATTATATCTATCCTTTGCTGTTAGTAGGGTTGTTCTGTTGACTGTGCTCTAATTGATGTAAGTTTTGTGTCAGCATATCGTCCATGAATCTCTCTTCTTTTTTAATGTGTGTGTTTATTGATATCAGCTTCCTCTGATAAATGCCTTTGCTGTATCCCACAGGTTTTGGTCTGTCATATTTTTGTTTTGGTATGTCGTATTTTCGTTCTCATTGGTTTCTTGAAACTTCCTGATTTCATCTCTAATTTGGGTCAATACCCACTCCTTTTGCAGTAGGAAATTGTTCATCCTCCAATTGTTTACCCTTATTTTCTTCACTGTCCTTCTGTTAATTTCCAGCTTATGGCACAATGATTGGAGAGAGATGTCTGCATAATCTCCATGTGCTTGAATTTACTCAAGTTTGACTTGTGTCCCAGCATGTGGTCCATTTTTGAATATGTGCCATGTGGACCTGAAAAAAATGTGAATTTGTTTGCATTTCGGTGAAAAGCTCTGAATATATCTCTCACACCAAGTCGTCCAATTGTGCTATTTAGATCTGTAGCCTCCTTGTTGAGTTTCTTTCACAATGATCTGTCTTTATCAGAGAGTGGTATATTAAAGTCACCAACTGTAACTATTGAGCCTGTGAGCTCTTTTTCATCCTTTGGAGTGTTTGATTTATGAATTTAGCAGGTCTCTCATTAGGTGCATATATGTTCATTATGCTCACTGGTTCTTGGTCTACTGTTCCCTTGAGCAGTATATAGTGCCCCTCCTTGTCTCTTGCTGTGGCCTGTATCTTGAGGTCAATTTGGTCAGATATTAAGATTGATACCCCTGCTTTTTTTTGCATTACCATTTGCTTGGTATATTTTTCTTGAGCCTTTAATTCTCAACCTATTTTTGTCTGTAAGCTTGAGATGAGTCTCCTGGAGGCAGCAGATCGATGGGCTATGTTTCCTGAGCCAGTCTGTTAGCCTCTGCCTTTTAATGCTTGAGTTCAGTCCATTGATATTCAGTGTTATTATATCTATCTGTGGACTCTGTGATGTCATAATGTACCTTTTGTGATGGATATTTTTCTATCTACCAGTCTTATCTGCTTGTTTTGTGTGAGTGGTTCATATTTACCTTTGTTCCACTACTGAGCAGATGCTATCCTGGGGGCTGTTTAGTCTTTGTCGCCCTATGGGTAGAGTTGTTCTATGTGATGGTCTCTTATTTAACCTCGGTGAGTGTTGATCTTCTGCCCATACTGGATCGGCAAGGATCTTTTGTTGGGCTGGATTTCTTAGTATGTATTCTTTGAGGTTGTCCCTGTCTGGGAAGAATCTTACTTCTCCAGCTATCTTAATACATAATTTGACTGGATAAAGTATTCTTGGGTTTACGTTGTTTTCCTTCAAATTTTGGAATATGTTACTCCAATCCCTCCTCTTCTTCATCGTTTCCCCTGATAGATCTGAACTTCCCTAGCTGCTTTTATGATCTTCTCCTTTTCCTCATAGTTGGATAATTTGACAATTACGTGTTTTGGTGACTTCTTCTTGGGATTCAGTCTGGCTGGTGTTCTTTCAATCTCTTGAATGGTTGCGTGATTTTCATTTATTAAGCCGGGGAAGATTTCCTCTAAGAATTCCCTTGCTATTTTTGCTGTTGACTTCTTTGTTGTGTCTTGTTCCAGTAGTCCAATTATTCTAATATTGTTTCATTTCATCGCATCTGACATGGCTCTCAAGTTTTCTTCAGCTTCTTTGATTGTCTTATTTGACTGCTTTCCCTGTTTGCTGAGGTCTTCTTGGTTGTCCTCTAGGTCACTGGTGCGATTCTCAGCCTCCTCAAACCTATTCACAAGGTCTGTACGTTTGTCACTGGATTCTGTTATTTCATCCCTTAACTCTTGTATTTCCCTTTGGTGTGTTGCCTTTATCTCCTCTATCATTTCATCTTTTTCTGAATTACTTCCCTCATATTCTTTATGACTTTAAGCACCTTTTTGAAAATTTATTTCGGTGGCCGGTCAATATCTGCTTCTTATATGCACATCGTTAAGTTCATGACTTCTTCCTTCATTGTTTTCTGTTTTTCCTGCCTTTTTGTTGAAGCCGTTAGAACTGTTGCTGTATTCGTGTTGTTTTAGAGGAGCCTGGAGCCATCTTCCTGAATTGAAGATCCCTGGGCTCTCTCTTGGGGGATTTGTATGATTACTTCTATGAACTACCTGCCGGTAACTGTTCTGAGGGGTCAGGCTATTGCTATATCTTCTTGTGGTTTCATGCTTCTCCTAGCCATCTAGAATTCTGTTACTTGGAATATGTATTGGATATTCCTCTCATGTGACACTGGTCAGATTGTTGTGGGTCCATGATGGTGTCGCTTTCCTGGCCTATCTTTAAGTAGGCTGTACAGTTCTTGGAGGACCTTAGCTGTCCTGTGGTGTTTTTCTCTGAAGCTGTAGTGCTGAGGAGGGCATGTGGGTATACCCTCCTTTGTGTAGAGCTCTGTAGCCAGCAGGGGAATTACCGTAGACAGAGAGATCGCCTTGGACTTTGGGTGGCTGTTCCCACAGTAGCGTGGAGCCCCACAAGTGGCAGTAGGCATTTCCCCCAGTCACATGTAGGACCTCAGGATTTTGGCTGGGCGTACCCCCCTTTTTTAGCGAAGAACTCCCTGCTGCTTGGTGTGTGGGAGAGGATCGGTGTGAATTCCCCAGCTGCTTGCCAAGCCAAAAAATGCGGGTGATATCTCTCCCAGTTGGGCCTTCAGATTTGCCCTATGCAGAGGGGAGTGGCCTGGAGGTCACTAGTGTCTTGTGACAGGAAAGAGAGAAAGGAGAGGAAAGAGGAAGAAAGAGACTGGGGCAATAATTCCAAGCAATCTGACACCCTCTCACCATGCACAACTAAAATGCACAGAGTAAACAAAGGTGAAAACAGTAAAAAAAGAAAGAAGGAAAAGTAAACAACTAAAAAGGAGAACTAAATCTGTTGAGGCTGTGGTAGAAAATAGAGAAGAGCTTGAAGGAGAGGAGAAAAGAAGAAAACGTGTAAGAAGCGCTCAATGAAAGAAAAAAGAGAAGAGAAAAGGAAGGAGGAGAGAGAATTTTAAAAATAGTTTTAAAAAATAGCTGACCCTGTGTTGTGTGTAACACTGACTTTTCCTGTGTGCATTACTGTCTTAGGGGTCAGGCTGCCCACTGGGAGGACAGGGCTGCCCTAGGCTGAGTGTAGGGGTCTTGGAACCAGCAGTGATATGTGCAAGGAATGAGAGGGGGCAGAGAGAATCATACAAGCATTGAGGTGAAGAGAGCAAAGACAGAAAGAGGAACGAAAGAAAAAGAGAATAAAGAGAAAGAAGGAAATAAACCCAACTGAGTTCACTAAGATTGGTTGTGATGGTAAAGAGGGAGGTGAGAGAAAGAGGGAAATAAAGAATAAAGAGATAGCTGATCCCTGATTGCTTGGATATGGGGCCAGAGGGGTTTAGACCCTGCTCCCAAATGGTAGGTTTTTAGTTTTTAGTGCCAAGACCCAGTGGTGCTGGGCAAAATTGCCCTAGTTGACGAGATCCCTTTAGAGGTCTGATAGAGGTTTCCTCAGCTGTGCAGCGTGGTGTAGGTGTTTGTCCCAGGTACCTTGTGTGGTGTACAACACTCCCATGGAGGGCAGGCTCGAGTTCCTCCTGATATTTGGGTTAATTTGCCCTAAGCTGAGGGTAGTTACCTGAGGGTACTACTGAGTGGCATATGGTAGGAGAGAGTGGGAGAGAAGAGGAGAAAGAGGGAAAAAAGAAGAAGAAAAAGAGGAATAAAGAAGAAAGAGGAAATGAAACCCCAACACAAACCTGAGCTCGTTGAGTTAGCTCGTAGAAAAGTTAGGAGGGCTAGTGGATAAAGGGAGAAGAAATAGAGTAGTAGGTAAGGAGATAGCTGAATCTTGATCACCTGTCCGTGAAGCTGAAGGAGTTCCAACTCTTCCTCAAGGTAGCGAGGTAGTGTACCCGTTTGATGTAGGGTACCACAGATGCTGTTGTGGGATTACTTCAAAAGCAAGATCATGCCCGTGGCCAGGGGTCACTTGGGTGCTGGATTTTGCTGGTGTACCTGCTTTGTGCTGTATATAGCACTGCAGCAGGGGCTGGGAGGCGGTCACTGGGGTGTTCCTTCAGCCATGTCTGGGGCCCCAGGACAGGCAAGGCCTCCCCTGCTATGTGTAGAATCACTGAGAGGGAAGCTGGGCTTATTGTCCTATCTAGTCTGCTGGTCCTTACTAGATCAGAGGATTTTATTTTTTTTATCTCCTTGTCAGCTAGAGTATAATCAAATGAAATTGTCTCTTACAGTCACTGTGCTGCATCTCCTTGCTGTTTAAAGGTGATACATGTTACAGCGGTTCTTTGTTATGCTAAAAGCAGCCAGGGCCTGTAGCTGAGTTCTGGCATTCCTTAGCTAGGTTGCTTCTTATGCTGATTTATGTTAAGGGTCTCTACCTATGTGCTCCTTGGAGCTGAGCAACCAGACTTGGGTTTGAGTTTTAAATCAATAATATATATTTCACCCTTTTTTTTTTTGCTTGTGATGTGCTCTGATTTGGGGGCTGTCAGGCTGACCCCTGAAGGAGGAGATCCAGCTTACTAGGGGGATTGCTTCCTTCTCAGCCAATTGGAACTAAATTTGCTCCCTGGACTCCGGACTTTCTGCCCATTTTCTCCCACACCGTGATCTTCCTAAGGTAATAATATATATTTTCTTTTACTCTAAACTATGACTACCCGCCGCCACTCCCCTGGCTGTGAGCTCAAGGCAGCCAGCCGCGCAGAGAGCTCCGGAGTGGGGTTCCCCTCGTGTCTGGGATTCTGTCCCCTCTTGGCCATCTGCCTGTCGGAATCACTGTTCCCCGCAAGGGCGCAGCCGTTGCCTGTGGACTCGCCAAAGCTAGAGTGCTTTGAAGTGTTCTTGGTTTGCTTCGTGAGTGGAAATCCCACACAAAAGGAGTTCAGTAGAAACCTTGGCACCCTAGTTCTAATTTCAGGACTCCAACTCCACTTTTCCTTAGCCTTACCTCCTAATTTTCTGGTCTGGTAGCAGGAGCTCCGCAGGCATGAGTCCTATCTGGTCGCCATTTTCTCCCCTCAGATGTTTTCTTAATGTACAGTTGCTCTTGTATATAAACCCCTTCCTTATACATATATGTGTGTCTATGAATTTGTTTCTCTAGTCTACCTGGACTAACAGAGTGATAGAAATGACTTTGGACATTGCATGATAAAACTTTGGAAGAACAAAAACTTCTTCATTGCAAATATCTTTAATCAATATCATAAAGGACATCACAGGAATAAACTTGGAATACACAGGAATCAAATCAACTATATCTATGCAAAGAGATAACAGAAAAGTTCAGTAGTATCAGTCAGGACATAGGCAGGGGCCATAAGTCCAACTAACTATCAAATTATTGTTCTTTGCAAGTTCACATTGAGTTGACACTGGAGAAAATTAAAATGCACCCACAAGAGGCAAAATATGACATTTAGTGTACCTGAATTTAGAGACCATCTCAAGAACATATTTGATGCCTTCAGCACTAATGACTGAAGACCAGATGAGTTATTGGGTTATTTCAAGAACATCATAGGAAAGAGAATTGTCATTACAAAGACCGGGAAGGAGGAAAAGCTAAAATGATATCAGAAAAGAAAGAAATAGTGAAATAAAAGAGTTAAACAGAAAATCTAAAAAGGGCAACTTGAAAAGACAAAGTACTAAATGAAACAAAGTATAATAAAATACTGAAAATAGTTCTTGAAGGTATGCAACCCAAAGTGAAGCATATGTTTAATTGTTCTCAAATTTTAAAAAAACTATTAAAATTGAAAGGAAATTAAAATCTCCCATTACCAACATTGAAGAAGCATATGGACAAGATGTTTAAGGATGCATGAAACCTCAAAAGGAATACACAAACAAGCAACTAAAATATTGGTTGAAATTCAGCCATTTCAGAAGATAGCAGACAACATAATCAATAGCATTGGAGGACGAGCACCCAGCTGCCCTGAAGGCATTGACACACAGGGAGGCTCCATGTATTGATGCACTCAATCCCATTAGAACAGCTTCAACAGGTGGATGCAGGAGTGGAGCTGCTCACGTGTCTGTACCTTGAAATTTAGAATACACCTACCTGGCTCACGGACTCTAAGAGATCCATATTTGGGTCCGTTCAAAAGAAAAGTGAGCTAGCAGAATTCAGAAATTATTGAGCAAGATCATTAATATCACATGTGACATGTAGTTAATGAATATGGTGCTTCTAGCCATAATCACTTTTGTGATATAAATTCTAACCTCTTTGCCTGTGGTCATAATTCCATTTGAGAAAGAATGCTTTTCTATGATAACAGACAGGATTAAGATGAGGTATATTCTGCATCTCTACCTTACTCAAAGGGTGTAACCAAGCTACCACCCTTAGTTTCCTCAGAGCTATGTCTGCTAAAGCACAAATATGACACCTCCATCAAAGTCAACTCTATGTGTATTACAGTCATCTTTGAAGTACAGACAGAATTCTACAGAACATTGGAATAAGTGTCACCAGAGGATCACTGTGTCACCATTTGAGATCTCTGTGTGACATAGAAGAGGCCAAGACCAGAGGCACCAGAGGCTGCAGCATGGTTACTTTGGGAAAGAGCAAAGGAGCTAGGCAGAGTCCAGAAGCCAAAGCAAAGAAAGTGTGGGCAAGAGCAGGGACTAGCACCCGGATTATGTGAATTTGGGGCACAGCAGCAAGCAGACTTCTTGGTCCACAGAGGCAGAGTCGAAGGGACCACATTACTGAGAGTCTGAGGACTGGAAAGAGACCCATCTATAGATGAGGAGTGGCATATTGTGGACCAATGACCGTATCATTACAGATACTTACCTGCTGTAACCTGGTAACTTCCGTAACAGTATCGTCTCTATGTTCTGTGTGGCCACTGCAGCAGATTACTGAACTCAACAGAAAGGAGACTATGTACAAATGTGCGTTATATAATTGATGTATACATGGATTGTGATAGGAGTTGTATGAGCCCCTAATAAAATGATTACAAAGAAGAAGAAGAAAAGGAGAGTATTGGGAGAGGAAGGGAATGGGTTGATGTCAGAATAGGTGAAGAAGGATTGGAGGGTGGAGGTGTGACTGATTTCTGCCTTGTGGCAATCAGCCCTGGGAGAAGGTGGAGATGTATTCACCTTTACCTTTGTGTAGCTAGAGGAAGGCAGAGGTGGTCTCAAAGCCATTTTCACAACACGCAAGTAGAAATGTTGCTTCACAGAACTCAATTACAGTTGTGGCAGCACATTGACAGAAAATTTATGTAAATTCAAACTGGATTCAGAAGAGGATATGGGATAAGTGTGCTATATCATTTTCTAATATCAGCTGGGTTTTGGCTGAAAGCAGATACCCGGAAGATATTCATCTATGTTTTATTGACTTTGCAAAGGCATTAGACTATAAAGATTATAACGAATTATGGATAACCTGTGGGATTTGAGAATTCCAGAACACATAATTGTGCTCGTGCAGAATCTGTTAACAGACCGAGAGAACAAAGTGATTCTAGTTTAATATCAGAAAAGGTGTGCACCAGGGTTTATTTTTCTCACCATATTTACTTAATCTATGTGTTGAGCAAATAATCAGAAGAAACTAGACTCTGTGAAGAAGGAGACATTAGAAGGAAGGCTTATATCAACAATCTTCTATATACAGATGGCACTTCTTCGCTTCCTAAACGTGAAAGAAATCTAAAGCATTTATTGATGAGGGTCAAAGACTATAGCCTTAATAACAGATTATACCTCACCATAAAGAAAACAAAAAAATCTCATGAGTTTCCCAAATATGCATCATTATGAATAGGGACATATTTAAATTGTGAAGGACTTAATTTTACCTGGATCCACAATCAACACCTATGAGAGTAGTAACCACAAGCAACATACTACAACAGGGAAATCTGGAAAAACAAAACAAAGCCTCTTTAAATTGTTCAAAAGCTATCACTTAAAAGACTAAGGTATTCTTACTGAACCCCTGGTACTTTCAATCATCCCAGATGCATAAGAAAGCAGGACAATGAATAAGGAATACTGAGAAAAATTGAAGCTTTTGAGTTGTGTTGTTGAAAATTCCAAAATATACCAGAAGAATGAACACGCCTGTCTTAGAAGCAGTGTAACTAGACTGCTCTTTAGAAGGGAGGATGGTGAGATTACTCATGAGCTGGGACCATTTTATCAGGAAGGAGAAGCACTGGGAGAAGGACGTCAAGGTCAAGTAGAGGGCTAGAACAAAAGGAAGACCATCAGACACTCAGAGAGATGTATTGACATGGTGGCTACAATGGCTTGAGGAAGACAGGGATTGGGAGGAAGGCACAGGCCTGGGCAGGGTGTCCTGTGTGAGCTCAGTCTCTCCATGGGTGCAGGTTAGCTCATGGTAGCTCAATGGCATTGCTGACTTCAAGAATAACAAGTTACTCAGGAAAGTTATTTCATGGAAGTAAAAAGGTTAGTTTTGATTTATTGTTCAGTGATGTACTTGGAATTGGATTCAAGGCCTTGATTGATTAGTTTTATAGTTAGTAACTTTTATGGAACTGCTCCCTAACATAATTGCAGTTATAAATTCTGCATAAACTATTTTTATATGACTTGCGTAATGGTGATGCAGTTGAGGACCATCTCAGGTAGTATATGCAGCTCTCTACTGATTGTACATGTGAAGTAGATTTCTTCAAACTATGGCACTTTTTATTCCTTTGTCAGTGTTCATTAGCAATGAAACAAGACTAAAGATTGTTGTTATGTCACATCTTATTATACAGTTCATTATAATGCATGTTCATTCATGTTTTTCATGAAGAAGGCATTTAATAAATGTGTAAATATGCTTTGGACTAAATCAAACCTGCTGGATAAAGAATCCACAGTTCTTTTGGATTAAAACTGTCATCATGCATTCGTGCTTATGTATTATAAAAATAAAAACTCAAATTTATTGAATGAGAGTTATAAGCTAGCATTCCATTAAACTGTCTGCTTGGATTATCTTACCCTTAAAAAATTTATTAAACAATCTGGCAATTCAAAACACAGCTCTGGTAGAGATAGATGAGTCTATCTGTTCCTGGAGACTTGATGCAGGACCAATATGTGTCAAAATCGACTCAATGGCAAAAGGTATAATAATGTTGTAATGTAGGTCACTTTATCCTCATCTTAGAGAAAATAACTGAGATGTGAGGAGATTAAAAGTAAAAGTTCACACAAGAAACACATGGGAAAGCTGTGACTGGAACTTGCTCTAACTCAAAATTGGAATACAATTGTTGAAAAAAAAAGCAAAATTTTGATAATAGAAGTTAAGCTGGAGATAACACGATAGAGTATTACAAGACGTCTTCATGACTAATACCTTTTTTCATCAGTGTGCACATTGACTGCACACATGGCTCTCCCTAAAAGGGATTCAGAAGAATAAAATTGACTACATCTGTGGGAAATGATAGAGAAGTTCAACACCATCAGCCGAAATAGAATAGGCTCAAGCTTTTGAACAGACCACCAACTGCATATGTGTGAGTTCAGGTTGAAGTTGAAGAAAACTTAAAAAGTCAACGAGAATCCAAATATGACATGGATTAGACCACACCTGAATTTTGAGAACATCACAAGAACAGATTTAATGCATTGAACACTTATGACACAGGATCTGCTGAGCTAAAGTATGACATCAAGAACATACTACATGAATAAAGCAAAAGGTCATTAAAAGGATCAGAAGAAAAAGATCAAAGCAGATGCCAGAATACACTCTGGAACTTCTTAAACCAAAGCTAACACAAGCGGGAGAAATTATCATGTAAAAGATCTGAACAGAAAATTTCAAAGGGCAGCTCATAAAGACAAAATATTTTAATTAAATGTTCAATGACCTGGAGTTGGAAAACTAAAAAGGAAGTGAACTCTCAACAAATCTCAAAGTGAAATAACTGAAGGAAATTTCAAGCCTCAAGTTTCCATAATAAAGGATTCCATGGGCAAAATATTGAACAATACAGTTAGTTTCAAAAGAAGAGGGAAGGAATACATGGGGTCACTATACTAAACAGTGCTAGTTGACATCCAGTCATTTAAAGAGGTAGTATATGATCAAGAATGAATTATATTGAAGGAAAAAGTCTAAGGTGTCCCAGAGCATTAGCAAAAATCAATGCTCTAGGAATTGACAGAATACCAATTAAAATATTTCAACAAGCTGGCGAAGCACTGGAAACACGTGTCTATGCCAAGAAATGTGGAGGTCAGCTACCTGACTAGCCTGGAAGAAATGCATATTTGTGTCCATTGTAGAAAAAAAGGGGGGGCTAAGTAGGATGTGGAAATTATCTAGCAATAGCTTTAAAATCACATATAAGCAACGTTTTGCTGAAGATAATTTACAAAAGATTATCACAGCATGTCAACAGGAAGGCGCCAGAATTTTAAGCTGGATTCACAAGAGGACATGGCCCAAGGGATCTCATTGTTGATGCCAGGTTGATCTAAGCTAAAGGCAGAGGATGCCTCAAACTATTTGCCTTTCAATGTGCTCCAAGCGACCATAATGGGCAGGGTTGCTGGTGAGTAGGTGACCTGCTGAATGCCAAGTCCATGATTTGAAATGTAAAGCTCCACACTTAGTTCACAATTAAAATGAATTAAAATACAAACCCTTCTTTGGTGTCCTGCCTCGAAGTCTGTTTTATTGGGGATTCATATTGCAATTCCTGCCTATTTGGGGTTACTATTAGCTTGGTAAAATTTTCTCCATCCTTTGGTTTTGAATATGTTTTGTGTTTATGTCTAACATTTGTGTCTGATGTTTGCTCCTTCCGGCAGCTTATTGATGTGCCTTCCCTTTTATCCAGTCTGCTACTCTGTCTCTCAACACGTGCATGTAATCAATTAAGTTTCACTATTATTACTTTGGCGTTTGCTGCTATAAATGTTTTTGTGTGTGTGTGTGTTTATTACTTTCTTAGTTCTTCCTATATTTCTGTGCTGTTTTGAATACTGCTTTCATTTTGTAGATTTCAGGATGGTTGTATCGTGTATGTTGCTTTCACAGTTGTAAGTTCATGATTATCCAAAGTGTTCCCTTTATTATATATATACATATTTGCATATGTATATATATATTTGTAATTTTGGTCTTGTTTTTAAAATTCCTTAATTTTGCCTTGTCTGGAAAGACTCTTCCTTCTCCCTAATATTTGAGGGGTGAGTTTGCTTGATCAGTCTTTTCCCCCAGGGGGTTCTCATGTCACTTCATTGTCTTCTTTCCTGTGATTTCTCCTGAGAAATATGAACTTATTCTCTTGGTTTTCTTTCATAAGTGATGATTTCCCACCCCAACCATAGCTGCTGTTACGATTCTCTTCTTCTTGATATTGGAGATATTGATTACATTATGTGATTTTTTTCCCAGAGTCTATATTGTTTGAGGTTCTCTCAGTGACATAAAGAGTTATCTCTTTATGGTGCTATTGAAGTTCTCTTCTGATTTTTGCACTATTTTCTCTGTAGATATTTTGTTTTCTCCTTCTCCAGTATCCCAATGCAACACAGATTCTTCCTCTTGATAGTGTCCTGCATACTTTTTTGATTTTTTTTATTCCTTTGCTTCTTTTATTTCTCTCATTGATTGTAATTGAGGGAATTGTCTTCTAGCTCACTAATTCAGCTTTCCATTTCTTCAATTCTATTGCTCTGCTCTTTTACCATATTGTTTAGTACTTTTGTCTTATTCTTTATCATCTGGAATTCTATTTGGTGCAGGTTGTCTAGTGTTTCTATTTTTTCTATTGTTCTTACAAACATTTCCCCCCTCCACTGAATGTACTTGAACATCATTATTCTGATTTCTATTTCTTGTAGTGTCAGGACCTTTTCTTCAGAATACTTGTTTCTATCTGTGAGTTGCTTAGCTTTTTGTAGTAGCTGTGTGTGTGTGTGTGTGTGTGTGTGTGTGTGTCACTACTGACTGCTGTTTTGGCAGCATTGTGGGGCAGCTGTTTGTGTTGAGGGAGCTGCTGCATTATGCAGGGACAGTTGCCTTTGTCTTGTCAGAATGCAGAGACAGGTAGGACTTCCTTGCTGGGTTCCAGGGATGGCCAGGGCCTCCCTTGCCTTTTGGTTGTAATTAATTCAGCTACTGCTTTACAAACCACACCAAGATAGCACTGATCAATCTGGTATGCCGGACATTTCCAAACAAGCTTCTTGGCAGGGATGGGGAAGCACCCAGCCTGTCAGCGCCTGGGCCCTTTCACCAGCTCTCTCCCTTCAGCTTCTTCAAGGTTTGGTACAGAAGCTGGTGGAGCTCCAAGGGGCAGGGCACACGTTTCTCAATCCACTTATTTGATTTTTCACATTCCTAATGCTGCCTCCAGTCAGGTACTGCTGTTTTTGTAAGTTGCTTTCTACTGCTTCCTAATGGTTCCATTTTTAGTCCAGCAATAGACAGGCTTGTTGCAACCCTGGAGCAGAAGAAGCTTCCAGTCCAATACAATGGTGGCATCGTTCTTGAGTAACTGGATGCATTTAATGAAAGAACTTTCTTTCCTTAAACCGTATGTTTGTTGAAGAAACAAAAATCAGTTTCATTGTTGTCATGCTGATGTGGTTTTCACGCATTCTGCATGCTGACAATAGGGGTGCAGCCCTGAGACAGCTGGCTGGGTGTGAAAGTCGGCGTGTTTCTGTAACCCCGGTCTTATATGAGGGGGTCTCAGCATTTCATTTAAACAATACCTTGCTGGGAGTTCTATCCTATGATGAGCTGAATGAGGGTCTATGTTTGGCTGTGACAATGACAATCCATGGCTTGCAAAGAGAAGGATAATTTTAAGGAAAAGCCACAGATATAAAGATCTGGGGTTTCCCCCTGATGTATAGTCCTTCTACACAGTTTGTTTATCAGCTACATTCTGGAAGGAAGTGAGATGATTTCATCCAGGTTAGGGCACATTATAATTACAATTCAGAAAGTTGATATGGAAAAAGAGTAAAAAGAATGAATGTGATTATTAAAGGCAAAAATGTATAAACAATTTTTATATTAGAGCATAAGATAAGGTTAGAAAAAATATCAAAATGCTATGAAATTAGATAAGTAATAAAAACAAAGCATTAATTTGTGCCTTGGAAAATACCCTCATGAATTTATAGACTTTAGGGGACAGTCGGTGGTGTCCTGTGACCCCAGACATCAGATCTAAGAGCTATCACATTTCTCTTCTTTGGGTCTTTGGAGACAATGAGGATATTTTCATGTATTTTTATAAATAAAGAAGACTTTGAAAATATAAATAAAATATAGATTTTGTAGTAGTTAGTGATCTAAGCAAGTGAAGAAATTATAGAAAAGTGTCATAAAAGACAAAGGAAAAAAGAAAGGCACAAGGAACATAAAAAAAGAGTACGTTCTATAAATTTCTTCTTTGACTTTCAGGGACTAGAATTTCTTAAACATCTTGGAAATCTACTGACTTTCTATTTTTCTTTGGAATTAATATGGAATACATTTATTTGATAAAATGATATTTTTAAAAGTCTTAAAATGTGCATCATATGATAAGAACTTACAGTTTGAATATGATGATCTAGTTGTTCTGGCTTTGTAAAATGAATATAATGTCATTTTGTTTATCCAGAAGCATTGAGCCATGAATCATTTGGAGGAAAAAAGTAGTTTTTAATTGGTTTAGGATTTTTTTTGTTTATGTACTATAATAATTTGTGTCAAATTTAAGATATTTTACAAAGAACTTTTCTGAAATATTAGATATACTCATATATCTTATTGGAGTGGAGAACAGATAAAAATAATTTAGCTTTTATATTGAGAGTACAGAGCATGAGCCTTGGTATTGACTGGGACTGCTAGTTTCACTATTTAACAGCTTAAATTATTTTCATCTCAGGTGGTGCAATTGTGTATATTAATATTTTTGTTGATGATGTTTTAAATATAAGATATAGGGCAAAGAATATGTATCTTCTAGAACTGTTCACAGAATTAAGTCATTTGAGCTTACTGACATTTCCTAGATGACTCAGGATCTGGATCATCATCATTAACATCAGAGTGATTAGGTTGCTTGATCATTTTCTAAGAGGGAAGTCTCCATCCTCCATCTTAACCTGATGTGTTATCTTGAGTTTGAATGTCTTTCCTTTATGTCTCTTCTTGAAAACTGATTCATATTTTTTTCCTCCTCTGTCTTCAAATTTATCTGCACTAGTATTTTATCTTCCACCTATAAAATCTCCTAAAATAATTATGTCAGGAGTCCCCTTCCTTGCCCCCAAGTCTATATTACACCATTTTATTTCCTTTTCAGTCAAGTTGTCTAGGAGTGTTTACTTTAACTCCTCAGGTGGAGATGTGTTTTCTATGCTCTGAAATTTAATTTCTACTCTTGCTGTTGAACCAATACTGTATTAACTCAGGTCTCCAGTTCCTGGGGCTAACAAATACTTCTGTTAATTCTGCAATTCAAGCAGACCTTTTTACAACCCATGTCTTTATTGGTTGAGTATGGTGATCACTATGTCCATCTAGGTTGATGATTCCCTGTCTATAATCAAGATATTCCTCTTGAGTAAAAGAAACATATATCATGGATTATTGAATATTTCTACAAAGATGTACAATTGGCTATACAAATTTAGCTTTAGCACAAATTGATCATTTCCACCAAATCTTTCTCTTCTGTATTTTTCTTGGTGAATTGCATTACAATACAGCCTTTCTCCCAGGCTGGGTAGGGCTTTTAACCACAAGATTTATAGTTCAAATCTGCCAGCTGCTTCATGGGAGAAAGATGAGGCTTCTACACTGACCTATTGTGGTGAAGTGAGTTGGAATAGAACAGATGGCAATGAAGGTTTTTTAAAGAAATTTTTTTTAGTAAACCTAGAATGCCCTGTTTGGAACCAAATATAATTGACCCCAATGGCATATATATCTTTGCAATCACTGCAATCCATTGCTTCCTTTCTATTCCAATGATAAACTTTAGTACAAGACTATATTTCATAGTATCTCCCATTCAATTTTCACCCCTCTCCAATTCATTCTTTCAACTTGCTTCCAGGGTGATTTTAAAAATTCCAATTAGCCTATGTCATTCTCCGTTTCCTTTAGATTTTACTTACTTTCCCAGTACAGCTCTCTAGTAACTTCCTTCTCCCTTTAAAGAACTGTCTCCTAAATAAGTGATTACTCTTTTTGCTAAAACAAGTAAAATACAGAAATTAGAAGATTTTAGAACTATATTGTGAATCTCCACATGAGAAGGTGGAAACTGTGCCAGGGGCTTTTCCATGAATTTTGTTCTCCCTAAGCGCCCCTTACAGTTACTCTCACTGCTACCAACATATTAGGTCATGAATAAGATAACATCGGCTAAATAGTGGTCTCGGGCAATATCCTTTCCTGTTTACACACTTTCAGAGATTAAGTATATAACTATAAATGCAATTTCAACTAAACATTATAAGCCACGTGTGATGAAGGGGACTCCCTTGGAATGGTTCTGTATGTCATCATTGTAACTGTGATGGATGGAATCTTGCAAGTAAGGTGCAGAGGACTCTACTGTAAAGACTGACCAGTGTTGTCACACTGCTGGAGGTACAATGAGCCATCTTCCTACTTGGAACAGAATATCCCAAGAAGAGTGAGAAAGAACCATATTACAAGTGACATCCCTGAGTGGAGAGGCAGCAGAGGAGAAATGCCAAGATGGAGACCGAGGGGCAGGACGGGCAGAGGCTAAGAGACCACAAGGCTGCAAAGCCAAGGACTAGACAGGGACTTGCGTGCCAACATGGCTGAGAAGAAGTGCCGTGGAGAGAACATATGTGTTAACGCTCCTAATAAATACCATCATCATGAGTATCACCTGTGCTTTCTGTGTGGCCATTGCAATGAATTACTGTGCACAACAGAGAAGTAGAGTGCCCTGCACCGCTGCTTGGTGTCAGAAAGGAATAAGGAAGGATGGAGGGTGGAAACAAATCGGACTTCTGTGCCATAGGGATGATTATTGAGCTTCTGTGATGTTGGATTCTTCTAGCACCTTGTGTAGCCAGTGAAAGTCAGCCACAGCCTCAATACTATTTCCTCAACGTACAATTAACATCTTAAAGTGAAGAATAAAAAATCAACAAAGATATTTAAGTTAAACATAGTTTTATTACTTGAAATCTCGCTGCCTTCTTTGTTTTTAACATGTTTCCCGTTTGATCTGGTCAAATCAAAATGAGCAGCAAACAACCTCCGGCACAGGTGCTTCACTGCTCTGAAGAAAAGCGTTGAAAAGCATGGAGCATGGCGTTTCCATCAGCTGCCCCTGGATCCTGGCTGTCTGTAGACATGCCGTGGCTTCCTAAGTGGTGACAGAACTTTAAAATTCAGGCAAAAACACAGCGTTAAATTAGTAGACCTTATTCTGGAAATTAGATAATAATCTTGATGGTGTAAATCAGGGGAGGTTTTAAGTTTCCCATAAAATGTGTGTGTATATGATATGGCAGTCACAACAGTGTATATTCCCAAGTCACAGTGATTAGGAAATTTTTTCCTGATAATTAATGTAGGAAGTAGAACATTTGTCCATAGACAATTGATTTTGTAGTCTATCATCACTACCGTCAGCAACAAGAGCATATTATTAGTCACTTTTAAATTACTGCTTTGGGCAATCTTCAAAATCATATTACTTTATGTCAATAACTCTCTATATAGGGGTGAATTTAATATTAAGAATATTAATATTCATTGCACAGATAGTTCATATGGAGTTATGGGGAGTGGGCATGGGAAAACAATTTTGGTAAAAAATATGTGGATATTTAGAATATGATGTTGGAAAGTCTTCATAAAATTACACTGTGCTTTATTGAAATAAAATTAATGCCAGGGACTTTAGAAAAATTTTTGAAGCCCCGCATAGTTATAAACAGAGGTTGATTGCATAAACTGAAAACATGGTTGCAATTCTTTAGCACATGCAAATTCAACTTTTCATGTCTTAGTCATGAATACTAATAAGCCTATATGTAAATATGCAACCCAGTAAAACCTGCTGCCACAAGTTGGTTCTCACACAGGAACCCTAAGGGACAGAGCAGAACTTTCCCAAAAGGTTTCCCAGACTGAGCATCTTTAGAAAAGGATAATTTGCTCATCTTCCTCAATGACTAGTGTGTTCAAACCACTGATATCCTGGTCATTGGACCCATGTTTAACCCGTTGAAGTAGCAGTGCTTCTTGATATATATGCATTTATAATCATATTAAGGTAGGGACAGTGGTTTGAGGTTAACTGCTAACCTAAAGATTTGGGGTTCTGGGAGAGGTGGTAGGTTAAAAGGGGGCTGGTATCAAGGAGTTCAAGAAAGAAAAATATGTTTTGAAATTGACTGTGGTAGCATTTGTACAATCATGCTTGATGGGATTAATCTATGGGTTGGTATAGTGTTTGGAATAACTCTTAATAAAATGGTAAAAGAAAAAAAAAGTATTATAAGCCTCATGGGGGAGGGGGATTTGAGGTTCAAGTTCATTCGGCAGCCCCGTGGAAGAAAGGTCTGCTAAATGGATTCTGTAACATTTGCAGCCCAGAACCCTCTCTGGAATGTCTCTGCCCTGCTCCCGTTCACGGACAGGAACGGTTTTCTTCCCAGGCTCGTAATGATGAGTCACGCCTAGGTGTTCTAAGACAAATAGGTGCCATGTAGTTGCATGCTAAGGTAACTACAATTGCAATCAAGTCTTTTAAAAATAAGATGAATCCACTCTGAGCCATAACTTTTCCAACAGGAATATTTTGTTGACTCACAGAGTTTAAAAGGGTTTTTAAAATCAAGCAACACTTAATTCCCATGCCTGCCCATGGCATAGATTAATTTAGGAGGTTAATAAGGAGACCAGCCATCTCTAAGACTGATCTCAAACCTACCCAAACCTGAGACCCTGAGCTTCTCAGGCGTCCTTTAGTCATGATCAGCACTGATGAACACACCGTTTTGGAGTCTGAGCATACAGTCATCCCGCCCCATTAACTGTAGGACACCCAGCTGACTGACATCGCACAACAAACCACAGAGCAGATTCTCAGTCTCTTAACTCAAACCCGCGTGGAACCGGCAGTTCCTTCACTCCACACGCAGGGATGTGGGTAGGGATGTCATGAGAGAAAGAACATCCTATGTGAAGAACTTTTGCCATTACTGAAAAGAATGACCAGCATATGAATTTTTGTGATTATAGTAGACTGGTTTTGTTTAATGCCCAGCAAAACCTCTCCAGCTCACAGCGACCTTAGGTATAAAAGAATGGACACTTTACCAGGCAATACAGGACCATGTTCAACACTGGAGTTTTATTTAAGTCCATTGTTGCAGATGCTGTGCGAGTCTATCTCTTTGAAGGGGACTTGGTCCCAGGTCTGAAGTTCATGAAACAAGGTCTTGTCATGTTGACTTTGAGGGAGCATTCTGGCTGTCCTTTCAAAAGAGTTGGGTTTGTCCCTCTGGCAGTCTATCACATACTTAATATTGTTCACCATCAAATTAATTCAAATGCATCAATTATTTGATCTTCCTTATTTATTTTCCAGCTTA
Organism: Tenrec ecaudatus; assembly: GCF_050624435.1. Taxonomy (NCBI): domain Eukaryota; kingdom Metazoa; phylum Chordata; class Mammalia; order Afrosoricida; family Tenrecidae; genus Tenrec; species Tenrec ecaudatus. The sequence goes on along the minus strand of NC_134538.1, from coordinate 118,653,565 downwards.
CACATACTTAGTTTCGTATAGTGGTTGCTTATTAGAATAAAATATTCTGCTTCTATCATCCTTTCCACCGTATTCTGAATAAATTATATATTGCTTGAGATTTAATGTCATAAATTTAGGCCATGCTAACAAACATATTGCTCATACATAGCACTGTCAATAATAAGATGTATCTTATGATAATAGTTTACTCATATGTTCCTCTAAGGAATTCAACGTGGTATTTTCCTCCAACTCTCAACTTTGTGGTTTCAAAAGCTAGGTTTTTAAATGACATTGAAATGCGGCATTATGTTCTGAAAATACATGGGCTTGTTCCATCACGCACCGCCTGTGAGATGTGAGCAATCACTTTCCATGCTCCTGCAAAGCGACATCGAGGCTGAGTTCTCCCCACGACAATCAGTCCCGCGAGAACAGCCATGACATGAATCGTACATCAAGACAAAGAGCCCAAATAATTCCTCATATTTTTGTTTGATTTCTAAAGAACCACACATTGAAATAGAAACTAAAATCTATGCTGATGTTCATTAATTTTGACTTATTGATATCCTCAGTTTTACCCTAGACTTCATCTATGATAATAAGCACTCTGAAACATTTATATGATTCAGATTTTGGCGAGTGCTTTTATTACAATCGCATTATAGGCCATTAAAGAATCATTTGTTTACAATAGTAATTATTTACTTTCATACTGGTCTGAAATCGCAGCATTGTTATTCCGTGATTTACTAGTCCTCACAAGTGCTATTGCACTTCCATAAAGGAGACAGTCTTGCTCTGTTTGACACTATGAAAATGTCTTCTACAATACACCAACCAGTGCACTTTCCTCTTGAATTAAACGCAGCGTTATCTTTTTGGCCATTCTGTCAGCACAATGGCCTTGGAGCGCTGCTGGGCGCTTCCACCATCACACTACGCGGGAAGAACCGGAGTCTGTCAGTACACACTCAGCTTGAACAGCAGATTCGATCACTTCCAGTAGCATCACTTTCAGTAGGAGTGCCACAAAACGAGACAGCACATAGATCATTTCTAAGGAGCTTTTAGATCCTAAGGTCTGTTTTGTTTTGTCTGTAATAGATTGGGCTATATCTGTACTTACCTTGATTGATTTTTAATTTCTGGTACTACTGTTTCTGCTATCTTTAGATTTATTTTTTAATGTAAAGATGACACTAAATTGTGGTTTAACATTAAGTTGGAAAAAATTAATTAAGCGGAACACTGGTTCAGTGATTATTTAATTTGGTCAGGATAAGAAAAGGATTTGTGAAGCAACATGTATTAAAATAAAAGCCCATCACTTTCATTCTTATATTATTCTCTTCTTACAACAATCAAGTCCTTTTGCTTTGCTGTTGTTCTTCAGGTTAAATGGATTGAGCAGGGCTTCGAGGTTTTTTCCCCCTTCCTTGTATTCCTCGTGTGTTGTTAGACAAGGGAGACAATGGAGAAGAAAGCTAGCCTAGGAGCCTTCACACTTAGATACATTATTAATTTGTTCAAATCAGTTGGGGATGTGGCATGCTATTATTGCTTGTGTGTTTAATTTTTCCAAAAAATGGACTAAATTTGAAATATATTCAGCACATGTTAGGTAAAGGGGATGATAATTCATATAAATGAAATAGCACTCCCTTGAAATACTCCTTGTGTTCTCTGTAATGTCCCTGCTTCTCTCTGCTCAGAGGAAATGGCCCTCAAACATTTTGTTTAATGCTTCTTTAAAATTTAAATATATCTTTAAATCTTGAAAAGTATGTTGTTTAATTTTTATATCTTTTAAAATAGGCTTATACTTTTATTATATGTTATGATCCTGAAATTCACTCATTGCTACTTCACATTCTCCTTGAGTTGTAGTACCAATATGATATGAGTATTCTCCAACTCTGAGTTTTTTCCAAATGTACAGTTAGGTTGTGTACAAAAAATAATGCTATTATAAACATTTTGCTTCAAGTTCACATGTGCTGGAGTTTTTTTCTCTAGAGTGACTGCTCATGAGTGAGCTACAAGTTCAAATTAATTTGAGAATGCTATTTTGTTTTCCAAAATATTAGAAACAAACATTTACCCTTATCATTTTCTAAAAGATTAATTTGCTTCATTTCTTACCAGGTGGCATTTCACATAATAGGTCCTACTTTTATTTTGTAAATTTCTTAGATATGAAACTATCTTATTGTAATTTCAATTTTTATTTCCCTAGTTTATTTTGATGCCAAATATAATTTCATAAGCTTATTTGTCATTCTCAATTCTTCTGTGAAATACATTTTCATAGCCTTAGATGCATGTTCCTTTTGGCTTGTACATGTACCTGTGTGTGTTTGATTTTTAGAAATGATTGCTACTGTTCCTTATTGTTACATTGTATCCCAGTTTTGATTTATGTGTTATTTCCTTTGTAATATTCATTGATAATATACAAGCTTATTAATATGTGGTTAGATATGTTTATTATATTTGTAATTTTTTATGTCTGCAGCATCCTTCTGTGTTGCTGTACTGTGCCCTCACCCCTCTCACAAACATATCTATCTCTACTCTATCTTTATCTTTATCTATACTTATACTTATACCTGTACCTATACCTATTCCTATAACCATACCTAACTATATCATCTATCTAGATATATTTATATAAATCACCTATAAATATATCTCCTAGAAATCCAAACCTCTATGCCTATGATAGGCATCGTTGTGAATGGAGAAAAGATTGACATTAAAAGGATTTCATTTTTATATACAGGAGATTAAATAAGCAAATGAATGAGTAGAGATCGATGGAAATATTCACATTTCAAGATATCACCTAATTTAAAGATAACGAACAGTTAAGTTGGTTTTATTATATTCATATAACCTCCAATTCCACAACCTTGGGGTAGCAGTGTCTCTTCTACTCACACTAGGACATGTCAGCCTGAAGTCCAAGGTTGAATTTCTATCCCTGCTCCAGATGAGCTGTAGGTGAAACATGCATCATTTAGTGGGGTTTCCAAATCGGATCCGTCTGGTGTGGCCCATGAAGAATGAGCTTGGGTCGCAAAAGGCTGGGCAGAAAGGAGGGCAACTGACCTACTTTTGCGATTTTTAAAAATTTTAATTGATTATGAAAAGGACAAATAAAGGGAGGCCGGCAACAAGAAAGGAAGAACAACCAACATAGAAATGTGTTTTGAGGTGAGAGCTGCTTAGTTTCACTCAGCAGGTTCACCAATGCCTTTAGGCAAAGCCATTCGGTTGCATCCCCGACAGCTTGCTGACTCTTCTTCCTTGCTTGCTGTGAAGTTTTTGGAGTTGCGAAAATGTGCTCCTAGAAATAGGGTTTAGAAACAATGTTATTATAGCTTCAAGGCATGAATGCTGTAATGTAAATTATCAAGTCATATGTTCATGTCAGGTCCAAAAGGTTGATGAATAATTATAAGTCTTTCTATAGTTTTCTGATCCTTTCAGCTATTAGTTTCTGAGGAAGAAAGAAAACTCATTTCTTTTATGCTTTTCAGTCTTTTTTGCTGTATCTTAAGTAAGTACGCATCATTCCATATAGGAGTAATATCGTCACCAACAGCGTTAGACATTCAGATTTCCTGGTTTTTGGACAAAAATATCCCTGATATCAACATCACTACACTCCCTGAGGAATGTTCTTGCTGTTTGGTGTCCTTGAGTCCATTTCATATCAAATGAATCCCAAATGACAGACAGATCTGTCATAGGATTTTCCTGACTGCAATCCTTGGATATGCAAATCACCACAATTGCTCTGGTGAAGCCAGTGGATGAATTCAAACTGCCAATCTTTTGCTAGCCACAAATGCTTCATTATGTGTACCTCCTATTTATTTCCCCATGGATCATTCATGTGCTGCACAGGTTTATTTCTCGGTAAATTTAGAAACATCTGCTATTGATTAGAATTGCATTCAATCGCCACAGCACCCTTTGGTTCTCACTCCCAGCTTATCTCATTACACGCTCTGGAGTCTTTGATCTCTTACAATAAGCTTTCATAACACCCAGGCAGGTGTCCTCTCCTCAGCCAGCAACCAAATCTCTCTGGTCCTCAGCCTCTCAGCCACCTAGTCCCTTGGCCTCTGCCTCGATGGTCAGGAAGCTCACCTGTTGCCCTGCTGCCTCATAGTCCCATAGTCTTGACCCTGCTCTTCTGTTCTATCTCCTGGTATCCTTGCCTTGGCCTCTGGTCTTGGTCTGGTTCCTTTGTCCTATCCCATTGTATCATTACCAAAGGCTCTGGTATCTCTAGTCTCTGCCCCTACCACTTTAGATGGAAATCTGGAAAGTGCTCGTCCAGTGCCCATTAGCTTTCTCTGTGTGTCTGAGAAAGAGCTGACACAAGGAATGGCTTTGACGGAGGCTTCGTTTCTGTCCTTTAGCAGACCATATACCCAAGGAAAGAAAAGACGGTGACTTTAGGCACACCTTCTAGTAGAGTCTAAAATTACACCCCACCTTGATTCTGTAATAGAGGCTGCTACTCCCGGCCATTGAGGGGATGGAGACTCATAGGGACCCTATAGGACAGGGGAGAACTGCCCCTGTGGGTTTCTGAGATGGTAACTCTTTGCTGGAGTTGAAAGCCCTGTCTCTCTCCTTGTAACAGAGAAGACCCTCCGAAAGTGGCAGTATGGCCACAAGCATGCAGTCTAGAATTATGTTGCATAATATAAAGAAAAATGGCTACATGGGGTATATTCATTTACTACACCTCTCATGGATCCATCATGATGCTATAGGGCAGTTAAACTGTCCTGTTGAGTTTTTGAGGCTGTTATTCCTTACAGGTGCAGATAGACTCCACTTTCTCCACCCTTTGAACATCTCTATTCAGCTCTAACTTAATCATTTCTTCCATTTGGTTTACCTCCTCTACAATAATGAACACATGTCTGAGTCTCTCTTGTCATCCACTTTGATCATTTCACTCATTCCTGTCTTTTTAAGAACCTTTGCATTCTTCATTATGAATCTGCTTGGTGTCATTTGATGGCTCATCGGATCTACTGTCATGAGTGTTCAATGCATGAAACCTGCTTTTGAGATGTTCTCAAAATTCAGGTCATATTTTGGCTCCTGTGTATTTGTTTTAATTTTCTTCATCTTTGTGCTGAGCTCACATAGGAGCCTTCAATGGTCTGTTCCACAGTAAACTCCTGGCCTGGTCTTAACAACAACAACATATCCAAAAAACAAAAATAAAAACCCTCACTGCCATCAAGTCAATGTTGAGTCATAGTGAACATCCTGTGGGTTTCTGAAATTGTAATGCATTACCAGAGTATAAAACCTAGCCCTTTTCCCATGGGGCTGCTGGTGGTTTCAAATTGCCAACCATTCAGATTGCAGCTCAGGGCATAACCATTGAGCCATCAGGGCTCATCCTCCTGAGGTTGTTTCCCCATCCCTGCTCCTCATAGAGGTATGGATTTGATTTCTGGTTATTCCATCTGGAGGTATTCACACATATAGTCCCTTTTTATAGTTGCAGAAAGTACTTTCTATGAACAAATTGTTGGTCTTGAAAAATCCTATCATGTGATCCTGAGGTTAGTTTCTACACCAAGACCATATTTTCCAATCACTGTACGTTCCTCTTTGTTTTCAACTTTTTCATTCCACTTGCCAGTGATTATCAATGCATCTTGATTGAACATTCGCTCAATTTCTGACTGAAGTCATTGGTAGAATTCTTCAATTTCTTCACTATTAGCTTTTGTAGTTGGAGCAGAAATTCAAATAACAGTTGTATTGATTGGATTTCTTTGAAACAAGGTAGAGATAATCCTAACACAGACAGCATACTACTTCAAGATAGATCTTGAAATGTCCTTTTTGACAACAAATGCGATGCCATTCCTCCTGATTGTGTTGTTCCTAGCATAGCGAATCATTTGCTTTTCTGATTTAAAATGGCCAGTGCCAGCCTATTTCACCTTACTCATGCCTAAGATGTCAATCTCTATGCATTTTATTCCATATCTGATGCCTTCGGATTTTCCTAGATTCATTTCTGCACATTCAAAGTTCTGATCATGAGCACATTTTTGCACCTGTTTCTTTTTACCTTGAATCGTGCCCCATCAGCAAACGAAGATCCTGAAGCCTCTGGTCTTACAAGTTTTCCCGCCAGCCATCTTGGTTGACTCCATTCTGAGAAAGCAGCCCCTTCCCAATGGCATTTCAAGTGCCTTCCTACCTGAGGGGCACACCCTCCAGCACTGTCGCAGACTGTGTTCTGTTCATATTCAGTAGGTCTTCAGTATCAGACGATGTTTCAAAGCTCTGTGTAATGTTTTCAGCAGCTCCTTCCTCCCATTTGGGTAGCTGAATCCTTCTTCATTTTCTGCTCTTAGTCCGGAAATTCTGTTGAAACCTATTCACTTTGGATGACCCTGCTGTTACATATAGTATCAGTGACATAGCTTCCAGCATCACGGCAACAAACAAGCCACAACAACACAACACAACAAACCAGTGCAACAAAATGACAGGGATGTGGTGGTTTCCTATGTACCTATCATTAAAATATAGCCAAACTGTTAGATGTGGAAATTTTTAGATTTTTCTGTCTCGTCCACTTTCTATTATGTATAGTTATTATTATGAAGCTTCACTCTTTCATCGAATTCTTCCTGACTAGCTCTAGTCTTTCCTCTCCAGTGGTGGCTTAGTATGTTACCATATGCAAAACAGCATGAGGATAAGTCATGTAACAACATTTTAATGTTTGTGTGATAACTCACCATCATATATGTCATTCCGCCTCCCTGTCACTAGATTTCACTCCTTCAGCAGGGTAGTAAATTGCGGACGAGGAGAGCTAACCATTCATCGCTGTTCTTTATTTCCATTGCAGCTGCCCCGGAGCGCTCCCCTTCCTTTCCCTCGCTACTCCAGAAGTTCCTTGTGTGGCTTGCTCAGCTTAAATGCCATGCTGTTTCAATTCACCCTCACACTGCTGCCAGAGAGATTTCCTAGATGTGTAACTAGAATTGAGTTCATGTGCTAACTTGCTTAAAGTTCTCTGGAAGCTCGCTAGTATAAGTATAATAAAATGTATACCCCTTAGCCTACCATGTAAAAACAAATGTAATATATGTTTTGATTAATATGCACATCCATGATATAAAAACTGTATACATTTCTGTTAATACATATGAGTCTCCCTAGACTCAGAACACTTCCACCACCTGTCAGGTTTCAGAAGACACTTTGACAAAAGCACTTTGTAGGAAATGTAGTCACACTATCTTTAGGCTCTCAGATTTTATACAGAAATCTACCATTATACCCATGAAGTTATTAATTATGTATCTGTGTCTTCCATCTGACTGACTATATGCACCTTCTGAGGTAAGGCCAATTTAAAATCCCATTAAGAATAATAAACATTTGGTTCTAGATACCCCCTAAATAAATATTTGTTGGCTATAGATAGAAAATATATACTTGATAGATCCTGTTTTGTTGTTGCTGCTGTTGTGGCTTAAATATGGCGTCGTAGGTGATTACGGGTGATGACTGTGGAGCCTGTTGCCTGGCTATAAGTCCGCTCTCAGCTATCCACATACATTACCTGTGAAGTTTCAGGAAAGTTCTATAGCCTAAATATTCCTCAGCTTCCCAAATTATCAAAAGGGGGGATTTTTTGCACTCATTCCATGGGTTGTTATAAACAGTAGACTTTCACATTCATTTAAGGTGCTTAGATGTTTCTGACACCAAATAAATACATAATAGTAGTGCCACCATCAATTCACTGTCACAAAACTATATTACATGGAGAGATTTTAAATCCCAACTCATCCAAAATGATCAAATGTTGGTCCTATGGAAGCCTTCTAATCAGATCAACTAAGAATTTCTTTCTTAGTATCTTATGTGAGGAAAGAAGAAAAGCAGGAACACATCCAAGTACTTGCACCACTGGAAAGAAGATACACAAGGTTGTTGGCATCAGAGTGTGTGTGTGTGTGTCTATATGTGTCTATATAAGGAAAGGTGTGTGTGTTTGTGTGTGTGTATTGACTATATGTATACACACTATGTTATCTATCTATCTATCTATCTATCTATCTATCTATCTATCTATCTATCTATCTATCTTCTATCTATCTAAAATAGTGGAAACTTTCTTCTGCCAAAGGCCATTTGAATTGTTAGAACATCATTCATTTAGGGCGGTACTAGTATAACATTTAATTAACTTACCCCTAATGTAATGGCTCAAACTGCTTCTCTTCAGTGAGATGTGTGATGTTAGCTGGTTTCAATGATTCCATGAGCCTTATGAGGCCCATGCATCAGACTTTCCCACTCCTCCTTAAAAAAAACATTTGCTTTCCTTCTTTTATTTTTCCTATTATTTTAATACTTATTCTTCCATGACTGCTTAATGTACTACAAAATAGTTGTAATAAACACCCATATTTTCAGTCCTGGGAGCACACGAAACCATATAGCCCATGTGACTATTATGTAAGCAAATCCAACTATCCACGGGAGTTCAGCGATAGGCAACTGATCAGTTTTTCAAAAATGAGCAGTATACAAGGCTAGGGAAGTAATATAAGGAGAGTCTGCAGGTGAGAAACAGGAGGCGTTGCTTTGGAAGGCCTTCCAGGCGGACATTCTGACTGACTAGACACTTGTTTCATTCGTCCAGATATAGGAGTAGTGCTTTCCTTGGGACGGAGCCCTGATAGCGTGGTGGCGAACGCACTCAGCTGCTAGCCAGAATGTTGGAGGTGGAATCTCCCTCGTTCCCCCTGGGAGGAAGACGTGGGAGTCTGCGTCATAGAGATGCGCAGCGTGGGAAACCTTTCAAACCGGTCCTGCTCTGCCCTTTAGGGTCACTGTACATCCAAATTGACTTGATAGCAGTAGGTTTGAGTTTATTTTGTTTTTTAAAAATATCACTATTTTTACAGAAATGATTTGTTCAATGGATGGAATAAAATGAGTTGGCAGGCCATTCAAGTGGGAAACGGTTGTTAATCAGGTTTTTTTCTCCCCTCCTCAACACACAGCATCATATTTCTGCAATGTATTTTTATGTCTCTTCACCTAAAAATAAAAGTCAGGCTGGAAACTGCGGTTATGTTTTTCTGAGTATAATCGGAATCTTAAATTCTGAAGTTTTGTAGCTTTGCTTCTGCCATCTAGTGGCTGAAATATTTATGTTCATGTAATCTCTAAGCTATAGTAATTCTACAATCACATGAATATACACAGCCTCCTACAAAGTCAATTACTATAATAACCTGGCATGCATGTCAGTATGTTTCACACGGAAAAAAATGTGATGTATTTTCCTTTTGCAGACTCATCAGTCAAAAATTGAAGATGCATCTTGTTCATCTTTTTGAAGACTTATTTAGTAAAATGGGTCTCCTGATGACTCCTAGACACCTTATTTCTACTGTGTGGAGAGCTAGGTTGCTATTTTGTTTTCCTTTGGATTTTATTAGGTACCATTGAGTCGGTTCACATTCACAGCGGCCCCATGTAGTGCATCATGAAACCCCGCCAGGCCTAGGCCATCTTTACAGCGGACCCTCGGTTTGCGTCCATTCTTGCAGGCCCTGGGTCAGTCTCTCTTGTCAAGGATCCCCTCCATTTTAGCAAGCATGATATATTTTTCCAGGAACTGGCCCCTCCTGGTAACCGGTTCTAAGTACATGACACTAAAATCTCACCACCCTTACGTGGAAGGAGCCGTCTAGCTTTACTTCTTTCGTAACAACGTTGTTTCTTTGCTCCTTTCCATGTTCTTCACAAGCACCGTGATTCAAATGCATTTTTATTTAACATGCTCTAAATATTTTTTCTTCAATTCAACGCATTTCAGAATGCCAAGGCATTTTTGTAGCTCACAACAAAGTAGGTGGTTCAAACCCAGCCTCTGCTCCAGTGGAGAAATAGCCGGTTTCCTGCTGCTGTAAGATCGAACGTTTCAGAAGCCCAAGACAGTCTTTCTACCTGCTCTATAGGTTTGCTATGAGTTAGAATCAACTTGATGGCAGGGAATCTGATTTTGGTGAGCTTATGATAAGTGATTAATTCTGGGTAATGTCCCCCTCCCCCCACCAAAAAACCCTACTGTTACTGAATGATCCGTTAGGATAGAGCAGAACTGCTCCTTAGTGTTTCCAAGACTGTGCGTGTTAACAGGATCCAAAAGGCACTTCTAAACTTTCTCCTGCTGGTGGAGTTGAACCACCAGCAAAACATGTAACACAATCGGCTGCCAGGGTTCCCATTGCAGGAATGTGTCAGCAAGAGGGAATGTAAAACAAAAGTGCAGTTACTCCTGGAGAGAATGTCAGCATGAAGATTGCTTTTGAGTATGCCATTCTTCTGCCTAGTCACTCCACGTACAGAAGGAAGCATAAGGGAATGTCTGGAAACTGGAGAATAAAGAGAATAAGCATATTAATTCGTTACAATAGAAATAAAGGCAAAACACCCAAAGCTGTATATTCAAATGGAGCGTGCTTTCTCTCAATCTCAGGGTTAAGGCTGAGATTAGTTCTGGTTAGTTCCTTTAAGAACCAACTGTTGCTCCTCCCTTAAACCATTTTGCCCTTACTATTTTTCAGAAAGCCCCCAGGTAGTTTTGTGACTTAAAGAAAGTACTTTAAAAAAACAAACACCTAGAGGAGCGTCTTCCTCTTGAGACGGCACTAGTCTAGTCTGACCCGTTTGTTTGTGTGAACTTTTGCTGTGGAATATTCAAGAAAGGCTGCGTGATGCAACGCAGATCAGAAGATTTTCAATATTAACTGAAGTTTTATTTGCTGTTTCTTTTGAAACTTCTGGCTCTGTTGTCATCTGTTTTCCAATTCACTGAGATGGGGACATGGACTTTTTTATGCAAACTCTCTGGATTCCAGTCCAATACCTTTAGGTTGACTCATGTCACTTAAGGCTTCAGGTTTTAGTAGGTCAGTGGTTCTCAACCTGTGGGTCGTGAGCCCTTTGGGGGTCGAATAACCCTTTCACAGGGGTTGCCTGATTCATAGCAGTAGAAAAATTACAGTGATGAAGTAGCAACGAGAATAATTTTATGGTTGGGGGGTCACCACAACATGAGGAACTGGATGAAAGGGTCACGGCATGAAGAAGGTAGAGAGCCACTGAGTAGATGCATCTGTAAAAAAGAAAATGATGGCAACATAGCCACTCGTTCCAGAAATATTGTTGACGATTGGAAAATGTTCTGGTCATTAAAGACTTTATAGGAAGGGATTTTTTAAAGTAAGAAATAGATATTATTCTTTGTCAACATTTTTCTGATCCACATAAGAAAGACATACAAAATCAAAACAAAGAACAATTGACAGACAGCCCAGTCACAGAATAAAACACAGAAAAAGCCTCAATCAAAAAGAAAGCAAGGAATATTTAAAACTGGAACGTGTGTACGTTGGATTGCAAGGGACATCAAATGACAAGGTGTTGCATTTTAACCAGACAGCAACTGTGGGTAATGTACCTTAGCATGCACTCTGTCACTTCATCTACATGCAGGGCCCATAAACGCGTCGGGCGCTTTCACTGTCATCGTCGTCTTCTGCAAATCAGGCATTCAGTACTGAAGCTCTAACATCATGTCCTTTGGATTTGAATATTATTTACAGTCCTTGGATCACACAGGTTGATATGTTTCTTCCATATGGAATTCGCTGATCCCTCACTAGATGACAGTTTGCGCTAAGGCAAGTATTTAAGACCTCAGACACCAATCTTTCTTCCAGCAAGGCACCATCTGCTTTCCTCGCCACATTTTGCTACAACACCCCCAAATCTTTAGGGATCACTTCATGTGGCTAGTGTGAACACAATTTATGTTTTAAGAACAAGTTGAGCTTAGATTGGGACTACAATCTAATTTCAGCCTCAAAATCCACTCATATATCTCGGACTTATATCGATCCCTGGCTGTTACTTTGTTGGCGAGCCTGGGCTGCACTGTTCATGGACGCGAGTTTAAGCGACGTCTTTCTTCACAGCGCTGCTGGGTGGGCTTCATCCCAAACCTCGATGCATAGCTGCTTTGCCACCGTGCTTCCTTATGGGTCGAATATTTCAAAGAGTTAGGGGAAATGCATTTTAATTTACAGAGGTGATGAGTAAACCAGGCTAGGGAAAACAACAGCAATCCAGTTTGGAGATGTGGTAAGAAGGAATGGCGCCGTTAGGTGGTAAGTCAGGATGTTTTATGCTGGCGTCTAATTATTCTCTGGGAGGGGCCTTTGCAGAGGAAAAGACGGCTGTCTCTGATGGAGGAGGGGCCGAATTTCAGGGAGGAGAGAAGCTTAAACCACGTTTGGTTCACGGGGATTTGGTTTCTGATTGACCAGTGAGGAGAACAATTCTCTTGCTGCTTTGTGAGACCAGGCATGGGGATTTGGAAGGTCAGTCAAATCATCGGGACAACAGGGGCAGCCGAGAGAGTCTCACGTCATCATGTGGGAAGAGCAGTCTCCTCGTAGAAAGCTTTTTTTCCAGGGCACAGAGAGTTGAGGGATTTTAATTTTATTTTTATTCATTGCTGTTTTCAAGTATTACGAGACTCGGGTCCAATTCCATCAGCTTGAGTATAAGGGGATTAATCCTTATTGGGCATCAAACACAGTCCGATAGAAATTGAACAAAGGTCGAGAGAGAGAGAGAGAGAGAGAGAGAGAGAGAGATAGAGAGAGAGAGAGGAGGAAGCAGGTTGCTCTTTCCCTTCCTCTTCCTCCAGGAGTTTTCGGAAGTTAATCCCTATTTGTGTGATATTTTCCTATAAAGTGTGTTAATCTACTTAAATATAATTAAAGTAAATATTTACTGGGCTATACACAGTGAGAATTGCTTCCCGTCAGTATCATTAGGTGTCCTTCGCGTTTGGATCTGTACTGTGCATAATTATCACTGTGGTAACCCACAAATAAGGTAGCTGTACCATGGCCACACTATTCTGAACCATTTCTGTGGATAACCTTGATATATTGGTAACAGCACAGGAAGTTTTCCCATCTTATTTAAGAAATCAGAGTGATTTTGCTTTTTAAAATTATCTCTCACCAAATATATTTTGTTCACAACCATAAAAAATGATGTTTAGGATGATGACAGGTTGTGATCACAATTTTCTCAGCACCAAGGATAAATTTTAAAAATACCATTCTTGCAAGGTTGCGGATCATTTTATATTGCTTTCCCAGTGTGTTTCTGAGAACTAGATCTATGCAACTGATAACATGGGAAAAAGAACTGCATTTTAAATGTGTTTGACATAGTAAAATCCATGCTACAGTGTCGTGAGAGAGCTGGCAGTTTTCAAATTATTCACGGGCTTGAATTTGAAGGGCAGAAGAAATTACAAATGATTAAGCGCTCTCGGAATATTAATTGTTAGTGCTAAGTCAGAAATGGTGCTCAGGGTGCCAGGATGAACTAATTGCTAAGTACAAAGAAGGTAAGAGGATCAGTACCGGGATGATGTGTGGAAGTGTCCAACATTTCACCCACTCACTGACATCACGTGGAGCCTCGTTTTTCTCCCCAAAGAAGCTAGCAGATTCAAGCCACTTATTTTCAGTTAGAGGTCCTCTGTGTAAACCATGATGTCACCAAAACCCAATTTAAACCCCACACCATGGAGTCAATGCTGACATACAGCAAGCCTCTGTGGGTTTATGAGACCATAGCTGTACACAAGAGTAGAAAGCTGTACACAGGAGTAGAAAGCCCAGTCTCTCTCCTGTGAAGCTGCTGGTGGTTTTGAACTGCTGACCATGAGAATTGCAGCTCAACGGTGCAACCATTACATCACCAGACCTCTGCTGGCTATGAAATCATTATAAATCTTATTACACAGAAGACTAAAAAGGTTTATCATCTTGATGGTAGAATTATTTATAATAATAAAATATTAAAGTCAATGTTCTATCATAATGGAATTCCTAAATCAATTTTAATACAGCCATACCTTGGAAATACTATGTAGCTATTAAAAGGCTAGGTCCTCGGTGACAAAAATAGCTAAGCTTTCAACTACCATTCAAAAGGTTGGGAGTTCCAGAAAGCCCTGATGATCTTCCCCAAGTCCAAGGCCACTGACAAAGCGACGGAATCCATTTCTCCTCGGGCCCTCAGGAGTCGGAATCACTTCCACAGCAATTGGGTTATTTGTTTTTAGGCTGAATTTGGGTAATATTTTTGCAGAATTGCTCAGGATTAATATGATGGATTTTATTTATTTAAAAATTATTTTAGTGGGAGCTCTTACATATGTCATAACATTCCATCAATCACATAAAACAGTATTGTACAATTGCTACCACAGTCGGTTTCAAAACATTTTCTTTCTTTTTTTTACATAGATGGCATATAATATTTAAAAATACCATAAATAAATTATTTAAGGTTAAGTATAATATGAGAGGATTTTTTAAAGTGTAGAAAAAATGAATTAAAATTCAATGGCATCTTCCCACTTTCCCCCACTTCTTCTTTTTTTATTTTAATCATTTTATTAGGGATTCATACACCACCCATCTCGATCTATACGTGCATCAATTGTAGAAAGCACATTGGTACATTCGTTGCCCTCATCATTCTCAAAACTTTTGCTCTCCACCCAAGCCCCTGGAAACAGGTCCTCCTTTTTCCCCTCCCTCACTACCCCCTCCTCCCTCATGAACCCCTGATAATTTATAAATTGTTATTTTGTCATATCTGACTCTGTCCCATGTCTCCCTTCTCCCACTTTTCTGTTGTATGTGCCCCAGGGAGGAGGTCAAATGAAGGTCCTTGAAGTAGGTTCCCCCTTTTGAACCCACCCTCCCTATGCCCTCCCAGTATCACCAGTCAGTCCACTGGTCCTGAGGGAATCATCCGCCCTGGTTTCCCTGTGTTTCCAGTTCTTATCTGCACCACTGTACCTCCTCTGGTCTAGTCAGGCTTGCAAGATAGGATTTGGATCATGACAGTGGGGGGTTGGGGGGGAGGAAGCATTTAGGAACTCGAGGAAATTTGTATTTTTGATCGTTGCTATGTTTCACCCTGTCTTGTCTCCTCCCCAAGACCCTTTAGTAAGGGGATCTCAATGGCCTACAAATGGGTTTTGGTTCTCCACTCCGCATTCCCCTGCTCATTCACTATGGTAAGATTTTTGTTCGGATGATGCCTGATACCTGATCCCTTGACACCTTGTGATCACACAGGCTGGTGTGCTTCTTCCATGTGGGCATTGTTGCTTCTGAGCTAGATGGCCACTGTTTACCTTCAAGCCTTTAAGACCCCAGACTCTATATATTTTGATAGCCAGGCACCATCAGCTTTCTT
Source organism: Tenrec ecaudatus (assembly GCF_050624435.1). Taxonomy (NCBI): domain Eukaryota; kingdom Metazoa; phylum Chordata; class Mammalia; order Afrosoricida; family Tenrecidae; genus Tenrec; species Tenrec ecaudatus. Next base: position 118,638,181 of record NC_134538.1, on the reverse strand, counting down.
TACCACATTTGTTTATGCACCCATTTGTCTTCAGTGATCATATCAGGGAGGTGAGCACAAAATGATATAATTTTTTTTCTTTGATGCCTGATAACTGATCACTTCAGGAGCTCTTGGTCACACAGGCTGGTGTGCTTCTTCCATGTGGACTTTATTGTTTCTGTGCCAGATGGCCACTTGTTTACCTTCAAGCCTTTAAGACCCCAGATGCTATCTCTTTTGATAGCTGGACACCATCAGCTTTCTTCACCACATTTAGTTGTTCACCCACTTTGTCTTCAGTAGTTGTGTTGGGAAGGTGAGCATCATAGAATGCCAATTTAATAGAAGAAAGTATTCTTGCATTGAGGGAGTACTTGAGTGGCGGTCCAACGTCCCTCTGCTACCTTAATACTAAACCTATAAATATATGCACCTAGATCTATTTCCCGATTCTCATGTATAAATATATTTGCATATGTATATGTCTTTAGACCTCTATAAATGCCCTCTGCCTCCCCTCTCTTTCCTCTATTTCCTTTGACTTCCCTCCTGTCCCACTATATGATGGATTTTAATGGAAGAAAATATTTTTGAAATTTGAGGAGTCTGGATCAGGTGGGGAGGGTGGGGGTGGGGCTTGTGAAATGTTCAGATGCTAAAACATCCAGGAAGGAAACTGAGCTAGTTTTGTTTTGCTTTGTTTTTCAACAGAGCTGGAGCTCAGTGGGCAGTTTGCCTCTCTCCTGGAAGTGAGCTAAGGCATTGCCCAGTGAATGCAGCCTCATTGGAAAGTCCCTGAAATGCTCATAGTCATAATCTGTCATAAGCAATAAAGTCACTGTAAAATTTTCATCTTTCTTTATACCCTGGGTGCACAGTCTGAAGTTAACAAGTACTGGGCGGTCATGAAAAGCATTGGACTATTGACCAACGGTCCTCAATTGAAGCAGCTCAGCTGCTCCTTGGGAGAAAGATGAGACAGTTTGCTCCCTTAAAGATTTTTTTAAATTATTTTATTGGGGACTCCTACAACTCTTATCATAATCCATACATCAATTGAATCAGGCATGTTTGTACATAGATTGCCATCATTCTTTTCTAGACATTTACTTTCTATTGAGGCCTTGGTATCAGCTCTTCCCCCTACCTCCCCACCCCCACCCTCATAGCCCCGGATAGATTGTACATTGTTATTATTTTCATCTCTCACACCAACCGCTGTCTCCCTTCCCCCATGGTTTCTGTTGTTCTTCCCCTGTAGAGGGGTGTATGGTTATGTGTCCATCATTGCAATTGGTTCCCCCTTTCTCCCTTCCACTCCCCCTCTTCCCCCTACCCGTCTGGTATCACTATTCTCACTCCTGTTCCTGGATTCTGTGTATAGTGATCGCCCATCCCTTTCTAACCCGTGTTCATGTTCCAGTCTTCTCTGAATTGAGAAGCAGCACTGGGGTCATGGTAGTGGGGGTGAGGAAGCCTCAAGGAACCAGAGGAATATAGTGTGTTTAATTGATGCTGTACTGCTCCCTGGTGACTCATCCCTTCCCTGTGGCCCCTCTGTGGAGAGTTTGTTCCACTGTCCACAGATGGGCTTTGGATCTCTGCTCCAGTGCCCCTTGTTCTCAACAATATGTTTTTGTTTGTTATGTGTCTGCTGGTGCCCATTAGCTGGTCCCTATGGCTCCTCATGATTGTATCAACGGTGTCCTTCTTCCATATGGATTTGTTGCTTCACTGCTGAATGGTGGCTTAATCCACAAAAATAGAGGTATTGGCCCAGGTACATACACTTATATGGCAATACACTGAGGTAGGGATGGACTTTGGATCTCTGCTCATAACCTCCCTCAATATGAGAACACTTTGTTTTAACCAATTGGCAGTCCGAGATATTCACCCTCCTGACACAATCACTGAAGACAAAATGGGTGCATGAGCAAATGTGGTGAAAATGGTGGATGGTGCCCAGCTAGTAAAAGATGTAGCATCTGGGGCCCTTAAAGATTTATAGTCTCCAGAACCCTATGTTGGAAATGATTTTTGGATAGCGTGTTTGTTGTTATAAGATGACAGTCGAGGCATGTACATATGTAAATATATTTATATATGAGGATATAGAAATAGATCTATGTGAATATATGTATAGGTTTAGTATTAAGGTAACAGATGGACATTGGATCTCCACTCAAGTACTCCCTCAATGCAAGAATACTTTGTTCCATTAAACTAGTATTCCATAAAAACAACAACAACAACAACAAAAAACACTAGTATTCCATGATGCTCATCTTCCCGATACAATGGCTGCAGACAAAGCGGGTGCATAAGCAAATGTGGTGAAGAAAGTTTATGGTACCCGGCTCTCAAAAGGTATAGAGTCTGGAGTCTTAAAGGCTTGAAGGTAAGCAAGTGGCCATCTAGTTCAGAAGCAACAAAGCCCACATGGAAGAAGCACACCAGCCTGTGTGATCACGAGGTGCTGAAGGGATCAGGTATCAGGCATCAAAGAACAAAAAAAAACATATCATTGTGAATGAGGAGTAGTGCAGAGTTGAGACCCAAAGCACATCTATAGGCAATTGTGCATCCCCTTACAAAGAGGTCATGGGGAGGATACGAGCCAGTCAGGATGCAGTGTAGCAATGATGAAACATACAACTTTCCTCCAGTTCCTATCATGATCCCAATTCTACCTTACAAATCTGGCTAGACCAGAGGATGTACACTGGTGCAGATAGGAAATGGAAACACAGGGAATCCAGGGCAGATGATGCTTCAGGACCAGTGCTGAGAGTGACGATCCTGGGAGGGTGGAGGGAGGGTAGAGTAGAAAGGGGGAACCGATTATAAGGACCTACATATAGCCTCTCCCGGGGGGATGGACAACAGAAAAGTGGGTGAAGAGAGATGTCGGACAGTGTAAAATATGATAAAATAATAATTTATAAATTATCAAGAGTTCATGAGGGAGGGGGAGTGTGGAGGGAGGGGGAAATGAGGAGCTGATGTCAGGGGCTTAAGTGGAGAACAAATGTTATGAGAATGATGAGGGTGATGAATGTACAAATGTGCTTTACACAATTGATGTGTGTATGGATTGTGATAAGAGTTGTATGAACCTCTAATAAAATGATTAACAAGAAAAAAGATGGCAGTTGAGTGGGTGCTGACTCTTAGTGGCTCTATGTACAATGGAACAATTGTCCTAGGCATATATGTTGTCCATTCTAAGTCCAGTTATTAACAGATATTCTCATATTGAGTCACGCCCCATCTCTTCACGATGGAGGTCTCCAAAGCTTTATTCCATCCCCATGCTTATGAGCAAGTCTACTCTGAGAAGGCAGTTTTCTCCAGTTATATTTGAGTACTTTCCAGGTGGGAGGCCTGTCGGCAGAATGGTTATACTTTGGGCTGTGTCAGCAGTTAACAGGCACCAGCCGCTCTGTGGGAGAAAGACGGATTTTTGAATCCCATGAAGAGGTCGTCTCAGGACCTCTGTGGGGCCCTTTGACGCAGTCAGCCTGTCTCACCAGGAGTCCACAGTGACTTGACGGCAGGGAGCTTGTTTCCTTTGTTTCCACCTGAGGGTGTCATCTGCCGCCACTGCAGCTAGCAATGTTCATGAGGTTTCAATGGCTATTTCCTCCGAAGTACGCAGCCTTATTTTATCTTATTTCTCAGTAATCTGTTTTTGGTTTGGAAGTTCTGCTGGAACCTGTTCACCATGAATAGCCTTGCTGGGTTTTATAATACTGGCAGCAAAACATTCAGCATCACGATACTGCACAATAACACACCACTATAATACTACAAACTGACAGACCGGTGTGGGACAGGGTAGTTGGTTCCAACATATCTACTTGAAGGTGGCGTTAGTGATCTTGTTGGATTCCGTACACATTGTCTTGGGTCACCTTTCTTTGATGGGCACAAATAGGTGTCTCTTGTAGTCATTTGGCCGGGGAGCTGTCTTCCCAGTTTCTTGGCATGTAGGAATGAGGATTTTCAGGGCTGCGTCTGTCCATTGAAACATCGCAAGTAGAATTTGATCAATTTCCAGAGCTTTCTTTACTCTTCTCTGGTGCGTTTCAAACCGTGCACTTCTTCCCATATCATCATCACCTTCTAAAATACTTGAATATCAGCCAACTCTTTGGGGTAGAATGCCTCTAGATATTACTTCCATCTCCTTAATGCTTTCTTCTTTGTTAAGTATTTTGCCCATAAAATCCTTCAGTATTAAAACCTGGATTTTAAGTTTGTTTGTTTCTTTCACCTTAAGAAATGTCGAATATAGCCTTCCCTTTTGGCTTTCAAATTCTAGGTCCTTTCATATCTCATTACAATATTTTATGTTGTCTTCTTAAGCTGCCCTTTTAAATCTTTTGTTCAGCTCTTCCACCTAAGCACCTTTTTCATTTGCTTTCGCTATTCTATGCTCAAAAACAAGTTTTCTTTCTTTGCTCTCTTTTAAATGCCTTTTTTCTTTTTCAGGCATGAGGTCCTTGATGCCAGTTGTGTGAGGCTGGACCTCTGATGATTCCATGTGTTGTAGATAGAAAGGATTCTCTAGAGAAGTGGACCTCTGATGATTGCATGTGTTGTACATAGAAGGTGATTTATATCAAGGAATGGCATGCACAAGAGTAGAAATAAGTATTCCAGTCCGTTTCTCATCAGGCTCCTCCTGACTCAGGAACTGGTGAACAGCAAACAGAATCACGAAGCAGAGGCAGCAGAAGGCATGGAGGGGTGGATGCAGAAGTCCAAAATTGGCCAAATGGATCTACTGTCATAGTTCATTGAAAGTTCCTGGAATTGGCAGGTGACACAACAGAAGATTGAAGAATCAGATGCAAGATTCAGCTAAGGCAGAAAGCAAAGGGCCAAAGAGGATTCAACACTGCTTGATGTTTCTATCTTCTACAAATGGGCTTATGGCACCAAGAAGGTTTTAACAGGCGCCAATGAAATGGATAGGTTGAGCTCTACCTCTACCCTTACCCAGGAGTGTCCAGTAGCATAATCTCTTAACCATCACAGACCACCCCTTGTCAATTTGACACCTGTACATAGCTTTTACCATGCATAATCACCAAAGACAGCAATAAAAATCATATTGTTCCTAACACGATACACCTAATATGTATATACCAAAATTATGCTAAAGTCATTTTCATCTTATATTTTATAAGTGGACAAAACAAACATTGGGCACGTAATATAAATATGAGCGACTCGAATAATCACAGTCCTCATTTCTGCGACTGGGCATGGGCGGTATTCAGAACTGCCTTCTTCCACTATTCATCCTGTGCTTCCTTCCCCTGCGCGAGTCTCCTGGCTGGTCATTCCTTTTGCCTGCTGGGTGACCCAACCCGTCATCCACGGAGAGTTCGGGCTATACGGAGGCATGACAGAGTTGGGGAGCTGTACTTTACCAGTGACCGTAACCATAGCATCACACAACTCTTCTGGTCACTCTTGCTTATTGGGTCAAAGCTCTTCTTGGGATGGCTTCTGCACTCAGGTGAGATATACTCAAGGTCCTACTTTGGTTTTTGTGACTTTTTGTAGTTTTCTTCGGATTCATTTGAACCTGCATGTGAGCAATGGATTGTTCCCTAGTGGTCCTTGGCCTTGTTCTATCTAACTGATCAGATGGAACCTCTCTGTTGTTCTTTCTACAGACATCGTTGATTTTGTTTCTACGTAGTCCATCTGGCACAGTCCATGTGGATAGCTGCCATGGCTGTGGTTGAAAAACAAGTATTTTCAATGCATAAGTCATTGGCCATGGAAAACTCTATCCTGTAATCTCCCGGCTTATTTCTATCACCAAGGCCATATTTTCCAGCTTCTTTCTTTGTTTCCACCTTTCACATTCAAATCACTGGCAGTTTTCCATGTATCTTGATTGAATGCTTGATCTTTTTCAAATGGAAGGAGTTGGTAAAAATCTTCAATTTCTTTATTTTTGACTTCACTGACAGGTACATAAATTGAAATAATTGTCTTTTTAACTTTTTCTCCTGTTCGCATAGGCATATTACCCACCATATTGCACTTCAGGCAATGTTCTTTTGATGATAAGTTTGAGGCAATTCCAGTTCAATTTGTCATTTCTAGCATAATGTGTCATATGATTGTCTGCTTATAAATGGCCAATCCAGTCCGTTTCAACCTAGGATATTTTTCTTCATGCATTCCATTTAATTTTGATTGTTAATAATTTTCTTAGTTTAATATTTTTCAATATATTCTAGTTTCAAACGTCCGACTTTCCATGTTCTGATTATTCATAACTGTCTGCAGCTGTCTACTTCTCTGGGAGTCATCTTCCATCGGTAAATGCTGCTGCTCTAAGCTGTGTGTCCCTCATGTTATCACAGCGAGTTCTACTTGGAAGCAGCACTTGTCTAGTCGTGGCTTACAGGGCTCCTCTCCAGGCGCTCTCTCTCACCATGTCTTGCTGCTACTCCTCAGACATTCACAGGCTGATTGGTCAGAAGCAGATCACCAGATCGTCCTGACGAACCTGTTCACTCCTATGGCTCCTTACAACCTATGGACCACGTGCGACACGGCTGGTGTTTGACTATCAGTTGGCATCGTTTCCAGAATCACAGCAGTGTTCCATCATTGGATGACAATCTGACAGATGGGGGGTGGGGACATTAGTAAATTACCTTAATAAATAACAGATGAAGGTAGATGCATGCCAGCTCATTCATTTGTTCATCTATTGATTGAGGTAAACAATTGAAACATTAAATTTCCCCCAGTTGTCAAGTGAATCACATAATTAGCTCTCTGAAGATACATTTTGCAAAGAAGATCTATCAGTCGTTCTTGATCTTATCCACCAGAACTGCACTGCTCTCCAATAAACTTGGTGTACTATAAAAATAATTTCAACATGCCTGTGAAGTTAGCCTAAGGAAATAGTAATATTCAATCTTTAAGTGAGAACAAAGATGTCCTGGTGGCATAGTGGGTTATGCATTGAGCTTATAACTGCAAAGTCAACAATTTGAAATCACCAGCTGTTCCAAAGTAATTAGATGAGGCTCTCTACTCTTGTAAAGTGTGGCAGTTACATAATCTGGTGTCAACTTGTGGAGGGGTGGAGTCTAGCCTGTAAATCAGTTTGCAGCTTGATGATCTCATTTGGAGACGCCACAGAGATAAGTAGCTCACTGGCGGCCAGCTACAGACAGACTCGTTCTGCTTCATCTTTCCTGCTGGAAAGACACATGGAGCTATGTCAGAGCCCTGGAGCTGGAAGAGCCATGTGGAAACCGACCGTAGCCTAAGAAGCTTCCACTGCCACTGGTTTCACAAGACTTGCCACCCACTGGCCCGTGATCTTCCTGCACTCTGCATCATTCCATGTGTTGCATGAGTCTGAAGAAGAATTTAGACTGGTAACAGATAGATGGGCTAATATTTGATTTATGGACTCGACCTGGACTGGACTGGGATGTTTTCTTAAAGGACAATTGTTCTGTGTTATAAAGTTTTCTCTTAGAGACACATGAGTTTCTATGAATTTGTTTCTCTAGTCAACCTGGACTAACATGTAAAGATTTAGAAAAGTCTTGTAAATCCGCAAGGGCAGTTCTAGCCTGTCCTGTGGAGTAATTCTGAGTTAGGAGCACTCTGTGAAAGGGAGTGTGGTTTGTTTTTTGGAAACGAGAGTAAGAAAACTAGGCTAAGTTCTGTAAGGCAAACGGCGATTTGGAGATCTAATTCCGATGCAGACTATCATTTTATAGATAAATAAATCAAAATCCTAGGGACTAGGGAACATATCTTTAAAATCTAAGCAGTAGAAAAATTAAGACTAGAGTCATTTATATTTAATAATGCCTATGCCAATATTTTCTTTACTCTGTAGCATCAGATTCAATTATTCTGAGTATTTTTTGGGTTTTTTTAAATAATGATTTACTTTTTGGTTTTCTAATGAAATTATTTCAAGTAAAAATGCAATGATAATGCTAAAAGAAATCTTGAACCCTTCTGGATAATTTTGATGGACAATAACGTTTTGTTGCAGTTTGTAATGCTTATTGCTATGCTCTATGAATTTATAAAGTTTTTCTGTGATAAAAATATTAAAATGATTTAGCATGTATAAAATAAAATATAATACAGTTTACATGCTGACATGTTGGTTAGATGTCAATTTTGATCTTTTAGACAATTAATGGAGAGTATTCCATTTGTAATATGGCTTTAGAAAATACTCCATAAATATTGCTTTCCTCAGCCAAGCTTTGAAAAAGATTAACCTTGTGAGGTGTTTGATTTTTCTCCCTGCCTAGTATTTTTTCGAGTTGCCAGTTAGTTTTCTGAATTCCTATGTGTAGTAAATCACAATGGAGGTGGGCATATCTAACCTCTTCTGGCTTCCCTATTGCTAAGAGGCAGGGATCAGACCTGCCTCCATGCTCCATCTTTGTCATCGGATCTGACACCAACGCTCCTTCCGCAGCGCTCTACTTCCCTTGGGGTCCAATAATCCATTTCAGTGGCCATACAGAACTCAGACAATACTCACCATGAAAGGAGTCTATTAGAGAAGTTGATAAAAGCCACTCACTGCCATCAAATCAATGGTGGCTCATAGCGATCCCATCTATTTTCTTTTCTTTCTTTTAAAAAACATTTTATTGGTAGCTCTGACAGTTATCATAACATTCTATAGTTCAATCACATCAAACATCATGTGGTTTTCTGAGACAATAACTGTTCGTGGGACTAGAAAGCCCAGTCTTTCTCCTGTAGAGATGCTGGTGGTTTCAAACCACTGACAATGTCTATTGCAACCCAAGCCTAAAGCACTACACCACCAGGGAAGTTAATATGTTGCCACAAATCATGATCCTAAACACCAAAACCAAACACTGCTATGGAGTCAGTGTTGACTCACAAAGACTCCCCATGAGGTTCTGAAACTGTAACTCTTCATGGGAGTAGAAAGTCCAGTCTTTCTCTCTCTGAGCTGCCAGTGGTTTTGATCTGCCAACCATCCAGAGACTCAGCTCAGTGCATCCATTGCACCTCCACAGCTACTCCACAAATCAGGATCAACAAAGAGGAAGGAACCCCTCTTTGATCCACAGCAGTAGCTCTCCTTAGTTTGAAGGCAAGTTTCCAGTGTTCAGTCTTGTAGCCATGTGTTCCCTTTGGAATTTGCCTCTATGGGCCAGGAAGCCAGCCTGCTTGTCACTCTGTCCCATTCCACAGTTGCATAGTGTCTGGCCAGACAGATGAGGAGAAAGTGCCCCATACATTGGTGCCCCTCCCCTAACTCTGTGCTACAGTCTCTGGTGCATTTGGTCTCTGTGGCCTCCACCACTTCAGACAGAGATCTTAGACTTGCTCTTGAGATTTCTCTCTGTGTACCAATGACTCATACACAGAAATGGATTTGAGGGAGCTGTGGCTTATCTTTTAGCTGACTGTACAAAAAGTAAAACAAAAGATGCTATCTTAAGTCACACCCTTTACTAAGAATCTTAAACATATCTCCTAGGAAACAAAGGTTGTTTCTTGGTTCACACCCTCGATTAAAGTCAGGTCTTGATTCATATGTTAGAGAACAGCCTCTGAAATGAGATGATTAACACTGGTATAGAGCCCAGAATCATTACATACCACACAGGAGTTCTAGCTAGAAGGGCTATATTAATTGATTACATCTCAAAAATGTTTTAATAAACAATTATGTAATATAGAATTGATTTATGGATTTCAAATTCATAGCAAAGTTGTTACTAATTAGGAGGTTCCTCCCTCCTACTATAAGATGAGCCAACTTGAAACAAGAGGTGGAGAAACAGAAAGGAAGAGTATTCTATTAAAATTAATTCTCCATCAGTAGGAATTGACTTGATGGCAGTGAGTTTGACTTGTTTTTGGTCAATTCTTGGTAGCCTAAGATTCAGAGTGGAAGAAGGAAAAGGTTACTATTTTCCAGAGATGGGGATTTCCAGGATAGTTCTGATAGAAATACATAGAGTCCACGGGCTTATTACTTAACTGGAGCAGGGAGGTTCTTGGGACAAAGTTGTGATTCCATACCAATATATGATTCAATAAATATTTAGAACTTAGCAGGTGCCCTGACTATATATTTTAGTTTACATTTTACTTCTGTCAGAATTGTTATCAGGGCTAAGCTCAATTAGTTGATCTGAAACACACAAGTAGTTTTGTTCCATTTGTTGGACAGATGAAGTCAGAAGTTATGTACATGATAATATTAATATTTCAAAATCATATAATTCTATAGGTCAACTGGTATTAAGTAACAATATAGGGAATAATTTCATAGAATATTTTGAATAGGAATTTTAAAATTAATGTATAATGGAACTTTATTGGAAGAAGTACATTAAATCCTAGACACCAGAAAATAAATGAGTTAAAGTTACTCTAAATTAATTAACAAAATTATATTTCATATATTTTTGTTTTATTACAGAGGATGTTCTTTGTAATTGTAGAAAGTGCAACAAGTGGTGAGATAAGGCCACATTTTAAATATCAACTTATTTTAGCATTGATTGTGGCCTAAAATTGACAGTAAATGTTGTTTTATACTTTTAACCATTTGTTGTGTTTAATTCAATGGTATTTATAATAAATTATCCCCACATAGATTAATATTGTGGAATTCCTATTGTCTGAGAAAAATATTTATTTTCCTTTACTTCTTGATAAAATTTATTCCGAATATAAAGTCATTATAAATTGAAAAATGATGGATGATTCTTCTATCTCTGAAAGATAACCCTTCAGACTCCTGATTGGTGACCTTTGGAGGTGCCATGAGGAATGCAGTTCCATCAGGAATTGAGTCAGGATAGACATTGGGCTTTTATTCATCTTTCTTAATTTTATTGTGAATGAACCTACAGATCTTTTAGATTAAATTATAATTCAAAATACAAAAGTAACATATCATATAATTCTCTTTCCTGTTTCTTCTCTCTGGACATGAAAGGGAAAAAAAAGATGATGTCTTAAGTCAGATTGCCTACTGAGATAGAATCTTAATGATTCCTCCAAGGAAAACAAAGATTGTGCCTTGGTTCATATCTCCATGAAAGTCATGCTCTCTATAAAAGTCATACTCTCTACAAAAGTCATACTCTCTATAAAAGCCATACTCTCTACGAAAGTCATATTCTCTATACTAAAGTCATACTCTCTATAAAAGTCATACTCTCTACTAAAGAAGTAATACTCTCTACTAAAGAAGCAATACTCTCTACTAAAGAAGTCATACGCTATGAAAATCATACTGTCTACTAAAGAAGTCATACCCTCTACTAAAATCATACTCTACGAAAGTCATACTCTCTACGAAAGTCATACTCTCTATGAAAATCATACTCTCTACTATAGAAGTCATACTTTTTTCTAAAGGCATATTCTCTACCAAAGTCATACTCTCTACCAAAGTCATACTCTCTACTAAAGAAGTCATACTCTCTACTAAAGTCATACCCCCTAAGAAAGTCATACCCTCTACTAAAGAAGTCATGCTCTCTATTAAAGTCATACCCCCTAAGAAAGTCATACCCTCTACTAAAGAAGTCATGCTCTCTATTAAAGTCATACTCTATGAAAGTCATACTCTCTACTAGTCATACTCTTTACTAAAGACATACTCTCTACTAAAGCCATACTCTCTACTAAAGTCATACTTTCTACTAAAGTAGTACTCTATACTAAAAAAGTCATATTCTCTATTAAACTCAGCTCTTATTCATACCCTAATCCTGTATATTAGTATATAAGAGACCAGCCTCAAAAATGGGAGTATAGCCTAAAGTATAGAGTCATCAAATCAATTCTGACTTGTAGTGACCATATAGTGTAGAGAATAAATGATCGTAGGGGTTACCAAGTTTTTACAGGAGTAGAAAGTCTCATCTTTATCCTGCAGAGAGCTGGTGGTTTTGAACTGTTGACCTCTTAGTTTGAAGGCCAATGTGTTACCTATGTCACCAGGGCTCCAAGTCATGTGTAGTGTCCTATATATGCAAACTAAAAAGTCTATATGTTATGATAGAAATGAATAAAATAGAGAAATTTCAATTTATCTGCTTATATATGATGGCTTCAAAAATTTCATGGGAAAATGGATGTATGAAGTCCCCTCATATGCTGACTGATAGCAGTATATCTATAGTATATAGATATACTATATATATAATTATTTACAGAATATGATTCACCAAGAACTTCTTGGATTAGAGTAGAGCTTTCATTATGGCTTCAAAAGAAGGTTATCCACTACTGATTTACGTCTACAGTAGATGACACACACAGGCATCCCAAGTGCCAATAACTGAAGGGTTGGTACGTTGCATGGTAATTTGATATGTACTTGGAGCATATGATTGTAACCATGATATATTAGAATTTTTCATTTTAAAAGAACTTTGTAATTATACTTAATGCTCTTTAAAATACTATAATTAGCACAGATTGGAGATTATTCTCTAATTGCTCATATTATGTAAATTAAAGCACTTTTCAAAATGAGTAATTTGGGGACTATATATAAAGGGTTTATGTAAAAGCATCAAACAAGCATAGAGTTTAAAAATTATATACTAAAATGATTATAATGAGAGGAGTGAATCTCAGAACCACAGATGCACATCATTTAAAAATCCACAATACTTGGGAACCACAGCACTGACTCGACCTCTTCTCCAGCCCCTTTACTAACATTTTTTCTGAGACAATTGTTGAGATAAAACATACACATTTTACAAAAATCCTCCACAAATTCTCATATTCTGATTCAATTGAGAAATAATCCACATACTACAAAAGTCAATTTAAAGGCTATGGCTCTATGTTTTTTGAGCTATTCATTATGTTGTGCTGCTAATGACACGTTCTAAACTCAGAATATTTTCATCATCCACTCAAAAGAACCTCCTATGTAATGAGCAGTTACTCCTCAGCCCCTTCCTGTTCCAGTCTTCAGCAACCACCACTTGGCTTTTGTCTCTCTCTGTAGATTTTCCCACTTGTCCCTTTCAGAATCAGACTTGTACAATATGTGCCTTTTTGTGTCTGGGTTTTATTCAGCATGAGAGTAACAAATGTAAAAGCTATACAAATCTGCAAGAACAGAGAGAGAAGGAAATGAGGCAATGGCAGCTAAGAAATTTAGACATGTTCTTAGAAGACATTCCTCCTTCTGCCTGAAAAGATTCTCCACACTCTCAATTAGGGAGAATCTGGTTGTATCTGCATGTTGGGTTGCTAATGAATCACAAATTCAGAAATCCAACCTCACCAGCCACTCTGAGAGAGAGAGCAGAAGCCATCTGTTCATGGAAACCCGGGGGCACTTCTCCCCGTTCTTGTAGGAGAACTATGAGTGGGAATTAACTCATAAAGTAAGTTTAGTGCCAGTTGATATACTGTGTTTTGATTATTCATTCATCAGTGGACGGACATTTGAGCTGCTTCAGTTTTTTGGCTATTGTGAATAATACTATTGTGAATAGTACTATTGTGAACACGTGGGTAGTAGCTTTTGGACTGATAAGCTATCAATTCTTTAGGTATGTGTATACCTCTGAGTTCAAATTCTGGGACATATGGTAAATTTATCTTTAATTTTTTTATGAAACTGTCCACTTACTTTACACAGTGGCCATAACATTTAAATCCCATTGTCTTCATAGCCTCATCAACACTTATTATTTTCCATTTTTTGATTATGGAGGCTGGGTTGCTAATTGCAAGGTCCTCCGTTTGAAACTACCGGTGCTCTGTGAAAGAAAGACGAGGCTTTCTACTCCTGCACAGAATCACACTCTTGGAAAACCAGGGGCCATTCTGCGTTGTCCTTTAGGGTCAATATGAGTCACATTTGACTGAATGGATGTGAGATTTTTGTTGTTCTTTTTCAGTTTACTGTCTATTTGACTGGAGTGACTTGTACTAATTGTATGAGACAAGCCTCGAAGAAGTTCACTTTTTATTTCATCCCATAAGCTTAATTTCTGCTTTTCTCCGGTTCCCTTACATTGTTGCATGAGTCACAAACTTCTCCATCCCATTAGCCTAAGGGGTGTCCCCTTAGATTGCTTTGGGCCAGGCCAGGTGAGGTCACCTGGGGAGTAGAGTTGGAAGTTAACTACATTTAATACGGGTGTTCACTAAATCACCCTGCTCAGTATCCCACGTGATCTTCTCAAATACTTTGCACTCCAATCCAAACTCGGTGAGAAAAAGTATTCTACTTAACCCTGTGGATGTTCAGGTTGTCACTTTCTCCACATTGAAAAGTTCGGTGTGCAGTCATCTGTATAGTTTCAGTCTTCTAAGACTATGTTTAAAATTCTAGCTGCTATTGACTCCTTTTCTGTTCTCACTGTTCTTGAAAGTTTCCTCATTCTTAAAAATGTTTTGCCATTGTTTTACTGATTTGAGGAAAAGTATATAGATTTGTAATAAATAATTTAAAAACTTATAAGAAAATTATTAGCCTTTAGGACACAGGTCATATGCATTATAACAGTGCTTCCGTATATAATGAAATTAAAGTGTTCACTATTATAGTTTCTATGACATATGGAACTGCACTATACTATAAGTGAGTAGTTTTATTTTCTTTACATCTTTTTATTGGAAAGATCTATACCTAAATCACATATTTTATGCTTAAAATTATATCTTCATTTTAGAAAATTACACAAATTGCATTTTTTCTTCTTTCTAGAGAGGTTGGATTCTGGAAGTTGGTAAGGAAGAAATTGAGTACTTTTATTCATAACGCTTCAGACCTGATTGGTAAATTAATTACAAACCTTTCTGTCGACAGTTCACTTGGGGAATATATTTGGATAGGCTCTCAGAGCTGACTTCCCAGGGGATCACCAGTCAATTACGGTTCAAGCTCTTCTGTCTCATTAGCTACTTGAGTAATAATATATTTGAATGACGGCCCATGAGACCAGAATTAGGAAGTGATTGTTTCCGTCCCGGAGGAGCTTCTCAGTCAGATCCTCAGTGTTATTATTGCTCCCAGCAGTGCCCTGTGACTGACTATGGTATTTGCTGCTCACCTGTAGAAGAACGGGCAGGGTGCACCTCCATTGGTTCTTATTACCTCAAGACCCTACTGGACTAGACATCTGCAGCATGAGAAATTACCTTTCAAGCCACCCAGATTTTTCTCAATCAAAAGAAATTCTAGGTAGTGTATCAGTTTGGGGTTGACGTAGCAACTGCAACAATGGCGCAAACATAGGGACCATCGTGAAGATGGCATAAGACAGGATGGGGTTTCCTCCTGCTGTACCTGGGGTGGCTGGAGGAGCCCAGGTGGTGTGGTGGTTAAGTGTTGAACTGTGATCAGCATGGTGGGCAATTCGAGACCACCGTCACTCTGCGGGAGAACTACTGAGCTTTCAACTCCTGTACGCAATTACAGTCTCAGACCCCAGCAGGAGGTCGCTGTGAGTCAGCAATGACAGGATAGCAGTGAGGTTGTTGTTGTTTTGGTACGGTTGCCACCAGAGGGAACTCGCTCAAGAACATCTAGCAATAATAACAACAGACCTGTGCTTCTTATTTTTCTTCTATAAAATAGGCTGAGAAAAATAGACAATAATTTGCTTCCAAAGAGTTATGCTTCCAAGGTTCTTTTTTTCTTGCTGGTTCTCCTTTGATGCATGGCGTGAAAAGGAATTCTGGACCTGTCAACAGTCATCCATAGACGATTATGGCTCGGGTATTAGTGAAATAAAATGTTTATGTGAAGTTATTATTTTATAAATTTTTTACCATATTCTTAAAAGAAACACAAAGGACAAAGTTCAAGAGCTACAATATGATTGAGGTTATAATATCAAAAATGAAACACAAACCAGACTGGCAATATAAAAAGTAGGCTTGAGATGGATATAAGTGTATATTTGCAAGTTTTTTTGGTTAAATTAAAATATTGATATAGGCAAAAGTATGGTGAAGACACTACTTAGCTGTTGAACTATCCCTTTCTAACCCTTCAGAGAAGGTCCGTCAAATGAGCTTTGTTTCCAGTCCTTAGGGAGAAGCTGTTTCCTGTATGACCATGCTTCATTTTGATAATGTGGTTGGCTGGCTTAAAGCCTCTGTTTCATATCATAGTAACAGCTTATTATTAATTGAATTGTTTCCTCGAAAAGCATGTGTTGTAAATCTTAACCTCCTTGCCTGTGGTTATACATGGGTTGTCACAATTATGTTAACAAGCCAGGATTTGTGTAGGGTGGACATTGAGTCAATGTCTCTTGAGATATAAAAGAAATTACCTGTGAGCTAAGAGGCTGAGAGAGGGAAAGAGTAATATCAAGTTACAAGAAAATTACCCAGGAGCAGAAATTCAGAAGAGAAATCAATAATGCGAGAAAGCCTTCCCCTCCCCAATAGAGGGAGAAGCTCCTCCCTACTGAATTTGCATTTCTAACCTCCTTACTTGTGAGCAAATAAATGGTTTCCTAATGCCACCCACTTGTGGATCCTGTCACAGCACCATGTGATAACTGCAGAACACCCATCTCTATTTTATGAAGTGCTGACACTCAGTCATTGGGACATTTACCCTTCCTAATATTCTCAAATTAGCAAGATAACATAAATACAATAGATTTCTAGTCTATTTAAAATTTACAGATCACATAAACTTTTCTATCCTGAGCTAGTGCAATTTTTTCTCTTAATATGAAAAACCTGGAATGTTCACACTGTTTCCCATATTTCCCCCCCTGTCTTTTTTCATAAAGACATAAAACACTGGATGGCATGTGGAGCAATTCTACTCTCTTCTATAGCATCACCAGGAGTAGAAATCAATGTTGTGGGAGTGTGTGTGTTTGGAGGTTAACTCAAGAAAATGGAAACTTAACTTTAATTAACACAATTTATTTTTATTTATTTATTTTATTTTTATTTGTAATCTTTTTATTGGGGCTCATAAGGCTCTTATCACAATCTGTACGTACGTCAATTGAGCAAAGCACCCTTATACATTCGTTGCACTCGACACAATTTCTTTTTATCTTATTCGGCGAAGGATTAGTATCATTTTTCTGTAATGAGACATATTAAACTTATCTTCCCTTTTGTTTATATCTGGATAGCAGTAATAAAAAATCTTTCTCACTATAGTTTTTATTGTAGTATGGACATACATCTATAATTGTTTTAAAATAGTCCTTAATAGTTGACATTGCACTATAATTGATATTGGCTCTTTTCCAACATTTCTTCTCATAGTTTGAAAACAAATAACTTGGCCTAAACACATGGATATTTCCTCATGCTCACATAAGGACCTATCTGCTATTCTTATTAAGAAAACAAAAATGCCACATGCATTATTCACTTGATAACACTTTAAGCCTAACTACCCACTTTTCAAAAAAGTGTCAACTTTCTCTAATTGGACTGAGCAATTTATTATAATTAATGTTCCTTGACAGAAGTTTTACTGGCACATTTGAAAAAAACCACATCACAGATTTAAAACCAAATGGATTTATTGGGAATTGTAATTAATTGGACAGTAGCCACAAAAAATCAATGCATTTTCTTAAAAATATAATATGTAAAATATCTTTCATAATGATACTTGCTTTATTAATCAATATTTATAAAATATATTTATTGCATATGTGTCTACAACAATCCTGTAGTTCTTTTTCTATAAATATTATAGCTACAAATCCTTAGTAACTTATTAGTACTAATAAGTTACCTTCCGTTTATTGAGCACTTACGATGTCTTAGGAGACAGCTGTTGTCCATGGAGTTCTAATTCATGGTGACCGTAGGTTATGTTTGAGGCCACTGATGGATGCAGCCTCTGTGTCCCCTTGTTGAGAGACTTCCTGGTTTACATTGCTCCTCCCATTAACCTAACAGGAGATCTTAGGAGGCATGGCTACATAACATTATTTAAGCTACACTGTGTCCCTTTCACATATGACAGAATTGGTGGTAGGCCTGCAAATGAAGGAGAATTCAGTTCATTGGATGATTCTAATGCCTATTAAATCTAATCTAATCAAATCTAAACCATCACCAAAGAAGGATAGCCAGATAGAACAAAGCTTGTGTCCACCGGACAAGGCCGCCCGGAGCTGTTGGGAAGGCCCTTTGCCTCTTCACAGTACAGTAGGCCCTGCACCTGAGGCTCATCCATCCCGGAAGGAGCATGGAGATGAGAGGCAGTGGAGTGAATCGATTTTTCCCATAAGAAATAATTGAAAATGGATTAATCTGATTTTACCAAGTTTTTACCCTAACCTTGCCTTTTTATGCAGAACATTACACAAAAATTTCAAAGTAACTAAGTTCAGAGTTAACTAATATAATTTCAATAAGAAACAAAACATTTGAAAAGTTTTTAACAACTGCAGTATGGCCCATATCTTGAGATTGATGAGGATCCGGATCTGTGGACACGGATGTGGAGAGGAGGATGGAGAGGGGGGCATTGTTTATAAGGGAATCCCCTTCCCTGGAATCAACTGTGTCTGCTTTTCAGGAGTCACCCCCCCCCCACCCGCCGCTCCCCCTCACACACACACCCCTTTTTCTTTTTTTTTACTAGAATCTGGCTGGCTTTCTCTTTAAAAAATCTGTCTCATGTGGTCTTCTGTTGGTGTTTCCTTAACTGTTTTCTAAAAGGGTTTACTAAATTATCATCAACAATATCGATAACACAGTTAACTAGTTCTTTACCATGATGATTCTTTTCAAAAAACTCATTCTTAGGACCCATGTTTTTTTATCCAAAAACAGTACAAAAAGCCACAAAAACTATGACAATTATAGCCAAACACTTGGAATATAGCTGCAAAAGGTTTAAACAACGTGCACTAACAATACCAAGTAACGCCGAGTGACCACAACATGAACTGCTTTTGTTCACAAAAACCACATACGTCAGATTGGATGTTTTGCTCGAGCTCTGATGCAAAAGTTTCCCTTCATGTCGAAAACTGATGATGTGAGTACTGCTGCAGTCGAGTACCGGGGTTCTGCTGTGTGTTTTCAGTTAGTCCGCTTACTTCAGAGAAAAATAATGTACCTAGACAGTAACTTCCTCATAGCCTCTCATTCTTGAAGCTATGGTCAGGTTCGTTTGACTGAAGTTGAGGTGTTCGTGGATGAACTTCTAGGTTGTAACCTACAGTACTGCGCTCAGTCCTTACAGTGAGTATTTCTACTGTTTTCTGTTGCTAGCTGTAGTTCCCGTACCGATGGTGCTTTCTTTTTATCCACCCATACAGAGAAAATGTGACTAAAAAGAAAGAAAGAGCTAGCAATCTACTTTGCTTGTACATAGTTTCTAGTTCATACCAAATATGCCTCCCTTATTCTGACATTTTATTTTTTTTAGCAGGCCCTGGGTCAACAAAAGTTTCTGAACATTTGTGAAATCCATACAATAGACTCACAAAACCGAAGCCGATATATGGCCTTCACCAATGACCCATAATAAACTTTTTGTTTTCAGGAGAACAGGCTATGTATCTAGTTTTTCCTACAAGGAAAGCAAAGGGCATGGACCAAGACAATCCTCACAAGGCCTAAGGAAAGAGAGGAGAAACACCACGCCAATAGATGCCTCCGCAGAGAGCTCATAACGAAAGGAGGATCTTTCCGACGATCTTCAGTGAGTGCCTGTTGGAGTATCTTATGCCAGCGAGGCACGGGCTCTTTCCATAACCCAAATGTCAGCAATAATTGAGACTATTGTAAGCAATTTCTAAAACAAAATAAGAGACAAAAGAGAGATAAAAATGTGTCCCTAGTTCTAGGGTCATCAAGTTTCTTAGCCAAAGGAAGCTATTCACAATTTTTCTTTCCTGGCACACGTGTATATATGTCACAGAAGAAGCATTAAGCAAAGCAAACATCACTAAAAAACAAACGATGAAACTTTGAAGAACTGATTGCATGGTATCCAATAACTATATTTAATGAAGTGTGGAATCTACATCAAGGGGATCATTTTCTCTCGGGACCACAATCTTTTTTTCTTAGGGATTGTTTATAGAAAGAATGTCTGGAAGTGGGAGGAGGAAAGTCACTGCAGGGATCGTGGAGTTAGAGAACGTCTTCCCAGTTGTGGCACGGGCCCTTTCCATAACCCAAACGTCAGCCGTAATTACTGAGACAATTGTAAACAATTTCTAAAACAAAATGAGAGATAAAAGAGAGATAAAAAAGGAAACCTAAAATCAACAGTGAACTAACCCATGTAAACTAATAGAGTAAGTAAAAACAAGGACCCCAAAACAAAAATCTATAAAAATGTATAGATTTTTTTATTAAAAAATGAAATTAGACAAATACACTTAAGAGCAAAACAGAAAACAGAGATAAATTCAATTAAACCTAAGATACAAGATATAAAATGTTAAAATATAGATAATATTTATAATATGTAGAAACAATCATAAAAATCTATCTCAAAATAATGTTACAAACATTATTAGTAGGCAGGGTTATAAATGAGAAAAAGAAATTCATTGCCATCAAGTTGATTCTGATTCACAGCCAACCTATAGGGCAAGGTAGAGCTGCCCCTGTTGGCTTCCCAGACTGTAATTCTTCCACTAAGTCAATGGTGGTCTTGAACTGCTGACTTTGTAGTTAATAGCCCATCACATAACCACTATGTGAGAATAAGAAGTAACGACTAGAAATATTGAGTACAATTTATAATACAAGGACTATAATCAAAACATCACAATGATAAACTAGCTATAAGTTAAGTTATAAAAACAATTAAAATTACATAAATCAGTAAAACCAGAGATCTATAAAACATATCAAACTATTAATTTGGAGTGTATCAATATATAAGAGATCTTAATAATGCTCTGTCATGGATCGATAAGTTCTGATATGAACAATATTATAATTTTTTTCATAGCCAACATGATTAAGTCCATGAAAAACAAAATTAGTCAACATCTATTTGTATATAAGGGCATGTATTTTAGAGATCAGTATTTTACATCTCATATCAATATACGAACTGTTTCTTCTTGACAAGAAGAATAAGACTACATTCTTATTGGTATAGCTGAAGTATTTGTTTGATTAGTCATGTCAACATAAACTATCTTCATTTGGACATTTTTCTTTGTGGATCTACTTTAAATCCAGAATAAGTTTTCAAGAGTACACATAATAACTTCGGTGAGTCAGACTAAGGACCGATTAAGATATGATCATTTAAAGCTTACCTAGTATTGATAGTTGTGTGGTGTCCTTTCTCGATAATGAATTATTAGATCAAATCAGCTCAGTACGTCTTGGATTCCTTATCTTGCTTTCCTTTTGTATTGAGTTCAGCAGTGGAGAATGAAGTGTCAAGCAGCATTGCAATGGAAGGATGGTGAACTAATGTAATCTATTTTAATATTTCCAGAACTCAAAACGCACTGCCATGGAGTCAATCCAGACTCATAGCAACCCTATGAGACAGAGTAGAACTGCCCCTGTAGATTCCAACACGGAAACTCTTCAGTGAGTCAAAAGCTGCGTATGTCTCCTGCTGAGCAGCTGGTGGTTCCACACTACTGATCTTACAGTTAGCAGCCTAACCTGTGGCCACTCTGCTACAAAAACCCCCCAAATCAACAACATAAAAACTCACAGATTGATTTTGGAAGCAGTGTAGCCAGAATACTTCTTAGAATCAAAGGCAGGATGAGGTCATCTCACATACTTTGGGCATAAGGAGAGGCTATGGTTGTGTAGTGCTTAGATGCTATGCTGCTAAAAGCAAGGTCAGCCATTTGAAATGACCAGCCAGCCACTCGCTCTGCAGGCGAAAGACAACACTTTCTACTCCTGCCAAGAGTGACAGTCTCAGAAATTCACAGGGCCAGTGGTACCCTGTCCTCTAGCTTCACTGGAGTGACAGTGGATTCAATGGCACTGCGCTTGGTCTGGAGTTTGAGAGTCTCTGGGAAAGAACATCATTGTGCCTGGTAAAATACAAGGTCAGAGAAAAGAGGTAGATTTTCAACAAGGTAGACTGACACGGTGGCTGCCACAGTGGTCTCAACTATAACTACAATGGTGAGAAAGGCACGGGACTTGGGAGCATTTTGCTCTGTTGTACGTAGGCTTACAGGAGTCCAAGCCAACTCCACAGCGCCTAACAGCAACAAGAGTGATGCCTACATTAATTTATTCTATAAATAGAGTTGGAACCCAAGAGTCAGAAAGGAATTAGGTTGAGTCCCAGGAGGAGAAGTTCTAAGCTAAGTGGAAGGACATCGACTATGAAGAGACCTGAATGATGAGAACTGACAGGTGAGGTGCTTCAGTATCTTGCCTTAGAAAACCAAAGAAGATTGAACAAACTGCTTGTTTTACACCTTAATCGCCCCCTGCGAGAACAGTTCCCTAGAGGGACTTCAATGAGTGAGGGCAGAGTTTGGCATCGGCTCTCTTTCCGTTTTTCACTGGCCTAGGTCATTTTGTCAGCACCCTTTCCTCGGCTGTGCTTACGCTAAGTGGGCTTTCCTTCCCTGCCCAAAGTCCTCTGATGCACACGTGCTCCAACACCGTGTCTGCATCTTTTAAAGGGCTGTGTGCTGAACCATTTATTGCCTCTCAAACTCCCAATTTTCCTCTGAATCTGATGTAACCAGGTTTTAAGGGAAAGCAGTTAGATTGAATAATTGATAGCAGATGTATGAATAGCTCATAACCCCACATTCACTGTGAGGATGATTTGCATTTTATAATAGGACACTTGTACCCTAATAAATATTCAGTTGATGACAACACGGATTCTATGAGCATGTGAATAAAGAGAAGAAAAATATTATAGTTTGTGAAAACATTTTGGGCAGACTGGATATGGAGATATATGAAATGTCTTATAAAGTATGCAGTACAAATCCTTGGTCACACAGTGGTGAAGCCCTTGGCTGCTAACCAAAAGACCAGCTGTTTGAACCCCCACCTGCTCCACGGAGGACTGCTGGGGTAGTTGGCTTCCTTAGAGATCAGAGCTTTGGAATGCTATGGAACATTTGTTATGAGTTGGCATTCACTTGGTGGTAATATGATTGTTTAGGGGTTTGAGGGCACTCTGTTTTTGAATGATGGTGTTTCTTATTTAGTGCTCAGTCACATATTGTCAGTGATTTTGCCCTTGTGGTATATATTAATTAATATAATACTTTTGAAACAAACTTCATCTTCATTGCTTCGTTTTAAAATTTTTCCCTGCTCATTGGCAACACAAATTATAAGTATAAACACTGACATGCTCCAGTTCTTTTCCAGGCCATAATAATTGAGTATCTGCTCATTTGAATAGTGAGTTTTGTTTTGAGTAAAGTTTCTGTTATGTTTAAAGGACAAATACAAAGGTAGATGAAAAATAAAAAAATACCAGCATTGTCAGGGAGATACATATTTATACACCTATGTCTTCCATTTGTGTAAGTATTTAATATACAGATTTATCCCTACTTTTCTCTGCACCCCTGGGACCCCTGTGATAGGTTGTATGGTAACTTGATTGATCCAGGATTTTCAGAGGTTTGGTGGCAGTGTAGCAATCTTTCATGATGTGACTTAAAACAATGTGATTAGCTCCACAATTGGCTATGAGTAGTGAGTAGTCATGCAGTTGTCAGAAGAGCAGGATGGAGGGAGAACCCCTTCTCAGGTCACAGCCCCAATACTATTGAAAGGAACTTTCCACAGGGATGTGACTGACTTCCTATATAAGTTGGCACTGGGGGAAAGCTTGTTTACTTTTTTGAAAGTTGGGTTCCTGCATCTGGCTTGTTGACCTTCAGCTCATTGGAGTTGAGCCAACAACATGGTCCACTGCCTGCCGGTCCTGGGAGCCATCAGTGGCCTGCCATCTGACATGTCCAATTGAGATCCACTTGTCTCATCCCTCGCAAGCCCCACCTGCTGACTTTGGATTCATCTGCCCCTGCAGCCACAGATCTGTGGTGTGCCTGCTGTGCAGCAGTCCCCTCAACTATGCGAGTCCAGAGAAACCCCCAAAACCTTCTTTGATGGATGTTTGCACACTGCCTGGATTTGGACTGGAGTTGTCTGCTTCTACAACCATGTGAGACATTTCTTCACATGAATTTCTCTTTGTATATTTGTGTGTCACTGACTGCTTTCGAGAGAATCTAGCCTAAGACACCTTCCCCTTAAAAGCTGAACCCATAGCATTGCAGAGTACGGCTGAGATACTCATGTAGGCCTCCCATGGGTCCGACTGATGACTTCGGTTTGGTTACTCCCATCTTGTTCAGCATCAAGGCTGCAGTGTCAAATCCAGGGAAATGGACACAAGGAAGGTGAATTTGCACTGCCTTTGAGGTATGTCTGGAGATAGAGAACAGACGAGACTGTGCAAGTAGGTACAAAAGTAGTTGGAAAATAATCCCAGAAACAGAAAGCTCTAGATCAGTGGTTCTCAACCTGTGGGTCACAACCCCTTTGGGTATCGATTGACCCTTTCACAGGGGCCACCTGATTCATAACAGTAACAAAATTAAAGTGGTGACGTAGTAACAAAAATAATGTTATGGTTGGGGGGTCATCACCACATGAGGAACTGCATTAAAGGGCCGCGGCATTAGGAAGGTTGAGAACCGCTGCTGTAGATGGGAAGGAATCTGCGCAGACATTGCACTCTGCACATGGACACGATCTCACTCCCTTTCTCTAGGATCCCGCGTGGCACAGCGGTCTATGCTCTGAGCGGCTAACCACCGGCCAGGTCCATGGTTTGAACCCCGAGCTCATCCGAGGGAGGAAGATAAGGCTGTCCACTCCCACACAGAATTCACGTCTTAGAAACTCAAGGTACGATTCTCCTTCGTCCTGTAGCGTCACTATGAGTCCACGAATCCAGTGGCAGTGGGTTTAATTGTTGTGTGCCTTTTTCTGTGACCACACTGACGCGCTTACTTGATGCCCTGCTGCCGCCTCACAGATCGGGGCTTTCAGTCAAGGTTTCCTATTAGAACGTGTGTACCTAAATGTCACTAAATAAGCAAATATTTGAGTTGTTTGCCTTATATGCTGATATAAAAAATAGGCGTAACATATTTTCCCTGTACATTTTACTTACGCTGCAAAAAATGAAATATGGAAATTGACTTATAAAACTGCTTCATGTGATTAACTTGAAGTCAATTTTTCATAAAAGTACATTCATAAAACAAATATCAGTAGCAATGTTATTTAATCATTAAGTATTCATCCCTGTTCACATCTAATTTAATATGGATCTTGTAAGTTGTTACATCACCTAGTTCAGTCAGTTCTGATTCATGGTGACCTCATGTACAACAGCAGGAAACACTTCTCGGTCCTGTGTTCTGCTCACAGCGTCACAGTTGTGTGTTCGGAGCCCTGTTGCAGTCACTGTGTCTTACCTCTGGTCTCGTTGAGAGTCTTCCCGTGTTTTGATGACCCTCGGTCTTACTAAACGTGATGGCTTCTCCAGAGACAGCTCTTCCGACCACATATCGACAGTATGTGAACACACGTCCTGCCCTCCTTGCTTCTAAGGAACATGCCGACTGTACTTCTTCCAACGCAGTGTTCATTCTTCTGGAATTCCATTCAGCGTCCCTTACCACTGCCAGGCTTCAGACGCAGCAGTTTTTCCCTAGTCTTCCTTATGCCTGGCCCGGCTTTCACATGCACAGAACGTGACTGAAAGACCATGTTTGGATTAGGGGCACCTCAGTCCTCAAAGAAACACATTTTCTCTTAAATATTTTAAAGAGGTTTTTTGGCAACTAGCTTGCCCAGTGCAGAAGGTCATTTGATTTCCTGACTGTTCCTTTTAGGAACATTGATTATGGGACA
Organism: Tenrec ecaudatus; assembly: GCF_050624435.1. Taxonomy (NCBI): domain Eukaryota; kingdom Metazoa; phylum Chordata; class Mammalia; order Afrosoricida; family Tenrecidae; genus Tenrec; species Tenrec ecaudatus. Next base: position 118,612,267 of record NC_134538.1, on the reverse strand, counting down.
ATTAAATGAAATCCTTGATGATTTCAATCTTTTCTCTGTTTATCACGATGTTGTTTATTGGGAGTTTTAACCACGAATAGCCTTGGCTCTCTATTTGCTTATTCTTATTTTATATATGATCATACGTTATTTCTTCTGCAATTTGCCTATTTCGCTGAGCATTTAAGAAGCTTTCTGGCAGCCCATTTTCCCCAAAACAGATGTGTTTGTTCTTCTGGCAGTCATGGCATAGTCAATATTCCTTACCAGAATTAAAGACATCAGTTCTTCTATGTCTACCTCATTCATTGCCAAGTGTCACATGAATCCGTTTATCTTAACAGCTTCACTGATATCCCATCAACTCATGAATTTGCTCATAGACAACGCACTGTCATTGCCACTTGGATGTAGTCCTTCAGTAGCACTAGGGCTAGACCGTGAGCTTCCTCGCGACAAGGTTGGGTTGTTGACCGATTATTTTGGGGACAGTGACTCTGTGTATCTCTTCCATCTCTGTTGTGCGGTATAATATTTTGCTGATAGAATACTTTACTGTGGCAACTTTAGGCTGAAATTTTCTTCAATATTTCACCTTGAGAAATGTTGAGTGTCTTCATCTCATTTGATTTTCTAAGGCCAGTTTTCTGTACATTTCATTCTAGCACTTTGTCTTTCGAGCCCCCTTTTGAAATGTTCTGCCCAACTTCTTCATCATTTCTTCTATTGGTATTAGTTAGTCTATGCTGCAGAGCTAGTTTCCAAGCCTCTTCTGATAGCCGTGCTGCTATTTTCTTTATTTCCTGTCATTTATATCATATTCTGCTTTGTGATGTCATTTCCCAACTTGCTGGTCTTTATCATTAATAGTCAAAGGATTGAAAAATGATTCTTGGGATGATTTCTAAAATCAGGTGCATATGTGTCCATTTGAGGAATATTGGTCTTCAATATAAGTTTTTGGATATTATCTTATCATTGACAGTGTTCTATCTCAAAATAGTTCTTGACATGGCTTTATAACAGTGAATTCAATGCTAGCCAGTCATTTCAATCGATCATTCCGTGTGTGGTATTCCCTGTCATTGATCAAAAATGGTCAATCTTGGTCCATTTCAGCTCATGCTTGCCTGAAATATTGAACTATATGAGTTCCATTTCCATCTTGATAATTTCCAAAAGTTCTAGATTCATACACTGACTCCATCGTGCTTTCAGATTATTCATCGACGTTTGGAACGTCTCATTTAGAGGTGTGCCACAGCAGCAAGAGGAGTGCTGACAACAGTGCTCCATCCACATCATGGAAGTGGATGCTACCTCTAGGAGCTATTCTTCCCCTAGTCAGATGTTCAATATCTTACATGCGGGGGGCACTTCAAAAAGTTCATGGAAAACACTGAATGAAAAGAAAATGGATTTTTCCCGACATATTTTTTAAATCTCCCTCATATATAAAACAATGCTCAGTGGGTATTCATAGCATTTTCATTGGCCAAAATGTTTCGAATTTAGATCACCAGCCAGCTCCTTCTTTCCAGTCTGCCTTGGTCTTCAAGCTGTGCGGGAGCCTGCCCCGTGGCTCTCACTCAGGGTGCACCGCCACAGTGACTCTCAGTCCACCATGCTGTGCCCCCCTGAATGGAAAGGTCCTTGTTATCAGTCTTTCCAGGGTCGTCCAAAGTATAAACTTAGATTCCAGTTCTTTTTGATGGTAGAAAGCCCTTTTATTGATAAAATCTGGCAACTGTAGTCCACAACATATATTTAGAATATTACCATCGCAAAATGCCACAGAAAGTTTAGCTTTACCAAAGAATTTGGAGGCTGGAATTCTGAATTCAGGGTTTCAGTGGGACTATAAATTTTATCTGAATGTATTAGGGGTAGATGTCATCTTATTTTTCCACTGTTTGGCATCTTGGCTTGTGCACAGATTCTCATAGGATTCCTTTCCAAGTGTGTGAATGTCTCTCTGTCTGCTCTCTCCTTTCATGAGACAACTTGCAGGCGGGAAGAAGATAGGAGCTGTCATACTGTGGCATGACTTTGTTGAACCCAACTGATAACAAAAGAAAAGCCTGCATTCTAATCAATGTCACATTCATAATTACAGCGGTTAGGATTTCAATATAATATTCTGGGGTACACATTCCAGTTTATAGCAGTGCATTTATCATTTTACCAATATTCCAATCCTCATTATGTTTAGCTGTGTTCTTGTGGTAATTCATATTTGACCATTAAAATAACAGTGTAAAACTTTTACACTAACAAAATGTGTAAAAAATAAAGTTTATGAAATAAATCTATGGAACACTGTGCTATATAAATGTATTTGTTTAAAAATCTTAATACAGACAATCCCTGGGTTATAAAAAAAAAGATCTGTTTGTAGATGTACCTGTAAGCCTTTCACTGGATTTTCAGGTGATTCTGAGCAGTTGCATGTGGTCCTTAGCTTTAGCTAGTGCAAGAAATGGTTCAAAGTTTTTTCGGTGTTTCAAGCTGCAGATGAAGGTGGTTGTGTTAAAGAATTTGTTGTAAGTATGGATTGGTTCCATTGTCTCAAAAAATCTACATAACATTAGGAAAATCTACATAACATTAAAGAGCAAGTAGGAGTTGTCTCTGTTCAAGGACTGCTAATGTGTGTTTATTCATGAAGAAACTGAGCCAGTGTGCACTCCTTGGGCTGCTGGGCCCATGGGCCACTGATTGAAATCACCAGCCTGGCCCACAGAGAAAGACTGGGCTTTCTATCCCTGTCAATAGTGCAGGCTCAGAAACCAACAGGCGCAGTTCTACCTTGTCCTATAAGGTTGATCTGAGTCAGCAACGACTCAGGGCAGTAAAGCTGGGAAGAAATCAAGGGAAGAATGTGGGAAAATCAAGATACAAACACCTACTGACAGTAAGTACTGGAATTTAAGAATTCCAGTCTTTTCACTTGTTAATCTGTATAATTTTATATTATATCAGTGTTTTCTAATGTGAATGTATTGTCTTTACATTCTGAAAAGAGAAGAAACTCCTTTATTGAAAGAGGAAATCAGAATCAATATATCAGAAAGAACACTTCAGGGAGAGACTGAAGCACAGATTTTATTCGTGACCATGTTGCTTGTCATCAAATACCTTGGGCAATGTGCTCAAATGTTCTGAACTTCAATTTCTTTAAAAAGCATGCAAGCACTTGCCGTATATGCGGTGTGTCCTCATTAAATCATAGATGAGTGAATGCATTTCTGAATGAGAAGGAAGAAGAAGAAAACGCCCTAGGAATGAGAACTTTAAGATCTCGCACTGTAGAAGATGTTTTACTAGACATTATTCGGCCAGATTGAAACATCACCCACCATGTGTGAGAACAAAAGACACTTTCCTATTTCTGAGCTGTCATCTATTTAGAACGATGTGGTTTTTATCATCTCTTAATTTAAAAATAGTTATTCAGGTGTTCCTGCTCAGCTAAGCTTATCTTTTATCTCTTTTTCAATTTCTCTGCCTTTCAGGTTTTGAATGTGGATTTCAAAAACATTGAGAACATTCTTGGTTCTAGTCAGAATAGATTGATCACAATCTGTGGTTCCTCATTACTTTCAATGGTTTGATAGAAGTGATGATCAGAAAGGGGGCAAAAATACCCTCTGAACTTTTATAGGAAAAAAGAGGATTGCATTAAAAACAAACCTGTCCGTCCTTAAGGTCTGGGTAGTTGTTGAATGAAGCTGTGTCTGCAATAAGAGATTAGAAACAGACCACGTTTGATACTGGGCAGCCTCATTGTGAATTCAACAGATCGCTCACTGAGAACGAGGTCATTCCATGTTCCTGTCACTAAGGAAAATTTTATTGTTGAAATAAAAACCTTGTAATTCATTTTATTGTTGAAATAAAAAACTTGTAAATGAAGTTCATATATGGCATAAAAACAAAATAAATGAAAACAAAGACCTGACATTTATTTCTTAAAAGACAAGTTTTCTGTGGAAGGATTGGCATCCAAAACTACAAGTAAATCGTCCCTGGGTATCACATATTCTTCCATAAATGGATACATCACCTTGCTAGACGACAAAGTGATTCTCCTGTCAGACATATAGGGTCCTACACACCCACAACTTTATATTTCTCAAAACATGGTATTTTCAAATTCTAAGGTCAGAAAATTTCTAATGAAGAGTATCCAAGGAAATAGATTACAAACTGCAAATGATTTTTAAAAGTGTACACTATTTCCATGTTAAGAATCAAATTAATCTTATATTCTATGGAGTTTCATAAGCTAGGGATTTTTTGTAACTTTTGGAAAGTAAATAAAAGTATAATTTCTTCTTTAACTTCTTGGTTGGAAGTTGGAGAAAGCCAAGTAGAGTAGGGGAGGAAAAGAGTTTTATGGAAAACAGGGAAAGATGTAGAAATCTTAAAGTTGATGGTTGTTTGTGAGAATAAGATCAATATAGAGATATTGCACATCTGAAAATGTTTTGACTACTATCCCATTTCCAACCCAACCCAAACTCATTGCCATAGAGTCAGCACTGACTCATAGGGACCCCCTTGGATCACAATATGATTTAATGGAGACAACGACTATGGAAGATATCAGTTCTGCAAATATTTAATACCAAAATCTAGGATGTAAGGACAAGAGAGGAATGTAGGAAAATACTATGAATGAAGAGCATTCAAACACTTTGCAATATAAATCTTGCAAGTTTTTATTTTCTTTTAGATTTTGTCAGATTCCCAAAGGATGTCAGAGTTTTAATTCATCAAATACTCTTTTACTTACTCTCTAATAATATTTGGAAGCTTGTCTACTCATTGAAAGAGCCTATGTAGAGACATTCACATAAGTAATTTATGCTTGATATAAATTAAATGAAATTTCAGTGATTCATAGATAAATCTGTTCAACCGAACTTTTACAAAAAAATAGCATATGTGAAGCTATCATAGGAGTAAGAAAGCACATCATGTAAACCTATATCAGTTCCAATATAGCCACCAATACGAAACTTGTATACGAATCAAGAGAAAAATTCAGGCCTCGAATTGTAATATTGAAAGACTCTATGGCACAATATTTAAAGATGCAGGAATCATCCAAAGAGGATGGAAAGAACACACAGTCACTGTGCCCAAAAGAAGTGCTCATCATCCCACCATCTCAAGAGTCAGCATATGAGAAGAGCCAATAGTGCTAAGGGACGAAGTTCAAGCTGCACTAAAAGTATTAGCCACAAAGAAGGCTCCAGGACTTATCAGAACACGCACTGAAATATTTCAACAGCTGATGAAGCCCTGGAAGTACTCACTCTTCTGTGACAGGAAAGTTGAGGACAAGCTACTAGGCCAACTAACTGAAAGAGATCCATCATTGTGGCCATTCCAAAGAAAGATGACCTAACAGCATGCTCAATCTATAGAGTAATATCATTGATACCATAGCAAGTCAAACATTGCTGAATATCATCCAACATCCAAAGCAGTGCATTGAAAGGTAGCTGCCAGAGATTCAGAAGACAATGTAGAACAAAGAATGCCATTGGTGACATCAGATAAATCCTGGCTCAAAGCAGATAATACTAGAACAATATTTATCTGGGCTTCATTGGCTATGCAAAGACGTTGGACTGTGTGAATCATAATAAATTGTGGATAACCTTGAAGAGAATTCGAATTCCAGAATACTTCATTGTCCTCATGCAGAACTTATATATCAATCAAGAGGCAGGTGTGCAAATGGAACAAGGGAATGCTTCATGGTTTGAAATCAGGAAGTGTGTGCTCAGGGTTGTATCCTCACACCATACATAGTCCATCTGTATTCTGAGAAAATGACCAGGGAGCTGCCTTATATGAAGAAGAATGTGGCATCAGGTTTGGAAGAAGGCTTATTAACAACACTCACGTGTAGAGGACACAGCCTTGCTTGCTGCAAGGCTGTGAGGAGGACAAGAAGCTCTTGCTGATGAAGATCAAAGATTATAGCCTTCAGTGTGGATGACAACTCAATGTAAAGAAGACCAAATTCCTCACAACTGGACCAATAGGTAACCCTTATGTTAGGTCAGGTTGTATAGAGAATAAATCCAGTGACATTCATATTTATAAAATAGAGCTTTAGGTCAAGAAGTACTTATTTATCAAGAAAGTGTCCCAGCCCAGTCTAACTCATGTTCATAAGTCCAATACTAGCCCCTAAGTCCCTCTTCAGAGTCACACAGCCACATGCAGTGATGCAGAAAACAGCAAGATCACGGTCTGGTGGGTGCAGAGTCCAGTGGATTCAAGGTCAGTGGAAACATGGCAGGGCACTGGCTGCTTCAGGGTTGGCAGTAAGCAGGAAGATGGAGGGGGATGGAGAGAGCTGAAAGGCTGCATCTCCACTGAGCCAGCGTCCGACTGTAATCCGATTGACAGGTGACTCCACTCCTAGCCTGGAGTGTCTAGCTCACATTAAATCATCTGACAACCACAATTATGATTTTTGGAGAACAGTTGAAATTATCAAGGATTGTATCTTGCTCAGATTCACAATCAGTGCTCATGGAAGCAGCAGCAGGTAAAAAGGCAAGTTGCTTTAGGGACATCTTCTGTACAAGACTTCTTGAGAGTACTGAAAAGCAAGGATGTTACTTTGAGGACTAAGGTAGACTGACCCAAGCCATGGTATGTTCCATTGCTCATCACATGTGAAAATTAAAAAGAATATGGAAGATAGAAGAAGAATAAATGCAGGTGAATTGTGGTACGAGAGAAAAATATTGACAGTTCAAACGATAAACCAGTCTGTTTTGGAAGAAGTATGGCCAATAAACTCCTTAGAAGCAAGGATGGTGATACTTCTTACATTCTTTGAACATGTTGTTAGGAGAGACCAGTCCCTAAAGAAGGGCGTCATGTTTGGTAAAGTGGTGGAGGGGGGGATTGGCAGCAACAACAAAAAGAGAGCTGGATAGATTGACACTGTGGCTGCAGCCATGGGCTCCCACATGGGAACGACTGTGAGGCTGGCCCAGACGTGCAGGGTTCTTCTGTTGTGCTCAATGTCGCCAGGGCTACCGACTCGACAGCACCTGACAACCACACACCAGTGCGCTTTGCTAAATGCTTGTTGTAAACCTTCCGCTGGATGCTTGGAGCAGAAAGACATATTATAGATTATCATGCATGTCACATTATCCTTACCACCTTAGTGCGGTCTGTTTTTCATTCTTTTCTCCTGGGTTTCCCAGCTGTGAAGCACAGGAGAGGATGCGTCACACCATGCGTGATAGGGAATGACAGGGTTGTGGGTGAGTGATCAGGAGGGAAAGGGGGTTCCGGGAGTGCGTAATAACAAAGGCAAGAGGGGGCAGGGAGCACAGACTGGGATTACATAATTCGTTTTAAAAGCAATTTAGCCATGGTGGCAGCGGGGAGGTTATAGACTTGATGTGATAGTTATATAATTCTCCTTGATATGATGGAACGATTGAATTATTGAGTTGTGTGATATGTGAATTATGTGAAAATAAAACTGTTGGGAAAAAATCTTATTGGGGCAAAGAAAATAGACATATTTTTTCTTCTTTACGCTTTACAAATAAGCACACAAATCAAAGTGGATTAAATAAAAATAACTACAATGCAAGGTCAATTTTTTAAAATTTTCCACTCAGTATTTTATTTACTTATTTATTTTCAATAATAATTTTATTGAGTCTCTTATGGCTCTTAGCACAATCCATCCATCAATTGTATCGAGCATATGTGTACATATGCTGCCTTCGTTATTTTCTAAACAGGTAGTTTCTATTTGAAGCTTTGGTATCAGCTCCTCTTCTTACCCTTCTCCAGCAGGGAGCAGCACAAACCATTGAAAGCAGCGTTCTACTGCACTTAAAATACCAGGAGAAGTCAGACAGGCAGACCCTGCAAGTTTCCTCTGCATAAAGGTAGTTTTTAAAAACTGAATGAAGAGAGCACATACGCTGAACCTACAGGGATCAATGCCCGCTTTTAGGAAGCTTATTTGGAATCCACGGACTATCCTGCACATTGTACACCCATTAGTTAAAAGAGCTATGCTCTCAGTTCTGATCTAGAGTCAGACAAATGGAAGTTTCTTGGAAACAAGTGGATTTCAGAAATATCTCAAAATCAACTACATTTTAGGTTGACATTAAGCATAAAACATAATTGTTAAAGCCCGGGTAATAAGAGGTATTTTGTAAAAACAATGTTTGAAAATTGATATATGAAAGATTTCCAGCACCAAAAATCTGGTGTATGACTCCTAGTGGACTCTTTGCCCTTGGTCATGTGAAAGGGAACATGATATTAACACAAGACGCAGTTTGGATTTATTTTGCATTCAGAAGGCTGCTGTACTGCCCAGCTTTTGTTGTGATCGTGACACATCTTGTGTTTGCTATTTTATCACTATACTTGTTGTCTTCGGTTTAAATCTCTGCTATTTTGTTTGACATTTGTTTTTTAAAATGTTTTTTTTAACTTGATAGTGTAATTATGTACAGTTTGTTGGAGAATTTAGAAATGAAAGAGAAATTTAAATGTCTAAGAGCTAAACTTTGTGGTTAAAGGTTAAGATGGTTTCAAGGCACTGTTAGATACATTTTTTTCTTTATTAAAACAAAATTAAATTAAATTTATTAAATCTACCACTAGAGTGTCTAGAATTACCTGTAGGAAAGAAGTAAAGTTTGCTGAATAAACTAACAGATGTTTTGAGTATATTGTGGCATTTAATTATTAGATATTATTTACAGCTAAAAAAAGAGAAGGCTTAAATAGATTATGTACTTTACCCAGTGTCACATAACTGTTGAAGCTAGAACTCAAACACAGGCCTAACTAACTTTAGATCTCATGATCTTTCCAAAACACCACTCCACTTTATTCCCACGATCTTACTGTAAGTGTGTGCGTCCTCCACAGAGAGCACTTCCTCTTGAGCCAGGAGTTCTGTAGGCGGAAATAAATGTGGCTTAGGCAAACAAGCAACAAAATAGATTGCCCTTAAAAATTTCCCCTTTTTAAATTTTTGTTTTTGCTCTTCTATCAATACAATTTAGAAAACAATATCTAAATTTAAAAGAAGGGGATATGATATTGAACTTGAAATTCCAGAGCCCAAGTCTAATTAAGCCAATAAACAGTTCTGCATTCTTATTTATCAAACTGATAATATGACTCCTATTCTGCATCCCATGACCTGGGCCAGAATTACTTCCCCTCCAACAACCTCTGCACGTTTTTGTATGCATGTCATATATAAATTCTCTATAATTTTTGTTTTTTCCAGATGTTTTGTAATTACTCCCATTTTCTCTTTTACAAAAATAGACTCTAAAATATTAAGTAAAGACAATCTTCTGCTTAGTTCACTGAAACCAATATATGACAGAAGAAAAACTCTTTGATAATAAACGAGACCCGAATCTTCCTACAAACTTGGAAAAGGAAGATTATTTAAGAAAGATATGATCAGCATGCAAATACCACAAACTAAATGTCATGTTCATAATTGTGAAAACTAGACAGAAAGTAGAAAGAATTTAAACAGACAGTTCCATGAACTTTGGAATGAATAGAAATAAAATTACTTTTTGCATTCGTTTTCATATTGGAGAAAATTTAACCAGAAAGATTTTACTTCCTTTAAGACATATCATCACAAGGCTATAACTTACCATTTGAAAATGTTCAATTAAATATTTGATAAGTTGTAATAAACTCTAGTTAAATGCTTTAGCAAATTGAAGAATTTAAATATATTTTACATATAGCATATGTTAGCCTGGATGTCTTGTGGGAGTGAAAAAATTGCTTACAGTTGATTTATTCGGGAAGTAATCCTGGAGTAGGGAAAAAAGAGAGAAAGTGAAGGAGGGAAATCAAGCACAAAAATGCACTGTTGAGTTAGTTCTTACTACACCTGGCGCTCCATTCCTTTGGGTTGTGTGGAGGACTGCCTCTCCAAAGGGTTGCCACCCCTTCTGTCAAGTAGATTCAGTACTACAGAGAGGATTAGAATTGGCCCTCGAGGTAGTATGTGGAGGCGCTGCAAGATCGAAAAGTTTTATTTAGCAGGCAAGCACTTAACCACTGAGCCACCAAAACGACTAGGAAGGATTAAATGGGGAAATATTATTTATTAGCTCCTGACCCCCTTGGATGATACCTGGCCCTGCGGAAGTGAACTGCTTTCACACCCTGATTGTACTTGTCTGAATGCCTAGTGGATTCTGAAAGTGCTACCTGGTACATATCATAGGACCCGGGGTCGAGAAGCAAAACATGTGCTGCACACCAACACAAAGAACCGTCAGGTCACACTAGCGTCACATGTTGAAGCAACGGCGGGCGTCAAAGAGAAGACCAAGCAGAATGACCTTGTCATGCTATTGTTAGGAGTTCTTGGGGGATGAAATGACCAAATGCTGGGCTAATAATGGAGGAGGTGGTCGTTGAGTCCACCCAGAGGTATCTGAGAAAGAAGACTTGATTCACTCCCTGAAAGTGTCAGCCGTGGGGGTGGAGTGGCATTTTGTAATATGGCTCTTTTACCCATTTCTCTGTAACTGGCACCAAAGGATTAGGCAGAGCCGGGCAAATAAGGCTGTGTGAACCACTAATAGAGGAGGCAGGTCTGTCTTTGTTATCACCCCTCTGGATCTCAGGATAAGCTTTCTCTGAAGCAGCAGCAGCAGAGAAGCAGCCCAGGATCATCCATCAGAAGAGCCGGCGTGAGAGCTCTGTCTGAAGGAGCGGAGGTCGAGATCAGACACACCAGAAACCGAAGAGGAGCCTGGAAACTATGGCGTTTCTTCTCCTCACTTTGCCTGAGTGACAGCTGAGCTGGCTTCCTGGACTACGAGCCAATGGTCAAATGGACTACAATGCCTGGCTGAGAAGCTGAGGACCAGACAAAGACGTTGGATGCTGACGGATGAGAAGTACTGCTGTGGACCCATGGCTGTATCCATGTGCTTACTGATTCTGTTCGGTGCTAACCTATTCATCTCCCAATAGACCATTGAAATTGTGAGGGTTGTCTGTGAGCTCCATGAGGCCATAGCAGTGAATGATCTATGAAACTGCATAGAAACAGAGGCCCGTGAGTGGAATGGCTTGTGCCAGAGCAGGTCAAGAAGGATGCAGTATGAAGACCTTCCTGCCTCCTGCCTCCTGGTAACAAAGGAAGCCAGATGCGGTGCCCCATCTTGTGTACTGCAGCCTTGAACCTCTTATAGAACACACTTCTACCCCAGACCCCTATGATTGCCTTGGGTAGGAACTGACCGGACGGTAATGGATTTTGTTTGGTTACTGTTAGCTGCCATCATGTTGACCCCAACTTACATGGACCTGCTGAGCACCGGAATGAGCAGAACAACAAAACAAACAAACAAGAACAGCAGCAGCAAAAAATCAAAACACACTGCCTCGAATGGCAGGCACGTTCGATTGGCACAGGTGCCAGTTCACCTCCCAGAGCGGCTCCTTGTGCTCTTTGATCCTGGCTTTCCTAAACATGGTATCTGCCCCCAGACACTGGTCTTTCTGGACAATGTGTCTAAATCAAGTCAGTTGAATAAAGTTCTCTTTGGAACCATATGGTTTTTAGTAGTGAATTGTCAAAAGGTCACCATCAAACTCATCTTCCCAGCAAGTCTTTGTCTTATTGTTCCACCAAAACCTATCTACCGCCGTGTAAGATAATATAGAGACTGGCTTGTATCTTAAAAATCAAATGGATTCCAGTTATGATCTGCATGGAAAAACTATGCAAAAGGGATAGTCAATGTTAGGGTGCCAGGGTCCCTGAGGTATAGACACGGCAGGGCCCCTAACTTCATTGGAGGCAGGCTTGGATACCTGTGCTGCACACAGCCTGCAGCTCATGACAGGGTTACACCAAGGGACAGTTTATAACTCTTTGACGGTTTACAAAGAAGCGTTAACCTGTCAGGCAAGTTATTCACCGACAGGAGGGGAGGATAAAGGTGACAAGATGAAGTAACTGAAAGTTTGCAGACTGCTGCCTGCTGCAGCTTTCCTGGGGAAATGGGGGTCAAGCTCCATTTCTCTCAGGTAGAGAGGCAGGCCAGTCCCTGCCTCGTCAGCTCCCGTGCGGAGCCACCAGCCTTCTTCCACGGGCAGGAACTGTGGAAGGTGCTGCTCCTGTCCTGTCCTGTATTTGTCTAAGGAGCAAATAAGTTTACCCTCACACCACAGGTATTTAAAATACTCTGCTGGTATTTGAAATACTAGCGTCTTAGTTTCCAACATAATAACAACAGAAAGCCACCACCATAGAAGTTACTAAGAATGTGGTGGCAGAAAAATGCCCATATGAGTGTTTGACAGTTAACCATTGATAACGTTCTCAATATCGGTGTTAATAAATAAGCTAAAATGAAAATGTTCAATGGGAAATGCCATTTTCTGATCTGCTTAGAAGTCTGTACTTCTACTTTAAGACGTTGTTGTTGTTGTTGTTGTTGTTAGGTGCTTTCTGATCAGCTCTGACCCAGAGGGACCCTGTAACAACAGAACTGAACACGGCCTGTCATGGTCCTGTGCCATCCTCACAATGATTTGCCCACTGTACCCCACTGCTGCAGCACTTGTGTCGATCTAGCTGAGTTAGGGTCTTCCTGAGTCTCACTGCCCTGCCCCTTCCCAAGTACACTGACCTTCCAGAGCAGTGGTTCGCAACCTTCCTCATGCAGCACCCCTTTAATATAGTTCCTCCTTCTGTGACCCCCCAACCATAACATTATTGTCGCTGCTACTTCATAACTGTCATTTTGCTACTGTTGTGAATTGGGCGACCCCTGTGAAAGGGTCGTTTGATCCCCAAAGGGGTTGCGACCCACAGGTTGAGAACCGCTGCTCCATAGGGACAGATCTCTCCTGACAACATGTCCAAAGTGTGTAAGATACGTCTCACCATCCTGGACCCTAAGGGGCATTCTGGCTATACTTCTTCCACAGGATTTGTTTCTTTTTGGTAGCCCAAACTAGTTTCAGTATTGATCCACAGAACCATAATTCAAATACATGGAATTTTTTTAGTCATCCTTATTCAATGACCAACTTTCACATGCATATGAGATAACTGAAACTACCATGGTCTGAGTCGTGCACACTTTAGTCCTCAAGGTAGCACCCTACTTAGCCTGCATTTCAGCACGTTAAAGAGCTCTTACCCAACGCAATGCTTCCTTTGATCTCTTGACAGCTGCTCCACTGAGCACTGATTGTGAAGCTAAGCAAGAAAAAATCCTTGAGTACTTCACTCTTTTAAGATATATGTGCTTAAACCTCGTGATTGAAACAATAATCAGGTTGATTGTTAAGTGAGTTAGTTTAGAAACTCTTTGTAGATCGCGGTCACACGTGAGGCTTGGCTCTCTTCCAAGATCACGTGGTTGGGGACAGAATTCAGTTTCTTAGGGTTGTACGAGTGAGGTCAGTAGACTACTTTTAATTGTCGGCAAGGAACAGGACTCCCACCAATCCAAAGACCACCTCAGAATAGGACAGATAGCTTTGTTTCGAGGCGCGCAGAAGAGAGCTGGATCTCTGACACTTATTGAGTCAGGCCTACCCAATGCTATTTACTTTTCGGTAAACTGAAAATCAACTGTGTAGGATCCAATCACAGGAGTGATCGCTCAACAAATCCACAACCCCAATCACTCTCACAGAACGGGGATCATTTAGGACCTGTCAACCAATGGATTGAAACATTGCGGCCGTTCCCTGGATTCTGCCGATCCTGTGGATTTCAATGTAGTTGTGTTCAGTGGCAGGTTTGGGTGCCTCACTGCTTGCTGGGCGGCATTGAAAGAATGAACGCAGCAGACGCACCTTTCGTGATCCAAGTGACTGGTATGACAAGAGCAGTTTCAGGATTTATAGTCTCAAAAATAGATGCTGCTTCTGGAAGACCTGCAAGACAGTGCAGGAGCCACATGGGAGCTCATGGTTGAACGGGAAAACCACGTGGAAAGACTATGGGCACAGGAGACGCAAACTCTTGCTTGCTTGCAGAGCCATGAATCCCAAGGGGCCAAGAGGGAGACCTGAGCAGGCCCTTGAGAGCCTGGGCCTAGTAGCCATTTGTTTCTGCACACGGGAGAGCGTCCCACCCGCTGTCTGCCAAGCAGGCCTGAAAGAGAGAGCAGACCGTCCTGGGGACGGCTTTCCCCCCCACTGGCTGGGGAGGCATGGTTGAAGGCATGGGCTAATCCTATTGGCTACATGTCATGGGCCTAGGTTGAGGCTTCGGTTTAGTTTCACCTGCACCGAGGGGGCTTAGTCTGCACATGCCCAGTTCCAGATTGTCCCATAGGCATCCAATGGGCACCTGATTTCCTTCCAATCCATGGAGTGGCCCTTTGCAGCCATCAGAAACAACTCCCTTTGTCCCTAATCTGCTACCTCTTATTTGTAAAAATCATGTATTGGTCAGTTCAGATAGAGTGGAAGATAATTATCATTGTATGAAAAATCTCCTCAGCCCAATCTCATCAGCCATTTGTGAAGGAGGCTGTTTGCTACCATAAAGATTTAGTCTTAGAAGCACTAAGGATTGTTCTACTTTGCCCTGTAGGGTCATTATAAGTCAAAAAACAATTTTTTGACATTAGAGCGAGGTTAAGCATTAACCTAAAGGTTTCAGGATAATGGTTTTTTTTTAACATTTTATTAGGGACTCATACAACTCTTATCATAATCCCTACATATACATACATCAACTGTATAAAGCACATCTATACATTCTTTGCCCTAATCATTTTCTTTTTTCTTTTTTTACATTTTATTAGGGGCTCATACAACTCTTATCACAATCCATATATATACATACATCAATTGTATAAAGCACATCCATACAGTCCCTGCCCAAATCATTCTCAAAGCATTTGCTCTCCACTTAAGCCCTTTGCATCAGGTCCTCTTTTTTTTTCCCTCCCTCCCTGCTCCCCCCTCCCTCATGTGCCCTTGGTAATTTATACATCATTATTTTGTCATATCTTGCCCTATCCGGAGTCTCCCTTCCCCCCCTTCCCTGCCATCCCTCTTCCAGGAAGGAGGTCACATGTGGGTCCTTGTAATCACTTCCCCATTTCCAACCCACTCGAACTCCACTCTCCCAGCATTGCCCCTCACACCCTTGGTCCTGAAGGTATCATCCACCCTGGATTCCCTGTGCCTCCAGCCCTCATATCCATAACCTCTGCCCTATCCAGCCCTGTAAGGTAGAATTCGGATGATGGTAGTTGCGGGGAGGAAGCATCCAGGATCTGGGGGAAAGCTGTGTTCTTCATCGGTACTACCTCGCACCCTAATTGACCCATCTCCTCTCCTGAACCCCTCTATGAGGGGATCTCCATTGGCCGACATTTGGGCCTTGGGTCTCCACTCTGCACTTCCCCCTTCATTCAATATGGTATGATAATGGTTTTTTTAACTACAAATTAATTTTAAATTTCTTAATATTTTAAATGAGCAAATAATTTAGTTTCTCTTTTGAAATGAAATTCATTGTAGATCCTTTTGTTGAAATGAATTCTTTGAAAGCAGAATGTAAAATATAAGAGTTATAACACAATTGCAAAAAAAATCCCTTAGAAAATTAAGAAAAGGAAAACCAAACTGTATTGTTTAAAATACCAATCCCAGCCCACTCCACCACACCCTCTCACCTACCTGATGCTTTCTGTCTGAGCCGCTTGTTCATGATGCCTGTCCTCTGCTACCTCATTGTTCTCTGTTACACAGCAGAGCACACCTATTCACCTATTTCATTTTCTCTAGCAAGACCCCTTTGGCTCCAGCTGAACACCCCTATCAATCCCTACTGTCTGTCACCATACTGACTTCCATTCATTTACCTCACCTTTTTCAAACATAATGTGCCATTTTTATGTCTGAATCCTTTCATGCTGTATTCATCTAAGTTTCCATATTGATCTAAGTGGAGAAATTCTGCATCACTTTTTCCTTGAGATAGAAGTTTTAGTAATCTCCAATGTACCTTGGGTATTTGCTACTGATTAGCCAGGACTCTGGTGGCACAATCAATGGCTAATGTAATCAGCTGCTAACTGAAAGTTGGGGGATCAAACCCACCAGCTGCTTTGTGGAGAAGCACAAAACAAAAACAAAACCTTGGTGATCTGTTCCTATAAAGATTATATCCAGGGAAACCCTATGGAGCAGTTTTACTTTTTTATATAGGAGTCCTATGAAATAGAATTAGAATTGATAACGTGGCACAAACAGCCACAGCCAGACCAGCACTATACATTGTCGTCGTGTCTTTTTGCTTTCTCCATGTATGATGTTCTTGATGTCCCTGGTTGCAATGTCTTTAATCATTAGTGGTCATTGCATCACGTGTGTCCTTGAGATGTGTCCTGAGTGCTTAACTGGGTTATACAAGGTCATATTTGGGATCTTACGAACTTTAAAAAAGTGTCAACTTGAATTTGCACATGTGAAATTGATAGTCTGTTTCACAGTAAGTGACTGACTTTACTTGGCTATTGATATTGAGCTTCTCCATCATCTGTTCTCACAGCTATAATTACTGTGATTCCTGTTTATTCTGTGCGGTTAGATCCCTGTGGTTAGTTTCAGTTCATGTGAGCAAAAGAAGATATTTGCAATGAAGAAGTTTTTGGTCTTGTAAAGTTCTGTTATATGATCTCCAGCTTCATTTCTACTATCAAAGTGATATTTTCCAACTATTTTATTCCTCTTTATTTCAAATTATCCTTTTCAAATCATCAATCCTTGTCCATGCATCTTGATGGCATCACCAACTTTAGTGGCTCTGCATAAATCTGAGGAACAGCATTCACTGAATTTCCTTGGAAATGTATAGATATTCTTCTACTATCATAGACAGATTATGAAAGGTTCTTTTTGATGACACCTTCTACATCATTCCTTTAAAAGTTTTCACTTATGGCATAGTAAACCTTATCATTGCCTGACTCAAAATGGTTAATACAAATGCATTTTAGCCCACAATTGACTAGGCCGTTGATCTTTATGTGTTCTATATTTTATTGTTTATGATTTCCCATTTTCCAAGATTCATACTTTATACTTCCCACATTCAGATTATTAGTCTGTGTTTGCAGCTGTCAGAGAGCGTGCAGAGAGAGTAACCTTCAGCATGGACGGCACACAAAACACGGCTGGGAAATAGCAGCTCCCCATAGTCGATTTGACCTCAAGGACCTCGTTGGAGTAAATCCGTGGGACCTTCATTTGCCCATGAGGCACTTTCCAAAATTATAAGAAATGATTGCAAATATCAATTGAGAGAGTCAATGAGCTAGGAAAGCTTTATCATCACTATTTTATGATTAAAAATCAGAAGGTCAGAGTTTGTACACAATTAGCAAGTAAGTAGCAGAGCTGAGGTTTCAACCTAGGAATTTAGACTCCAGATTATGCCTTTGAAAGCTGTGGCATTTCAATCGCCTCAGAGGAGTGTGAAGGTTGGACATTGAATAAGGAAGGCCCGAGAAGAACAGATGCATTGGAATTACGTTCTGGTGAATAATCATACTATGGGACGTATCGTGGACTCTCTGAAGAACAGACAAATCTGCCGTAGAAGAAGGTGCTTCTTACCTTTTTGCTTTTAAAGGGAAGAGCTTAGGTTTTAAGGTTCATTGTTATGGTGTCTATCCCTTGAAATTCATATTAACCACTCACCCATACACCGGTGATCTCTCTAAGAACGAATAAAATGAAACCCTGTGCCTAAACTGAAGTACAGAGCGTTATCACATTTGCAATATAACACCCAATGTTTATTAGCATTACTATTCTACATCAAGCAAACGATCAAATGGATTAAACACACAAGACCTTAGAAGTTAATTTAGTCTATGATATAGTTAAACTATTTATTATGGTTTAGGATGTTTTAAGTTTTATGGAAACATGTCCTCATAGTCTGAAATACTGCATTTAGTTATATATATATATATATATATAGATAGATAGATAGATAGATAGATATAGATATATATAGATATATATATAGATAGATAGATATAGTAAAAACTAAACAAAGTCTTGTGAATTCTAGGTAGCACAATTTATCATTTCTTCTTTTAGAATGAGTATGCCTGAACAGAGTTTTCTCTTTAAAATTCATACTCAGCTATATTTTTCGTGTTTCTTGCCAGACCTTGTTGGAATCGTAGTAAAATATGGCCATAAGGAGTTACTTGATGAAGTGATTTAAAACTGCAGCATGTTTCCAATATAACTCTAATATCCTTAGGCAGCGGAATATTAGAGATTAATGTCACAATTAGTATGCATATGTTTGCTTTGCCAACCTGCTGGATTCAGAGCACTTGTCAAATGCCAAGATCAAAGAAATAAAGTAAAGAGACATCTGTTGGGCCTCTACTGGGATGGGGTTTGGATATAGGCCTTTCAGGGAACACAAATATTTAGGTTAAAAAAATAGTCCAAAGGAAAATGCTATTTCCATTAGGTAAATATCACGTAGTATTTTGCACCTCATTATATGTTCATCAGAAAATAAATTGTGTTCATTTACGTTTTGTATGGATTAAATAGATTGCAAGCTAGTTTCAATCTGCCCCAGTCATTATGTTTGCAGGGGGGGGGGTTGCCTCCACTAATTCCTTCAAATATTGAAATGGGAGCTGTGTATGTTTTAGGTACTGAAGTATAAGCTAGCACAGACTGAGTACATGAGTAGTGAAAACGCATGTTCTTTTTTTAATCATTAAAGTCCCATGAATTGACTATTGAATAGAAATGAGTTACAAATTCCAACTGATTGGACGTAAACTTATGGTCTTAAATATTTCAAGTTCATAGGAGGTTTCATTAGTTAGTACAGTAAAAAAAATATAATACTTAACAAGGGTTTTTGATCTTCATGAAGCACAGATAACATCGTTGATTAAATTAATTAACTTGACTTAATGCTTTGCAACAGGAAAGAAAAGCCTCTTGAGAGTTACTAGGTTTGAAGAATTTATAAATTTAAGGAAAATAATAAGAGAATTAAAAATTATAGTGACGTTCCTAAGCTATACACACACATACACACAAAAATTTGTGATTGCTGGGAACGAAAAAAAAATCAGAAATCTAAATTAAAGGTGTACATTGAAGTCATGGTGGGTTTGGCTTGTGTTGCTTCTATGATTGTGGACATCATCGCTCTGACAGAGCTGCACGGAAGGTGGCTCAAACCCACCAGCCTTTCAGCCGAGAAATGGAGACGATCCGCTCCTGATGGGCCTCTCAGTCTCAAAAAAACTCTCTGAGAGCCCTGACCAATAATTTTCTGTTGCTATTCAACCACCTATTTCCACTACTGTCTTAAAATAATGATATCTTACTAAAAGTATAACAAAATAGTATGTGCATTTACTTTTATGATGATGAAATAGTACATCTTTTATGTTTAGGAAAGAACAAAGTTGTGATAAAAGAATAAGCAATTGTGTCTGATTTTAATAGTCTACATGTCGGTTGCATACATTTTTATTAAAAATAACCCTCTACCTATATTTTCAC
This sequence comes from Tenrec ecaudatus, assembly GCF_050624435.1. NCBI lineage: Eukaryota > Metazoa > Chordata > Mammalia > Afrosoricida > Tenrecidae > Tenrec > Tenrec ecaudatus. Next base: position 118,592,668 of record NC_134538.1, on the reverse strand, counting down.
AAAGTGGAGTTGATTGCACTGTCCTGCTGCAGACATATTTGGGGTGCACACAAAAATGAGAATACAAGTGTTACTGATCAGTTTTAGAATCGAGTAGAGCATTTGTAGATGCACCGTATTGTATAATTTGACTCTAAGGGAAATAAAATGTATTATTTTCTGGTATTTGATCTCACAAATTGTGTGCTTTATGTAAATATAAACATTCTCCTAAATGCCTTTAAAATGTAATGCAGGTGTTTAAAATAATTGTAGGACCTGTCACCCTTATTTGGGCATTTTTTGAAGGGGTGTTTTCTATGATGATCTTGTATATTCAAGTATTCTGATTTTAGTCTAGTAGAAAATAGTCTAGTTCTTTTCTCCTGTGTAAGGCTTTTAATGTACTAAAATATAACCACTTTCCATTGATTTTGATATTATAATAGTATTTAGTATTTGACCATTTTTTCTATGTGAGAAAACAAAGTCATATACTCTGGGGGTAAAAATGCTTCCGTCATGTGTATGCTTGGGTTTGTTTGAGTTTGACCACTTTAGAAAATGTGACTCTTTCAAATAAAATAGATGCTCTGCTTGAGTGTACCTCCTACCCTTCCTCATCTGAGAGATACAGCAAGAATAGGGCCAGTACTGTCTTCTGACGGTAAATTGGTGTGTTAGAAGTTGCTTTTTCTTATGCACAACTCTATTTGTTACTTAACTGGTGTGACAAATGCAGTTGAAATTAAAATTGTATTCTCACTAAAAAATGAAGGGAAATAACTGTTCTATTCCTGATGAAAAACAAGTTCGCAGCAGTAGCAATGGTGAGAGAAAAATGTCAGAAAGCTCATTTTCTTCTTTATTTGGGAGTGGTATTTGAGGGAAAAAATTGAACAGCAGGCTTAATATTATAGCAGACTGGAATTTTACTTCAATTTAATGAAGGGAATACAAATTAATAAATCACCAACTTATTATGATTGACAAAACATAATCATTATCAGATATCAGACATTTTTTCTACGTTTCACTGTAAGCTGTTTGGGACCTAGGCACAGTATAGATAGGTGAGAAGTAATGCTTTATAAAATTAATAATTATTCATATCTAAACTAAAGATAGAAAATGACAAAGATAACATGCTCAATTAAATCTGTATATCTGAATAACATACCCTATATGTACTCGTTTGAGGCTATTACATTAGCCATGCTAATTATTATTTTTACTAAAATATTGGGCAATACAAGTATTATCATCTACTACTGAGATAGAAGTCCACATGAGAGAAAGAGGAGGTTTTCTGCTCCTGTAAAGATTTATAGTCCCTGAAAATCACACTTCTGTTCTATTCCATGGGCTGGCTATGAGTCAGCATCAACTCTATGACAGTAGATGAAAAGTACAAAAAGAACTATAATTCTCAACAAGATTCTACTATCTGTTTTTACAACATCATTGGTCGTCTGAATTTAATATGCTTGAACGTGTGGTTAAAACACATGATGCTAGTGTGCCTCCCGTAGCTATAGCCCAGGTCTGTAGTCTGTTAACAAAGGCCGATGTGGAAAGGGACAACTTTGTTTTAGTAACAGGTGAATGCTACTCCATCCCAAGAAAAAGGTTGTCTTTTTCGTAGGAGCAAAAAGTTAAGGATCTGGTTTGGCTATTGAAGGAGTATTCTCAGAGTATTCTCAGAAAGTCCTTGAGAGAAAGACATGGCGATCTATTATTACCACAAACTCCGCCATGTAAGACCCCATCGAACCGTCTCCACTGACACAGAGGGGCTACCATGAGTTGGTGCCAACTCAATTAATGGCAGATGGCAAGTTTGTTTGTTTGTTTGATTTTTAACCTTTTGTTTAAAGGTTAGTGTAAGAGGCAGAGGATTTACAATTTTAACCAGGTTCTTAAAATTATTTTAATTTTAATTCTCAAAACTTTAAATGCTCAACTATGCTTCTGAAGTGGTATTACGTATTAAAAACACATACTCCAACCCCCCAAATTTTTATTCTCATATGCATACTATTGCCTGAGTAATTTTCTGTAGATATTTAAAAATACATTTCAGGATTAAATAGGATACTCTATCAAGTAAGAGGATTTGAACTAGGATAGGCCCACAACCTGAAAAATCAATGACCGTTAGTTATTTTTTTGTTTTAATTAAAAGGATTTTGGATATCTATAATGCATATGTGAGAATCCACAGAATTTGATATTTCTCTTCTATAGAGTTTTAGTAGATTACGTAGTCCACATGTTTCTGCATTGTAGTCGCTCTCAAGGTAATAGACATATCTACACTAGTCAGTCTATGCTTCTGGATCAACCCTGTGAGCACCCATTGTTAATAATCCCATTAGACATAAAACCACACCAGGGAACTGAGGTAATGCCATGTGTGTGCAATGAAGCAAGCCTTAGGCAGGACTAAGTAAGGAGCGTTGACCCTGCAGGCAAGCATGGTTGGGGAAGAATGAGGAACATGTCGATATGATTATGCTCCAACATTAAAAGGCAAAATCTAAGCCTGGGTCTTTGTGATGCCGTGATTGCCAGAGCACCGGGTTCCCTTAGAGGATCAAATTGCTCAGTGAAACAGATTTTTCAATTCTTCCATCTTCCACGTGGCTCTTCTCAAGGAGAGTTTGACGAAGCTGAAGTAAAACTACCTAATATTTAGCTAGTTATTTTCTTTGACCAGCTCCATATTCTGTGCATTTACATTTTTATATGTTTTAAGGAGGAAATGAAAACATTTAAATGACTATAATTCAAGAAACGTGAACACCTACTTTATTTCTCTTTCTGTAACACTCATTGTTGAGAATATGAACTACATTTTTGTTATGAAGGAAATGCTTATACGTTTGGTCAGAAGAGTGGAAGAAATTTAACTTTTAAATATTCTCAACTGACCTCTATGTTTAATGTGTGTTATTTTGACTTTTAGAGATAATAAAATCTCAAAAGTAAATATTTATTCTCGTCAATTGTTACAAAACTATAATCCAGTTATGTATTTCATAAAGACAACTTGAACCTTTTCTGACTCTTGCTCTTTCATCTGTGTTTCTGAAACGTTAAGGCAGAGTCCGAGTGAAAATCTAATAATAGTAGTAGTAATATTTCAAAACATTTTTGGTTCCCTTTCTGAAAAAAATGGTCTTCGAACAAATGGCTCCACTAAATGGCTCCAGAATTAAAGTACCATTAGAGTAAAAACAACATGAAATACAAGATACAATTATAGTATTTTTTTCTTAATGTAAAATCGTGACATTGAAAATGTTCTAGCAAAATCTTCTAGCAAAAACAGATATTGGGTGTTTGCCAGATAAAGTTATATGATACCGGATCTAAATAATTTATTATGCTTTCTTGTCCCTATGGTATCTCTGAAACGGACCGAGCACAGTGCGAGCAAACTAATCCCGTCTCATTGCAAGCCTGTAGGGCGGAGTAGCCTTGTCCCACAGACTTCTGAAGCTGTCATCGTCACAGAAAAACTATAGCACCTCTTCCTTGTGCCGAACAACTAGTGGGTTGAAATGACAGCTATTTCCATTCGCAGCTCACCAGGCCACCACTGCCCCACCAGGTTCCTTGGTCAGTGTAGGTGCCTTCATCGTTTACATTCTTCCCCCAAATGTCAAATTAATTTTCAATATTCTCTTTGACTCCTGATAGTGTTCTTCTGTGTTTTTGAAAATAAACCAAAGGGCTCTTGTGGAGGTTGCCTACTGAGTTAGGAGGACCGTTGTTTGCGTCCCAGATCCACGAAGCAGCAACCCTGAGGGCCCCAGATCGAATGCAGCAGAGGAGTGAGTTGTTTGCTGATGTTCCCAGCATCTGACTTATCCTGTTAGTACATCATTTACTCTCTTTTCAGAGTAGTTAAAAATATCATGCACTGATATAATATTATGACTTTATGTCATTTTCTGCCAGTGTCCAGAATAAACACTACTGTGGAATGTATGAAAAGCATATTTTTCAATGGTATGGACGTTTTCAAACATAGAAACTATTTCAGTTCATTAATGATATTATTAAGTATGTGGGGCACATATTAGCATTTGAAAGGCTTTGATTATTATCATGCAGCATATTTTTAATAATTTACCTAAAATAAGTCATTTCTGTCTTTTGCAGTCTATATCAAGTAGCCCACATTATCATCAAGTGCAATTTTATTTCAGACTAATCTAAAATAAAATGTAGGAAATTGACATTTCATTGAGGACTCTTGTTAAGCCCTGATAGCTCTTTGTGTCCATACAAGCTGGATCAATAGGGGTGGCGTGAGAGATGGGGATTTTCCCCTATAGGGTTGGTTGGTCCATTTACCTTCCTGCATATGACTGCTATGGCCGAGGTATAGGCGTCCTCAACTTCTGCAAAACTCAACCATTGGAAAAATAATGAAATTCTATAGGATTCCCATCCCTTAGTAAATACTAAAATAAGGCTAATTTTGAATGTTCCTCTTTCTTCAACTAGAATAGTACAGGAACAGATACGATGGAAATCCTCAACTTGAAAGGGGGAAATTCAGCTTTAAAGAATTTTTAAAGGAAAAACTTTGCCGATAAATAGTTACACTTCTTTTGCATGCATAATTGCTCATGAACAAATGCTTACAATTAAACATTTCCCAAACAGTTAAGCTAAGTAGAGAAGTGACTGATAAATAAGACACCCCATGATTCATTGTTGAATAGTCTCTATGGTACAAGTATGATCACAATATCAGTAAAATTATTCTAAAAATACAGTTAATGGAAACAATACACAAATTATTGACCTTTCAATCCTTCTGTGATTAAGAATAGAATGCAATCTAGAAGTTTCCTTCCAAACAAATGTAATGTGATTGATGCACCAGAGCCAGAACTCCAGAGATCCAAAACATGTAAGCTTATATACTCAAAATAGTCAGATACTCCCTACCTTGAAGTTCAACAATGTTTTAAATGTATTCAGGTACAGATGATACTACATTAAAGACTTTATACATTTTTTTGCTTTATAATCCTAAGTATACATCTACGTCTGTTAATAGTTACTCAAACCACACACATCACACGGAACCTTTCATGGTTTGTAACTTGGAAAGCACATACAAGCATGAATGGAAAAGAGCGAAACAATTAGAAAAGCCCACAATCCTTCAGATTTTCTTTGATTATTATATCTGTAACGGCATCAAACACAAACTTGACATTTTGGGTATCCGTTGCGCAGGTCATGTGGGAATAAATTTCTTTATCTTCTTTTTTTAAATTCAGGTCTAGAAATTGGTTCTTGATGTAGTTCCCTGCATCTTCAAATGTATTTGGCCCTTGTTAAATAAAATTTTAAAAATTAAGGAATTAGAAATTATTTGTATTTTACAAAGAACAAAATCATAAATATTACCAGTCATAAATTTTAAGGATTTTCACTCCTTTATTCGATATGGTGCTGTTCACAGCCATGACCAGCTACCAGAAGTGGTGCCTACATTGTGCTGAAAACTATCATGAACCTAAGAGGTGACACCTTCCTCAAGAACCTGATGATACAGTTGATATACTAACAAGTATGTCCACTATTGATGAGTAATATAAGTCTAATATATGTCAGATGCTCTCTATGTGATTATCTGGATACTCGTGCTTTAATGTGTACTGGAAAAGGAAGATAATTAATATTAATGGATAGGCTTAAAACATATTGCTATGCAGTTTATTCTAATTTATAGGGACCCTATAGGACAGAAGGTATATTAAAATGATGTGTTGTGTTGCTAATTTCAAGGTCAGCCGTTCAAAATCCCTAGTCACTCCATAGGAGTTAGTTAGGCTTTCTACTCCTGTAAGCAGTTACAATAAGGGGAAGCTTTACTTTGTTCTATTGGGTCATCATGAGGCAGAATTGACTTGATGGCAGTTCTCTGCCTTATAGTATTCTCAAAGCTGTAACCCCTATGGGGATTGACTTCCACGTGCCTCTCTTTCTCACAGAGCACCTGGTTTGCAGCCAAGCATTTCGCTGCTCCACCACCAGGGCTCCTGGTGCACATTAGCTGGTGATAGCTAAGGGAAATCTTGACGGAGAGCTGGAAGACGGGGAGATACACACGATACAAGCGAGAATTAAAATGTTGCAATGCCTGTACCAATAGATTGAGGATAGATTTGGGGAGGGAATGTGAGCTCTGGCGAAACTGGCTGGAAGGAAATGACAGATTTTTCCAGGACATTTTGGGAAAATCAAGTAAAACAGGTGGAGTCAACCTGTTATGGATCATGTGGTCAATGGATCTGATGTGAGATATGGAATATTGTTGAAAGTTGTTCCTGGTTGAAATTTTTGCGAGCAGTAAAATGACAAAGGCTGTGCCTGAGAAAGTTTCATCTTGCGGTAGGACATGAGAGTGTCAGTTTGGAGAAAAAAACAAAAATGAAGCATGTGAGCAAACAAACACAAGACAAATTAAAATGTGCAATGATTGTGTTCATTAGATAATATGTTCCGTGAAAGCTTAGCACAGCCTGGCGCTGTAGAGTGCGGGATTCCCAAGGATAAATGACCCCCTGCCCTACATCTTGCAACAACTAGAAGTATAATTATCTGAGAGCATTTTAAATAGTTGATCACCCTAAAATATTAGTCTATCTTTAATGTGCAATATTCAACTCAATTCATGTTTATATTTAACTACCTGTTAAATAAGTGTATGGATCTATGACATAATTATAAAAAAATATATAGAAGCACAAATAACATTAATTACATAAATATCTATTTTGACAGAACGGTATGTCCCTAATAACATCTGTGCTACCTCATGTACCTGAGTGGTAAAATTGGGTTTGAATTTGCATTTAAATAATCATATTTTATGTTACACGATTTCATTAACATAATTTTATTAATTGGATTTGCATTTAAATCATAATGTAAATCAAACATATATGTATCATAAAAATATTTTAAGTAAAAAGTTGTCCCTGAATTTAAAAGATAAATCCTTCTATATAACCTTGCCACTTATAGTCACTGGCTAACAAGGTCAGCACCAGAAACCTGAGGTCTAGGGGAGCGAGAAAATGAGGAGAGGCCATGATTCTCAAGGTGTCTCTCTGACTCCTCTTTGGAAAGATAACTCAGCCTTTGAAGAGCAGTAAGTTCTACACTAGTAAATCCACTTAAATGCCAACTATGAATTTGAATTTGTATTTCTATTTTAAAGTTTAAGGTAACTGGATTTTCTGCTTCATTTGATATGTAGAATCACAACTCTGATCTATCTAATTGCTTCCTTGTTTATTCTTTAGGGCTTGACTTAATTGGAAATTGCCCGGAGAGCATGCCTCCTTATTGTAAACATCTTTGACTCTGAGTCATACAAATGACTCAAAAATGACCACGAGTCTTTCTTCCTAATAGTACATGGCAAGATACAGATAAGAAAATATATGCTTATAAAACAAGGTCTTGTGAGGGAGTGTAACAGATGGCATCTTACCTGTGTACTCAGGAAAGCAGATACTCAGATGCACCTTGGTCACTTTTTCTTGAAACAGATCTTTTTTATTGAGGAACAGGACGATGGAGGTGGTGGCAAAATACTTGTGATTACATATACTGTTGAAAAGGTGAAGGCTTTCGTGCATTCTGTTCTGTTAGGTATCCAGATACGCCGGGTTATTATTTATTAAATATTACTGTGAGGCATCGTAAAGCATGGAGTTGGGGAAAATGGCACACGAGTTGAGATTTTCCTTTGAGACTTACCACTTCTTCATCTTCCATGAGGACCATGTCGTAGGCGCTGAGTGCAGCACAGAAGATAATGCAGGTGACCCCTTCAAAGCAGTGGATCCATTTCTTTCTCTCCGATCGCTGTCCACCGACATCAAACATCCTTCAACAGGAAACAATGCCAGAATGAGGGATCTTGCCAGTACCCTTCAATGGTACATTGCAATTAAACTGTAGAGTTATCCATAGATGCCCTTCTATCTTAAAGAGAGCTCATTTGATTTTTACTGAGTATAACATAAACGTTGTTTGGTTGATTTTTTTAGCTGAGGCACTTCTGAAAAAGAATCTCTCTCTCTCTCTCTCTCTCTCTCTCTCTCTCTCTCTCTCTCTCACTCCTTTTCTTTTCCAGAAGACGCTAAAATTTCCCACCTATGCCTAACTCACAGTGACCATCTAGAACTGGCCGAGTGCCAAGCGTGCATCCCTCCCTCCACCTCACCCTTGGGGAGCAGCTAGCAGATGGTTTCAAACTGCTGACCATTTGGGCAGATTAGGGTTTAACCACTTGCTCAACAGGAATACTTCATGCAAACTAGAGTGAAATAATTCACACAGGGACTCTAAACAACTAATTTATTCAAATACGTTTAGAATTTCAGTAAGAAATGTATTAACCTTCAAAGAGTTTGCAATTAGTTTACACATACTTGAGTTAGGAAAACATAGAAGAAAACTGGAAATCCTATAGTTTTGATGCGGTAACTCTTACATGTCATCTTTCTTAGGCTTTTCAATAATTGTTCATTTAAACAACTGTCAACTTGCTACATTAAAGAGCTTTCTCCATCTCTACCCCCAGCCAGTCCTGGGACTTTGGGACTTGGCTCAAAGGGAGTCCCTCTGGGACATGGTGTACAGTGAATGGTATGACCCTTTGCTGGACATGCCTACACAGTAGAGTTTGCTGGGCCCCTCGAGGGCTTCCCGAATGGGCTCCAATAAATTTCTTCCATTTTGCTTAAAAAAAAAAAAAAGAGCTTTCTGTCTGGTAGAAAGAAAAAACACCGAAGCTATTTGGATAATATGTACTAAATATTCTATTATACAACATTTCAGTGACAGCAACCTTTGCACTGAAACTATGATCAAAGAATGCTCTCTAGGGGAATCAGGTCTCCCTGAAGAGGTAAAGTATATATGTAATTGACTACACAATAGTATGTTGAAAGAGCTAATGACGTACAAGAAACGGAAGGGATGTCCTTTTTAGACTTTACCAAGGTTTGGGATAATGGTCACATGACCTTCACAAATCCTGAGGCCTGACTGTGTCGAGGCATTTCCCTTTTTCTCCATAGCTCCCTTATTCTAGGTATCCCTGCATGTAAAACCTTCTGAACAGGCCTATGGAAGCCCGGGGTCCCTTTTGTCCCATGGTTCCATTTCCTATGTGAGCTGTCGAAGCTGAGGGGAGATGGTCTTTGTGTGAGATGAAGCCTAGCCTTTCTTCTTTGCCCTAATCAATGTGTAATAAAGCTTGCGATCTCACTACTAGGCAATGTGTATTATTGTTAAGAACTCATAGGCCTCAAGGAGCTGCTATTGTCACTGTTGGATCACTGCCAGGACAGCATATGAAAGCCCGAGGAGACACAGAGGCAGACCGGATTTTGTCTGAGGGAATTTGAAAGTGATTTGGAAGAGGTATCTGAAAACCTGACCCACCGTTTGTTTTCTGTATTTCGGCAAGAAGCACCGTGATTTACGCAGCAATTCAAGAAAGAAACTAGGATAGATGCCTAATACGTCACTTTCCCTTAGTCTCCTTTCTACCCCCCTTCCCTCCCCATATGTCCTTTGTTTAAACCACCAACATTTCGCACCAAAGTGCCTGCAGAAACGTCCTAACTGGTTATGCTGTTTCTATTCTTACAGCCCCCACATGCCCTGGACATTCTGTTTGACTATCCGTCTCACTCCCCACTTGCAGCTTCCCAATGGCTAATCTCCCTTCAAATGAAACACACAGTTGCTGTGATGACCTGCAAGGTGACAGCTGTCCTAGGTCATGCTTACCTGTCAAAGATTATTTCCTATTACTCATTGTATTTCCTTCCGTACAATCACAGCGTTGCTCCTTCGATTTACTCACAGAAACCAAAAATCTGCTGCCTCTGGAATTTTTGAATGGCACTCTCCCTTCCCTGGGCCACACTGTCCCTTCTCTGTGACCAAACTGCCACTTTCTCAGCGATCACATCCTAGCCCCACTTCACTTTCAATCACATCTGCCCAGTTCCTTTACAGAGCTGAGTGCACTCAACAATTGAATTGTTTCTTTTTTATGTGTTTAATATCTATCATGTCCTTAATAGTGTAGATCCACCACAGGGCAGGGATGTTTTCTAAGGGAGCAACAAGCACAACAAATCCTCACCCGCCCTAGTGTAGAACAAAGCTAATGCCATGGCTACTTCCCTGGATGTCTGCAAGGACTGGCTGGATTTTCTTTAATGTTGAACTTCCATTTATCTTCCAAGTGGACGCTGCATCATGGTGACCCCATAAATGTCAGACTATAACTGTGATCCATAGGGTTTGCGATGACTGAATTTCGGGGGTCGGGGGTGGGGCAGGTAGCGTGCCAGTCTTTTTCCAAGGTGCCTCTGGGTGATCTGGAACCTTAAGCCTTTTGGGTAGCAGCTGAACACTTACTCTACAGTCCTAGGATCTGTCACTAAGCCTGACACACTACAGGCAGCAAGGTATATTTGTTAAATAGTAGCTAGCATTGAGCTGCTAGCTGTTGTCTGTCCTTGTGAAAGATTCAGATTCAGAAATGCTATATAAAGTCAATATGAGGTAGAATTGACTCAGTGAGACTGAGATTTATGTCCCATAGTAGTTAAATGCCAATATATGAAATATCCCTCAAATTCTAAGCTGTGTAGAGGTTTCAGGAGTAATAACTGTACTTGGGGTAATATATGCCAAGCAGCTGAGGTATCACACATAATTGATATGTATAGCTCTCATACCTTATTTTTCCTGTGTAATTCAATTAGTGAGCAGGTATATAGAATTAAAATTCCTCAAATACCTGCATACACAAGTCTAAACTCAGTCAGAAGTAGACTGAAAACAATACATTATAGCTAAAGAAAGTTAAGATTCAATAGCTTTGATCCCAGTTTTTGAGCTGAAATTGGGCTCAGGTCATTTTACCTTGACCTCTGCCTCTTCCTCCCCCACTGCCTTCCTCAGGCCACGAGGAAAAGGAATCCATTCTTGGGCCCACAACTAGACCCTCGACTCTTTCTACTCCTTGCTGGTTTCACTGGGATGATGACCTGCTTCCCAGTGGGGACCAAGGATTATATCCATATAAAAAGTCAACAAAGAAATAGCAGAAAGATCTTTACTACCTATTGTCCAAGGGATAGTTGATTATGATAAAAATAAACCAGTGAAGATATTTAAGAAAAAATTGCCTGCAATGATACTGTCATTGCACATCCAGAATATGACAAAGTGATTCAACTACAGACTGACCAGTTCAAGGACCTATGGACCTATGCCGGATCCTTGAGGAGACTGATCGGGCTAAGAGTGACCAGATCAAGTCTCATGCGTTTTTAATGCTGTGGCTCCCTGGAGGTTGAGTGAGGATTTCCTTGCAGTGAGAAGAAACTCTCCCTCTGTCCTTTGTCACAGTTTTAAACCCCACAGTTTGTATAAGAGTAAGTCAAAAGCACTGCTACAAAGACTCCAGTTTGTACATGCAGTCCATGAATTCCCGAATTCTTCCACTTGTCTTAACCTTGTGGGGCCTTCAGAAACAGGATGCTTCCTGTGTCATGGTCCAAGCCAGTTTTGAGGACCAGGCTTTTATCCATTTTTTAATAAGACTCAAATGCATAGCTCCTCAACTCAATTGCGCTTTGCGACAAGCTTATGGGAGCGTTATGCCACCTGAAACCACAGCTTCTAACTCACCAAGCATTGCAAGGAAAGTTAGGAAGACCTCAGCGATCAGTGAAAAAGGGAAGACCATCAACTGCAATGAGCGATGCAAACGGTTGAAGTCTAGAAACGGGCGGAAGGTGACTGCAGATGTACCATTGAGACGTACGGAATCTGGGAATCGCTCGTGGCTCTGCAATTTCAGTTTTAAGCCAAATTCTTGGCCTCAGCACGGTTGCTAAAAGCATTGTGGGAAGATCTGGTGGCTCAAAGGCCCGATCCTCCCATCAGTGTTTCAGTTTGAGTGAAGCTGCTCAAGATACTGCCCTGCACTAAGTCAGAACATTAAAAAGGAATATTATGTGAATCTGCCATGTTCATGCGCTATCAACCAAAGAATGCATTGTTCTTTGTGGAAGGGATTGAGGGGCGCAACCACTGTCAGAAGTCCAGAGACCTCGGGCAAAATAATGTGTGGATGTAACTATGTCAAGAAAGAGTTTCCTATTTTAATATTTTTGTTTGATAGACGTTTATATGATTGTATAGCAAAACTTTTGACTTACTCTGTATTAAGTAACAATTTGGAGTGCACTTTTAATTTAGATAAGTTTAAGTCGTTCATGCCATAAATTGAAAATAGCCATGCCAAAACAAATAGTCATGTGATTTGGAAATTTAAATCTAGTGTCAATGAAGAATATTATATGCATTGTTATTGAATGCTGCTGATGAATAAAGCTTTCTGCAGTTAAATATGAAAAATGTATAGAGGGACCAGAGTTTTGACTGTAAGATAAGCGAAGGCCTTGAAAACTACTCAATAGGTATAATTTCAAAAATACTCAAAGTTCCTATGGAAACAATGATAATAAATATCTGTCTATACTTTGCAATTTATTTTTTTAATCTGGAAAAGCAACTCTAAACATTGGAAAAATATAGTTATATCTCTTCCAACCTGAGGTCATCTAAACAATGAAACATGGGAGAAATTGATTTCAGATCCTAACATTAATTGTCTGTAATTCCCATATCACTAATTACTTTGGTATAGCCTTTATTTAATACACAGCCAAATGGCTTGAAGGCTAGAAGCTACTAATGAGTGCCTTAAAAATAAAACGTGTCAATCAACTTCTGCAGGATCATAGCCATGACAAAGCTTCGGGAGTACAGTTCTGGTTGCCATGAGTTAGTTTACTATCGTCTATTCCTGCAAGCACAATGAACTCGTATACCTTGCCATAAACTAAGACATAGGTAAAATGATTATTCCCGTTTTCTGGTCTGACCTTTAGCAATGTGCACAAGCCTTAATAATTCAACTAATATTTTTTGAAGCTGATATGTACCAGCACCATACAGATTTGTCTGACAGCCGTGCTTTGAAAGTTGTTAAGTATGTATACATCTACTTGCTAAGACTAGAGGTACCTACGCTGCATTAACTTGAGGATTTGGGTGTGTTGGAGGTTTGAGAATAAGTAGGTTTAGGCTCCTGAATGACTTTGACCTTTTCAAATGAAAACTATCCCTCTCCTAACACACACTAGATTTTTTACATCTAATAATGTCTATCATTCTTGCCTAATTATTTGCTCTACTTCCCTTTGTGTTTTTATGGAGGCACTCTGTCCTGGAAAGCTAACTACACCTGCTGTCATGACATGAGTGCTCAGATGGAAGGAATCTTTTTCTCAGAAAGCACAGTGCTTTGACAATAAAATACTAATCAAAATACTGGACACTGGCTGAATTAGCTCCATTAAATTGGCTTGAGCATTGCTTTCGCGCCTTCTTTTCAGTTACTCTGGTCCCCGTTCGCGCTATTATATGCCTGGCCAATCCCTCTCTCTGAAATTTGACTTAGACTTCCTTCCTTTAATCGTGTTCATTAATTTTAACCAGATTATATTTAAATCTTGAATTTCTGAGGAATTTCTTCTGTTTAAGTTGATTTTGTAAGTTTGATCAAGGTTCCTGAGTGGTGGCCAAAAATTTTACCTTAGAAAGGATAATTTCATAGTAAACATTTTTAAAACTGTAATTTGGGGTTGGGACTAGAGAGGATTCCAAGAAGTGAGTATTCCCAATGCATGGGCTCCACGGACGTTACAAACTCCTCCTCGAGAAAGGGACAGGGAATTTCATCTATTTCCTACGTATTTATTTTCTGCAACAGATGGTCTTCATTGGCATTCCTGAGAATTACAACATCTGGCAATTTCTGAGCTAAAACTCAGGGAAAGCCAACCTATCTGTCCCCTTGATGATGGCCTGCTCACTTTCTTTGACAAGAAATCTTCCCTGCAGGCTGCTTGGATTAGAAAACTCATAGGCAAGGAGCCTTGTTCTATTCCGGGAAAACATCCGCTGTGAAAGCTCACAGGGCTGGAAAGACAGACTGCCTCACACTCACAGAGCGAGGATAAGTGAAGCTGTGCTCCAGCTGATGCAAGGCAGCGTGCTCTGGTCTATGGCTTTGTTTGCTCCTCAGAACAATTCTTGGGTAAAAAGGAAACATAAAAGTACAATCATTTTATAAACTAAAGAAACTCAACCTTTGATAGAGTAAGTGGCTTCTCCCAAACTCAGTAGAAGATAGAACGTATGTAATATAAACCCTTAGTCCTATGCTTTTTCATCTTATCATGCAGCTGCCTATAACAAGATTAAATTTAATTTTCCTTTCAGAAAGGGAGGACAAAGATTATTGAGTTTATGGGATTATTCATATTGATAAAATGTCTTTTGAAAGTCTATCTTAGATTGACCTCAAATAAACTTGTCATTTTATGGCTCATTTGATAATGTTGTTTAGGTTTTTTTCTCCTAATGCAGATTGACACTAGATATGGGTTTAAGGGGCATGGAACACATCTTTAATGGCACCTGCTATTATTAAATGAATGAGCTAAGCAGACTGAAGGTCGGCCTGTGTTTATAGATTGCCTTGGTTATTATGTGAGCTATAAGAGAAATTAGGTTTTGTATCGTACATGAGTTTTTTCATATACCTCTTTGCATATTTCAGCTATTCCTCTAAATTATAGTTCAGGATGGATCCTATAAATTATTACAACCTATTAGAACAACTTGGAGATTCTCACAATGGAATATTAATTTACTACATGTTTGACTTTTAAGAAGTCTCTCTTGTATTAAGGGACGATGAAAGCAAGAAAACGACAATAAAGAACTCCTTCTCCATTTTGTGAAAGAGAACACCAGCAGTCCCACAAGCACGTGTCCTTGCTACATAAACACTCAGGCTGTTAAAACCTGTGCAGAGCAATGAGGGGAGTCAACATGGTGGTTTCTGATTGTTCTAGGTTCCTTGAACAGTAAAGTAAGCAAAGCCTTATAATGTTAAATGGAACTAGACTTAATGCTAAATTGAATTGTTTATTCTTATTTTGGGTAAAGGTTTATCTTTTGAGTGTGTTTTCATAACTTGTCTTTACTTTCCCCTGATATTTATGCTAGAAACATACACTTGAAAATTATAATGTAGCTAGAAATCTACTGAGAAGATTGTTAGGGGGCAGTTGAGCACCAGCTTTGCAAACTGCCTTGTGCTTATATTGAGCAATCAGTTGAGTTTTATAGCTCTGCTTTAAACAGTTGGCAAAACTCTTGACTTTTATGAGTTTATGTTAAACAGGTGGCTAAGTATTTGACCACACAAAATTATCCACACTTCATACCAGAATAAATTATTATGAGATAATTTACTGCCCTATATGATGCTTGCAGAAGCCCAATATTACCTCGCTTAGCTACAGGCTGATAATGCTTCTGAGCTAATGGATTTGTTGTGTGTGTTCATCATTCACTCTTGAAGGCTAGCTTGGAAACAAAAAATCACAATTTCTGATATTTTCTCCTATATGCTTAACCCCCTAAAAATAAGATTCAAGTAGAATAAGAAGTTATATTTAACCTGTCATGTTGAATGGGACTTACAGAGACTTGTCTGTATCAGAATTGGCATGCCTTTTTTAAAAGGCCATGCATGAGAACATCCACAGTTGTATATGTGTCATTATAACAGACGGCCATGGCCCAAAGGTATAAGCAGATCATTTCTTTGTGTCCAGTTTTGAAAACAGAGGAGGGCACGTCCTTGCAGACACAAAATATAACACCAGAGTCTTTAAGTATCTCTTAATTCCTCCAGGATTATAATCAAGCAAAAACAGAAGTGGAAGGATTTACAATCTGAAGGCAGCCAAAGACCTCAAATCCATACAATTGCTATTAGCATTATATGCTTTTTACTAAATGAGAGAAATCATCATCTAGAGAAAAAATATAATAATCGAGTGAGTCAAAAGGTACTGCTAGTAGCATTTTCGGTCATTCATACATTCGTGTATTTAGGTTTTCCACGTTCCCAGTGAAACACGTTAAGCCCGGCTCAGTCAGTGGATGGCTGCAGAGAAGGTCTCTCAGTAATGTAAGCATCTTTATCTCAATAGGTTACCTTTTAAAAAATGGCTAAATCAAAACTGGCTTCCAAGGAGATCTGCAGGACCAGTTAAGTTCAAGGCAGAGTCAATTTAGACGGTTACTGCAACTCTCTGGGATTTCACAAAGGGATTGATAGATGTCTTTCAAAGGGGTCGAATGATCAATGTGGTCTATTATGAAGAAGTTTTAAGAACATGGAAAAGAGCATTGGGTGGAAAAGGGTCAGAACATATTTTTCTAAATATTTTTCTCCATGACTAGGATGCATCTGCTCACTCTCGGAGGGTAGCAAGGACTGTCCTTTGACAATTTCTGTAGGAAATCTTCTTTCACCACCCTTTCTTCCTGAACTTGCTCCTCCAGGCTTCTATTCTCCAAGAAAACTCAAAAGGAAAATTATAGAATCTTTTAAGAACCCAAAACTGCTGTCTCGACGGGGTACAAGTGGAAGGGAACCGAAACTCTATTCAGAGCAGTAGACTAAAATGCATGGTTTGTTGAGAAGCAATCATTTTACATTTAAAATTTTTATTTTATAAAGTTGGTATGATTATGAAGCAATACTTTTTAATTCACATTCATAATTTATTAAAATAAATTCTATCACTAGAATGAACACTAGATACCAGAAATATTTTTGTAATATCATGACATAACCTAAACCAAGTAGCTAATATAGTCTATTTACAAAGTATCCATGGAAAATAATCCAGATTAATAAGCTAAATTAAGATAATTAGCTTCTGAGTGACCAGAGTCACCCCTAAGTTAAATTGATTCATATTTTGCACCATAACCACGGTGCACATAATTCAAATTCACGATTCAGAAACATTATAATTTATTTATGACATAATTTTCCTCAAACACTATTGATAGCAGTTATATTAAATATAAAGATTCTAAATATCCATGTTATAATAGTTGCTAACCTTTATATCTTGTATCCCATTTGTTTTTTAATACTTTTTTGCTTGGTTTGGTATTCAAATCATGAAGTAATTAGATAAAACAGTAATTTCTGCATAATTAGCAGATAAATCCTTATAAACATATTTCTAAGTTATTTGTCTCTTTAATGCTTTCTAAGCAATAAAAGAGCTAATATTTGCATTGCATTTTAATTTACATAGTACTTTAAGATCTGTAAGAATAACTTATTTTATTTATTAGTGTGACAGTTGATGTTCAGTGATACCCAAAGATGAGGCATATAGTATATTAGCAGTGAATTTTTCATTTTGGTGATCTTATTTAAAATTCTAGAGTTGTCTAATGTAATATGTAAATTAATCCTTTCATTTTGAATGTTGTAGGATATTTCTAGCCTATGAATATGAATCAGTGCTAATTAAAACATTTTACTACCTGTACACTTAATGAAATAAAATGGATGTCTATATTATTTTTATACTTTCTATTTGAAATATTCAGAAATTTACATTACAAAAGTCTGTATGCTCATGGGTAATGTTACCTCATACATAAATAAAAAATAAGTGTTTATCTTTGCCAATCATTAAAGGATTGATATACCTGAATGCTGTGACTGAACTTCAAAAGAAATGTTTCTTAATAGTTTAAAAAGTACCTTAGGAAAACAGAATCATTGTATTCTTTATCTTTTTCACCGAAAATTTTTCTAAATATTGTCTTAATGATGATTGTCATTGTTTACATGAAGATTCAATTTAGAGATATTTCCTACATTTGAGTAAGCAGCTGTTGTTCTCATTGTCACAGAAGACAACTTTAATAACACATCCTCTTGGGTCAGAGAGAAAGCAAACCTCTTAAGAGAACAAGCCGTTTGAAGCCTGTTTTGATGGTTTTGAGGTAGTAGGTATATACATACTACGGAAAATGCTACATCTAAAGCAGTCTTAACTAGACAACACAAGTCAGTTCACAAGCATCCTACTTTTTAGGTTGGCTGCTGTGCTAGAGAATTAGTATGGCCATTGTTTTACCATCATTACGGCCAGCTTTGGACAACAGTAGACTAGGATATCTCATGCCTATATGAACTAAGATCAACCACCCTCCAGTCAATTCCAAGGCTTGAAGATCCCTTGCATTTCAGAGGAGAACTGCACTTAATAGAGATTTCAATGGTTGTGATATTTTGGAAATCAATTACCAAAGTGCATTTAAACATTAAGTACGTTTAAACATTATGAATACTTATATTACCTGATAACTGAGTGAAATAGAAGTTACAGGAAATAAACTTGAGCTCCTCAGGTTCTGCATGATCCTTGGAAGTGATCAGAGTCACTGGTTGGAGAACTTAGGTATGTGAAGTATCACAGGGACTGTGAGTATTTCTTCCCAAGTCTGTTAGAAGCCTTGGCGGCACTGTGGAATAAGATTGAACTGCTCACCCACCGGCACTTCAATGGAGGAAGATGAGTGGTCAAGTCTGTAAAGATTTTGTTCAGTGCCATGTAGTTCCAACTCACAGTGATCCTATGTACAACAGAAGGAAACACTGCTCACCCTGAGCCAGCCTCACAGTAATTCTATGTCTGGGCCAATTGCTGTAGTCACTGTGTAAATTGATTTTTTTGCTGCCTCTCTGCTTTGCCAAGCATGATGTCCTTTTCCAGGGACTGGTCTCTCTTGACAACATGGTCAAAATGTGGGACAATGTCTTGGCACCCTTGCCTCTAAGGAACATTCTGACTGTACTTTTTCAAAGACTGTTTGTTCTTTTGACAATCCATGGTTCTTTGAATATTCTTGCCAGCACCATAATTTAAATGTATTGATTCTTCTTTTGTCTCCCTTCTTCATTGTTCAATTTTCACATGACTATGTGGTGATCAAAATTACCATGGCTTACACAACTTGCTTCTTAGTTCTCAAAGTAACTCCCTTGATTTTCATCACCGAAAAGGGGTCTTGTGCAGCAGATTTGCCAAAAGCAATGAACCCTTTGATCTCTTGACTGATGCTTCCGTGAGTATTGGTTATGACATCAAACAAGATGAAATCTTCGACAACTTCAATCTTTTCTCCATCTACCACTGTAAATTGTTATAGTATTGGAAATCCATAGGGGCAGTTCTACCCTTTCTGATAGGGTCACCGTGATAGGTAGGTTTATTGTGCTAACCTGGCCAATAGGAACATGTGGGAATAATAGTGTTGTAGTTTGATTGGAGGGCAAAGAGATAAATGGCTCAGCAAGGCCCACCTCTCTCTCTTGCTCTCTGGTGATCCGGACCAGGGTCCAGCTAGCTAGTTCTCTGCCTCAACTTGGAAGCTACACTACCTGTGGGACAGTCAACCCATGGATCGTGTCACTAAAGCTTAAGGTTCCTTCAAGACCTGCTTTCCCACGCTGCTGTTGTATGCATCACTTGAGCTTGAGGCTGGCGGACCCGGTTGTCTTGCATTGCTTTAGGATATCACATCCAGGCTTGCTTCCCTAAGCTCCTGAGCTGCTGACTATTGGTGACCCACCCTGCTGCTTGCTGCCTGTGGATAGACTTTACCTGTATTGCCCTAGGGAAGACTCAGCTGTCTGCTTCCTTGACCTTGGTCCCTGTAGCCCTAGTGAGTTGAAGGACTTCAATGATATTAACTATTCCTCAGAAGTAGGTGGAACTGAGCCCTCTGTACTGCTGTGTGGACTAATTAGCTGTTATATTCCTTCATGCTGTATAAATCCATACATACCAATATGTATGCGTATATGTGTGTGTGTGTGTGTAATTATAAGTGTCCTGGTTTTGCTTCTCCCTGTCTAACACTGTCACTATATGTTGATATCCACTGGGTGCCCGTGAGTTTGTTTGTCTTTTTGGTTTTACCAATACCTCTGGTCCAATTGTGTGGATTTTGGTCTTTACAATGAATTGTAATCCAAACTGAAGCCTGACATCCTTGATGTTCTTCAGCAAGTGCTTCAAGTTCACCTCACTTTCAGTAAACAAGGTTATGTCATCCACATGTCGGAGCTTACTGATACAAAACAAGCTATTCCAACTCACAGTGACCCTATAGGGCAGGGTCTAACTGCCCCTTTATGTTTCTGACACTCTGTTTATGGGAGTAGAGAACCTCATCTTTCTCCTGTCCAAAGCACATATACATAAGAAAATATATATGAGAGAGATTATTCCTGAGAATATGGTAAACTAGTTAGTGCTGTATGATGTGTCCAAGGTGGTGAACTCATAGGTTTTCAATATATGACACTAATGATCGAACCTGGCTTTCTATGCAGATATTATAGGAATCAGAAAATTAAGTTATAACTCTATTAGTATTTACCTCCTCTAACATTTGCAACAAATTTATTGTGAAAGTTGAGAAAAGGCAATTCTGGTCCTCACGTCACACTATGACAGGTACTGAGATTGTAGTCTTGGTCTAACTGGTTTAAGGCACACACTTAGCCTCGTACAAGCTGTCTTTCAATGTTTCCCCGAGAAGTTTGGAGTGGAGAAAGCATATAAAAGGGAAATGAACCTTTGCCAAGAATGCCTTTCCCCGGCAGAGGAAGGGCAGAGGGGAGAAGAAATTGAATGTGATCGCCAAAGGAACATTCCAGGGACTGGATCAAAGATCAGGAGGCTCAAGAAAGTAGTTGCCAAAAAGGAACTGTACCACATTGAAGGCAGAACTGAAGAGAAACTGGTCTTACTTTCAGTATCCCCAAGAAAACATGTTGATCTCAGTCTTTGCAGTCTCTTAAACCTGGCTTGACCTTCTAGAAAGTTAAGTATTTATGGGCCTGAGATTTAAATATATGCTTTGAAAATATCTCTTCTGCATTAACTTGAAAATATTTATCTACATAATAGATATTCAAGTAATATCGTTTTCATATGTAAATAATTTTTTCTGCAGAAATTTTACAATCGTAAATAACAGCAATGCTCTCACTTTTCCCTCACAAATTGTTTCAAATAAGTTTTGCCATGTTTCTCCATATTCCTGCTGTTAACAACACTTCTTTTGCATACATGAGTGATTTCATTAATATGTATATTGATTTTTAACAACTCTAAATTGTGCATCTTCCTCATTATTGTTTGGTATTCCATCTTGCTCAGAATCTATAAAGAGAGGCATTTAATTGTCAAAAGAACATTTTTTCTAGCCTTATAGTATGGATTTTCTTTTCTTAGTCCCGTAAAGGAATGGCTTTAAATAGGATTTCTATTAGGGCTTGATTATGCTACTGCATTGAACATAACTGATTCATTGTCATGCCCCATGCAACTTACAAAATATGCCTTTACTGCCAGTAAATGGTACCATATTCAAATGATTCTCTTTGGAATTATTTTCACTTTTAAATTAAAGAAACAAATTTAATAGAAATATTTCATGCAAACAGCTGAGTAGACAGGCAAAGGAACTAGGACCTGTGGCCCTGGTGCTCAGACTTTAGTAAGCGCGCACACACACACACACAGACACACCCACACACCCACACACATACACACACATACACACACACACATACACTCAACCGGAGTAGGATGCCTGTTTCAGGTACGAAAAAATAAATAATAGCTTCCATTTGCTCAAGACCCAGTCGCTTTCCTTGGAGAGAAGGATCTCTTCAGGCAGCTCTGAGACTCAGAACAACGAAGGTGGGAGAGGGCACGATGGGGTGGAGTTGGGGATGGTGTGGGGCAAACACAGGCAATAGATAGTACTGAAAGTAAATTATCCTGGTAAGCATGCCCAAGGGCCCCCTGTTCCTGTCAAGCACACGCCCGATGGACACATCAGTTAAGAGAAAGATATTTCCTTATACCTGAAGTGCAAGTCTTTAAAGGAGAATTGAGTTTCAATGATTCCAGTCGTTTTCACTCTTGAATGTAGAACATCTTGCTCATTTGGAACATACCCGGGAGCTGTTATTCTGTCTAAATCATTAAGGTAGCTATTATGAAACAAAGAACAATATAGCAATATATGTTTTAACTTTGCATTTTAATACATCAGGGTCTAGTACAAATGAAATTTTATTTGATAGTTCATTATCACTACTAGAGAACACTGGTTGTGCTACTGCTAACCTTAAGATGACTGCTTCAAAGTCATCAGCTGCTTATTGAACAAAAAAAAAAAAGAGGCTATAAGATTACAGCCTTGGAAACCCTCTGTAAGGTTGTTATGAGTCCGAATTGTTTGGATGGCGAGGGATATGTTTTTATTTGTTTAGTTTTCATTGCATCCATTATGTTAAACTAAAGCCCAGTACTTTTGAAACATTTTATTGGAAAGAAAATTTTTGTGGCTGGACTCAAGAACATTGTATGTGGAAATAGTAATAACAAGGAAAGTTTTGTGACAAGTTTGACCATTGCCTTGAGGCGAGTGTACATATATAAATTAAACAGAAAGAGCAAGATGGCCACACTTCCAGCTTCACAGAATTTGAGAGCAGAGAGCTAGAATTCCAATAATTATTCGATATTGTTCAAATTTGAACTTGTCTAAGAGCTAATTGGGCTACTTATGACTTTGTATCTAGAGCTAATTGGGCTACTTATGACTTTGTATCTAGCACAGTGCCATAACATCAAAACTATAATATTAAAAATAATTGATAAACACCAATATAAAGCATTAATGTATTTTATATGCTCACATGATTCATCTGAAACAAATTAAGAACAGGTAGGTTCCTTAAAGAGATTCTGGTCTGGGAAAAGCAAGTAATTGCATGCTAGAAACACACTTGTGAATGTTGTGTAAAACTAACTAACTATTATTTTATTATATGAAAGGTGAATTTTTCTTAAGAAAAACAACCCACAAATCTAAAAAGATAATAAAACAAAGCAGTATATAATATATTAGGTGAAAATATTGGAAATTTTTCATATTTTATTTTCTCTGGTATAACTTAATCTCCTTTATCAATTCTCTTGATTTAATCTGAATATGTGATCTGTAAAATTTTGGTCAATAATTCACAAAGGGACTAAAAAGCACAATCTTTGAAAAAATAAATATGCCTCTCAAAATCGAGATTAAGTTCATTTTAGTGATAGCTCAATGAATAATTCTTTGAGAATAGCATAAACTGGTGTATTTTCATTTGCATGCATATATCATTTCAAGCAAAGTGAGGGCAATTTTTTCAGAGTGACAAATTTGCATTTAAATGCTTGATTTATTAAGCAAATGTGGAGTTTGAGTGTCCGGCCTACAGCCTACAACCCAGACAACGTGAAAAGCCTTCACAACTATGGCACAAATCCTTAACCGTTATCTGGAGCCTTGTTCTGCTCAGGTGAAGATGACATCATTCTTATGGAAGTTGATGCTATTTCTTAAAACCGCCAACCACTGCCATTGCGCTGATTCTGACCCATAACAACATGAGACAAGTTTCAAGGTTACAAATCTGTATGAGAGCAGGTAAGCTCATCTTTCTCTGGCAGAGTGTCTGGCATTTTAAACCAACCTGAGGTTAGCAGTCCCACGCTTACCCAACATCAATAATCCAGAAAGCATATAGAAATTAAGGAGAAACTAGACGACTCCATCCCTTAAACCATCAGATCCTCACTAAACTCTGGTCGCCATGACCACAGTGCTTCTCTGCAGTTTGACATACTGACGGGGGCAGGATGGTGCCGCAAGAGTGGTCCCTTCCTTACCTCTGATCGGGACTCGCATTTTGCTAGTCTTTCCTTGAATGCTAATTTGAGATTTGAGAAAAATAATAAATATCCCATTGTCACCAAAAGAAAGAAGAAGGGTTGAGATCTTTAGCCTGAGTCAGAGGGGCTGAGAGACCAGAGGAGGGCAATACGTAGGGTGTCCAAGGCTGTAATCTTTCTAGAAACAAACAGCCACATAGCTCTCCCCCAGAGTTCATTAGATTTGAACCCCTACGCTTTCAGCTACTAGCTTAACTCTTAACCACTGCACGACCAGGTCCCGCATATGAAACATATATAGGGCATATTTCTAATTTAATTTTATATTTAGTTTTAACATCTTAAAGTAACTATTTCTACACATCTGCTCCTAGTTTTTGAAGAAAGGAGTGACCCTTCAACTCTTAGTCAACTTTTATTAAGCTTTTCTTTCAAAAACGGATGAGGACAGAAATCAGTTAACACTGGGATTATATCTGCAGCCGTTCTGAGACATAGTGAGGAAAACAGCTTTTGTATTGTTTATTGTTTGGGCCTGCAAATCAGTCTTGTTAATCTAAAACTGTAACACTCTGTGCGGTTCAAAAATGACACAATTAAATATTGTTTATTCTTGTCGTTAGGTGCTGTCCACTCCACTCTGCCCCTCTACTCAACAAACACGATGGCTCTCCTGACTGGTCTCTCGTTACAATATGTCCAAAGCATGTAAGATGAAGTCTTGCCATCTTTGCTCCAAGGAGGTCTCTGACCATACTTCTTCCAAGATCAGTTGGTTTGTCTTTCTAGCTGTTGGTAAATGCTTCGATTTCTTCGTCATTGGCTTTAGTGGGTGATGCTTAAACTTGAGCAGTAGTTGTATCGAGTGGTCTTTCTTGTAGACATATGCATATCATCCTGTCACAGACAGCACTACACTTTTAAATCTGGAAATGTTCTTTTTGATGCCTCATGCTATGCCACTCCGCTTGACGTTGTTATTTCTTACATAGTAAGGCATTTGATTGTCGTATTCAAATGTCCAATACCAGTCGCTGTTTACTCGCCAGTGTCTAGGAAACCAGCTTTCCTTTTGTTCTCCTACCAGCCTGGAAATCAATCTGATTGATTGCAAACTCAAAAAGTAGATACAAGATGCTATTGTTGTGGTTGTTCTTGGTTTTGTTAGGTGCTATCTAGTCTACTCTGATGCAAAGCGACTTTATCTAGAACACAACGAATGCCTGTATAGATTCCCCCAGCTTCATAGTTCAAACAGTCTGCATTCTGATTAGTAATGGGTGATTGAGTTGTTTCATCTCATCTTGAACCCTTCCCCCTCATCATTTTGACCCGGAAAGGTTAGCTCTCTCCATGTGGAAGGTGACTCTCCTTTAGGAGACAGAACTGCTCCAGTTATATTTTCAGCTACTTCGGCCCAAGAGGCTCATCTTCTGGAACGATATCAGGCGACATCCTGCTGTTCCTCTGAGGTTTGCGGTGGCTAACCCCTCAAAAATGTACTGCTTGTTCCTGCTTTCTGGTCTACTCTTGCTTCTGCTGAAGTTCTGCTAAGCGCTGTTTCTTCAGTGACTCTGCTGATGTTTGACTTCCCAGTGACATAGCTTCCAGCCTCATACCAACCTGCGAGCCGCCACAGTGTGACAAACTAGCAGATAAGAGGGCTGCTATTGTGTAGCTGTGTTTAATATGAGGAAAGGATATTCAGTAAAAGCTTACAGTAGAGTAGGCGATCCCAGTATAAAATATAGTTTAAGTGTAGCACGAATAAAGTTAATCTAATGATTCTTTTGTTTCCCATTGAGTCTATTCCACTTTATATGAGGTAGGGAACTACAGGGTATTTCATCTGTTTATTTTTACAATATGGTATTTAACTACTTTTTATTACCATAAAGCAAATCATTTGTTGAGCATAATGATGCCATCATTTTTAATACAGTTCTCTTCATCTTTAGGGGAATTCCATAGTTATTAAGAAACGTCTTTCCAAAATAAAGTGTAGTAATTACACTTCACTATTATTTGCCCTTTTCTTCCTCCATTTCCAGAATGTCACTCACTATCTTCTGATGAAGTTCCATATTTCCGCTTCTCATAAACTGCACCTGCCTGTGCATAATTGTAACCTGGAGGGGCAGTGAAACAGAGACCAGCCCGCCACAGGATGCCTGACGCAGCGGCTGCAGCAAAGGGCTCAAACACAAAAGCCACTGTGAGGGGGGTCCAGGACTGGGCGGTGTTTCTCTAAGGGTACAAAGTCACTCAACAGCACCTAACAGCAAGAACATATCTATTGTTTGTTACAGGAAAACAAAAAATCAAAACAAAAACAGTGCTTCACTAGACAAATAGAGAACGTTTGTGTTATTAAAATGTGATTAAGCGGTGAGGGATTTATGAAAATAGCTGCTTTCCAGTGTTAATTTCTAAAATAGATAGTGTTTTAGATAGCCCCAATCAGTGCAATATGAATTCCAAACTGGATTTTATTTCCCTAGGCCTTTCTGTTTACAATCACAAGATGATGTCCGGTCTCTCATCAGAGAGACAGGAGTAGCACTTTCCTCCAAAGATTACACACCTTTTGGAATTTGGGTTTAAATTAAAAATGAATGATTAACCATAGAAGATCCCAAGATTTATATTATTTTGCTTCTGTAATCTTTAGTTTCATCATAGATTAAAAATCCACAGAATTATGTAATTTTTCTTTGTTTTTCTCCAATAATCTTTCATCGGTTTAACTTTTATAATCATTTTTTAAGAAAATTAAATGTTCCTAACATATTATGTTGGAGATTTTTCCATGGGATTGTTATTTATATATTTCTATACACTCATATGTGTGAATCTATATATAAAATTTATAATACAATTATATTTATATATGCATATATATACTTGCAGGCATGTAACCATTGGATAGGTTAAAATCACTTTTAAAATGGAATTTAAAAATAATTTTGGGGAAAAGATTTTGTGTCACCCTAATTTTTCTATGCCTGATGAGTGCTACCTGAACAATATTAGCTGTTGGAGTTGTACAATTGTCCTTGAGACTCAGAAAGAACTCCATAATATAAGTACTTTATTATAGAGCAATACATTACTTTCGTTTTAAATTGTGGTTTGTGTCCATTAAGCCAATAAAGCCAAAGCATATGTTGTGAATACGGGGTTCTTTTGGTTTTTGTTTTAAGATTAGCTTTCTTAAGGATGAGTATAAATGAAATAAATAGCCCTAAACCTCCTTATTTTTACATAACACTAATCTATATCCATGTGTCTGTCACCAATCATGCAGAATGATTGATTCTTTTAATTCTGGAGAGGATATTTATACATATCCTTTCAGAAAAAATGGCTGCAAAATTAGATATTAAGAATGGTCTCCATTTGTATTTATTTATGTTATTTTGTTCCTTTTTTGTACATAGATGTGTCCATATTTTCATAGTGTAATAAAATGTATGGACAAGAGCTTATGATTAGCAATGTAGTATATGTGGCATTATAACCTTTCTTTGTAAATGTGTCCATGAGAACCCTTGTGAACATGTATTTACTTACTATGCTGCTGAATCATTGAGCTGATATTCAGATGCCCTTTCAAAGCAGGCCTGGACTCCTGGATCGCTCCACAGCCGTTTTATAATCTCTGCAAGTTGAGGCGTCATGCCTCCATCTTCCAGGGTATTAGCCACAGCACAGAGCTGTCTCTGGTCTTCCTAAAGCAATGTTCGAGTGAGAAGGATAAAAAGTATTCAGAATAGAACATACTTTTTAAAAGTATAGGATATTTTAATGGAATGTTCATTGCCTAATTCTCCTAGGTACTGATTTATTTGAACATCATTTCAAAATACTTTGTGATAAATAAACTAGAATTCCTAATAGTGACCAGCTGATATCTGGAAGTGTTCCCCTCGACAAAAATTAAGATGATGCAAAGGGAAATTGGAAATTTTTGTATATATCACTAAATTCTGAGCTTGATCTGCAAGAGAGTAGTAAGGCCTAGGTCCGTGTAAGTAGCATACACCTGTCAGAGGGTGAGAATTCTGGAGTAAAGCATTTTTAAACCTCATCTGAGTTAGCACTGTGTCTTCTTTTGAACATAGTCATCAAATGAAAGCTGGTACCGTCTCTTCGTCCAGTTATATCAAGGTCTGAAAGGGTGAAGACCACGCTCGCTTTTGGAATCTGAGAAGATCAAATAGATGCCTGCGTCAAATCTGGCTGGTTTCCAAAAAAAGGGAATCATTTTGTCCCTGTGAGATGGTGATCACCTGATGCTATTGACTAATGACTGATGGGGATTCAAGTAGTATGCCAATATCTTCTGATTCTTAATTTTCAAAGTATGCTCTATCATTTTCTTTGTTGATAATAGTAAAATACTAACATTGATAATTGAATTATTGGGGAGGAAAATTGAGCTTCCTCAAGACGTAATACAATAGCAATAATTTAAGAGAAATAAATGTCACCAAAAGTGCTGGACATATTATATCTCTTTGTACAAATTACATGCCATAATGTAGAGATATGCCAGTATTACCTTGCTTTACATCTCTAGCCAAAATATCTCTTTTGAACTTCCAAGTCACATTTGAATTGCTTCCTAGAAATCTCTACCTGGATATCTTCCTGACCCTACAATCTCATCATTTCAAAACAAGTATCAGTGAGTATCTCTTTCCTCCCCACTTCATGACAGTACTCTCATAGTAGATTTAACTCCACAAGTAGCTGTGCTGACCTTTAGAAATATTTGATGTTTTTTTTAACTATGAAAGCATCAATTTTCATTTTGTGAGGGAAAATGCTATTTTATTCAATTTGCAGTTTATCCTCAGTATCCAGTAAATGCTTGCTATGTAAATAAAAGTTTAATGAAGAAATGATTTTAGAAATGCTGTGGCTCTGTGGAAGAAATTATTTTAGAAATGCTGTGGCTCTGTGGAAACTTCCATATATATGTTAATAAGCATATAATCAAATAATGAAAATTAATATCTAAAATTAATATTCTTTAGTGTCCTGTAATGGAGTACTTTACTCTCAAGTTTTTGTTTTCTTCTTTATCTATAATAACCTCAGAGGACTATAAATTGATTAAGGAAAGCACTGATATTTTTTTCACTGAAGAAAACAAAATTTAGAGAGGTTAAGTAAATATTCTAATATTATTCTATAATTTCTAACAAGAGTGTTTCTCTCTTTGAGTGGAACTTTGGGTACTTATTTACAAATATTTATGTAACAATATGCAAACATGTATAAATAAGCAAATTGAATGCTACACAGAAATGCCTAGACTAGCAGAACTCTCAAAACCACATGTAGGCAGTGTGTAGCAGTCAATTTGTAGAATATCAATTTAACCTAGGGAGAGAACATATTCATTTAAAAAGAAAGTACAAAAGCATAGATCTGAAATGACAATTGGGTGCTCCAGTTGAAATCACATTAGGGGCTATGTCTTACCTGACTGCCATGACATTCTGACGACTGAGCATATAGACAGGGCCTTCTTGAGAAGTCTGTCACAGCTGCTTAGTGCTCCTTAAATTGCTCTTTATACTATTCAACCAGGGGCCAGAACAAATTATCTTGTATTCCGTACTCCGCATACGGCAATGACATCACAGAATCAATTACTTTCACACCCGCCATATGCCAAGTCATGTGATTTTAACCAACCAATTTCACTTCAACAATGACTGGCATCAATGATTTAGAAACATTAGACTGGATGGGCACAGAGAATCGTTAAATAAGTAGCTAAAGTCAAGATTGTGGCTTTCAACATTCATGACACAAATATATATGAGTTCACATGCAAATTAGAACACAAACCGATCTCAACAATTAAAATGCAAAAGGCATACACATATCAAGAAGGAGCATGGACTTGACAAGAGGAAAGAAATGAGATCTTGCTAATCATCAGAAACATTAATAAAAACACTTGCATAGAGAGAGGTCCTATAATGAACTGATTGCTACGATCGTTAGGTACTATAGAGTCAGTTCTGACTAGCAGTGACCCTATGGACAGCAGACAATACACCGCCTGTGGTTGCATTTACTGTGTCAATCCATCTCTTTGAAGGTCTCCTCTTCTCCCCGGAGCCCTCTCCTTGGTCCAGCATGATGTCCTTTACCTGGAACTGCTGAAATCTTGCCACACTGAATTCCAAGAAGTATTCAGGCTGTACTTCCTCTCATGTCGCTGGCGGTTACATATTCTCCACAACTCCATAAAACGAATTCACCAATTATTCAGTGGTCTTCCTTATTCATTGTCCAGCGTTCACATGAATAGGAAGGACTGAAACTACCATGTCTTGGGTCAAGTGCACCTTAGTCCTCAAAATGACATCTTTGAAGACATCTTGTACAGCTGCTTTGCTCAATAGAATGAGTCGTTGGAGTCTTGTCGACTACTTCCATGGGCATTGTGGACCAACGTAAAATGAAATCCTCGACAATGTCAATATTTTCCCTATTTATCATGATGTTGCTGACTGATCCATTATGAGGATTTAGATTTACTTTACATTTAGTTCTGATCTAAGTGGAAGATGACTGTCTTTCAATATCTTCAAGTGCTTCAAGTGCTCCTTGTTTTCAAAAAGCAAGGATGTGTCATGTGCACACTCAGTTTGCCTTCCTCCAGTCCTGACGCTGCTTTCTTCTTCATCAAAGTCAGGTTTTCCAAGTTATTTGCTGAGATGAATGACAACGATGTAAATAAACTAACTTAATGCACACTTTTTTTTCTGATTTTAAACCATGAATGATTTCTTTGTTCCCTTCTAACAAGTGCCTTTTGGACTAGGGCTGGGTTCCAGGTGAACACAATAAAATGTCCTGTTCTTCATAATGTCATCCACGGTTTAAGACCCAACCAGTCAAATGTGTTTCCAAAGGCAAGACAGCACAAGAAAGCATATTTCTAATATTCTCTGTTTTTAGTCAAGATAAATTTGAAGTCATCAGTGATATGTCTCATCCCATGCCCTCTTCTTAAATTTCTAGAAGCTCCATGTTGGTGTACTATTGCATCCATATTTTACTTAACGTCCACAAAGGTTCATTTTCATGTAATAGTAATGATGTATTTCTATATATTCTGCATTCTGTGGGGCTAACTTTCTTTCAAGGGGCACTGATATGGATATTTTCCAGTTAGTTGGCCAGGTAGTTGTCTAGTGACTGCTTCAGGTGCTGCCCCAGCTGGGTGGACCATTTCACTGAGCATTTCATCCATTTTCTTTTGAAGATGATTTTTGCATCATTTAATATTCAGTGTAGAGATTCCTTCAATATTACAACTCAAGGCTTGGCATTTTTATTCATACTTTCTAGCTTCTGATATGCTGAACTTGCTCTACCTTCTTGACCTTCTAAATCCAGGACTTTTGCACACTAGATGTGGAATTTTCCTTAAACTATTCCTGATTAACAGAAACCTATTGGCTAACCCTTTCTGGGCCTAATTTTTCTCATCATTAAATAAGTGGCATGAATCAAGTTTTTTTTATTAAGGGGCCATTTAATATTCTTGGTTCTTAGATAAAGCTTAAAGTGAGAGAAATAACTGAAATACGATTAAATAAGGACAGGGTCTTGGAAATCTCTTTTGGAAGGAGATCTGGTGATATAGTGGCTCACAGGTAGGACTGCTAACTGAAAGGTGAGTGGCCTATAATGATTTACAACCTTGACATCCACAAGAGGCAGTTCTACTTTTATAGGGTTGGTACGACTTGGAATTGATTTCAGTGAATTACGGTAGTTTTGTTTTGCTTTGTAGGTGCCCTCTTTTACAGGTAAGAAGAAAACTGTTACAAGAGACATAAGAGATTCATGAGTCCACATGGTGCACTGGGGGCTGGGGGTTGGAAAGAAACTGAGGGACAACCCAGCAAACCTCTAGCTTTCTACCTCCCAAAGGATTTCTCCTAAGGACACACTTAGCATTTTTTTGAGAATGAGAAGTGCTAGTGCAAAGAAAGGATTTACCGTATATACTCAAATATAAGCTGACCCAAGTATATGCCAACCCGAGTATAAGCCGAGGTACCTTATTATTACCTGAGAAACTAGAAAATCTGATTGACTCGCGTATAAGCCTAGGGTAGAAAATGCAGAAGCTATTGGTGAGTTTCAGTAATCAAAACAAATGGAAATAAAATTACTAAAAGTTAATACATCAGTGGGGTAATGTATTTAAATATTTAATTTAAATAAAAAACATAAATAAAAGGACACGTCCTTTAACCTTAGTAAACCAGCACAGTAAGTGGAAAATAGGTTCAATAAAAACAATAAGGTATCAACAATGATACCTTAAGAGTACTATTCCCTGAGCTCAATCAGCAACCAAGCTAAAATGTAAAGAGTTAAAATCCTTCAAAACTGATTCCTCATCATCATCTGTATCCCAATGCAGAGCTTCAGCTAGTGTGAGGTCATCATAGATGCTGTCCTTGCTGGGGTACCATTGACCCGTGTATAAGCCGAACCCCAGTTTTTCAGCACATTTTTGACATTTTTTGTGCTGAAAAACTAGGCATATACACAAGTATATATGATATATTTTTCCTCAATTATTTTTATGGTAAAAAAGTATTTTTCTATGCTCTCCAATAGCTTCTAGTAATCATTTATGTTTTAACTGTAAATTCTGGAGGGAATGTATAATGTGTGTATTTTTCTACACCTACTGCGTTATTCTGTTTTCGTTGCTCTTATTCGGGGTATCTGAAAATTATGTTGGGAACACTTTCATGGACATGTTTTGTAGACAGCTGACTGTCCCTGGGGAGCCTATGGAAAGAGGCGAGTTCTTCTGGTGGATCGTGTACAACGACCCTTTGCTGCAGGTTAATTCTAACTTGTAGCACAAAGTAAAACTTCCACTTGGGCATTCTCAGGGGTGTGTGTGTGTGTGTGTGTGTGTGTGTGTGTGTGTGTGTGTGTGTGTGTGTGTGTGTGTGTGTGTGTGTGTGTGTGTGTGTGTGTGTTTTCATTCCCTTGCCCCAGAATAAGAATAAGACATAGTTCCTTCTTACTGAAGGAGCAGAGAGAGTGAGACGCCTGTAAGCGGCAGTGTGAAGAAAAACATGATGTCCTCATTACCCACATAATTATTGAATTGACTCTTGAATTTGGATCCCAGATAGGAGCACAGTGTGAAGTTCAGGGTGGAGGGGCGCTGGGGTACACATACCTGGAGGTTCCCTACAGAGGATTAGCCAATAGCAGAAGACATGCCAGAAAGACCACCAGTGGTGGGAGGTCCACCATTTGCACACTCTTAATTTTCTTCTTTCCATTTGGCCAGGCTCCTTAGATTAGCTAAGGGCCCCGTGGACTTCTTTTCCAACACCCCACCTTTGATAAACTGACTCTTTTCTGTTCAAACCTTTTCTCTGACTCTTGTCTGAAAGTCATCTCTCACCTGAAATGTTTCCTGTGGGACAAGGACCAAGAAGTGACGATGCTTAAAACATTGAGCCTGTTCCAGGAGCAGATGGATCAGTTAATCTTTCCATAGTAGCAAGTAGCCACTGCACCACGAGGGCTCTTCTTGTGTACAATTAGACTTCACTGTGTCTATGTGAGGGGCAAGGGATGTCAACTGTTCTTTGTTTAAAAAACAAAATACCTCGCTGTCATTCAGTGGATGGCACTGACTCACAGCGACTCTGTGGACTTGCTCAGACAGGGCAGACCTACCTCTGCTAGTTTCTGAGAGTGTCACTGTTTCAGGGAGTCCAAAGCATGAGCAGCTGGTGGCTTCCAACTGCGGATCTGGGGGCTTGCAGCCCCAGATGTAACCACTGGGCTGAAATACTAGTTTTTCTTTGCAAACTAAAGAAGTGCTATCTGTTGGCACCTGCAATGTTCTCAAAATAAGTGAATTTTTGGAAAATAAAATAATTGCAGAAAGATAAAATACAGGGAATTAAAAAAATTGGTCATGAGGCTTATAACCCAAACTATGACAGCTTGGGCCTATTTAGCAGAAACCATCTTATTTAATCAGACAAACGTGAAATCTTTAAAGCAACAGCATGAAAAATAAGATTTCACCGTTGCTATTTCACGTGTGCAGTTATCATATGAACATAGATGAGCATTTCAGTATTATTAAAAATGAAAAATATTCATGAAATAATGAATCATTCATGTTAGAAAATAAGGGGAGAGATATAGTCCCTTAGACTTTATACACTAGGCCATTTTGTTTAGCAAATATAAGCATGTTATTTTGATATTAGTGTTGACTGCCAGGTAAGCAATTCCTGTTGATTAATTCAGATGAATCTGCACATTCAGAAAGAAAACTTCATTTAAAGGAAAATAGAAAAAGCACCCCCTTGAAGGATGAATCGTTTTAGGCCTCTAACTTCAACACAGGGCATCTAATTGCCACCAGTTGCATACTTACTGCACTTCTGGGATTTGCATAACCAATCTCAAGGGTAGCCATGGCTTTCACAATAGAGAGGATGGATTGCACCGTATTGCTGTACACTACCGCTTTAAACTCCATGCATTCTTGTTCGCTGTAGCCATTCTTATGGATGATCCTATAATTTAAACATGGAAGGCTTTTGAGAATTGAAATAGTGTCTGTAACACACAAGTATATCAACAGGAATTTTACTGCATAACAGCACAGTATATATGAGCTTAAAAGAGGAAGACTTATTTATATGTACTTATATATATGTATTAAATCTGAGTTACTTTACTTTATGTCTTTGTGGTTATATGATCTTTGTCTTCTGAAACAAAAAAAAACTAAATGGTTTTTGTTTGTCTTTGTATTTCTAGATACAATACATTTTAAAAGGAAAACTCAGGGCCATTGGAAGTGGAAAACTTGCTATTTTTCCAAAGACTACTTTTTAGATTCTCAGGACAAAGATATATACATTGTTTGGAAACTTTGTGTAGTGTTTACAACATGAATCTAGAGGAAGCGAAGAGTTTAACAGTACATATCCTTGCCTTTCCTATCACTTAAGAAATGCTGGAAAATAGGAGTGCCTACTTTCTATTTATGGCACTAACAAAAGCATCAATTTAGGCAATTGCCTGCTCTTAAATCCCTTGTCACTTCTATCGGTGTACGTGCCAGTGAGTTCTCAAAGTCTAAATGACCAGACACAGTATTTGGCTGAACTTTCCTCTTCCTTCCACTTATTGAAGGTTTGACTAATAGTCCTGAAGTAAGAGCTTAAAATAGATTCACCTATTAACAGCTAGGACTTGGTGCTGGCTAATTACACTTTATTGCTTCTTCGTTGCATAATGTATGCTGTTCCAAGTGGGATTTTCTCACTGATTTTGAAATATCTGGTGCTCACATTTTCGCATGTCACCTTACTGGGATTCGCATGTGTCTGTAAACGCAGAGCCAGCGGGTGGGGAACAGCATGACCAGGAACACTTTCACAGGCAAGGACTCTAATTTGTAGAAAGTAAAAGCAGCGTGGCAGGTTGGGCTGCTAGCCACAGGTCAGCAATTTCAAACGACTGGGTGCTCCTGCTCTGGTAGAGAGTTCCACTCTCTTAAACTGTCCTACAGTGTCACCATGCGTCAGCATAAACTCAATGGCAATGAGTTTGTTTTTGTTGTTGTTTTGGGTGTTTACTCTTTGGATCACGTTTGTTTTACTATCTGAAGCATTTACATACATAATTAAAACCATCAACTAAAATATATATTTGAAATGGCGCTTGTTCTGATTTGGAGCTATGTAAAGAGCCCGGGTAGTGCTGTCAGGTACCAGTTGGACCACTAACTCCAAGGTCAGCAGTTAAACTCCAATCCCCCCATGGGAGAAGGAGGTCGTCACCAGCCTCCATAAAGAGTTACAGCCTTAGAAACCCTGTCTCTGAAACCTGCTGTCAGAATTGACTCACTGGCCAGTCAATGTGTTTGTGTGTGTGAATATATGATGGTCAAGTGTTGGGCTGATAACACCGGGCTGTAGGTTCAAATTCATCAGCTACCCCATAGGAAGGATGAGTTTCTCTGTTCCCATGGAAATTTACAGTCTTGGAAACTTGAAAGAGTGGTTCTGCTCTGTCCAAAAAGGGTTACTGTGATTTGGAATTGTTTCTCTGGCTCTGGGTTTCATTTGCCTCGTGGTTAGTTTAATTGTACCCCATAACTCACAACTCAGTGCCATCAAGTAGGTTTTGACTCACAGTGACCCTACAGCACGGAGTAGAAGTGCTCGTGCTAATTTTTAAAACAGTAATTTTTCATAGGGATTGAAAGCCTCTTTTCCCTACTGAGGAATGGCTGGTGGTTTTGAACTGTTGATCTTGCAATTAGTAGTCCAATGTGTAACCGCCTACACCAAGAGGGCTCCTGGTTATATACTACAGAGGTAGATATATCCACCCCTCTAGACAAAATGTTCAGGTTTGAAAGAAATATTTCAGAGGCCTAAGCTTGGAGATGATATAAAAAAATCATTGAACTTTAGCAATTTTCATTTTATCAATATGTTGAATTAGGCTAGAAGAGTACTTAGAACAAACACTAGAAACCCCACCTTAAGGTGCCAAGAATCATAGACCGAAGGAGAAAGTAAGGAACACTCACAAAGTGCTCTCCTAGAACAATAGAGTCACAAGGGATTAAGATATGTAGGAATAAGTCATAAAGTGCCAATTATGTGATCATAAATGACTCTTCTAACTACAATTTTCGTGACATGCTCAGTGCAAAAGAAATTATTGTGGAATAAATGGAAGGTGGGACATCAAAGGGAGTTAGTGCTATTTAATAGTAACCAGTACTGTATTTGGAAAATATAGTACCTAGAAGAGACTAATTTTTAAACAATAATAAAAGTTATTGAGCTATAGCCAATTAATATGACCCTTTGAGCTGTAATTCCTCATGTGATAGGTTCTCTTTCTGGCCTCTCTGGCTGTGCCTATCGGCCCACTTTTAAGGGGGAACTCTATCTACTATGCCAGCGGACAGGATGAGGTGACCTTAGAGATGGTGGGAACCAAGTCACACTCTTTCCTCAAGGGCATCTTTGGAGTTTACCTTAGAAGAGGATGTGAACAAAGCCACATCCTTTGTTTTCCTGGAGAGCATCTTTAAGACTCTGGCTTCATTTAGGGTGTCATGTAAGACACCATCCTCTGTTTTCTTGCGTGTGGCATGTATACAGGCCCCACTGTGTAGTTCTATACACACCTCACATCATCAGAAAAGTCAGACCTCTATTTCCTGAATGAGCTGTGGTAGACAAGAGGACTAGCTGTGACTTTTGTATGTTTTGGGCTCCTGGAACTTGACTGTGCAATTGGCTCACCTCTGCCTGACCTTCAGATTTGAGACAGAGCCACACCCATCACCATGTGACACATTTCTTCAAAGTTTCCGTGGATGTTGCAATGAAGCACAACATATATTCCAGGGAGGATTGGGAAGGGGAATGGAGCAGAATGGCATCTTGGAAAACTTGGAATTTGGGGAGATCTTTAATCTCCACCGCCTTGAGACTAGTATTAGTTCTTCTAAAAGGATTTGTTACCAGTTATACATGCTCGTTATAGAAAATGAAAATTGCCTAGCATTATTAAAAGCTAAAGTGCAACATAACTTTAAATCCTGCCTCTGAAAGTAAATTCCTTTGAACATATTCATCTGCTTAAATTATTTATCCTGCCATTGGTTAGATAAGGTTAGGCAGATTTATCATTTTTCTAGTCAACATAAATATTTTTCATATTCTCATTTTCCTAAACAATTTATATATTCTCCTATATCTATCTATGTACATAGCAGTTATTTATATATTAGCCATATAACTAAAATTTTGAAGTTTTACTTTTTTGTTTAATTTTATTTGTGATTTTTTTACTGAATTTAAATTTACAATATTTATGCATTCAAATAATTATTCCCATTTCAAAGGCATTCAGACTCAGAGGGAATGGAGATGTTAAAAGTCTGATAGAATCAAACACTATTTTAATGCAAAGGAAAGAGTAATGTAATAGGTGAAGGAAATAAGAGTCGGTGAAAGGATGGACTTACAAACTCAAAAACAGAATGACCAGTGAACAAAACAAAGGAGCCCTGTTCTTCAGGCACAAGAGGAGAGTAAACATTTGGTATATAGATATAACTGAGTGAGCAAATAACTTGAGGGGTTTGATGAAGATAGGAGATTTTTAAAAATTAGGCTTAAATATTGGTTTATGGCTAATGGTACACGACTATAACTGAAAAATGAAAACAACAAGGTCGTTTGCAATTAGAATGATTTCATCATTGACTGGGAACATTTCCTCATGCAATATGTCCCAAAGAACAAGGTCCTTAGATACAGAATTAGAAATTGGCTTTAAAATGATCACCATTCATATATCATAGCAACCTATGCCCTTAAAAATGGTCTGGCAGTGACTGAGACATGTGTTTTCATTCATCTAGCTATGCTTACCAATCAACTTATTTTGGGCTTTATGTTCTTCAGTTATGAAAATTCCAGTAAAGTTAAAAATATAGTCTTCTCACCAATTTTCAAATTGATCACTGACTGATGTGTTTTAGACTTTTTAGTGCTTATTCACCACAATACGGAAGATGTAGATCACTCCAAAATGTATTTGAAATATAAATACTCTGAGTTATGTCTATCTTTTTGAAAATAAAATCTATAACATATTTAAGTTAAGATATTTACATAATATATTTAAAATAAAACTTCTTTTAGTGTTTACTGAGAATAAAAAACCTAAGAGAAATCCAAAAGTAAATTATTATAATATTATCCCTTTGTTATTTTTTCAGCTAAATGATAGGGTGTGTCTGTAAAGAAAATGTGACCATTTTGTTGTTGTCTTCCAGTTAGAAGAAAGGTTTGATCAATTCCCTATGCTATTTATTTTAAGAATGGTCAAGTACATGGATAGATGTAAGTATTAAACATTTCAAAAAGTTGTGTACCTACTTCATTTGTTTAACAATAGTGCTCTTTCCAGATTCTCCTGCTCCTGAAAGAGAGAGATGAGAGTATTATCACCCAAAACATAAAATCTTTATATATGTATTAAGCCTTGTGACTATCTCTTTCCCATGTGTAAAACCTTAACAGATATCTCTCCATGAAAAGAAGAATAATATGCCTGTCGAATCTTAAAATGCCCTAGCTGTCCACTTTCTAGGATAAGAGAAGAGCATAAACCATCTCTATATTTATATTAGATCCTGATTTAGGTCTGGATCCAAAGCAGCCAACAGATCCAATCTATGGGGCAAATCCAGCATGGCCTTTGAACATGGTTTGGAAAAGGTATCTCCTGGCTTTGCAACCCAGTAAGAAGGGTTCCCAGCTTTGTAGTCTGAATGAATACTTATATAGCCCCTTCTATTAAGTAATAAAACAAAGCCATGAGGCCATAGTCGCCTTTATTTCCAGAACCAGTCAATATAAAGCTATGTAGGAATTCATTGCATTCTGCAAAGAAATACAAAAGTGCTGAGAGTGAGGTGATGAGCCCGATTGCATAACCTTGATTCCAACAGAGCTCGTTGGTCTAGAGCGTGATTCTCCCCTGGGGTATGAGAGCTTCTGGGCTCAAGGCTTGGAGGAGCAATAGTGTTCACATCCCAGGTGGCATCGTGAAGTAAGTAGTGGGCTTCTAACCACAAGGGCAATAGTTCAAAACCACCAAGTGGCTCCAGGAGAAGGTCCCCATGACTCTTTTCCCCA
The DNA here is from genome assembly GCF_050624435.1 of Tenrec ecaudatus. Classification (NCBI taxonomy): domain Eukaryota; kingdom Metazoa; phylum Chordata; class Mammalia; order Afrosoricida; family Tenrecidae; genus Tenrec; species Tenrec ecaudatus. Next base: position 118,553,058 of record NC_134538.1, on the reverse strand, counting down.
TAAAGAGTGACATTTTCAGAAACTCACAAGGACAGTTCTACACTGCCTTATGGGGTCACTCTGAGTTGGAATTAACTTAATGGCGCTAGAGACCAAAAGTGTCTTCAGTACGTCTTTCAACACCTTGCGTTCTTCATCTTTAATTGGAGGATACTTGTTGCTCACAAAATTATTGGATGACATTGTTGACATAGAAATGTAAAGCAATGCTATCTAAAAATCCCAGCATGTTTCCTGACATGAACAACTTTATATGTTATTGTAGGCACAAAACCCTAAATGTATGTAACAAATGACATTGGAGCAAGGGGATGCTTATCTGGAAAAGAGCATCACCTCTATTCTTACAATCTATCTCAAGTTAATTTGAAATTAATATGCATATATAATAAAATTATATATAACACAAAACTTGTAAGTAAAAACTAAAACTATTTTTTGTGATCAGTGCTTTTGTTGCTGTTGTTATTTTCTTTCTTTCTTTTTTTTTAATTAGGGGCTTGTACAACTCTTATCACAATCCATACATATACATACATAAATTGTATAAAGTAAATTCTTTGTCCTAATCATTTTCGAAGCATTTGCTCTCCACTTAAACCCTTTGCATCAGGTCCTCTTTTTTCCCCTCCCTCCCTGCTCCCCCCTCCCTCATAAGCCCTTGATAATTTATAGATGATTATTTTGTCATATCTTGCCCTATCTGGCGTTTCCCTTCACCCCCTTTTCTGTTTTCCGTCCCCCAGGGAGGAGGTCACATGTAGATCCTTGTAATTGGTTCCCCCTTTCCAACCCACTCACCCTCTACTCTCCCAATATCACCACTCACACCCTTGGTCCTGAAGGGATCATCCTCCCTGAATTCCCTGTGCCTCCAGCTCCTATATGCACCAGTGTACAACCTCTGCTCTATCCAGACTTGCAAGGTAGAATTCGGATCATGGTAGTGGGGCAGGGGGTGGGGGTGGGGTGGGGGGGAAGCACTTAGGAACTGGAGGAAAGCTGTGTTCTTCATCGGTGCTACGTCGCACCCTGACTGGCTCATCTCCTCCCCTAGAGAGGTCTTTTCAACCAAAATGTGATCAAAATTTACTTGTGACAAAAAAAGTGAAACAATAAGTATAAAAAGTGATTAACTGTATTCTAATTTTAAAATGTTTCCTCCTCAGCAGACACTGTTTAGGGAAAGAAAAGAGAAGCCAATGGCAATGGGAAAATATTTACAACACATGTCAGACAAAGGATGGATATCTAGGTATAGAAGGAAATATTAAAAGATGAAATGGATATGCTAAATATTTCTACTCATCTGGCAAATGTTCAATAAAACCATAATGGAATGGAATTATACATTCACTGGAGTGATGAAAATTTTAAAATTCTCACAACACAAAGTGTGGGCAAGGATGTAGACTCACTTGAAACTGATTACATTATTGGTGAGTGTAAAAATTATATAGTCACCTGGGAAAATAATGTGGAAATTTCTTTAAAAATTAAACACATACTCATCATAACCCTAGATATTTTCCCTAAAGGAATAAAAATGTTTGTCTTTTAAAATATATTTGCACAAGTACCAATAACAGTTTTATTTGTAATAGTTACAAAATTGTAAGGCCCCAAACTCCCATTGATATGCAAGTGAACAAAAAATGGCATATATTTATAATGGAATTTTATCAGCAATATGAAAGAATAAACTGTGATATGTGTAACAACATAAATTAATTAAAAATAAATACACTCCGTGGAAAAATCAGGATACCAAATAGTACATGTCAATTCATTTATGTAGAAGTCTGTGAAGATTAAACCAAAGTATAGTAACATATCACTGGTTAGCTGGGCCTGGGAGAGAAGGAAGTCATGATTACATTAATCTGTGGAAATTCAAGGGTAAAGAAAATGTTCAGTAACTTGATCATGTTATGGGTAGATACATCTATCAAAACTCAGATTTATGCCTAAAGCATAGGGGAGCTATTTACATCCATTATAGCTCATGTTGTCCCAAACCCCATCAACTTTCTCACCCTCCCTGTTCCTGTACTTTTCCCAGTCCCTGTCCCTCCCCCTAGCCCTCGCTGTCCTTCTCTCCTTCTAGGTAACATTGCAGGTCATCATCAAGAATACACAACATACTTGAACAATTGTAAATTTATAATTGTGTTACTATCAAGAATATATGTATGTGCATTATCATTTATATCGTCTATCATGTATATATAGTTGGCTATCATGTTCATTTTTTACCCGTATGCACACCAGTCATTTCTATTTTTGTGTTTTAAACAGTAGGATACATGCACTGCGACAATGGCACTGTAGACTTCCGGGGGGGGAAATCTGGATGATTTTGAATATAGAGTTGACTGCCTTTTGAAAAGAAAGTAAAGGTGAATATGTCTCGTGAGAGAATTGGATTAAAGTCATTATAATATGTAGGGTGTAGTTGGAATACAAAATGCGGTTAAAAATTTTCAGTAATCCTAGCCATTCAAAGGATAGGGTCAGTTAAGGTGCAAAGCCAGGCAATATTTTCATAATTTGAAATTTTTTATTTTAGAGGTAGGAGGAAGAAGAAATAAACAAAACAGGGATTTGCCTAAAGTTGCTCACGTTCAGTAATACAAACTAGGTAATAAATTTTTGAGTTTTAATCCCTAATAAATCTCTTAAACGTTGTTGAGGGAAACTCATAACTTGGGAATAGATATGAAATTATATCACGACTGTATCCTCAGATTTAGCCAACCATTTACAGAATGAAGATGATATTGAACTACCTGGAAAAAGGAAATGTCTACGTGGTTCAAAATTTTTGCTCCAAACTTGTTTGCAAATGAATCACTATTTAGTCTCCTAATAACCTTGTCGGTGTTCCTAATAGAAAGTAAAATAATTGATATATTCCTGGGAGTTTCAGACACTCGCCCCTCTAGGTCTAATGTCTTTGAAGTCCTGCTATTAATTTAGAACAAAATGTCAAAGAAGCATTGCTATCGAGTCGATGTCTACTCAGTGCGACACTGCAGGACAGGGTGGAACTCCTCCGTACAGTTCTGAGCCTGCAGTTCTTTGTGGGAGTAAAAGGCCCATCCTTCTCCCAAAGAGTCGCTGGTGGTTTTGAATCTCTGACCTTATGGTTCACAGCCCACCACGTGACCACGACACCACCAGGGCTCTTTCAAAGTTGGACAGCTCAGGAAGATTTTAGATTTTCCAGGGAAAAAGATCAAATATAGGAAGACTACTAGACGTTGCATACACCAGGATGGCATTCTATCGCCTTGTTTGACTAAAATAGTATGCTTTTGCATGAACAAATGAATTATGATTTTAGTATGATTTTACATTCGTAAAAGTGATAGGAGTTTGGTCCCTTGACATCTCAGAGTTTTATTCAAATTATATTACAACCTATATTAAATCAGAGGACCCTGACCAATTTCTCTAGAATTGTAATCAAGCTTTAAAATGCTGCGTTTGCATTTCCCCGTTCTTTCTTCTCTTGCTCTCCTGGCGTTTGTTCTCCTTTAACTTGCCTCCAAGTTCCAATTTACTTATAGACTTGCCCATCTTCCACAAGGTCGGGAACCACTGCTTTTGTTCACCGCCATATGCCAAGAGCCTAAAGCAACACCTGCTTAATAGTAGAGGTCAACATAATATGGGACTTAACTCCAGATTCAAACATTGGACGTGTTCCTCGTCCCCTGTGTCTTTGTCTCCCCTCTTCAAATGGTTCGGCATGGTTTGCTATGTTGTCATCAACCCAAGTGAACAAGCACAGCTGTATTTAAGTGGGATTTTCTTTCATAATTCGTGTCTTTTATTCTGGGCATATGGAAATGTGTGTCGTTTCTGCAGTTGCCGGCCACAGCTGCTCGTGTCCTATGCCATTGAGGAAATGAGAGTGGGAAAGCTGTGGGAACAAAGATGGCCTGCCTGGTGTTGGTTCTTCTTTTGAGTAAGCCTGCAGAGTTTGGGATTTAACGACTATCCAGTCTATAACTACTCACTCCAAACCAAACTCTCTCTCTCATTGCAACCCCATATGCGACATGACGCATAGCGACCCTAGAGGACAGAGTAGAAATGGCCCTGTGGAGGTTTCTGTGATTGGCTAAGTGTTTATGGAAGTAGAAAGTCTCATCTTTCTCTCACGGAGCCTCTGGTGGTTTCAATCTGCTGATCTTGTGTAACCTTGTGATTACAACCCAAGTGTAACTCTATGCCACCAGGGGTCCCAGGACCACAGAAGTTGAAATTTGATGATACAGTTGGGGACTTCAAAATAAACCGGAACAATTTTATCATATTTCCTACATAGAGTTACATTAATAAATCAAGCATGAGATACAAGATGGGAGATAGTCATCTAATTTAACAGAGATGACTAGATTTAAAATAAAAACATTTGAAAATAGATAAATTCAGAGCAAAATGGCACCTCATTCATTTTAAGAAGCTAAATATTTCTTTGTGAGAAAGACCAAACCAAATATCTGAGCTTAATGTGCCCCACACCCTGGTTGGCTGCTTTTAGTTGTGTGCTAAGTACCCCCAGAATGTGCAGAAATTGGAAAGAAAGGTTATCCAGTATGCTAATAAAACTGTTCTCGATACGTTTTTACTCCATGACAGTAGACGTGAGCATTGCAAGTTGCAGCATTGTCCGAGGCATAGATGATTAAATAGCTTAGATTGGCAGAACGTCCCACTTCTCTAAAAGTCGATCTTCATTTTTGCTGAATGGATAATGTCAGCGTTATTGGAGGTTTGGGAGAAAGGGACTCCCCAAGCCATGGAAACCCCAATACTCGGCAAGACGGAGTATTTTATGTTGCACTGTTTTTCACCAGGGTGGAAACAATTGTAGGTTGGTCTTGGAGAAAATCTGAGACTGAGAAAAGATGTGTCATTTTTAAGTGCCGAGTATTTTTCTCTCCATAATGATATCATGGTCTTACTTCTATGATGAGCCAAAGTTGATTTAGAGCACTTGTATTTAAATTAATTATCTAAATACACGATATTAATTGAATATCAAGAGTTCTTCAGAATTGTTCAACCAGGTGATGAATAAAGATTCCCATCAAAATTTCATTAGAGCAGCTCTATATTTGGTAATGAATCATAGATTTATTAGAAATTTAGACCCCCAAAAAGCCTTTTTTAGGCTATATCATCAGCAAGATGACGTCTATTCAGAATGGACTTCTGTTCTATGATGTTAAGGCAGCTGAGTCCTCAGGATGTGTGCTAGGAAGTCAGGAGAGTAAAACCTCATGAAACTGCGTATAAAACATGAATAGCTCCTTCAGAGGTCACTATGGGTCATCTTTGCTTCAAACACTGAAGGTACAATACACTCATTTAAAGGGAAAAATGGAAAAGCTAATCTCTCCAACATGTCATTTGTTATTATTTGGAACCTGATATCAAAGAAATTTCAGAAATATATAGTTCATTTCCATGTTCACAAGGATTCTAGGTATTAGTTCACAAAGATCCTTCCATTTTTGCAGGATTAGGTCATGTTACTGAGCGCAGCATACACATCAAAACACCACGTTCCCATATGCTGAGGGCGTCCTAAAATAACTTCTTCCTTTCACATTGAGTCATCACTAAAATTAATTTCTGGGGCAAGGGGTACTAAGGGAATGTTAACATTGTATAATTTATTTCTCTGAAGTAGATAATTTATATGATGACTAAACATTTCAATTATACTTAATCCAATCTTTAACACTAATACATTATTTTATTTTAGTAAGAATTTTAATCTGAATTTTACTTGCTCATAGAAAAATAATTTTAAAGATACACATTATCTTTTGCTGTAACTATACTTCAAAGGAACATACAAGAATCGATTTTTCATTTGATATATTTTGTTAAAACATGCAAGGTGAGATGATATGCTTTGTATTATAATCACACATACAAATTTCTCTAGATGTCCTTAAAAATCACGTAACTCTCAAATACAAAGAAACCTTAGAAATCAACCAGCTCTGTACGTCTCTTCCTTCCAAGTATGAGACGTGAGTTCCGGAATGATTTTAGTACTCATCCAAAGGTGCAACTTGACCTACAAACAACAAAAAATATGTGATTCCTGATTTCCCCTTTACCCTTTCCATCTATGTCATGTTGCTTTTGTCTGAGTTTTATTTTGGTAACGTCCAGCATCATAGTGTTTTCAGCACATGAAACATCAGATACTAAGCTATCATAAACTATTTTGAATGTGCTAATTCTAAATTAAAATGAAAGCCGGTCATTGTTATGGAAATACTGCCCACCACAAGATAGGAAAATGGAATGGGTGTTCTCGTGTTTCCGACGTCAATTAACACGGGTTTGTCCTCACATTGGACTTTGACTATATACCTCAATCAATTTTAATGCCTGGGAGTCAGTTTCCTCTTTTGTACAATTAAATGATTACCATATACCTAAGAATATTGATTATTAATATAGGAACAACTGTGAAAACAGGGCACCACCTGGCAGCGTTTCCCTCTGTTATACACGGGGCGGGCGCTATGGTTTGGAAGGGACCCAGTAACACCCAGCAACACCGTCACCTCTCACTGCTTGAGGGCGTGGAAAGCCCCGGGACATCGCTAACTGGGAGACCCAGGAGCTAGGGAGTCCTCAATCGCTTTCATATTTGAAGAATAGCCTCACTTCTGGAAGATATTTTGAAGGTTTTTCGTTCCTTCATGCCTTTCTCATGAACCTGCGTTCTAGGCGCCTTCCTCTCAGAACCACCTCGTCGCGTGAAGGTTAAACGGCCTTGGGAACATTGAGCACAGAAATTGGTGTTGTAGAACAACACTGATACTGTGTTACTGTATCGCGGGGGTTTTGTTTGATCAGCCTCACTCTGGGTATCTGTATCTCCAGGGAAATATTTTCTTAACAAAAGTCGTATTTACTTTGTCTCCTTTTTTGATAGCTTCAGTACACTATTTGCCAATATTGAGTTTACAGTATAGTTATTACATTTTCCTTATTTATCTTCATATCAACGCTTACCAATTACAGTTGCATATAACACAAATATAATTAACTTAAAACCTAAATTAACTATATTTTAACTATATTTTTGTAAAAATGCAGTTTTATAATTTGGCTATTCTGCTAATTGGGATGACTTGGAATCTTGGTCTTGCTATCTCTTACCATGCTCCATCAAATGCTCAGGTTTGCTAGTTTGCAAGACCTTCTCAAAAATGTTAAATCTCCTTAAATAATCATGATTTTCCCCTTCTAGTTTCTAAGGCATTTAGCAATTTTCTAACTCAGATTTTAAGAAAGTCTCACAAATAAAATGCCCATAAAAATTAATAAATCCTACTCAAAATTATGCCAAATATACAATTTAACAATGCAACTCAAATGAGAAGCAGCATAACAACTTAGTCATAGTACATAGATCCATGAAGTCTTCAAATATTTTTCAAATACAAGATGTGCTTATACTTTTAAAGAAATAAAAAGTCAAACAAATTTATAAAATAATTTTAAACAAAATTGAAAAGTAAATGAATAGAATTTCTAGAATTGAAAACCAGAATAAAATGTTCACTATATCTGTTGCTTTTTCTTTTTAATGGGTGTAAGTTTCCAGAGAAGATCATCAGTTTTGCATTCAGTAGTTCGCACACATTTACCTTCACCTCATTCATTGCAATCCCCTCACTTAACCCGCTGCCTCCCTGCCCTTCACGTTTCTATGCCTTCTTCTTTACCAACGCTTCTAAAATTTGCCCTTAAGTAATTGCTGTCCTTTTAATTCCAGATGGTAAATTATGTTATGGTGTGCATAACTCGCATAACTCACATAACTTACCTTTATACACCTGTCTATTGTTTGACTGAAAATTAAGCCAAGTGATGAGTTCGAGTTCTAGATCTGAGAGTGATTACAGCCATAGTCTTGGGGTTTCCAAAGATTCTATCAAAGCGGTAAGCCTAGTCTCTTTTATGATTGTGAGTGTTCTAAAATTTCCTTCTGCTCTACCTAAAAATCAGCAGATGTGTTTGAACTACTGTCCCTGTGGTTATCCGCCTAAAGCATAAGCCACCATGCCACTGCAGCTCCTTCCACTCTCTCCACTCTTCCAGCTTCTAATGTGACCCCCTTTCAGAGCAGGTGATAGTGGTGGCTGGGGACCATTCAGTTCTGCCTCAACATCATTCAGACTGATGCTTGAGTGTTCGTTTAGTTCACTGGACTAATTATTGTCAAATATTTTTCATTTTCATCACATAAAGACCAATAGTTTCACCAGACATGGCTGCTTACCAACTTTTAAGGCCACCACAACAGAAGGTAGATATTTTTGTGATCTACCATATATACACAAGCATAAGCCAAGATTTTCAGCACATGTTTAATGCAGTTTTGTGGTAAAATTAGGTACCTCGATTGATATTCAGGTCGGCTTATACTCAAGTATATACAGTATGTTGTGTCCAGTAACTTTAGTGTCAACAAAAAAGTAATTCAGTGTCATTGTTCCTTCTTGAAAACACTAGTCTTATATGCCTTCCCAGAAGACGAGAACCCAAAGGCACTGTTTTTTAAAGATAGCTTAATGGGACCGACAGTTCTGGGGGGACTTGGGGTGGGGGGGTAGGGGGGTAAGGAAGTGGTGATAACAAACCCAGGGACAAGGGAAAAACATGGGACCCCAAATGGTAGAGAAGGGGGAGTGGCAGGCCTGGTGGGAAATGATCAAGGGTAAGGTTGCTTAGAGAAGAGGTATACTCTAGCCCAGGTGGCGATGAAGCATGGTAGTAGGGCAGGAGGAAAGTCAAGGGAGATGGAGGAAAGAGCTAGGAGTCAAAGGGCATTCATGGAGGTCTAGACAAAGACATGTACATGCAAATATATATAGGAGGATGGGGAAATAGATCTATGTGTCTATATTTATAGGTCAAATATTAAGGTGGCGGAAGGACCTTGGGCCTCTACTCAAACACTCCCTCAATGCATGAATACCTTCTTTTATTAAATTGGAACTCTATGATGCTCACTCTCCCGACACAACGGCTGGAGCCAAAGTGGGTGAAAAAGCAAATGTGGTGAAGAAAGCTGATGGTGCCCGGCTATCAAAAGAGATAGTGACTGGGGTCTTAAAGGCTTGAAGATAAACAAGCGGCCATCTAGCTCAGAAGCAACAAAGTCCACATGGAAGAACACACCAGCCTGTGTGATCGAGTGGTCCCGAAGGGATCAGATATCAGGCATCAAAGAACAAAAAATCATATCATTGACTGCACACCTCCATGATAGGATCGCTGAAGACAAATGGGTGCATAAGCAAATGTGGTGAAGAAAGCTGATGGTGCCCGGCTATCAAAAGAGATAGTGTCTGGGGTCTTAAAGGCTTGAAGGTGAACAAGTGGCCATCAAGCTCAGAAGCAAAAAAGCCCACATGGAAGAAGCACACCGGCCAGTGCGATCACGAGGTGCCCAAGGGACCAGGTACAAGGCATCATGCAAAAAAAAAAAAAAAAGATATAAGTGTGTGTATGTACGTGTATATATGTGTATATGTGTATATGTATGTATATATATGTATATATATCATATTAAATGAAGGGGGAAGTGCAGAGTGGAGACCCAAGGCCCAAGTGTCGACTAATGGAGATCCCCTCATAGAGGGGTTTAGGAGAGGAGATGGGTTAATTAGGGTGTGAGGTAGTACCGATGAAGAACACAGCTTTCCCCCAGATCCTGGATGCTTCCTCCCCCAAACTACCATGATCCGAATTCTACCTTGCAGGGCTGGATAGGACAGAGGCTGTACACTGGTGCATATGAGGGTTGGAGGTACAGGGAATCCAGGGTGGATGATACCTTCAGGACCAAGGGTGTGAGGGACGATGCTGGGAGAGTGGAGGGTGAGTGGGTTGGAAAGGGGGAAGTGATTACAAGGATCCACATGTGACCTCTTCCCTGGGAGAGGGACAGCAGAGAAGGGGGGAAGGGAGACTCCGGATAGGGCAAGAAATGACAAAACAACGATGTATAAATTACCAAGGGCATATGAGGGAGGGGGGAATGGGGAGGGAGGGTAAAAAAAAAGAGGACCTGATGCAAGGGGCTTAAGTGGAGAGCAAATACCTTGAGAATGATTGGGGCAGGGAATGTATGGATGTGCTTTATACAATTGATGTATGTATATGTATGGACTGTGGTAAGAGTTGTATGAGTCCCTAATAAAATGTAAAAGAAGAAAAGAGAAAAAAATGATTAGGGCAAAGACTGTACAGATGTGCTTTATACAATTGATGTATGTATATGTATGAACTGTGAAAAGAATTGTATGAGCCCCAATAAATTGTTTAAAAAAAAAGATAGCTTAATGACAAATGATATTGTTATGCAAGATCTAAAATGTACTTGTAAATGGAACATCTTCACACACTGCAGATGTTTTATGCATACATAGGGAGTACCACTCCCAACCCCCCAACCCCCACCCCCAAAAGAAAAATCCTCCACTGGCAGAGCTAACTTTCTCAAAGTTAGTACACCCAGTGGTGTCTCCTGGGAAGGTTCTCACAGGTCATAAAAGCAGTTTTACTTAAACCTTGGGGTTTTTTTGGTTTTTTTTTTTTTTTGGTGGTGGTGGTGGTGGTGGTGGTGACCTTGGTTTTGTTTTTGTTGGGTTTTTTTGTGATGAATGATTTAAGAGAACAGCATGTAGCTGGGAAATTTTGTTTCCTGATTGGGAAAATGCCACTGAAACTGTTGCAGTGTTGAACACAGCTCGCAAGGACAGCACTGTGGGAAAAACTCAAGTGCATGGGTGGTTTTCTTTCAGAAGAGCTGAACTCTCCATTGATGACAAACCTCATACTGACGTCCATCAACTTCCTGAACTGACGAAAATGTCAACTTGGAGTGCATTTGGAGTTTATTCCACCACATCAGACTGTTCATCAAGCTTTCTATGTAGATGTTCTGAAAAGATTGCATAAGTGTATGACCAAAAAGGCCTGCTTTTTGGCAGATGATGGACTGGTTTTGCCACCACAACAATGTACCTGCTCACGCAGCCAACTCAACTCAGTTTTTAGCAAAAAATAAAAGCATGCCTCTTTTGCCCACCCACCTTGCTCACCTGACCTCGCTGCATGTGAATTCTTTTTGTTTCCACGAATGCAAAGGGACATGAAAGGACAGTGATTGGACATTGGAGCAGCTGTGAGGAAATCAAGGGAGGTGCTGTCAGCCATCCAAACAGATGAGTTTGAAACATGTTTGCAAGAATGTTAATCACATATTTGACAAATGTATTAAGTGTAATGGAGAAGATTTTGAAGGTGATAAGTTTGTTGTTTTTTTAAATAAAAATTAAATATATAGCTTTGAAAATAAATCCTGGTTTTTGGGAGGGGGAACAACCCATTGTACATCTATTTGTTGAATAGATAAACGAATAAAAAGTAAATTCTACTGACTATTCAGGATAAAAGAGGTAATGTTAAATTTTAACCTAAAAGCATCCCAAGAAATCATGTCATCTTTAGCATGAAGCACCTGTATCACAGTGCACTCGGGTCCTTTTTAAGTTACCTGCCAGTGTAGGAGGTAAACTGTACACGAAGCTCTTAGAAAGTTTGAGCCGATACTGTTATGACTTAAACAGCAGTGGGAAGAAATATATCGACTTTTCTTTCAATGAAGTTGCTTGATTGCCTCCACAACGTGTCTTGAAAAGCAATAGAAAATTTAGCATTTTTTAAATTTAAATTCATATTCAGGAATCATACCAAACCAAAAAGTGTTATTGGTTTGTTTTTGCAGATATGTTCTAGTGGTTTATTTTTTTACACTTTTTCTCAAAATGCTTCTTTCTCTGATATGGCATGTAGGATTTAGTCATCTTGAATACATGTAAGACAGCATAGAAAACTTCATGGCTTGTTTTAAAAGAAAATAATTATGACTAAAACACAACACTTGCTGGTAAAAAAACTATGAGAAGTCAGTGTTTAAAATAATATAGCTACCACAATTAATATGGTAAGTTCTAATGTATTAAGGACTGAAATAGAGTTTGGGGAATGGTGCTCAATATTGATGACAAAAGGATTTTCACCAAATATTAATTGGTACCAATTTGGATAAAGGATGGTATAAGAGTAATTCACTTGAGAAAACATATATACTTCATCTAATCAGTGTACCTTGCAGATTAATTCACAGAGTAGCATAACTGAGAGTATATAATATGGAGTTATATGTCAGGAGGCCCTAGCTTTAAATTTACTTAAGTAAACTGAGTCTTATGCAGACCATTTTATCCTCAGAGAAAATTTCTCTTAATGAGTGTTTGATCACACACCATTTCTCTTCACATTTTGAGATTTTATCTATGCCAAGCCTTCTTGATTTTTATCACTATAAAAGAGTTGACAGACGAAATTGTATCTGGAAAGGGTCATAAACAGAAGAAGACCCTTGACAAGATGAATTGATACAGTGAACTGCCATAATGGGATCAAGTATAACAATTGTGAGGATACCTCCTTCAGTCCCCCGGGGCGTTTGGCCACAAGACTGATCAGACCTGCATCCGCCCTGCGACCTGCCTTAGCAATCCTGACACCACCTCTCCCTCCCACAGTTGGCCCTACTTTTCAGTGGTGTTTGATGATCCATTACAATGGCCATGCTAAGCACAATGCTCACAGTTTTGAGGTTTATTAGGGAAGTTAACGGGTTCCAATTCATGTGAGAAATGCTCAGGAATACAGTTGTTCAATGAAGACATTTTTCTCTTCTGGGCCCACAGGCAGGCTTCTCTCTGTTCCTCAGTCTCCCGTTCTGGCTTCTATCAAGCTTCGGGAATGTTACAAAGCTCTTTCAGGGCTTCCAATAAGTCCCCAAAGGCATACCAGTAAACGAGAAGCCTTAGCTTGAAGATGCTTCGCTGGAGCTCCGTGGGTCAGTAAACCCAGCTCCCCGCCTCCCCAAGTTTCCAAAGACACTCCACTCCGCAGCCAGGCTCCTGCCCAAAGGATTCCACATGGCTTGCTCCTGAGTTGGGAAGTCCGTCATGTTGTCTCATGCTCTGGCTCCCGGTTTTCCTGTTGCAACTCCTCGGCCCCACCACTGGTGTCTACACTCTCCTACGAATCCAGAAGGTTAGGTGCGCAGGGTTCTTCCGGTCCAAAGACCCACTTCACTTCTGGTTCTTCTCTCTTGCTGGTAGTGAGAGATGGCGCTTCCCTTTCTGTAACAGCTCGTTTTATAGCCGCTCGGGTGGCAGTCACAATGAACTCTGGTAAGAATGACTCACAGCCAAATTACATAATCCAATTAGTATCCGCTCCCACTTTCTTGTCCAGACCCATTAGGAAAAAGAACATCGTTTGGTGGGAGAAATGAAAGCCAAGCTAAAGAATTCATTGCATGGCACTGGTAAGAGAAGAACTTCAAGGAATCAATTGCCCGATGTTAAAATGTCCATTAAGGGCGGCAGAAGATGAACTAGGGGAACAGAATATTTTGAGAATGTGGAGAGAAACATCGCTGAATTGGCTAACATCATTGGAGGGAGGTATATGAAACTGAAAAAATTAAATATGTAAGTATGAAGATTATATTAATATAATAGATTATTATACAATTTTGGCCAAAAAGGGGGAACTTTAATCTATGCTAAATGAGTACCGATTCTACGCAGTAGTCTTTTCAATAGGAGCCCTGGAGGCATAGAGGTTCCCTAATGGGATAACCGCAAACTCAGCAGTTCAAAACCACCAGCCAACGGGCAGGAGGAAAATGAGGCCTGCTCTGTAAAGGGTCATAGTCTCAGAAACCCAGAGGGGACGTTCTATTCCACTCTGTCTATAGTGTCGCTGTAAGCTGGGATTGACTTGACGGCAGTGAGTTTGGGTTTGGGTTTAGGGTTTTTCTACTGAAATAGCAAATATCAAGGCAGGAACGAAACCGACGATTTCTACCAAATCTACTAAATAATTAAGTAGTTATACCCAGATTTAATTAGCATAATAGATATTTTTCATATCTATTGGAGTTTCAACCTGTTTCCCCTTTGATCCCCCTTTTAAAGTTCAAACTCTGTACTAATATAATTGCACGTGAGTGCGTGGAGCGCAGCGTGGGTGGCACAAGGGCTGAGGATCCGAGTACCCAACGCGCAGCGGCGCTCATCCACCAGCCACTCCGGGCAAGAGGGACGGGACCTCGGCTGCAGTCTGCCGCGGTAAAGACCTGTTGTGGTTGTTGTTAGGTGCCATCGGGTCGGATCCACCCATAGCGACATTAAGCACAACAGAAGGCACCACTGCCCTGCCCTGCCCTGCGCCATCCCACAACCGTCCCCATACTTGAGTCCACTGGTGCAGCCACTGAATCAACCCATCTCCTGAGAGCCTTCCTCTTTTGTGCTTCTCCTCGGTGTTAGCAAACATGATCTACTTCTCCAGGGACTGGTCTCTCTTGACAACATGGTCCAAGTAGTGAGGTAAGCCTCACTCTCTTGCCTCAGAAGAGCAACTGTACTTCCAGGATAGATTGGTTTGCCCCTTAGCTGTCCATGGTACTTTCGCGATTCTTCGCGCTATAATTCAAATGCATCAGTTCTTCTTCTGTCTTTTTTATTCTTTATTGTGCAATGGAAAATACCATGGCTTGGGTCAGGAGTACTTTAGTCCTCAGAGGAACGTCCTTGCTTACAGCCTTGGGAATCGTAGGCGACAATTCTAGCCTGTCCTATAGGGCCACTGTATGTCAGAATTGAATTCACAGACATGGGAGCTTTGAGGTGGGAGGTAGATGGAGGAAAATTAAATGAGAAGATACACTGATTGTTTAAAAACTTAAAGATATTTTATGTACTACACTAGCACCTGTTTCATCACCTTACTTTTTTCACCAAACTATGGAAGGATAAATAACTTAAATAGCTCCTGCTCACGGCCCCCAGTCATTTCTGATTTGCACTGAGTAGATGGCTGCTGTGGGGTTTTGAGGCTGTGGTACAGCTGGTGCTTTTGAACTGCTGACCTGCTGGTTAGCCGCTGAACACATAGCTCACTACACCGCCAGGGATCATAGTCATTAATGAATGCTTGTAAAAGTTTAGGGCACCTCTTAAATTAGTATTTCAGGATGTGAATAAAAATGCATATGAAAATGTGATATTTTAGACTCAAGGAATTGTGATTTAAAAACACCAAGTTCAGAATCATATTCTAAGTATGGCATGCTGTAACCAACATTTTACAGCTTTTTTCCTTTAGCTGTACTGATTCATTGAGACAAATGAAGATCAATTGTATGTGTGCAATGTATTTGTCCGGTTCTTGTTGTTGTTCTTTTGTTTTTTTGGGTTTTTTTGTTTTTTTTTAAATTTATTTATTTTTTTAATTTTTTTGTTGTTCTTTTGTTTTAATTTACTTTTGCTCTGGCCTGTTAGAAAGGAAGACATCTGCCCTTTGAGCAGTCCAGGGTGCTACCAACTGCTCTGTTTCATCAGAAAACCCAAGGTTGTAATGTGTGGAGTTGGCTCTGGAATTTTCTATTTATTTCAGAAAAAACTGTCCTTACACTTTGAAGAAAGTTTGAAACTCTTTAGCTAGACCTCTTCTCCCAGTATATTCTACCCGACAGAAAGCAATTTGAGCATTTGCATTACAACTATTAACTCCTTCACAGTTCAGGGGAAAATATCTATAACAAATATATAATGAAAATATATTATTACTGAAAATAGTTTTAAAACTGGATAAGCAAAACAAATAATTGGCAGTGTTATTTAGGGGTATATCCTATTGTGGTCACAGAATCTTTTTTTCATTCTTGATGATAAAATATTTATCAGTTAATTTTAACAGAATCATTCTATGAATCTCTATCTAATTATACAAATGGCAAACACTGGTTATATCGGTATCATCAAATTTTAAAAGATACTTCTTAAACTTGATGAATTAAAATTTAGCTAAAAACTATGGAGAAACTCTAGTGTCTAGCACCTTTTCTTACTCCCAACCAGAGATCCATTGAAACAATAAAAATTAACACCTAGTTAGAAAAAACAAAATGAATAATGATAAATAAGACCTTTGATTTAGCCAAGTTTTATAATCTTTCTGCTTTAACTGATAAACAAAACATTGGCAAAGAAAGAAAATATATACATTTATTGAAACGGAATTTATCAGAGATGTATGACTCTTTTGTAAAATAAGAGTCAGCCACTGAAGTCAAACAAGCAGCGATCTAGCAGGGAAGCAACAAAGTCCACCTGGAAGAAGCACACCAGCCTGGGTGATCATGAGCTGTCAATGGGAATAAGCATCAGAAACTCCAAAACAAGCAATCAGATTGCCATGTAAGAGCGTAGACAAAGTGAAGATCCCAAACCACCCATAAGATAATTGAACAGCCCTTCACAGAGGGCAAACCAAAAGGGGCGATATATCCAGGGGGGCGTATAGCACTGATGAAACTCATAAATAGCCTTTCATTTTACATGGTCCCTCCCCTTACGATTACAGTCTTAGTTTCACCTCATTCATCTTGTGAGAACTGTTTGTGCTCATTTGTGTAATTAAGGTCATTCAATGCATGAAATCCAAGATAGATAAACCCTTCAGACATAGTATGGAGAAAGAGCTGGCGGGGGGAGGGTGGCGGGTGGAGGGGAGCAGAATTGATAGCAATGATGACTGTATAACCACGACCGAAGAGAATGACTAACAGAATTTTAAGAGAACAAATACACTGGATTGTGTAAGATATGGCAAAATAATAATATAGCAGTAAGGGTTCCTGGGGGCAGGGTGGGGAAGGGAGGGATAGGGGAGCTGATATCCAAGAGTTCAAGAAGAAAAGAAAATGTTTTTAAAATGATGATGGCAGCCACTATACAATGAAACTTGCTCTAATTGAATTATGGATTTTATAATACCTGTAAGAGCTCCCAATAAAATGATTTTTTTAAAAGAAGCCATGCTGTGAGACATTTTATAATAGAAAAAATATTTTCAGGGTTATCATTTTATAAAGGCAAGTCACTCAGAGAAGAAATGAGAAAAAGTTATATAATTGGCAGGTAAATCAGAAAATCATACTATCTCAAATGACTTAAAACTCATATTTCACCTTATTCATATTAAATTGTGTTTTCTTCATTCTGCTCTGTTTGTCTAATGAGGTTATGAAATATCTTTTTACCTGTGTCTCACAACAAGTTTTTAGATAGTGTCAGAATCATTATAATTGCCACATTACAGATGATATTTGTTAAATAAGTAGAGCCATTTAGAGATTTGAAAGGTTGATTAGCTAAAATAAATATAAATACATGTAACAATAATATGCTTTATACCTAAATTCTATTCAGTTTCATCTTCCTAATAGCCAATGGATTAAAATATGTTTTAAAACAATATGATGCCTTAAAATGCATTCAGAGGATGCATTAAAAAAATTAGTATAATTTTTAAAACCTAAACTAATTTTCACGGAGTCAATTCCAACTCATGACAACACTATAGAACCAGGCAGAATTTCCCTGTGGGCCGCTGAGACTGTAACAGCTTCCAGAAGCAGAAAACCTCGTCTTTCTTGCAAAGGTGGCTTGAATTGCTGGCCTTCAGTTTCAGCCCCACATGTAGCTGTGACACTATCAGGGCTCACTTAAGAAATAAAGGGAAAGACTATTGCTGATGAGCTGCCTATGAAACTTCTGGAAATTACTGGGTAAAAGTATACTAAAATATAGTTCAGAATTCTAAAATGATTGCTACGTATAGCAGTGGGTCTTAGGAATGAAGAAAAAGTGTACTACATGTCCCCTGTGTTTTTTGGGGTGTCAAAGCTTAATCAGTTCACAGTATGAAAGTTAAACAATCTACGACATAAAGTCTCTTGAAATAAGGAATAAAAGCAATCTGAAATTTGAAATACTGAATATAAGAGAGGAGACGTAGGAAGCCAGCTCCACCCTTATGTAATAGTTTTGTTTTTCTCAACCTTAAGAAAGGCCAGTCAAACATGATTCATAAGTAAAGACTTAAAAATTATCTTAGGAAGTCTACAAAACAGAACAACATATTCATTAAATTGATTTTTTCTTAATAAAATATATTCTTTCTGTGGCTTATTTGTGGGCTAATTTTTGAAGTACAAGATATCGTTGTCGTGATAGCAGTGATCGCATGCACTAGGAATGTATGAGTCACTTCTGGTGTTTCCTAGAAGCCACCTTTTGCTAAGGAAACAGATCTAATATCTGCTCTGTAATTTTACTTAAGGTTTGAAGAGCATCTTTTTAAAAATATATGTATGCAAGGTATGACCCTTTAATTATAAAGTAACACTTTGAAAACCGCTCAGATTCAGTGAAACCTCATGTCCAATAAGATCAAACGATGTATGTATTTCACCATCCATACTGCATTTGAGAATTTGGTGTTTTTGTGTTTAGGCACCTATGAAATGACCTTATAATATGAAGATGTATATAAAAATTAGGCAATACTTAATTTGAGATTCTAATTTTTACCAGATGCTCTGGTGACATGATCATTAAAAAGAAAAAATTAGGCTTTTAACTAAAAAGTGGGCAGTTATAACCAACTAGTGACTCCAATAGGAACAAAGACATAGACATTTGTTCCTATAAGGTTTACATCATGGGAAATCCTATGTCTTGGATATACATACATAAACATATATATGCAAACATACATATGTATAACTGCCCATCTGCCCACTGTTCAATAGGTTTACCATGATGTGGAATCAACCCCATGGCACACAACAGCAGCAGCCAAGTGATCCAAAGATGCCTTGCATTGAGTAAATCTACTGCATAAACCAAAACCTTACTGCCATCGAGTTGATGCCAACTCATAGCCGCCTACAGGGCAGGGTAGAGTTGTCCCTGTGGGTTTCCTAGACTGTATTCAAATTCAAATAAGTACAAAACTTCACATTGGAAAATGCTAGTAACATCGATATTAAGAACCAAACTAGAGTTGTTGAAAAAGACTTTGTTGAACTTTTTTTGTACTTGACACTTGAACCATGAAACTTAAAGCACAAATAGAGTTCAGAAGGAACAGTCTAAAGAGGCAAGTGTTAGAATATAATGGAAAAAGGAAAAGCATATCAAGTCAATTGGGTTAAATTTTTATAAAGAGATGACTCAGAGGTTGCTCAGATTTGTTGGGGCCAAATAAATATAAACATAATGGGACTGAATGAGTAAAATTGTGATTGTTTGAGGCAAGTAAAAATAATTGGGATATTGAAAACATATGATATTATTTAGAGATGCTATTTCCACAAAATAATATCATATGTTTTCAGTATCCCAATTATCCTCATACCATTTTTCCTGGTCCAAGACCTTAAAACGCTTGACTTCCCCACACACCTGTTATTTGCTTTCACTCTGCTTTCAGTGAATACCTTGGAGTCCTCGAAAAAGTATATTTACTGATTTCATCAGCCCCTCCACCGAGTCATTGACCTTCTGCACTGTCTTTAACCTTCAGGTGGTAGCGTGCAAGGCGATATACAAGTGAAATCACAACACTCGTGAACAAGGGGAGCAGAAGTTTCCTTTCCTTTCAAATGCAAGTGCTCGGAGTCTCTCAGCCAGTCTGTGAGATGCTGCTGCTACTTGACAGATAATATGCACCGTGAAGGAACAGTAAAAAAAAGAATTAGTGGGCATTTTGTTCTGTGAAAGATTCACAATTTTGGAGAAAAACAATATATATGTGTTATCATGAACTGCAGGGAGAGAGTACTTGGTTGCTTCCATTAATGCTCTTGTTTTGTATTCTTTTGATAGGTCTTTATTTCACAATATATGTCTGTTTTCAGTCAATATCAACTGAATTGAAGTAGTTAATTCACTTACATGACGCATATTGTTCTAAATAAAAATCAAACCATATATGTTAGTTTAGAACAACAAGTGACCGTTAAGAGTCTTTCTATTCATTGAGCATAAATATTGTTTTGGTCATATAGCACACTGAGATTTCAGGGAATGAAAAGGTAGAAGAAACACAATTCTGGTCATAAATAAATTCTATAAATCTCCCAAAATGCCATAAAGGGAATATTACTGGTGTACAACAAAGACGTGCATAACATTTAATAGCTGGAGTAAAATAATTAATATAACTGAGAATAACTTATCTTTGCTTCTTAAGTAGAGTCTAGTTGATTTTAACAGCCAGGTAAATAAATAACATACTAATTTGATGTCAAACAACTTAACATATTTCTGTTCAAACAAACTGACATTGATCATAACTTGTTAATTAAAGATTGCATTTTAGTATCATTCAGGAAATGATTAAGGTACAATAAGGTACAATAAACTAATAAGCAGAGATGAATTTTCTCTTAATAATAATAAATCTCATTGACATTGGGAAATGGAGCCATTGAATAAATATTTTACCATCTGCATAACAGAAAGACATGTAATAAAATAGTAAATAGAGAAATCTGTTTTAAAATATTTACTGAGCACAAGTGAAGCATATCTAGGCTTCCAAATACATTTTTTTCTATATAGTAATATCCCTTAAAGATAAATTTTGAGAAAAGTTAATAGAAAAATCAGTCTGGGAGCAAAAAGGAGAGTTAATTACCTAATAATAGCAACTTTACAGTTCTCGCGTCTCGCTCAGCATCTTCCTGAAGTTTTTTCTCCAGTTCTTTTGATCTTTTGGCTGACTCCTTACTCTCTGAACTAATTCCACTCCCCATCTTGTGGAATTAGATGAGTGTTAGTTTATTCGTTCAAACGTATTTCAAATGTGAAGTCCAACTCCCGTGTTGAATATATGATGACAAGACAATGCTCTGCTGAAGTACCCATCTGTTTTGACTATAGAGATGCTTTCTAATCCGTCACCTGATCGAGAGGTAGAACCATGCAACCCTGGTGGAAGCTGAAGAGGAAATTCATTATGCTTTCAAATTAAATGGCCACTTCTGTCACATTTTAGAAAATATACTCACATCGTTTAAAAGATAAAGAATAGCATGAAATTATATAGATATTCTCAAAATCTATTCAATGATGAACAAAGAGACATTCAAATGGAAAGCTTATTAATAAATAATATTTTACGGTGGTTAAAGGATAGTACCGCTAATTAAAATTCTTATCTTCCATTGTTTGCCTACTAATTCCTTATAATCATTCCTGTTTCATGATCAGGATGTTTGTATTAAGTTATCCAAACATAACTCTGTTTACATTATGACCTAAAATTATTAGAGGTGTCAGTATCTGCTAGCTCACTATAAACTTCCTTAAAATTAGAAACAGATAAGTATAACTCTTACATTTATACTTACTGTCTTATGCTACAAACATACAACTCAACATTTTACGTATTAAAATTACTGATTTTACTGCCATGCCATCCATTTCTATATATTGAACTTTTATTCCATGTGAGAAAGCCAACCCATCAACTTCATGGAGATCCTACTTAGTGTCGAATATTTCCTTTAGGCAGAACATTAACTGTTTGGTGCCACTAAGCAATAGCTTCCATGATAGGTGGACTTTTATGGATTTGGCACCAAGGGGATCAAAAACAATGTACTTTGAAATAGGGGGTAATAAGGTTTGTCCTAAAATGTGAAAACAGCAAATAGCTCCAAGTGTTCTACACCTTTTAAATACCCCGTGGAGTATCATGTACCGCCTCAAGATCTACCTGCTTGAGGGAAGAAATCTGGTTTTTTTTAATATGAAGCATAAATCAATATTGTCCTTATAACCAGAGCTGTTTATCTATGGTGACAAGCAAGCCTTTCAAAGTGTGCTTGGAGATTTGTGAATCTGCTCAACCAGGAAATGCTAGAATGCGGTCAGTACATCTGTTTGGCAACGCCGTTCTTATGTGAAGTTTGAACAGGTGTATTTTTGCATATTCCTCCAGCAAGGAAATAGGTCCCAGGTTAAATACATATTTCTGCTTTGTTTACTTTTCCACACAATAATATTAGACTACAGATAGGTAAGCATAGTCAAAACTTCTTGGATTCCATCCCTCCAAAGCTGTGTTATGGTAGCATAAGGATGTCCAAAGCAGATATGCAAGTATTTGTGCAAATTGTGTGGTGTTGCTTTTACAATGCAAAGAACCTGTGCCAGAGGATCGAGGCTCCCATTGCCTACTTTATTTAGATTCACCCCCAAACACAGAGCCTATTCTGAAAGAAACATAAAAAGAATATAAAACTTAAATCTCCTTTGAACAATTCTTTTTTGCCGATATCAAATATAGATATCTTTGCACTCATGGGATATTCAAGATTCCTGTTTGAGCCACGGCATGGTTAAACATGATTTGCACTCAAACATACACATAGCATTTTAGTGGGAATATACCCTGGATCTGAAAGGCACTGCATTTTAGTAAGAGTTGCTAAGGCGGATACTGACTAAAACTGACCAATTCTTTAGGGAGTAGAAATACTGTTTACAGTTCCTGTATGCAGTGTAAACTATGACCTTCCACTGGCCTATGTAACCCGGAAAAGGAAGACGTCAACATTATGAGGCTAAGATGTCACTGTGCTGTGCTGTTTTGTTTTCCAGGATGAAAATAATCTGGAACCCAAATTCCAGAAGTCCCTGAATTCAGGGAGAGAGGTAGGGAAGAGGGAGAGAGGTAGGGAAGACGGAGAGAGGTAGGGAAGAGGGAGAGAGGTAGGGAAGAGGTAGAGAGGTAGGGAAGCGGGAGAGGGGTAGGGAAGAACCAGGGATATGAGCAAGTTTCCTTTCTCAGTCCTCTCTTGCAGGTGCCTGGGGCACAGCATCCTAATGAGCCACGGTTGTTTATACTGCTGTTAATTTATGTTGTCTCACATAGGGATATAGCTTTCTTGAGCTAAGGAAATGCTGAGAATCGAAATAGTACATTCGTGTACTATTCCTTATTATCGTGAGTGTCCTCAGCTTTATCTAGCGCCGCGTCCCTGATAGCAAGCAATAAGGAGAGTGCTTGCTGGTTCCTTGACCAAGATTTGGAGCTTTTCTTTCTTCCTCGGCTCTGCTGAGCTGGACAGCCTGGGGTTCCCATCCTGGGCTCGTGTAGCCGCGCACACTGCGGAGTTGAAAGAGGTTTGGACAAGAAACAAAAAGCCTAATTTTTGTCTGAAATAGTGTTGATCCATACAATTGCAATGATTCGTCCAAATGTTTATGCTTATTCTCAGACTTAAAAATATAGTGGCAGTATATGACCTAATCATTGTTGAAGCTTTCTCCGCACTGAGGGAAAAATGATAGAAAATGACAACAGAAATGGGAAACCCATTTAGAAGCTTCTTCCTGAGAGAAACGCATGGTCATGGAGTTTGTTGTTTCTCTAAAACCAGAGCTGTACAGCTGGGCAGTACACACGAGCAGCATATGACAGGTCTATGTATTGTCACACTAAGGGAGACAAGCGGCTTTGTGTACACACACACACGCGTGTGTACATCCCCTTTCCCACACACCGAAGCCAAGAAATATTATGTTGGAAAGCTTAATCATTGAGGAGGACTTTTAAGGCACATTGGTGTTTCTTTGGGTTTTACCCTAGCATTGGGGTAAATTTTATTATTTGGGGTTTTTTGGTTTTTGTTTTGTATTGCCCTGTGTACAAAAGCAAAAGGGTTTGGAGTCAAATACAGAGTAAATCCTTATTTCTAGATAAGCCTGGGGGATGTAAATAAGGTTTCTTTGTGTGTGTGATTTTAAATGTTTTAGCAACAAAATGTATTATATTGGGGTGAATATTTGCAGAGCAGGTCAATTTTTCATTGGACGATTCAGACGGTTGCTGTTGTTTTCTGCCACGGAGGGCGATCTCTATGACGTAGCCCTCTCAACGAGACAAATATGATGAGACCACTGATTGAAGAACATCCGAGAAAACATTTACAAGCAGAAAGGAATGTCATTGGAAGGTGACCAGGGGGAGAGCGAAGGGGAGGATAAGTTACTACATGGAGAGCGAGCCTGGATTAATTGTGTGACCCCCGTGACCCCCTAATGGACGTTCAGCCAGTTCCAACACTTAATGATCTTATGTGTGCTTCCCCAGGGCAGATGTTCTCCTCTTTCTCCTCTGAGTGATTGGGGGACTTGAACTGCCAATCTTGAAGTTAGCAGATGGACTCCCAACCCTGTGTGCCAACGGGGGGTGGGGGGGGCAATAGACAGTAGAAAATAATCATATATAATGACATAGTGGGGAGAGATTTGACCAGGTTTTATCTCCTAGATAAGCAGTTCTCTGCATAGTTACATCCTAATCCACCTAAGGGGTTTCAGGGAGCTTTGCAAACAGATTCCTAGGCTACCTGAGACGATAGGCCTAACATAGTCTGTATATAGAGGCATAAATCTATGGAAGTATGAACATATCAAAATATGTATGTATGCATTTCACATTCAGCTTCTCTTGGCAGTGTTGTTAGATGCCATTGTTAGGCTCCAACTGCTAGTGACCCTGTGAACAACAGAATGGCCCTCTGTTTGGTCCTCCACCATCCTCTCAATGTGGCTCTGGTTGGTGTCAATCCTTCTCCAGGAGGGTCTTCCTCTTTTTCGCTGCCAACCCCTTTACCCAGCAGGATGTCCTTTTACAGAGACTGTTCTCTCCTGATAACATGCCCCAAATATGTGACCCTTATCTCTGAGGAGCAGTCTATCTGCACTTCTTCCTCCTCGGCACATTTGCTTGTTCTTGAGGCAGTCCTGGGTACTTGCAGTATTCGACCGAGACACCATCATTCAGATACAGTGGTTTTTCTTTAGTCTTCCTTATTCAATGCCTACCTTCCCCCTGCATATGAAGTGATGGAAATAGCACAGCAGGGTCACAATGCACCTTTGTCCTCATAGTAACATCCTTCCTTTTCAACACTTTAAAGAGGTCTTATGCAGTAGATTTGCCCAATGCAATGAGTCCTTTGATGTACTGACTGCTGCTTTCATGAGCATTGATTGTGGATTCAAGCAAGATAAATGCTTGACAACTTAAATTTTTTCTCAGTGATCAAGATGTTACTTACTGGGTCAGTGGGAAGGATTTGGGTTCTTTACATTTTATGTTTTTAAATAGTCTTATTGGAATATATTTCCTTGTGCTACTTTGGGTCTGAGAATCTGTGGTTCTGCAGAAGGGGAAATTACCCTTCATAAAATTTGAATATTCACTCTTTTGCATTTATAATTTAACAGCAGATAGCTCGAAGCATCATTTTTGCCAGCACTGCCTGGACTTCTAAATTCGTGGACCTGGGTTTTCCCTGGGGTGTTACATGGGACTGACTTCTATGAAGATCTCCAGTCTGGTGGAAATTGTCGAGAGAGACAGCTTCTGGATTATTCTTTATTTTATTGCCCTATCTTATACGAGGTGTTGACTTCAGGCATCGGGTCCCTGGGTAGCTTGAGTCCTGGCTGCCTTAGTAATGACCTTTATCCTTGTGTATCCCCATGAAATTTGAGGCAAGCCATCTCTTCTTTGCTAATGGTACTGAAATGTGCTCTTCTGGGAGGCCTGCGCATGGTGTTTCCTCTGGAGAGTTTATGCCTTTTGGGGCTTTGTAAGAGCAATCTTTTGATCTTGAGGGAATAGGAAGAAACTTGCTGTTTCAAGTTAGTACATTCAGATGGTGTAATAGGCATAGAGAGCCAGCCTTTAACAGCTCTTATGTCTTAAGACCTAATACAAATATAGATTTTTATTCATTGGAGTTCATGTCTGCTTTTACTGGATCTAGCAACTCTTCCTTGTGGATTAGGATACAATTATGTGTAATGGTTACTGGTTGTTTTGTTTTAAGCATTGAATTCCTTCTTGACAAACAGGAAAGTAGTTAGGTATTTTTCCTAATGGCTTTTTCCTGTTCCAAATTCTCAGTTTCTTATGAGATTTGAAAACATGTGTCTGTTGCACAGTAAGTTCATGCCTAACTCCCTCAGCCTTTTCCTCTGTATCTCCAGTTCGGATCGTTGCAACAGCCTCCTGCTCCCATTTCCTTATGCCCGGCTCCACTGGGTCTCAGCTCAATCTGTGTCATCATCCTGGGGAAGCGACCTCACACCCAGTGCCATCAGTATGCTCTGCTTGCTGGATAAAACAGAGTTCCCTCTTTTGCCTTGCCCCCTACCACATATTCCTGATCCCATTCTTTCCAGTATCTACTTGGCATGGCCCTGCCCCCTAAATGTGCATCCCACTAATTTTATGAACACACTGAGTGGGGCTTATCTTCTTAGTTAGGCGTCATTACTTAGCTTTCATCTATACCTAGTTTCCTCAGTAGGAATGTCTTTCTCTTTCAGTTGAATTTCCCCCTAGTCCATGTTATTTAAGAAAATCAAAAACTCACTTCCATCAAGTCTTTTCTGACATATGGCCACCCTAGAGGGCAGAACTGTCCCCTGGGGGTTTCAAAGGCTGTAACTCTGTGTGGGAGTAGAAAGCCTCCTCTTTCTACAGCAGAGCAGCTAGTGGTTTCAAACTGCTGCTTTTGCAGATCGCAGCCCAACACAAAACCATTACACCACCAGGGCTCCTGTCTTTTAAGAAGGAGCCCCCAAATTCCTTGCTTCAATGTTGCTTTATGCTTATTTTCACCCATTGGGTGATTCTTTACTCTCCAAAAATCCTAAAAGGAATTTGCTGCCAGATGTTGGTTTTATCTTATGAACTGGCCAAGAAGCTTCCCAGTCATCATGCCCCGTGGTTCCAATATGTTTACATGCTCTAAGCTGCTGGTATAGAAGACAATATTGTCTTTTAAATAACTAGTAAATAGCATGTGGTTTATAAATAAACTGATAGCTCATTTGTTCTACTTGGAAGTACTTTTTCCTCCTCCTAAAATTATTGCAACTGCTACATTTTAACTGTGGAATGATGGATATCCAGCTATGGATTTGTGAGATACTAATATGTGATATCAGCAGTAAACAAATTAGTGAGTGATGCCTGCTTTCAATTCTAGGGGAGCAGAGAGGTGCAGGGGCAGGGGTTCTAATTGGCAATTAATAAGATAGTTACCCGGAGCACATAGAATTATAGATGGGAGCTAGTGCTAAGAGCGAAGAGCAGGGAAGAAGGTCAAGAGTTTGAGGGTGGGCGGGGGAGCAAAGGTTAGCATTTCAATAACAGGTCTATGGAAGACCTAAATTCACTAAAAAGAATGACTTTTAAAAAAAATACATTATCTTGAAATCAACTTTGAGACAGAAAACTGCGTGCAGAATGTTATTAGAAAGTGCTCTTTGGAACATTCCACATAAGGAAGTGATGGGAGACAGAGGAAGAAGTTGGAATGGCGTGCAGCTTTACCGGAGAGCTCTCCAACGATGTGGGGAACTTTGGAGGCGAGAAGGGTGAAGAAAGTAAACTGGGCATTTGTATCCCTCCCATTCCTGGGGAGAAAAGTGAATATGGGTGAGGATGATGCCTTCAATGCAGGTAATTTCTAGGCCCGGACTCAGCTCTGAGTTCTCAGCAGAGGAAAGGATCTCTTGATCTTAAGAGTCATCTGGACCATGTACCATGGCCGTCACTACAGTGAGCCTCGTATACAACTCAGATACAGTTGCTTAATTTGGCAAATTATCATATCTGGGATTGTCACGGGTCCTGGTTACTCTTTTTCCTGCCTTGACTTACAATAATTACTTGAATGGAACAAACTGCAACTTCTGATAGTACTGGTCATCAACCTGCTTCATCGCCCACTCTAGATTTCCCTCAACCTGGATTAGCATCTGGCATCAAAGACTGCCCATGTTTTACCGAGGATGGAGGAACTTACTAGCTTGTGAGAACTTGCACATTGGAACCTGACGTATTCCGAGGCAAACGTTCCCAATTTGGGGTGGACTAAGAAGTTTCTCAAGGAGTCCAGATGACATCATGCATTACACTCTGGAAAGCTAACCACCAGGCAGCAAGCAGTTTGAGCCCACCCCCTGTTCTCCAGAAGGGTGAAGCGTTCTGCTCCTGTAAATATCTACAGCCTCAGACATTCAAACGCAGCTCACTCTGTCCTGCGGGGTCTCTCGGCGTCAACACTGGCTTGATCACAGTGGGGTTTTGAAGCGGTTTCTCAGAATGTGGACTCCGTGCTGAAGCTGGAAATGTACCACCTGACGATGAGTCCCTTCAGCTACTCTGTCTAGGGTTTCTGAGGCTTTGTAAACCCTTATGGGAGCCAGAAGCCTTATCTTTCTCTCCCAGAGCAGATGGAGTCTTTGAACCACTGACCTTGCTGTTTGCGAGCCAATGCTTACCCAGCAGCACTACTCGGGCTCCTTATAACTGGAAAAGATTTGAGCAAACTGTTAAGCCTTGGTAACCTTGCTAATACTCCTGAAAGGGTGTCTTAGCTACTGATGCTGATCTAGACTGTCATCAAGGAGCCATAGCAGACCTCTGCTCATCACAATCTTCTCAGGCTGTAACGACTCTCTCTGTCTCCTTTCAGCCAGAGATGGAATTTTTCTGGCATTAAATCAGTAACCGTAGATCATGTACTTTAATGCTATATTAATTTTCTCTGTCAAAGACACCACAATGGACAGAGGCACTGCAGCAGAGGCTACTACTTAGTTCGGTGTGTACTCAGCCAGGATCCATCATTTTGGTAAGTCTAGTTTCTCAAATTAAATAGGTTATGATATAGTTAAATGAAACCCAACCAAATTCACTTCCATCGAGTCAATGCCAACTCATGGTGATCCTGCAGGCCAGGGCAGACCGCCCCCACGGGTTTCTGGGACTGGACCTCTTTACAGGAGTAAACAGCCCCCTGTTTCTCCCATGATATCTCAATTATTTATATAGTTAATCATGAAAAGCATTCTACTTTTCTCCCTGGATTGTAATATTGACTTTCATTTCTTTTCTTAGCCGGGAATCACATGTCCAGGGGCGTCTGTGTTGGAATCTTCACTCAGCTCTAGCACTTATTTCCAAGAAAGCAATGTGAAATTTTCAAACTGCCGTGTGTGTGTGTGTGTGTATGTGTGTGTGTATAACCATTCCAATTATATGTTCAGAAACTGAAAGAAATGACTACTGACATATCTGTCAGCTCCTTGAATACACTCGCTAGTTGTAAGTGGTCTGAAACTCTAGCAAATTCCTATATGCCACTACTATAAAATAGGGGCCATGATGTTATTTCTTGTTCACGACCATCCAGTTTAACTGAGACCTCAAATGGTGCTTTGGGAAATCATCACCAATATTCCCCATGATCTTAATATTTTTTTCAATTCCTTTAAGAACTTAACCTCTATTTCAGTTAGTGGATTTAGAGACTGAGAAATGGCTTGGGTGGAAACAGGGCAAAAAACACCTGTTTTTTAGGGTGTCTTGCCTTACCCCTAATAATTCTTGATTTTTAGGGCTGAATTTGCTCGTGTTTTTCATTTCTCTTCCTCTGAGAACACTATTAGCTCCTTCTCAAGGGCTCCGCATGTCAGGCTCTCCCTGCAGGCTTTCAGAACTGCCCCCTCATTGCCGTAGTGCGCTTACTTTGCTTCTCATGATTAGTGTTGGCCTCTGGTCTCTGTCAGTTTTGAATCTGACCTTGTTGCTTTAAAGAGGCCTGTATCCACGATGACATGTTCTCTTGCTGCTCCCGGCACAGGAAGCATGCAAAGGGCTTCTTAGTGTCAAAATCTCTCACTAGTGCAGCTTTCTTTAAGGCAAGCAGAACATCGTGTGGCCACAAGCAGAAATCTGATGTCTTTTCTCCCCTTACGCATTCTTCGTTTTAGCCTGC
Source organism: Tenrec ecaudatus (assembly GCF_050624435.1). Taxonomy (NCBI): domain Eukaryota; kingdom Metazoa; phylum Chordata; class Mammalia; order Afrosoricida; family Tenrecidae; genus Tenrec; species Tenrec ecaudatus. The sequence goes on along the minus strand of NC_134538.1, from coordinate 118,523,180 downwards.
CCACTTCTCAGGATTCTGAATTGTATTCTCATAAATGCAGTGGCCTGTATTAACACTGTGGCAGTTAGACTTTAAGTCACCTTGATTCTGTGTGAACATGTCCGGGTAGAGTCCAGCCTATCAATCGGCTAGCTCATAGCTTTTTGATGCCTCATTGGTGGTGTCAGCTTGACTATAAGAAAGACCGTACAACCAGGTCCGCCAGGCAAGGTAGGGTTGGGGTCATGATGATTGGGAGGGGAGGAAGCGTTCAGGAACTAGAGGAAGGTTTTGAGTTTCATTGTTGTTACACTGGACCCTGTGTGGCCCATCTCCTCCTCACTACCCCTCTGGAAGGGGTGTTCAGCTCTCTACAGGTGGGCATTGGGTCCCCATCATGCACTCCCCCTCTTTCACGGTGATGTGATTCTCACCACCACCCCACCTTTGATGTTGGAGACCTGGTCTCCTCTGTCCTTCATGGTCACCTATGTTGGTGTGCTGCTTCCGTGTGGGCTCGGTTGCTTCTGGGCTAGATGGCCGCTTGTTTGCTTTCAAGCCTTTAAGTCCCCAGACGCTATACCTCTCAGTAGCCGGGCACCATCCGCCTTCTTCACCACACTTGCTTATGCACACTTTCGTCTTCAGCCATTATGTGAGGAAGGTGATCACACAATGATTGTTTTTGTTCCTTTGTATCTACTACATGGTCCATTCAACACCTTGTGTTCGCTTAGGCCGTGTGCTTCTTCTCTGTGGGCTTTGTTGCTTCTGAGCTAGATGGCCGCTTATTTGCCTTCAAGCCTTTAAGACCCCAGACGCTATATCTTTTTTTGATAGCCGGGCACCATCAGCTTTCTTCACCACATTTGCTTACACACACGGCTGTCTTCAGTGATCATGTCGGGAAGATGGGTATCCTGCAATGGCTGCTTAGCAGGGCGAGGTGCTATTGTATTGGGGGATTATGCATGAGGAGGCCCAATGTCCATCTGCTACCCTACTACTGAACCTATAAATATATGCATATAAATCTATTGCCCCCATGTACCAGAGTATGTACAGCGGTGCAGTGGGGATCTGGAGGCACAGGAAATCTAGGACAGACGAACCCTTCAACACCAGCGGTGGGAGAGGCGACACCAGGAGGGAAGGGCATGTAGAAAGGGAGAACCGATCTCGGAGATCTATGTGTAACCTCCTCTCTGGGAGATTCTCAAGGGGGAGGCGGGTGAGGGGAGACGCCGGGGAGTGTAAGATAAGATATAATAATTATTTATAAACTATCAAGGGACCAGGGGTGGGATCGGGGAGGGAGGGGGATGGGGGGAAAAAAAAGGGAAACCGAGCTGATTCCAGGAACCCAAGTGGAAGGTGAATTATGAGAGTGACGAGTGCAACGAATGTATAAGGGTGCTTTGCTCATTTGATGTATGCACAGATTGTGATAAGAGCCTTATGAGCCCCAATAAAAAGATTAAAAAAAAAAGGAAAGAAAATGATTAGGGCAAAGAATGTACGGATGTGCTTTATACAATTGATGTATGTATATGTATATGTATGGATTGTGATAAGAATTGTATGAGCCCCTAATAAAATGTAAATTAATTAATTAATTAATTAATTTTTTTAAAAAAACGAAAGACCGTGATAACGTCTCCTTCCTCCATGCTGGGGCTCTTTGTCTGCCTGTAGGGGTGACCCCATGTGGTCCATTTACCTTGGGAGCCCACCTGGGAGCTATCAGCATCCTGCCATGTTTCCTTTGAACTTAGATCCATTTGACTATGCACCTACTGGCCTATGATCTCAACTCTTCCCACATTACTTTTCTTCATCATTGGCTTACAGCTACATCAGCCCGAAGAGGACTCCAGCTTCATTGGGCCCATGGACTTAAGTCAGATTGGCCTGGGACATTGCCTTGATTTAAAATTGCTTCTTGATATAATGTTCTCTCTGATACATATGAGTATCGCTGGTTTTTGTTTTTCTCTAGATAATCCAGCCCAACAGCAATAGGTGATAAAATGTATAATGCAATTAATATGTCTAGGAAATATTTCAAGTATAAGACATTAATATTGTTCTTCTGGTCTTTCTTCTCCAAATTCAATCCTTCTGTAGTCTTGCCCACATTCAAATCTAGAAACTCCACTTTTACAATTAGCCAAGGTGTCCTTGACTCATGCTATGATATTTTCAACCACATCATATGCATGTGAAAGTTGATGCTGAATAAGGAAGATCAAGGAAAATGGACATATTTTAATTATGATGCTGGCAAAGAATATCGAAAGTACCATGATTGCCAAAAGAAAAAACAAGTCTGTCTTAGCAGAAGGATAGTCAGAATGCTTCTTAGAGGACAGTATGGTGAGACTTTGTCTCCTATATTTTAGACATGCTAGTAGGAGAAACCAGTCCTTGGACATCATGTTGGGTCAAGTAGAGGGGCGGTGAGAGAGAGTAAGGACCTGCTAGAGATGGATTGAAGAGTGACTGCAACAGTGGGCTCAAACAGAAGAACGATTGAGAGCCTGGTTCAGGACCACGCGGTGTTTCATTCTGTTTTACATTTTTCCATTACCGACTCTGTTTGCCTCGGAGGAGTGCTGTCAACTGGAAGAACAGCCACTTTTTGGCAATCCCTCTGTAACCACTCAGAGCTCAGAGGGAAGATGTGAAGGCTAAGGATGGAAGAGAAAGAACATAGTATCAATTCACATTTCACAATTATCAATGAACATTTATTTATTACCAAACACACTGAAATTACTACAAAGCATCTGAATTTTATGTTTTGGTTATTTCTTTACTAGCTTCTGTCTGAAAAATCTCCTATTCTCCAGTATTTAATCTTACACCCTCAACTAAACTGAATATTTCCCCCAAATCATTCACACTGTCTTAATTGTTTTTTATAGAAATAATTTTTGAGGGCTCTTTTTTTATATATAACTCAAGCCTTTTTCCATTTTATTCTTTTTGTTGTTGTTGTTTTGTTTTTATTTAAACATTTTATTAGGGACTCATACAACTCTTATCACAATCCATACATATATCAATTGTATAAAGCACATCCGTACATATATTGCCCCATCATTTTCAAAGCATTTGCTCTCCACTTAAGCCCTTTGCATCAAGTCCTCTTTTTCCCCTTCCTCCCCTTCCCCCTCCCTCATGAGCCCTTGACAATTTATAAATTGTTATTTTGTCATATCTTTCCCTGACCGGCATCTCCCTTCATCCCTTTTTCTGTTGTCCATCCCTCAGGGAGGAGGTCACATGTAGATCCTTGTAATCAGTTCCCTCTTTCCAACCCACTCACCCTCTACCCTCCCAGGATCGCCCCTCACACCCCTGGTCCTGAAGGTATCATCCGCTCTGGATTCCCTGTGCCTCTAGCTTAGCCTCCATACATCCATGCATTGTGTCAAGGACATTTGTGCATATGTTGCCCTTGTCATTTTCAAAACATTTTCTTTCTAATTGAGTTCTTGATATCAGTTTCTCATTATCCCTCTCCCCATCCCCTCCTTCCCTCATAAACCCTTGATAATACATTTATATATATAAATTTTCATGTCAGGGGTACATTTAGATCATTGTGATCAGTTTCCCCCACCTTCACCTTCCCCTTCTGTTATCTCCATTGTCATTATTGGTCCTGAGAGATTTAACTGTCCTGCATTCCTGGTGTTGCAAGCTCTTGTTTGTACCAGTATACGTCCTCTGGTCTAGCTGGATTTGCAAGGTAGAATTGATGGCATAATAGTGGGTTGGAGGAAGCACCAAAGAATTAGAGGAGACTTGTGTGTTTCATTGGTGCTATTCTGCACCCTGACTGGCTCATCTCTTCCTTGTGACCCTCCTGTAAGGGATGTCCAATTTAATTGTCTACAGATGGGCTTTGGGTCTCTACTCCACACTCCCTTTCCTTCATATCAATATGATTTTTTTTGGTTCTGGGTCACTCTCTGAATTGTTAAATCCTTTGCAATTCCCTTAGTAAGCCTCCTTCGAGAATTTTTTGCTAATTTGGAGACTTCTAACCACTTTTTCTCTCCTTAGGTTCCATGCTATCTATAGCTATTATCATTTTTTCATCTCCTGCCTTGACTGAATTATTTTCCTGTTACTGCTTTAAAGCTAGGTGATCAAAGCTTCGGTCTCATGAACCTGATCTGTCATCATTCCTAGCTGACTTCATTGCCTCACTGAAAGCCAACTCTGAGATGAAGCCATGTGTTTCTCCACCCAGCCTACACTCAGTCTGGGTCAGGCTAAACCCACTCAAACACCCGTTGCTATCCCAAAGATTCTCGCTCACAGCAGCCCAATATAGGGTTTCCTAGACTGTAATTCTTTATCCAAGAAGACAACTGAATCTTTCTCCATTGAGTGAATCATGGATTTGAACCACTGCCCTTGTAAATAGCAACCAAAAGCTAAGCCAGAGTGCCCCTAGGGTTCCAGGATGGATCTGAAGTCCTCATATTTTCAATGAAACCTACCCACGCAATTTGGCAAAACAAAATTCTCCTCACTTCTCAGATTGCACGGCTGAGTTATTTCTCATTCTCCTTGAATTTCATGCAACCCACATTCCTATAGGTTCCACATAAAAAATCCCTTCCACATCCTTTACCTTCTTTCTGCGTACATGACCACCTCCCTTCTTCACACTCACATTGCTTCTCTCTCAGATTACTGGGCCAGTGTCCCAGAGAATCTATTTCTCTTGGCCTTTCAACTGCACACTTATTAATCTAATATCACTGGGCTGGGAAATTGAGGTGTTTTTTTTAAACATTTTATTAGGGGCTCATAAAACTCTTATCACAATCCATACATATACATACATCAATTGTATAAAGCACATCTGCATATTCCCTGCCCCAATCATTCTCAAAGCATTTGTTCTCCACTTAAGCCCTTTGCATCAGGTCCTCTTTTTTTTCCCCTCCCTCCCCGCTAGCCCCTCCCTCATGTGCCCTTGGTAATTTATACATAGTTATTTTGTCATATCTTGCCCTATCCGGAGTCTCCCTTCCCCCACTTCTCTGCCGTCCATCTCCCAGGGAGGAGGTCACATGTGGATCCTTGTAATCAGTTCCCCCTTTCCAACCCACTCACCCTCCACTCTCCCAGCATCACCCCTCACACCCCTGGTCCTGAAGGTATCGTCCACCCTGGATTCCCTGTGCCTCCAGCTCCCATATGCACCAGTGTACAGCCTCTGCCCTATCCAACCCTGCAAGGTAGAATTCAGATCATGGTAGTTGGGGGAAGGAAGCATCCAGGATCTGGGGGAAAGCTGTGTTCTTCATCGGTACTACATCGCACCCTGACTGACCCATCTCCTCTCCTAAACCCGTCTATGAGGGGATCTCCAGTGGCCAACACTTGGGCCTTGGTTCTCCACTCTGAACTTCCCCCTTCATTCAATATGTTATATATATATATATATATATATATATATATATATATATATATATATATATATATATATATATACATACATACACACACACACACACATATATACATATACACATACATATATCTTTTTTTTTTTGCATGATGCCTTATACCTGGTCCCACTGGCACCTCATGATCACACTGGCTGGTGTGCTTCTTCCATGTGGGCTTTTTTGCTTCTGAGCTAGATGGCCGCTTGTTCACCTTCAAGCCTTTAAGACCCCAGACACTATCTCTTATGATAGCCGGGCACCATCAGCTTTCTTCACCACATTTGCTTATGCACCCATTTGTCTTCAGCGATCCTATCATGGAGGTGTGCAGCCAATGATATGATTTTTGTTCTTTGATGCCTGATATCTGATCCCTTCGGGACCACTCGATCACACAGGCTGGTGTGTTCTTCCATGTGGGCTTTGTTGCTTCTGAGCTAGATGGCCGCTTGTTTATCTTCAAGCCTTTAAGACCCCAGTCACTATCTCTTTTGATAGCCGGGCACCATCAGCTTTCTTCACCACATTTACTTGTTCACCCACTTTGGCTGCAGCAGTTATGTCGGGAGAGTGAGCATCATAAAGTTCCAATTTAATAAAAGAAAGTATTCATGCATTGAGGGAGTGTTTGATTAGAGGTCCAAGGTCCTTCCGCCACCTTAATACTTAACCTATAAATATAGACACATAGATCTATTTCCCCATCCTCATGTATATATTTGCATGTACATGTCTTTGTCTAGACCTCCATAAACGCCCTTTGACTCCTAGCTCTTTCCTCCATCTCCCTTCAATTTCCTCCTGCCCTACTACCATGCTCCATCCCCACCTGGGCTAGAGTATACCTCTTCTCTACGCAACCTTACCCTTGATCATTCCCCACCATGCCTGCCACTCCCCCCTCTCTACCATTTTGGGTCCCATGTTGTTCCCTTGTCCCTGTATTTGTTGACACCCCTTCCTTACCTCCTTACCCCACCCCCACCCCAAATCCCCCCCCCGGAACTGTCGGTTTCATTGTTTTTCCTCCAGATAGTTCATCCAGCCTGTCCTATTCAGACAGGAGACACTAACATGTACGAAAACAAGACAGAGGAAAACAAAGCAACAGTATACAACCAGACAACAAAGCAACAAAAACAAATCACTGACAAAGAACAAAACAAAACACTTCACAAAAGAAAAGCTTGTAGTTAGTTCAAGGATCATTTGTTAGCCCTTAGGAGTGTTTTCCAGTCCAGTCTGTTGGGGCACCACGCCCTGGCCCCAAAGTCCACTTTTAGCATTCCCTGGGGACCTTGCCACTCCATTCCCCTGCTGTTCTGCTGCACTCCCCCAGTGATTTGCCTCGGTGTGGTGGGATCAGGTCAGGTGCAATTCCCACACTGTGTCTCCGGTGCTGTCTCCTGTATCGCCCTTAGTCACTAAGAGGCATCATTTCTCATAGTGGGGCCAACCATGTTGTTCTCTCTGGAACATCATCCTCATGGCCTGGTGGGCCAGGCTGTGTTCCACTCTCTCCTCCTGCCCCTTCATCTGCTCCCGTGTGCTCTGATCAGATATGCCCATCTCCCGGAGCTGCAGAGTCAATGTCATCCTTTGGAACAAATTCTTTTCGGGGGAGGGGCAGGAGAAATTGAGGTTTTCAAAGCACAAGTGATTTTCCATTGCCATTTAAATTAAATGCAAACTTGTAAACTTAAACAAATTCACCTTCACACACACACACACACACGTGCTTTCTGAATCTACATTTCTCACCTCTGTTCAGCCTGATCTCTAATCAGGTTAGATCCCTTTCTCTGTCCCACACATCTCGCCAGTCCTCAGGCTTTGGGGCTTTAAAATGTACTCCTTTTGTTACTGTTTTGCCCTTATCCACCTCACGTAATTTATTACGACCAAATCCCAATGTCAGTATATCAGCTACTTTCAGTTTCATCCATACTTGAAAGTTTCATTTTCTGAAATATTAGAAAGAACATTGGAAACTCTTTCATAAATATCTTTGGATATATACTGTCTATTATTTGTATTTCTAGTTTATCTCTCAAAATATCTGATAAGATGTAAGCTCTGGAGCCAGAGAAATCTGAGTTGTAATCCTGGTTTCATTGTTAATTGTAAGAAAGTCAATGAATAATCAGGTAATAGTTTTATAATATTGTCGGGAGACAGAGTATAGATGTTTGCCTCCAAGGTTAAGAATACTTGAAATATAAGTAATCACATTGTTTTATTTTTGATTACTTTTTAAAACTTTAATAAATACTATTAGAAAAAATAAAGATAAGTATTTTAGTCACCAGAGAGTATCATATTTTCCCTATAGACTGCATTGCTTTCTAGAATGTTCTACAAGAATCTATCAGTGCTGTTCTAGATAAGTTAGAAGGAAGAGAAATAGAGATTCAAGTCATAGAGATTCAAAATAAAATAGAGTATAATACAGTAATTCACGCATCAGCTAATAAAAGTGACAATTGGAATGAAATGCCAAGAAAATATAATAGCAAGACTACATCAGCTTAATGGGAAAGAGAAATTAAATGCAAATTAAATCGAATGAAAATAATACTTCTTTTGGAACAAAAGAGTCAAACCATTTTTGCTTTTGTTAGCATTGTGCCTTGGCCCCGTTTTCTAAATCTCTCTGAACCTCAGTTACCTGTGAAATAGGAACAACAAAATAAAATTTCTGTGAGATTGTAATTTTATAGATTCATATGACATTTTGATTTTGAATAGGAATGATGATAGTATAAATTGTAACCCAAGTTGTTTTACTTAACGTATTTGGAAAACCCCATATCAGTGCAGCTAGTTTATGGTAGTTAGTGCGGTCTTTATGGAGTGTTTAGAACGCACTATATTGCTTGAATGCAGGCAGGCCAGATAACGCTGAAGATCTTCTCACTTTTTTTTTTCTGTTAGTGTTTAAAAGCTAGACTCTGCTCTCTAGCTAGTCAACAGAAGCATTCTGAGAATGCCCAAGACTTAAAGAAGACTTACTGTTCTCTTGCGTGCTTCTGATCAACCATTGTTTCCCATAGTACTCTGAAACCTGAGTTACTATAAAACATCTCCATGTGATGCCCCATAAAGTACACTCCAAAGTAAAAGATACATATCACCGATAGATTCTGATTTCAAACAGGATTCGACTAAGACAGACCATGGGACACTGGTCTCCCAGGCTAACATCCACCTGCTCTTTCTTCCTTGAATTGACAGTAAGTGAATTGGCTTCTCCAGGATACGAATACTTATTAACAGTAATATCAAAGAACAAGACTGAAGAATAAGAAAGCACTCCTGAAAACGAAAAGGCAAGCCTAGCATTGGATTTTTTAATTTGGTAGAACCGCAAGAGCTGCTTGGAATGAAACACATAATAGACACATGAATCTTCAGAACTCCTTCTCAAGACTGAGGCGACTACCTTATTTGAAACCAGTTATTTAAGAGTGTCAGGGGAAATCAAGGTCTGGGATGATACAAAATTGCGAAGTTTATAAAAGTAGCAAACTTTCATTATGGAATATAGGCTCTGACTCCCCGGACTGGCAGCCCAATGTTAGCAGTTCAAGTTTAACCCGCGTGGCAAAACCCTATGGTCCTCAAACTTTTTAACAGAGAGCCAGTTCACTGTCCCTCAGACTGTGGGAGGGCCAGACTATAATTTAAATTTATAATTTAAAAAAAACCCATGAACAAATTCCTATGCACACTTCACATATCTTATTTTGAAGTAAAAAACCAAACGGGACAAAAATACCCGGCAGGCCGGATAAATATCCTCTGCGGGCCACACATGGCCCGCGGGCCGTAGTTCGAGGACCCCTGCTAGTATGGAGTACAGTTTGCTCTGGCACGCGAAGGGTGGCCCAGGGTTCGAGCTGACGTCCTCGTGTCGCTGTTTGGGGTTTTAAAGTAAATTTCCTGCTTCTCTTCTCGCTTCTTTCAACCTGTCTCCAAGGTGTGACTAAAAGTGTTTTACTAAACCCTATTTGAATCCCACCATTAACTCTCAGAGGGTTTGACGGTCTAGTTTCCACTTAGATGGCTCTCGTCTGCCCTCTGGATTCACATCTCACCACATTTTCACACAGGATTTGCTTTTCAAAGCATAAGCAAAACAACATCTCTTGGAGCTTTTCCGTGCCTTTCAAAACAAATCCTTGGCTTTACATTTCTTAGTTCTGAAGTTGCCCTGTCATGAATCCTGTACAAATGTATCCAGGAGAACAGGGTTGCGTGAAGTTTGAACTAAAAATGTGTGCTATGTGAATTAGAATGGTTTAAGCAAGCCTACATCTAGCATTCAGGATATTGAGTTTGTGAACTGTGTTATGTCATGGGTCAGGGGCAACAGAAATAAAATAAGGTTTCCCTGCCTCTTCCCATTGTTGTTGTTGTTGTTTCTCCTTGTAGATAGATGTCCTTGTGTTGGTTCCAACCCATAATGATCCAATGTACATGAGAACAAAATATTGTAGGTCTCGCACAGTGGTGGGATTCAGCTGGTTTGGCGGGACTGACACCTAGTTTATTGTTGAGCTCAGTGAAGCAGTTGTTGAAATGACCCTTGTCATCAGAGTTCTCTCTACAGTGGGTGACTGGGCAGCTGTACACTATGGAAATCACAAACTTGCATTCTTTATTCTTTTTAATATTGCTCTGTGCAACCCCATATATAAAACATCAGTAGTAATGCTTGTTCCACCCATAGATATCAAGAACTAGACAGAATTATGCTCCTAATTTTTATTGATTCACTTCATAAAACTTATTGTACTTTTGATGAGACTCTACATTTTTATTTCCTTGAGTTTGTTACTTCCATAAACAAACATATGAAGTAAAGAGAAAAAGTACCCACAACGAGAGGGTGACTTGTTGTCATTCGTTTCAGCTCAGAGTTATGCCCCAAATTCCCACAGGATGTGGGCAAACAGCCACATCTTTTTCTTGTGGAACAGCTGGTGGATTTGAACCACCAACCTGTGGTTAGCAGCCCAGGGATCCCAACCACTTGGTAGTGCTCAAAATACTCTAAATAGATCAGTGGTTCTCAATCTTCCTAATGCAGCGACCCTTTAATGCGGTTCCTCGTGTGGTGGTGACCCCCAACCACAAAATGATTTTCATTGCTACTTTTTAACTGTAATTTTGCTACTGCTATGTGATCGTAATGTAAATTGTAATGTGTTTTATGATGGTCTTAGGCGACCCCGGGAAAGGGTCATTCGATCCCCAACTCGCGCCCTACAGGTTGAGAACCGCTGCCTTACATGAATGCCATCAGAAAAAAAATGGCACATAAAACAATAGTACCTTGAGCAATTTTTTTAGCACATGCTTGTAGTTGCATAAACTTATACTTTTAATTGTGCCTCAAACATAAGGTGTGCTGAGGGCACCTACCTAAGTAGAGTGGCATACCGGAAGAGCAGCTTGTTAAATTTTGTTAATCCTCAGTGGCTACTAGACATACCCATTAGGATTTCCCATGGGTATTCTGTAGTAAGGACCTCCTACTGTTTAGGCTAAGTGTTTCCCTGATAACCCAAGGTCAGTGGTTCAAACTCTCCAATCATCCCTGGGAAGTAGGATGTGGCAGTCTGAATCTGTCCAGATGTACTTCCTTGGAGAACCCAGCAGTGGTTCTACTCAAGACAATGGGATCCTGTAGGGATGCCACGCCCAAGGTCACGTCAAGATTACCGGTCTTAACCTTATGGTTGCCAGATGCTTTGTCCTGAGAGTTGTGAGTTTTCAGTCCTTGTTTTGTTTTGTGAAATTCCCCTCAAGCAGAAATAACATTCTCACCTCTCTACATCCAAGGACTAGTCCCTCAAATGTAGATAAATCTGAAATGACATTTCCGTTTTAGAACTCCCTGTAGAATTGGCTGAGATTGTTTTGAGCACACTGTAGCCCAACATCCCTCTCTTCTTCAGCCTACTTTCACTTCCGCCCCCAGCTTCCACTTCTCCTGGGGATGCTCACACCGAGAGCGTGTCCGCGGAAGATTCTTGCACAATAATCTTGGTTTCAGACTCTCCTTACAAGGAGTTAGACGAATAGCATGCCCCAATCTTAGTATGATCAAGACAGACAAACATCACCTCTACCTCCAGCAATGCTGTTCTTCACATTGCATTTTATTAGATGACCCAGGGTTTCACGGTGTTTCATTATTCTCATTTGGGGAAATGCTAAGTCTTTTCATTTTTAATAAAACATTACTTAGAGCTCATGTCTGCCTTATGTTTACTCTTCAATGCTTTTTAAAAATATTGATATATGCTCATGTACAGATATGGTTATGATAGGGTGCTTTCCTAGAACCATGTGAGGAAGGAAGGTTCTACTGTTACTAGATGAAAGAATGTTATTTCCTCCACAATTAAAGTTATAGATAAAATATTTTAGCTAAATTTAATAGATTTTCTAAAAAATGTCCTACTACCAGAATCCATAGTAATATAAGTAGTTGGTATTGTTCTTTCTTCCTCATGAACAAGCTACAGATTATTTCCTAAAACTAGGACTTCTAGGGCTCCGCAGCAGGGCAGAGGCAATGGGGCACGGGAAGGATGACACCAAATGGGAGAAAATCCAGAAGATATATCAGTTATGTCACAAAGGGTAACAGTAAATTCCCTGTTTACTGGGGGTGATTTGTTTCTGATCCTACCTGACTATTTCTGTTATAATTCTCATTCGTTTCACCCATGTCAGACTTTGAATGTTTTTTGAAAACAATATATCCATGAATTTGATTGGCCTGGGAGAAAAGTTATTCCAAATAAGTCACAGATGAGAAATAATATATTAACTGCACACGTTCAGTCATATATTGCTTCCAGGGAATAATACACACACACACACACACACACACACAATCTGGCTGCCAGAGAGTTTGTGTGACTTGCTTAGTCAATTATAATGTGCAGAGGTTTGTCTCATTCCAGCGTCCAGAGCGATTCATCATCTACCCCTGGCTTAACTCTCTGGCTACTTTTATTCCCCTACCCCGCCACCTCATCCCTGCTATTCACCTGAGTGTCTCAGTCTCACCGCCATAGACCATCTCTGGACTGCAGAATTTTCAACAAACTTTTTTCTTTCCCATGAATCTTCTTACTACTTTCAGTTCTCAGTGTATGCAGCTCCTTGTATTCTTCCAAGTTTCAATGTAGATAACTTATCCTCATAAAAACAAAAGCAAAACACGTTCTCTGCGACCCTGAAATAGGCCAATTATTCTATATTCTCACCTACTACTACACTGTTTCCCAGAAAATAAGACAGTGTCTTATATTAATTTTTGCTCCCAAAGATGTGATAGGTCCTATTTTCAGGGGATGTCTTATTTTTCCATAGAGAAGAATACGGTCCACATTTATTGTTTTATTAAAAGAGACCTCACACTTCCTGTCTACTCCAGCTCTGCTGCAACCAACAGTGAGCCACTCAGTGGCACCTGCTGATTCAGTCCAGAGTCCAGAGTTATGGTAGCTTTGAGGGGCCTTAATTTGGGGGAGATGCCTTACATTTCAGGAGAGGCAAAACTGTAAGTAGGTCTTATTTGGGGAGGAAACAGAATACTATAGGTTTGTCATAAAAACATTATTCATCAATAAATGAAACTGAGCAATTTCTATTTTAAATTCATAAATGTGGCATGCAACAGGGGTTTTCCCTGGATATCCCTGATATTGTATGCTGTGCTCAGGAAGCTGCTTGTCACACATGGGAGGCCAGCTGCTTAGAGGTTATCTCCCTGAGGGTATCAGCCATCTAGCACCATCAGACCCTATTGTCTGTCCCACCCTCCCTGGGGGGGGAAGGACACTCCCTGCTGATAATGATAGTGGATTGTTTCCCTGAAAGTAAGCCCAGAGATAAGGTCAAGTTAACTCAAGAAGGACCAAGGTTAGGCTGCCATCTTGAACCTAGGGTCTTCCCAACTTGTCACATGTGTACCCCTAGCCCTCCCCTTCCTATCGTGTGTACACCCTAGCTCATCCCCTTCCTGTCGCATGAATGTGTATTGTACAGCCACTTCCTGGTACGTAGGTGGTTACCTTTAATCTGGGGGACTTTCACGCCCCTAAATGTATATGAGCCTTGGTTAGAAATTTATTCTCTCTGTGCGTACCTGCCTGCAGAGTTCATGGTTGTCCTGGAGGAGAGCAAGCTACCATGAAATGTCTGACTATTTCATAGTCTCTCCCTTCTCTCCTATCTTCTGTAACTGTGCTAGAACTTTTATATGTTATCGCCATCCAATTGTCAATTGTGCCTTTGGACCCCTTGGTTGTTAGAGGCTGGCTTCCTCTGGCACATAAACGTGGGCTTCTGAAGAACTGAGGGAAATGCTAATATTCTCCATGATTGTTTTCTCTGAATTTCACACAATGTCCAATATATGGTAGTAATTAAAATGTTTTTTGAAAGTATGAGAAGTTTCTGTCGTGAAATGAGTTCTTTTGGCTAACATGATAGATTCAGATAATTATTTTGAATGTAGCTGTGATAAAGTAAAAGAACTGAGCAGAAAAATTCAAAAGGCAGCTCAAGAGCCAAAGAAGTTATTATAATGAATTGTGCCAAGACCTGATGTTAGAAAACCAAAAGGGAAGCACACGCTCAGAATTTCTCAAACTGGAAGAACTGAGCAAAATATTAAAGCCTTGATGTGAAATATTGAAGAATTCTGTGGGTGAAATTTTGAGTGATAAACAAAGCAACAAAAAGATATGGAAGGTATACACAGTTACTGTACTAAATAGAACAGGTCAAATTTCAATATTTCTAAGAAGTGGTATATGATTTTAAATGATGGGATTGAAGAAAGAAGCCTGAGTTCAAAGAAAATTATTAGTGAAAAAAAAGTTCCAAGAATTGACACAGAGCCAACTGAAATGTTTCAAAACAAATGCAGCACTGGAAGCAGTGACAATGTGGAATGAGGAAGCCATCTACCTGGCCAACTGACATGATGAGATCCCCATATGCATATCCTGTTAAAGGAAGGTGATCCAATCTTGGGTTCCTGGAATCAGCTCATTTTCCTTTTTTCCCTCCCCCTCCCTCCCCACTCCCCACTCCCTCATGAACCCTTAGTAATTCATAAATTATTATTTTATCTTATCTTACACTGCCCGGCATCTCGCCTCACCCACCTTCCTGTTGCCCATCCCCCAGAGAGGAGGTTACATGTAGATCCCCGAGATCAGTTCTCCCTTTCTACACCTCCTTCCCGCCTGGTGTCGCCACTCTCACCACTGGTCCTGAGGGGTTCATCTGTCCTAGATTCCCTATGTTTCCAGATCCCTACCGCACCGTTGTGCATCCTCTGGTCTAACCAGGTTCACAAGGTAGAATTGGGATCATGATAATTGGGGGGGAGGAAGCATTCAAGAACTAGAGGAAGGTTTTGAGTTTCATTGTTGCTACACTGAACCCTGAGTGACTCATCTCCTCCTCACTACCCCTCTGCAAGGAATGTCCAGCTGTCTACAGATGGGCATTGGGTCCCCATCACACACTCCCCTCATTCATGGTGATGTGATTTTTATTTCTCCGCCTTTGTTGTTTGAAACCTGGTACCCTCGGCCCTTCATGATCACACATGTTGGTTTGCTGCTTCCATGTGAGCTTTGTTGCTTCTGGGCTAGATGGCCACTTGTTTACTTTCAAGCCTTTAAGTTCCTAGCTGGTATATCTCTCGATAGCCGGGCACCATCAGCTTGTTTCACCACACTTACTTATGAACACATTCGTCTTCAGCGTTTATGTGGGGAAGGTGATCACACAATGATGGTTTTTGTTCTTTGGTGTCTCCTATCTGGTCCCTTCAACACCTCATATTCACTAAGGCTTGTGTGCTTCTTCTCTGTTGGCTTTGTTGCTTCCAAGCTAGATGGCCACTTGTTTGCCTTCAAGCCCTTAAGACCCCAGACGCTATATCTTTTTGATAGCCGGGCATCATCAGCTTTCTTCACCACGTTTGCTTATGCACACAGCTGTCTTCAGTGATCATGTCGGGAAGGTGGGTATCATGGAATGGCTATTTAGCTGAGCAAGGTGCTATTGTATTGAGGGAGTGTGCATGAGGAGGCCCAATGTCCACCTACTACTCTACTACTAAACCTATAAATATATGCACATAGGTCTATTTCCCCCATAATCATAAATATATTTACATATGTACATGTTTGCATTTAGGCTTCTATGTATGCCCTTTGCTTCCTACTCCTTTCCTCTATTTCCTTATGCTTTCCTCCTGTCCCACTACTATGTTCAGTCTTCATTCTGGTTTCGGTAATTCCTCTCAGTTCCCTAGCCCTTGGTCACTCCCTACCAGTCCTCCCACCCCCTCCCTGGCACTGGTTTTGAACCACTTGTTTTTCCCTTGTCTCTGTGTTGGCCAACACTCCCTCCCTACCCCTACCTCCCAAGCTCTCATGTCCCTCCCATTGGTCCTGTTATTTTCTTCTCACATTGTTTGTCCAGCCTATCTTATCTAGGTGGACCTGCTGATGTAGTAATATGTGCATACAAAAGCAGATGGCTTTCACAGCACCCAAGTGGCACATAAGAACATGCATGGACAGCAGCAACACCGAGATGCCTATCTTTAAAAGGTCCTTTTGTCCCTGTCATCCTAGGAGTGAACTTCTCCTTGCCACATAGTAGCCTAATACTTAGAGTGAAGTCCAATCTCCAGGAAACAGGTTCTTCACTTCTAACCTTCATGAAATTTTCTCCTACAAATGCCTGGTTTCTCACATACACTGTTAAGAGGTTGCTTATCTCTAAGAGTATCTGTTGCTGCTCTGTTTACTATTCAGAAGGAACAATTGACACCATTTGATACCATGGTTCACACACTTCCTTTAAGGTTTTCTCCTAAAAGGACTCAGGCTATCTCAGACTCACAACTTGCCCTGTCTATTGTAGATGTGCCTAATGAAGGCTTGCATGACTCCCCACTACATTACTCTCTATGAAATAAACTGACTTTCTTTCTCTCGATTCTGACACTGAGATGCACCCCTGGACCCCCATCTTTCTGTCTTATTAATTTTCTTTACTTGCACATGTCATTCCTAAGGACCATTCGATGGTAGGGCTGGATCCCATTCTTAAACATGAATTATTCATCGTTTCTTCCTTAGTCATCCCCTGCCCTTGTTTAAGCTGCTGTTACTTGAGTGTCTCCCTGGTCTCTGCCCACAGATGTGGTCAATTTAATGTCTGCATGTTTTATCTGGAGAGTGTTACATGTATAGTCCATTAGTGTATGGTTGAAAACAAGTACTGGAGATGAAGTCCTTGGTTTTCCAAAAAATATCACATTTAAGATTGGTCAAGGAAGCACATCGGATAGGTAGAAGATCTACTTTTATGATTCCGCAACTTCTCTCATTTTTGTCAGAAAATAGCATCCAGAACCTGTCACTATTTGAGGACAAGTAAGCATTGATAGAGAAATTAACTAACTTTACTCCTCTTGTAGTTAATAAGAAGAGATGTGAGGAATATATTTTAGACTGAAAATAAAAGAATAAATATTTGTTAGGTAGCCAGAATAGGGACCAGGTTGTCTACTGAGCATGCTCCAAATTCAGGCTCTGAGCCAGGAAAGGGCAGTACACCTGGGGGGGGCGGTACACCTGGATTGACCCCATGTAGATCAGGTGGGCTTAATTCAGCCAATGGAGTCAACCAGCACCATAGAACACGCCTCTCAACACAGGCCCTGGAAACCCAGAAACTTAGAGCCCACCACTCTCTCTCCCAGCTGCTCCTACACAGTTCAGCGAGGCCGGGCTGTGGTACCTGGGCTGCAGGTTTCTCTGGCCTCAAGTTTCCATGTGTGGGTATGAAATGTCCTGAGGGTGCCTGTGTAAACCTGAAACTTCTTCTATCCTTTATAAAACTCACTTGGATCAAAAACCAGACTCCAGAGTGTGGCAGAGTGTGTTATGTGTTCAGTTGCAAAGTGCAAGGTCAGCTACTCAAAACCAGCTATTTCCCCAGGAGGTAAATGAGGCTTTCTTTCTCTTCTCAGGTAGATTCTGAGTCCGGGAAGCACAGAGGGGCAGTTCTCCTCTGTTGTGTAGGGTTGCTATGAGGTGGAATGATCAGTGAGTTTTCGTCTAATTTTTAACCTTAGATCAGAAATGGTCATAGCAACTGGAAAGGTTAAATGGGAAATGAAAGAGCAGTGAGTTTATGTGAACAGGCGAGTGATCACACAGCTTGAGCAAGGTAATCAGTGCCACTGAATTACACATAGCGATGTGGTTGAGCTGGTGCATGCTTTGCTGCATATATTTCTGTACAATAACAAAATAAAAATGAATAAAGTAAATGTTGTCTTTGCTGTTTATTTTATGCATGGAGAAACATGCAACATGCACTAAGTCAATAATTCTTAAATGTATCCATGCTAATGAGAAGTGCTGTGAAGTGTTTATATGTAGTGTAATTCATGAAGTATGATATAGATGAAATCTGAGTTATATAGTAAAGGCTTTATGTCAGAGAGAAGAGACATACTTTTTTTTACCTCCTGAAAGTCAATCAGGTATGTGGTTTAGTAAAATTGTTTCAATATGGCTCTTCAGTCAATGTGTTAGGTTTCTGAAATAATTTACCTCGTTTCTTGCTTCTCAACACTAAAAAAATTCACACAGCAGAAGCATTTTTTGTAAATCCATGTAACTTTTATGAGGGAAAGGGATGTTTCTGGGGTTACAGTCTGAGTACATGCCATCTCTGGAAAGAGGACAAGGCCACGCAGGGGACCGTTGCAAGAGTGCACATGCTACTAAAGAGGATCACTTCAGGGAAGGGCAAACACAAAACAGGAGAAAGCATGTGGAAAGGGTACTGGAAAAATCCTGCGGGACATGGGAGTGACTGCCCTTTGTCTCTGCTTTTCATCTCTTCTACCTCACGTGGGGCGGGGGCCATATGGTCGAGGGTTTTGGCCTTTCTTCATGGCTAAGTTCAGGTGCTGGTGTGGTATAATGTTGCTGGTGCCCAGTGTTCTGCACAAGCTGACCTTCATCTGTGTCTAGGTGACCTTGGTCTGTACATACCCAGCTTTGGATCATACCAATAAGTATAGGGGTCTAGGGTGTGCTTTAAGGTGCCATGGCTGGCTCATTTCTCTCCAAATGCTTTCAGGTGGCATGGCCAGCTAAATTTTGTTTAGCATAGGCATCTGGTGCAGACAACCGATCCCTAATCTTCAAATCTGTGTTTTTGTACTCTCCATCACATGACTGGCTGTAACGTGCAAATAAAGTATAGAGGACTCTAATTTGAGGATTGTTCAGGTCTGTCATTCCTTTTTGTAAAATAAAACCCTATCAGGAATAGGAAGAATTCTCAGGTTTGCCAAAAAATAAGCGGTACCTGAAGAAGCATGCTTGCAATTCTGCCTGAAGTGGTAGAGGCTCTGGAGGGTCCCAGATGCCCCAGAAACCTCAATACTGGGACCAGGGGACAGTGAGGCTTAGGAGTTGATTTAATGACCCGCAGAACAAAGCAGAGGCTGAGGGACCCCATTTCTCAGCATCTGAGCTCAGGAGAGAAATGTGGCTGCTGACTGAGAAGAGAGCTGTAACCCAAAAAAGACTGTAACTTTAATGTGTTCTGATCTAGGCTTGTGGTGATCTGTTAGCTTCCTTAATAAACTCATATAATGGTGAGAATTGCCTGAGGTCTGTGTGGCCATTGCGTAGGATGATCTGACTCAGCAGGAGATGCAGAGAACTGTGGAGTTACAATGGGTGTCAGAAAAAGTTAAGGAAGGCAGGCCTGAGGCTTGTGCAATAGGCCTTGGGCTGGTGTGGAACTGAATTCTCTCTCCCTTGGGAAGCCAGAGTAGGTCAGATGTGGTCTCCATGCTATTTCCCCTAGAGAGAACAGGGAAAATCAAAATTAGGATCTATAATCTCATTTTTCCCACTTTAAACCTCCTCCTAGAATGATTTCTAAAGGGTAGTTTATGCCATTAATATAAGCTCTCTGAGGGCAAGAATTTTGCCTTCATCATTATGTATTATATGTACTTAATGTAAGTTTAAACATACTGATACTAAGGTTCCACATCATATATAATTTTTGAGTTCCCTCTATAAACTTAGGTCATGGCATATTTCATAAATAAACTTTTAAAAAAATTATTTTCTCCATGCTCACCTGTTGCTGTCTTCTCATGTCATATATTAGGAGCTACATTTATCTTATTTGGTAGCTGTTTTATTTTCCTATAACTATGTTTAAACAGCAATTGTTGCTGTTGGGGAAGAACATAGCAGAACATAAGCTAACTCAATCATGTTTTACCAGTATACCTCCATGACATTGCTCACTGTAAAAATGGTGTGGAGGTGGTCTGACATCTGACATCACAGGAGGCATGGAGACTGAAATTCAACATCGAGCGCAGGCATGCTCAGGCTACACAAGCACCTGGCGGGGGTACCTCTTCATTGCTGGGACATCAAGCAGGCCTCTCTGAGTCCTTACACACTCACACACATGACCCCTTGCCCTATGCCCAATTTTGGCCATTTGTCACAAAGATACTTTAGCACTGTCAATAAAAGCACAAAGAACACTGCATTCTTCCATAAGCCTTGGCTGGAGGATAAATATAAACACTTACTCAGAAGGTTACAGCCTAGAAAATCCTACTGGGCAGTTCTGCGCTTCCCTGTGGGGTCACTATGAATCCGTATTTGACCAGGCAGCAACCAACAACAGCAATGATGATAATGGTTTAAAATGAACATTGTGCTCTCTCACTTCTTCCTGTCAATCCTCTATAATTCGCTTGGCATTTGGGCTCAGCGTAAAAGGGAGTTGGCTTTTGGAAACCCCACAATTAGTAGCAGTTACTTAATGACACAAAAGAAAACAAACAAAAGAACATTTTTTAACATCCCCAGAGACTTTCCCCATTAACATCTAATTTTAGACATTTGCAGTTCCTGCTTTGGTGGTCCTTGGGAGCTGCCAGTTTAAACAATGCTTCTCAAATTGCATGAGAAAGCAATGGGAACATGTGGGACCAAAGTTCTGTTTTCATATTTTTCATTTTAACCTTTACCTTTAAAATGTAATCAACAGGAGAGGAAATAAACACTTTTTTCTCCATTGTACAATAGGAGTGATATCCTATTCCATTTCCCCAATGATAACCAGATGGTTGCCTAAATTACAAATTTTATATCAGGTTGACTCTTTATAACAACTTGGCAAATATTTCTCTCAAGTTGAGGATAACAGTTCCTAATATGAAACCCAAGGGCTAGATACTACCACAAGATTGTTTATACACCATTAGTAATTAACTAGGTGTGTCAAAGAAGCCTCTGGCAATTCACCCAAGATAAAACCCAGAGGAAAAAATAATTATGTGAACAAGATTTAGGTTGCATGAAACATTATCCTTCTGTCAAAGATGGACACTTGTGTTCCAGACTTTCTTCCACACAGTTAAGAACATGTGTTAGTTCAGTGGTTAAGCCCTGGGCTGGGAACCAAAGGTTAGCTGTTGGAACCCACAGGAAGACATGACAGTATGCGTCCATCAAGATTCCAGCCAGGGCCATTCTCTCTGGCCATTCTGCTCTGTCCAAAGTTGTTGCTAGTAGGGATCAACTCAATGACAGTGAATTTGAATTTAAAATTAGAATCAGAAGTAAACAGAAACAATGATAAAAGTCCATCTTTTTTCTCAAACTGTTCCTTCTGTTTCCTGAAGCCCAAAGGAAAGAACTTGTGGAAATCTTAAGATTTTTTTTTTTAATCAAAGGAAACTTTAATGAACTGTATTGACTGAACCAAGCCATGTATCACCTTTTGTGTTATTAAAGCTATTGTTATATATTATTTTAATTAGCAAACCATCCCATGACAATGGATTGTGTAGAACAGAACATTAAGAAAAGAAAATATAGTGAAGATTTTTAAAAATCATTTCATTGGGGGCTCATACAACTCTTATCACAATCCATACATATCCATTATGTCAAGCACATTTGTACATTTATTGCCACCATCATTCTCAAAACATTTTCTTTCTACTTGAGCCCTTGGTATCAGCTCCTCATTTTTTTCTCTCCTGGCCCACATCCCCCTCTCTCATGAACCCTTGATAATTTATAAATTATTATTATTTTGTCATATCTTACACTGTCTGACATCTCCCTTCACCCACTTTCCTGTTGTCCATCCCCCAGGGAGGACATCAAAGAACAAAAAATCATACCATTGTTTGCTCACCTTCCCAATATGATCACTGAAGACATATGGGTGCATAAGCAAAAGTGGTGAATAGAGTTGAAGGTGCCCAGGTAGCAAAAGATATAGCGACTGGAGTCTTAAAGGCTTGAAGGTGAACAAGCTGCCATCCAGCTCAGAAGCAAAAAAATCCACATGGAAGAAGCACACCAGCCCGTGTGATCACAAAGTGTCAAAGGGATCAGGTATCAGGCATCAAGAACAAAACATGAAATCATTGTGAATGAGGGGGAGGGCAGATTGGGGACCCAAGACCCATCTGTAGGCAACTGGATATCCCCTTACAGATGAGTATCAGGGAGGAGATGAGCCAGTCAGGGTGCAGTGTAGCAACGATGAAACAGACAACTTTCCTCTAGTTCCTAAATGCTTCCTCCTCTGTCACTATCATGGTCCCAATTCTACCTTAAAAATCTGGCTAAACTAGAGGATGTACACTTGTACAGATAGGAACTAGTAACACAGGGAATCTTAGGATGCTCATATTGTTTGTTAAAAATACAAACAAACTTTAGAAATCAATTGCTCCATCTTGATTAAGTGTGAAATATTTCTTGTAATGGTCTTACTTTATAATTAATGATATTAGAATAGAAACAAGAAAGAATTTCTTAGAAGTCATAAAATGTAGTGGGGAAATATTTCAAATCTAAGAATTTTTTTATGACTTAACTATTCATCAATAATTTAAATTAATTTTTTGAAAATGTATTTCAATCCCTAGGTTAATGTGTCTCAAAGCAGAAATAAGTATGGTTTTCCTCAATAATTTGTTGAGATTTTTTTTTTTGGGGGGGGAAGCTATCCAAATCTTTTTATTACTGGTCAATTCAGATATTTCCAGCAATTAGATTAAGACTGCATTTAAGAAACAGTAATTTTTACTTCCCATAGAATGAAAGTGCATGAGCAATCATGTACGTAGCCATTTTTGTTTATCAATTATTCTTATGTGAAAGGATCTGTAAAAAGATTATTGTATACATTATCCGAAGTTTGATGTTTTCTCATTAAAAGAGATAATGATGGTACCTTTTTGCGTTGTTGTATAGAATAGAGGAGTTAATAAATAAAAGCATGCACCTCAAAAAAATGGAGACAAACTCTGGTGGGCGGGGCTTCCATAGTATTTTCCCCCTTAGACTAGTATCCAGCAACTAGTTCTGAGTTAGTGAACCCAGTGACCGATGCCGGGAATATTCTCTCTGGACACAGTGAATTTTTCATAAAAGCAGTTTCTCTGGAACCTTGTTTTTTGTGATGGCCAATTCAAAAGAACAGCGTGCAGCTGTGAAATGTTTCCTGCTCAGGAAAAGTGCCGCTGAACTTGCTGTGGTGCTGAACACAGCTGACAAGAACAGCGCGATTGGAAAACCCCAAGTGGTCAGAGTGGTTTTCTCATTTCAAAAAAGGTGAAATGTCAATGGATGACAAACCTCATTGTGAACTTCTTTCAACTTGCTGAGCAGACAAAATGTCAGCAAAATCCGTGCACGTGTGCTCAACGACCAACGACGGACTGTTGGAGGGATGGGGAAATGAGCTGGGCTGTCCTGGAGCTCGGTTCAGCGAATTTCAATGGAAGATTTGGGAATGAAGAAGGGTCATTGTGAAATTTGTGCCTTGAGTTCTGATTGACCAGGAAAAAGAGTGTCAAGGGGAAACCTGCCTTGCTTTGAAAGAACAGCTCTGAAGCCCAGATTTTTCCAAGGTCATTACCGGTGACCAGACATGATGCTATTCTTACGACCCTGAAAGCAAACATCAATCAAGCCAGTGGGAGACACCATCGTCACCTCACCCAAAAGTAGCTAGTCAAGTGAAATCAAAGATCAAAACGATGCTCATTTGGTTTCTGTGTTTTTGATGTGAAGGGGATAGTGCAGTTGGAGTTCGGTCCACCAGGTCGGACTGTTCATCAAGCTTTCTATTTAGAGGTCTGAAAAGATTTCATTCACAGTGTGCAACAAAAATGGCCTGATCTGTGGCCGCTGGAGGCCTGGTGTCACCATGACAATGCACCTGCTCGTGCAGCCATCTCAGTGCACCAGTTTTGGGCAAAAAAAACCCAGCATTCCTCTCTTTGCCTCAAGCACCTGACTCACTTGACCCCACTCCATGTGATTATTTTTGTTCCCCCTAATACAGAGGGGCATGAAAGTGTTAGGTTTCTAGAGTGGGATATACCTTGATCCTTGCTACAGGATGCTGACAGTATCCATGTTGCAAAAACCCTTTGTAATCCAAGTGAGTTTAGGAAGGAAAGGGAAAATTTCAGGTTTCACTCACAAAAGGGTACATGCTATATCTGGAAAACGTGCCAAGCTGTGCAGAGGCCACACAGGGGAGGAGAAAACATATGGGGAAGAACACCCACATGTGCAGAATTGGGGAATCCCTGTGGACCAAGAAGCCAAGAGACCAAGAGCAGGCCCTGAGCAGACCCAGAAGGGGGCATACAGGTACATGCTTGCCCCGCACAGTAGAGGCACTCTGTCTAGCATGCCCCTGAGGCAGGGCAGGGTACTAACAACAACAACAACAACAACAACACCTGCCCTCCGGCATCCAGGGTATTTATTTAACACCTCTGGCTGGGGAGGTATGCTTGAGGGTATTGTCTGATCTTATTGGCTGAATTTAAATACACCTGGGTGATGTCATGAGCCTGGGCCTAGTCTGTGCGCCCAGGTGTGCCTCCCAGCTGGGTTCAGGGGGCTTGTGTCTGAGCATATTCTACTTGGATCTTTCCCATTAGTGTCTAATAAGGGTGCCTCATCTCTTCCAACCAACATATTGTGCGGTTCTTTGCAGTTATTAGACATCTAACCCCCGTCCCTACCATTTCCCCACGGGAGGAGTAGCTACCCAGATCTTTGATGGTATGGTTTGACGACCTTTTAGTGCTGCTTCAAGTTGGTACTGGACACCACACAGGCAGTTAAAGTCCCCGCCCTTTCTATTCTATTGGGAGATGCTGCCCACTTAGGGGCCCACGGTGGAGTGATCCAGGCGCTGGTGATCCTGGGGTTGGAAATCTGGGCTCAGTGTCATTACTAACCTGATGACTTCTGCAAGAAACAAAACAGGTAAACAGTTTAGGTAAGGCTGTGGGGGACAGCTGAGGGTGAGTGTCACATCGGAGATTTGAAAAAGCAATCGCCAGAGGAATTAACACTAGATCAACAGGCATAGGTGCAAGTTGACTTTAAGCACAGGAGTTGTGTGAACGCATTTACTAGCTGCAAGACTGTTTGGGGTCTCAGGTAGGGTTTTCTGCAGAGCCCTCACCTGTCTCTGGGTGGTGATGAAATGCCACCCCATGGTCACAGGAGTTCTGACCTTGCTCTGCTTGGTCTGGATCTGAGGGGTCCAGTCACGGCCAATTCCATGGTTTCACCCAGGCGGGGTGGATCCAAGCACTTTGCCCTGGAACTTTAAAGGCAGTGGGGCTGGAGACAATTCCTGGGAAGAGACTCTTCCAGACTGGCTGGAGCTGGGAACTGGGGGACCTGTCCTTCCTGGGTTTTATAAGAACTAGGTCCCCAGGAAGGCACACGGGTGGTAGCTCTACCTCTCCTTGGGCCTGGATGAGTCGATATTGATGGGACACCTCCTGGCATCGGGCTACTCTTGTGGCATTAGTCTGTATTAAGGATTCCTCCGAGTCTCTCGCTGGCTCTGCGACAAGGAAAGGTCGCCCAGAGAATACCTCATTGGGGCTCAAACACGTAGGGTGCCGTGGGGCAATTCTGAGACGGAACAGAGCTCTTGGCGGTGCATCTTTCCAGCTGTGACAACGTCCTGAGGGTTAGCTTTCACTGCTGCTTCTTTCTCTCTACCTGCCCTGGGGATTCCGGTCTCCAGGGACAGTGGACACGATACGCTATGCTTAAGTGTCTAGCTGCTACTTGGCGTGTGAGAAAGGAGGTTCGAGAGAGTAGACAGCACCAACATGGAAACATTTGCATGGTCCCACCTGCCATACGCATGCCGGACCAGGGGTAGCTCTCCTTTGCTGCGGGGCCATCCAGCTCGACTGCTTTGTCCAGGGAGCAGCGGCAGATTCGCCAGCAGAGCCCCCTCCTCTTGGGTTTCCCCATAGGACAGAGCAGTGCCGTGCCAGTGTATTTGCAATGACAGCATGGTCCTCAGGGAGGCCTGCTTCTGGTAGGGCAAGCCTTTGTCCCAGGGCACAAATACCCACACACATGGGACTTTGGACACGGTGCTAGGGGTCTGTGAAACCTGCGAGGCAGTAGATGGCTGCTGATCACCGATGCAGGTCAATACCTCGCATGTCTGGCGTCTTTCCTTGTGTCCTCCTCCCGATCGCAGCCTTTTGCTTAACATATGTATTGAAAAGGGTAGCATTGGCAATCCTTACAGGTATCTATGTACTGCTCTGGAATGTCTGAGTGACTCCCTGGGGCGCTCTTAATCTGCTTAAGCTCAGTTAGGAGAAACGCCTGTGAATGGACCTCGGACCCCAAGGGGCCCCTTATAGGGTCTTTGGCACGTTTGGAACAAGGGACTTGTTTTTGTTTCTCAAGAGGAAAATGCCTGCACAAGGGGACCTCTTTCTCTCCTTTGAGTATGTCAGGTCCGGCGGTATTAGAGGATGGACGATGGCACGTGTGCTAAATTTGGTCAGGATTAAGGAGCCTCGGTGGCACTGTGGAACAAGCCTTGGACCGCTAACAGAAGATCCATGGTTCGGACTTACTAGCTGCTCCAAGAGAGGAAGATGAGGCTGTCCGTTTTCTGTTCGGATTTATCATCTAAGAAAGCCTAGCGAACGTCCCAAAAGGTCGGTATAGACTTTGGTCAAGGGTTACATGTGTTAAGTATTCCTTAAAATAGAAGGTAATAAAATTAAGTGGGTTTTTTTTAAAATTTGAAAGTTCATAAGTCCGTAAAGAATTTAAGTCACTTCTAAATTTTACATAGGAGGTTAAGTATATAAACCAAAAGCAAACCTGGGGCCAGCCAGTCCCCAACATATGGAAAGCCCATGTGGAGTTAATAGTTGATTTAAATCTGTTTGTGCCGCTCCATTGTCCTAGGATACCACTTCCCCTACACCAGGAGTCAACACTTTTTTTAAAGGGGAAGAGCCAATTCTGTCCCTCAAAACAATTAAAAAATTATTTGAGAACCATAAATGCATTTTTATAAACAAATAACATCACCATTCTCTGAACAATATCCTTTTAAAATTTTTTACATGTAACTCTGAGAGTTTTATTTTCATTTTCAATTTTCCTTCAGCGCCACATGTATGTACTGAAAGAGCTACATCTGGCTGGCAAGCCACCCTCTGCTGATCCTTGCCCCAGACTATATTGCCAGTGTGATAAGATAAGAGGATAGCTCAAGCATTGCAAAGTTTTGGAAGAAGAGTCACTACGATCCAGAAGTGACTTGATACCACCTAATAATACTCCCAACAGTCCTGTCTTCAATTCCATTTCCATTTGAGGGTTGTTGATTTCGGGCTCTCCTTTCCCATTCTCTTTCTTGTTTCATTTTTACCCCCTCAGCTAAAAGCAAGAAAGTTACTCTGGTTTAAAATAAATTCATCAAATTTTTCAGTGTGAAAATAAGGACATTTTCTTATGCAGCTTCTCTGGAGTCAGTAGACATGGCACACTTTTTGCTTCCATGAATCCAAAAGTCTTCCCTATTTTATTTTGCAAGTTCTACAGATGATCAGGAGAGGCTCTATGGGAGAAAGACCTACCACAGCCTAGAAAACTCAATGGAGCAACTCTACTCCGTCCTACAGAGTCTGCCAGCCCAAACGCGACTCCACAAAAGACAACAACAACAAGGAATGCTATCAAGTGAATCGTCAAGGTTTGAGCTAGACTTGTTCACAGCAGCCCGGTTCAGAGTCACCAACAGGTGACCATCAGCAAAATGCCCAGCAGCTAATAAATGGATAAGCAAAGTGTGGTATATCCGTACCACAGAACATTATCATTCATAAAAAGAAATCCTTATACATGCTCCAACATTGTGTTGTCTGAAATAACTCAGTCACAAAGTGAAAACTAGTACAATTCCATTGCCATGGAGCAGGCCCACGGACAGAGGCCCAAGTTCCTTCCTCCTCGTTACCAGGAGCAGGTGTGAAGGAGGGGCAGTCAGAGGAAGGTCACCAGCTGTGCTCCTGGTGCTGAAATGACTTGGAGACGCCGAGTGGCATGGTTGTACAATGTGATGAGCGTGATCAATGCCACTGAACCAACTAGACGTGCATCAACAGGTGAATTAGCAAATTCAAAAAAAATCATTATTAAGAGTTTGAGCTGGGCTAGCTTAGACTTCTGTGTGAGTGTAGGTTGAACATCGGAAACACCAAAGCTTTTTTAGTGACTCTGATTTTCAGAAGAAAGAACCATCTACCCCTAAGGATGGGGAAGCTCGTCTTTCAACAGAAAGGCTGGCAGAAAACTGTTCCATTTCATTCATAAGGCTTCCTCTGACCTTTGAGGAACTAAAACCAGTTGTTTGTGGTTGTTTTTTTTGAAGGCAAAAAAAGCTACAAATCGGTATAATTGTTTGGGGAAAAATTTCCTTTACGTATCATTTTTCATCTTTCATGGTATAGAGATGTCTGCTTTTCTAGTCAAATGAACACTAGTAAACATGTAACTACTGGGATAAAAATAAAGAGGAGGAGAGCACCCTGCTACTGCCCGTGTTCAGTCAGGAACTAGGCTTGTGACACGATGCCTTTCGCCTTACCCTGCATCCTCCTGACCAAGAGAGAAGCTCTGTTGCCCTATTAGTACAAACCACATCATCTTATGCAAAGATGAAGATTCTGTGGAAAGGGGGCTACTTATAGTGACATTTCTGATGATACTACTCTAAAATGATTACATTTGATACCTTCATGTTGTAAATATGTCAATTAACCAATACATACATTTAACCTACTTTTTAATGTCTAACATTTTCACATATTAAAACATATACATAATATAGTACGGTTTGTTCACTTTTTTCTACCCTATTTCATATATCCTTGAATGAATGAATTAGGTAAGCTTCATCTAGCAAATAATTTGAGAATATTTCAAAGAAATAGATTCATTGAAAATTTATCAACTTTTATGACCTTTCGTTCTCCACCCATGAATTGGAGTCCTATGACTTGCATGTGTTTGGGTGTTACATGTATGGTCAGTGAGAGTGGGAGTAAATGAGTATTCGTACAATTTGGCTAAAAACTCAGACTCAAGCTTCAGTAGATCATTTTTACATGTAAGAAGTAATCTATCTGGTAAGGACTAATGCAAGTTGTTAAATTTATGAGATACTTATATTTTCTTTTTCAAAATTTCCACCCATTTTTTTTAAATGCTGGAAATTGTGTCTTATTGGCGCTTTATTTGTACTTTTTTCATTATTTTTTATGACGTCAATCATCTTTTCAGATAGCATGTTGGCTACAAGATAGTTACACATTAAAAAAATGAGAGGGTATTTAGGAGCCCCATAGGAGCAAGGAGTAAGCACTCAGATGCTAACTGACAGATTGACTTGTCAAATCTCCAGGGACTTTTTGGGAGGAAAAAAATAGCAAATATTTCTGGAAACAATTTTGCTCTAGGAAATCCTATGCTCCATTCTACTCTGTCACATGGAGTTGCTACACTGTAAACCAGTCTGACAAAATATAAGAACAATAATAATAACCACAACCAAACCCTCTGCTATCTATTCGATTCGATTCTGACTCAGCATGAACCTGTAGGACAGAGTGAACTTCTCTGTACGGTTTGCAAAACTGCAAACCAACCGGTCAATTATGAGTCACAGAAACCCTATAAGATCAGGAAGAATTTCCCTGTGGATTCCTGAGATGGTAACTCTTTATAGGAGTAGGAAGTCTCTTCTTTCTCCTGGAGTCGTGGTTTGTAACTCTTGACCTTGAGATTAGTGGATAAACACATGACTATGTCACCAGGGCTCCTCTTTCGCCATCCAAGACGTAAAGCATTGGGCTACCGGAATGCCTATGACAATTTCAAATGCACATACCCCAAAACCAGGCATGAGCTAACCCGTACTCACAATGAACCTACGGAGGATTTCTGAGCCTGGAAAACGTTATGGAAGCAGCCAGCCTCATCTTGCTCCCTGGGTGCCCTGAGCAGCCCTACGACTAGCCCGTAGCATTACTGGGGCTCCTTACAGCACGCTATCTTTTATGTGGAAAAAAATAAGGAGAAATAAAATAATTCCAACCCGAGGAGTCTCTGACCTTTAAGGAATAAATTAGCTTTTATAAGTGTTAAAATTTAAACAGTATATGATAAAATTTTCAGAAAATCAGAATGTATAGTACAATGTATATCCAAACCTACTTCCCGTATAGATTTATTAAGAGCTTATTTGCCTCAAGTTAATTTTATTATTGGAAAATTAGTGATGACATTGCAATAGATAAATTTGAGGTGATTTTACAATAAAAGGAAATTTTATAAGCAAAAACACTGAAAGGGTGACATTTAGACATTATTTAGGAAGGAGAAGGGAAAGAAAAGAGCAAATAAATGGAACCCAGATTATATCCTAGTTTATGGAGAACAACCCTTGTCTATCACTCTGTCAGTTGTGGTCGCTGTGTGTGGCTGTGCTGCTAGAAGCTATGTCACTGATAATCCAAATACCAATGAGCTCACAAAAAATGGACAGGATTCAGTCGAGCTTCCAGAGTAAGACAAACGACGCAAAAGGAATAGCCATCCACTCCTGATGGGCGCGCTGCTGAAAATCTCATGAATGCCTGCAGAGCGCTGCCAGCAACTGCAACCCTCCAGTAAGGTTAAGAGCCTCTCAGACCAGAAGGCACTCATGATGTGACTGCGGAAGAGCCCATCACAATGATATGCGGAGAGCAAATCCCTTGGGAACTTCCTCTGCTAATGAGGCAAGACTCAAAATGAGTCTCCCCAGCTGGAAATCTATTAATAATTGGAACTTGGAATGTATGAAGTAAGAATCCAGGAAAACTGAAAGTTTTCAAAAATGAAATGCAGCACATAAAGATCTACATCCGAGGCACTGATGAGCTGAAATGGCCTAGTATTGACCATTTGGAATGGAAAACAATATGTACTTCACAATGCCAGGAAGGATAGATTAAAAAAAAAAGTGTCACATTCTGTTTGTGATAGGATAGTACATGTTCGCAAATAAGTAAATATGGTTAATAAAATAGTATTCAAATGTTTGTACAAACTACTAAAGCTCATGATGCCGAAATTGAAGAATTGTGTCATATTCAGTTGGAAATTGATCAGTCATGCAATCAAGATGCTTTGATAATTAATTGTGCTTGGAATGTACAAGTTGGGAATAAAGAGGAAGGAAAAGTAGTTGAAAAATAAAGCCTTGTTGGTAGAAATTAATCTGGAGGTCACATGATAAAATTTTGCAAGATCAGTTCCTTCTTCAGTGCAAATACCCCCTTTTGAACAATGAAAACAGCAACTACACAGTGGAGTTCTCCAGGTGGAATAAACAGAAATCAAATTGGCTACATCGATGAGAAGAGTCGGTGGAGAAAGTCATTGTCAGCAGCTAAAACAAGGCCAGGTTGAACTTGAAGAAAATTAAAAGAAGCCCGAAACATGACCTGAGGATATCAGACCTGAATTTTCAAAATATTACAGGTTTGAAACATTAAAGACTAATGACAGAAGATTTGGTGAGCTGCAGTGTAACATTAATAACATCATACGTGAAAGAAAATTAAAGGTCATTAAAGACAGGAAAGAAAGAAAATATCAAAGTGAATGTCAGAAGAGGCTCTGAATCCTGCTCTCGATCGTACAGTAGCGAAAGCAAATGGACGAAGTAATTAAGTTAAAGAACTGAAGGGAAATGTCCAAGAGCAGCTTGAGAAGACAAATGACAATATTAAAACGAAAGTGCAAAACTCTAAGTGAGAAAACCATATGATGGCTGCCGTATACTTTCTGGGATCTTCTCTCTGTGTGTCTGTCTGTCTGTCTGTCTCTCTCTCTCTCTCTCTCTCTCTCTCTCTCTCTCTCTCTCTCTCTCTTTCTGTCTCTCTCAATTTGTTTTATTTCACCTTTTCTCACTAAAATTTTATGTAATGATACCTGCTTCTGCCTTCTTTTCAAAATACTCTCACAGTGCGAGGCAGCGTTTTTATGGTCAGGTTCACAAGTTCATCATGATCTTCTCTGAGTGATGTTCTATCCAGAAAGTAACTATTTACATCCGTTTGGCATTATTTTCCTTTGTTAATAAACTTGGCTATTGTTTGCAACTGCTCCTTCGGAAGATCCTGAAGTTCTTTGGTGGTGAGCTCTGCCCTGGGCTCCTTTACCGACACTCCACCCTCCGTCAGCCTGGAGACCCATGGACCATCAGAAAGACATTTCCTCCACAAACGGGCTCCTCCTCAGAGCCTTCAAGGTCGTCTCTGTCACAGGGGCCCAGCTTTCACCGTGCAGAGCTCATGGTCTTGTAAGAGACTTTCTCTTTATTTGCCAATAAAGGTAATGCAGTGGAGAATGTGAAGATGATTTTTTCAGTACTCTTGAAGGGTCGGCAGGATGTCTGAGGTCATTACACAGCCACGCTGGAACTGTGCTTTGGTGTGCACGCCTTTGAAATTAGCAGTGACTTGCTGGTCTATAGGATGGATGAAGGTGTCCTGTTCTGGGGCAAGAACTTCCTAGTGACAAAGGGGCATTGCTCATTCAACTCACTGTCCAAGACTGGATGATCACAGGAGCATTGTCCACCGAGATGAGTGCATTCATGGGCATGTATTTCCTCTGCAAATATATATTTTTATACTTAGCCCACATATTCGATGTACCCACACAAGGATATGCTTTCTAGTCAACCGCTCTATTATTTGCCCTCAATATCACATCTAACGTATTTTTCATGGTGTTTTATTGATTAAGAACCCATGGGTCTTTAGAATGGCATACTAACATGGACTTCACTTTAAAATCCCTATTAGCATTCCCACAAAACTACAGCGTGAACCTATTTTCCTAGGCTTATGACCTGACAGTGCCTTTTCCACTTTAGAAATGAAGGTCCTTTTAGACATCCCCTTCCCCCCAAAAATGTCCTGTTTCTTTGCCCTTGAACACTTGCTGAGGAGCAAAACTTTCAACCTCCGCATATTCAGTGATTTCAGTCACAAACGTATTAACTTCCTCTTTATTTGCGCTTCCCCTTCCCCAGCCTCATAGCCGGTGTCTGCCTGCTCTCTTGTAAACTTTCCATCCAGCTTTGGCTGGCTTCAAACACTCCGGGTGCTCAGCCCTCACTCGGGCAACATTGCTCATGGAAGAAGGGAGGCATGTCACTGCTGTTTCACACATGCCGTGACCATCGGATTTTCTCCTGATCAACAGTCACTTTCCAACCTCTTGCATGGCTTGTTTTGTGGTTCGTGGTTTCATACTGTTTGCTACTTTGGTCATTTGAATCCCTTTTTGGCCTCATGTTGATCATGTCAACACAGCCACGTGGTGCTTAGCTGCCAAATCAGGCAAGCGACAACCTGGTTCCAATTTCACAGTGAATTTGTTCTTTTAACTTTTGCGCTGCGTTTCTCACAGTTTTCCCTCTGAGCTTCACCGCTGATCTCCCGGACTCTCTGTGGAGCTGTGACCGTGACAGTTGCTGCAGCCCCGTGCTGAGGGTCACGGGGCACTAACAACTGAGCTCTGCAGGTTGTCCGAAGCAGAGTGTTGCTCGAACTGGCACATCCCCCACGTATAAGACGTGAGGAGGACGCAAGTCAGATTTTAGGTTTGGATATCAAGCAAAATTACAAACACCAAGCAGATTTTTCTCAAAATTTGCTGTTCGCATAGTAGAAAGTTCCCGCGTGGAACCCTTTGACAACTGAGGTACCACTGCACACACAGACGGCTGCCACTGGCTCTGAGTCTCTAGAGAACTGAGCCTGACTCCCGGCGCCCCACACCAGCTGTGCCATTTTCAGTCCCCTCCTGTACCGCTGAACACTGGACAACGAAGGAGGGAGACGGAAAAACAATGAGATACATTTGAATTACGGTGCCGGCAAAAAGAATATTAATAGAATCTCAAGGAAGAACAACCGGATATTTTTAAAAATCATTTTATTGGCGCTCGTACAATGCTTCTCACAATCCATACATCCATCCATTGTGTCCAGCACATTTGCACATTTGTTGCCATCATCATCCTCAAAACGTTTGCTTTCTGCTTGAGCCCTTGGCATCAGCTCCTCAATTTTCCTCTCCTTCCCCACCCTGCTCCCTCAGGAAACCTTGATAATTTATAAATGATTACTTTGTCATATCTTGCATTGTCCAACGTCTCCCTTCACCCACTTTCCTGTTGTCCATACCCTAGGAAGGAGGTGATAGGGACAACCTTGTAATCGGTTCCCCCTTTCCACCCCACCCTCCATCCACCCTTCTGGTATCGCCATTCTCACCACTGGTCCTGAAGGCATCATCTGTCCTGGATTCCCTGTGTTTACAGTTCTTCACTGTACTAGTGCACATCCTATGGTCCAGCTGGATTTGTAAGGTAGAATTGGGTTCATGATAGTGGGGGTGGGTGTAGGCCGAAGCATTTAGGAACTAGAGGAAGGTTGTATGTTTCATTGTTGCTACACTGCACCCTGACTGGCTCATCTCCTCCCCCCGGCCCTTCTGTAAGGGGATGTCCAATTGCCCACAACTGGGCTTTGGGTCCCCAATCTGCACCCCTCCTCCTTCATTCCCAATAATATGATTTTTTTTCCTTGATGCCTGATATCTGATCCCTTCAACACATTGTGATCACACAGGCTGGTGTGTTTCTTCCATGTGGGCTTTGTTGCTTCTCAGACAACCGGATATATTAGACATAAGTAGAGATCAGTGTCTGGGAAATATGTCATGCTCAGTAAAGCAGAGGGTCAGTAAACAAGTGGAAGACCTTGGATGAGAAGGATCAACATGATGGCTGCAACAAGGAATTAATTCACAGTAGTATCCATTGCGCAGCTGTCCAGGACTGGATAGTGTTTCATGGGAAGCGGTACATAGAGCTGCTACCAGGCGGAACTGCCTTGATGCCTCTCAACCCCAACATAAGGTACCACACGCAGGGATGGGTGAGGCCTGCTCTCTTGTGGGGCTTGCAATTCATTCCATGAAGCAACCTGTGGGTGGAAAACCAATGATCCCAGTCAACTTTCACCCGAATCAGCATAAAACATTTGAAGAAGAAGAATAAAAGACCATTCTTTCTATATTTATTTGGGAAATTTGTGTATTATGGGTTCCTGTAAAACTAGAAGGCAATTGCTTTTTAAAAGCAGTTCTTCTGTCTCCAAATCTGAGTTAGAAAGGCTGCTTGTATATTTTGTAGCCAAACAAAGGTAAGCATCTAAGATTTGTCATAATGTCTAAGTATCTATAAGGTCAACATTTGCAGTCATTTGACATGGCTCTTCCAGTCCTAGCATTTGCTGCGACCATCATTACCCAGCGCCCTTGTTTGCCTGATGGGTGTGGGTAAGCCTTTGGGGCATACTGACAGGATCATGGATTCAGCTTTTTAATTTATTTTTTAACAATTCAGTGATTGTTAACAAAGTGACTGTGATTGCCATGCTGCCGGGTATGAAATAAGCTATCTCAGAAACAGCGGGGCGAGCTCGCTAGCAGCAAGGCAGGAGATCCAGGAGTGACGTGTTTCCTTTGGCTCCATTGTCCTGCATATCCGGAGCCTCTTCATCTGGGAGACAGTTTTCACCCACCAGAGAAACAACAGAAGAGCAGAATCAGCAGAACCGAGAGCCCCAGCACGAGACACTGGGCTGTTTCCCACCCCGCAGGGAACGTCTGCTTAGTGTGTGGGGGCCAGAGGCTGGTCTGTGGAGAGGGGCGACTCTGGGCACTTAATCGGGGAGCTAGGTGTGCTGACCCCAGGAGCTGGAGCGGGTGCTTGAGGACTGAGACCAAGAAGACTGAGGCATGAACTTTGGGCATTTATTGGCAGCTCTAAGAGAGCTTTATGATTGATTGATTTTTATATCTATTTTATTGTAAAAGTCCTTACAGCTCTTATAATAATCCACACATCAATTGTGTCAAGCATATTTGTACATATGTTGCCATCATCATTTCCAAAACTTTTTTCTTTCTACATGAGCCCTTGGTCTCAGCTCTTCTTTTGTCCCCACCCTCCACCCTCGTGAACCCTTGATAATTTGTAAATCATTTTTGTTTTCATATTTTACACCATCCTCTGTCTCCCTCCACCTATGTTTCTGTTGCTCTTCCCCTCACTTCCCCCTTTCTCTCCCTTCTCACCCTTCCTTCCCCCTAACCTCATGGATTCACTACTTTCAATATTGGTTCTGTGGGGTTTATCTCTCCTGGATTCTGTATGTCGAGAGCTCTTATCTGTACCAGTGTGCATTTTCTCATCCAGCACTATATGTAAGATAAAACTGGGGTCATGATAGTGAGGGGGAGGGGAGGAAGCATTAAACAACTAAAGGAATGTGTGTGTTATGTCAGTGCTATATCGCTCCCTGGCTGGCTTGTCTCTTCCTTGTGACTCTTTGTGAGGGGATGTCCGATTGTCTACTACAGGGCTTTGGGTCTCCATTCCATGTCCGCTTGTTCACATAAAAATGGTTGTTCATTCTGGGTCTTCAGATGTCTGATGCCTGGTCCTGTGGATATCTTTTGATCACACCAGTTGGTGTGCTTCTTCCATGTGGTTTTTGTTGCTTCTCAGCTAAATGTCTGTTCACTTAACTTCAAGCCTTTAAGATGCCAGGTTCTATATCTTGTAATAGCTAGGCACTATCAGCTTTCTTCACTACATTAGCTTATACAGCCATTTTGTCTTCAGTGAACCTATTGGTAAAGTGAGCATCACACAATGCTAGGTTTTTAGAACAAAGTGCTCTTGTGTTGAAGAAGGATTGAGTAGAAGCCCAATGTTTGTCTGCCGCCTTAATACTTAATCTATAAATGTATGTACATAGACATATATCCCTATCATTGTATATTGATATGTTTGCATATTTACATGCCTATGTTTATTCCTCTATAAATGTACTTTGCCTCCTAGTCCTTTCCTCTATTTCCTTTTGCTTTCCTCCTGCCCCACTATCTATGTTCAACCTTTATTCAGCTCTCTGTACCTCTCTACTAGACTGCACCTGATTGAACCCCACCCGGCATTCTGTGCCCTCCTCGCCATCAATTTCAGATCTCTTGCTGCCTTTGCCCTGGGTTTGTTGTCCCCGCCCTACCTTTCCCCTACCTCCTCCTCTCCCCTGTCCTCCCAGAGCCATCAGTCCTGGTGTTTTCTCCTCAGGATTGTTGATCTTGCCTATATTATACAGATAGACATGGGGAAAGAAGAAAGAAAGGAAAGGAAACCTTATGAATAGTTCTAGGTCTGTCAGCTTGTGGGTGCTTTCCAATTGGGTCTGATGCAGTGTCAAGCCCTGCCCACTGAGTCCTAAAGCCAGTTTCAGAATTCTTTGGGGACTTTGTTGCTTTGCTCCCCTTGCTGCTCTGTTGTGCTCCCTTCATTTTATGCCCTGGTATGGGGAGCGGGGGTGTCAGATTGAGCATAATTCCCACAATGTGTCTCCAATGCTGACCCTTGTAGGGCTGTGAGTCAGGTAGGGGATGTTGTGTCTTGTGATGAGGTCAACCCTAAGATCCTCTCTGTGCATTGGTTGCTGCACCACATGGGAATGTTGTCCACAAAGCTTGGTGGAGCAGGGTGCTGCACACTCTCTCTCTTTCCCCCTAAGCGAGCTTTGTAACATTTCCTGAGCAAACCAGAAGCCAGCCAGGAGGCTCAGGGCCAGAGCGTGGTTTGTCTGTGGACAACTCCCAGAGGGGGAAGGAGAGACTTCCATAGTTCTACTGAATCCTTTAGGAATGCTGAGGGTAAGAATTGACTCAATGGCAGTGAATTTTTCTTTCTTTCTTTTTTTTAAAAGATTTTTTCTTTCTTTTTTTTTAACTTCCCTAATAAACCCAATTTATTCCTGAATATTGTCTGAGACTTCTGCGTGGGCATTTCAATGAAGTTTCAAACACAGCAGAAAATGAGAGTACAGGAGCAGCAGCCTGCCACCAGCGGGCCAGTTCCTGTCAGCACAGGGCGGGGAAGGCCGCAGGTGTGCGCACCATCCGATCCCCCTGCGGCAGCCCACCTGCGAGTCACGGCAAGTCAGATGTGCTCCTCGTGCCTCTTCCTTAACAGTCTAAAAATTCATCGGCAACTTTCTCTTGTTTTTCTTACCACTGTCCCTTGTAACACCCTTTGTCTGATCACCACACTTCCCCCTAGCCTGCTACATAGGTCTCCTCACTCTGCCCCTGAATCTACCCTTTCCTCCCCCACTCACCAACTTTGAAATGGCTTCTCCAGACACCTGCAATAAAACCAAACTCCTCTTATGGTCTAGAAAGCAGTCCTAATCTGGACTGACTCCTATTACTTTATCTTAGAATAATCTTTGTCCAGTTAACTCTGTGCCCACCATAGTGGCCTTCTCAGTATTCCTCTAATATGTCAAGCATTTCCATCCTTCAAGGCTTTCCACTTGTATCGTGACTTTGGAATAGTCTTCTCCTAAAACTCTAAGGGTCTGATGCATTTTCCTACAGCATTTTTTATCAACTATGGTTTTCTGAGTGTGACTTTATGGTTCGTTCCCAATATATTCTTCCTTGACTCTAATTTATTAACTTTCTTGCATGTATCACATTCGGATATCATGTCTCATTGGACTCTGTCTCTCTGTTCTACATAGAATGAGGTCAGTGAGATTTGCCTGACTTGTCCAATACTATTTATTTATGGGAGAGCGCATGTGCTAGGCTGAGTTCTCTAGAGAAACAAACTCAGTGACACTCGTATATGTATCGAAAGAACTTCGTATGAACAAATAATCTTATCGCAAGAAAAATAATCTTTTCCAAGTCCAACTCTAGTCAACGGGTCAGGGACTAGCTGGAACCCTTTCTGGATTCCTGCAGCTGCAAGCTGATGAAGCAAGCATGTGAGGAAGGAAGCTTGGAGGCCAGTGGGAGCCCAGTGGTGTGGATCTGAGGTGAGCAGGAAACAAGGCCGGGTGCTCACAATTCCCAGGTTTGGCAGGTCACCTGGATTGTCACACACACGGATATGAATCAGGACTCAGTTAAGCAAGAAAGAGAGGGGCAAGAGACAAATGTTCTCCACAGCTTCTCTCTTAAATAGGCCATAACCAAAGGAGCCATCAGCAGACTACAGCCTCATAGCCAGGCTGGCTCCACCCATATATTCTGACAGGTACCAAGTTGGCACAAACATACAGTACTTCACCCACAATGGGAACTTAATAAATATTTTATATCAAATGCTAATTTTAATTGCATCTAGTCCCCAAGAATCTAAAAGACATTGAAAAGACCAGGACTTCCCTATCAAAATTAATTCATCAATACTCATTGGAGGGTTTCGGGAAAATAATTTAATGCTAATGAAAAAGATGGAAAAAAGAAGAATTTCTAAATCCAATGATGGAATATGGAAATTACTTCTTAGGATCATTATACTTAACATTTTATAAAGTGTAATAAATTATTGACTTTATGGTATTTGTCAGCTGACTACACTTTACATAATTTTAAAAATATCATTTTTTAATTCAAAAGATGTTAAAATTTTATTTATGATAGTCACTTTCTAAGTATCTGTGGGCATGTACTTATTTGGTATCCGTAAGCATCTTGACCTATCAATGTCTTACTATAGGTTTTTCACCCTGTATTCAAAATGAGGAGATCCCACATTCTGTCACTAGCTAACCTTAAGAACCCCGGCACTTACTGAATCCAAGTGCATTTCATCTTCATTTCTAAGCTGAAAGAAATTGTGTGGATAATCCCCCAAATCTAATGCTTTTGTCATTCCATATATAGTGAAAACATTACCATTGCATTTTCACACGTGAGTATTACCATTATATTTCCATACCCGCGTGCCCAAATAATCACGCCGTGGTATTACTTAGAGATGGACTAGCTCCTAAATAACTGTTTTGGGAATATTGTCTTGATGTGGGGGCCATACTTAAGTTTTATTATGCCTTTCTATGAGCTGTGTTCATTGGCACTTTTGTTGTCTGAATGGAATGTGAAAACAGAGACCTTCCAGTCAGACAAGATTAAAGAGTTTCTTTAGTTTATTTGCCAGTTAGGTTTTGATATTTGTTGAGAGTTGGATTAAGAAAATAGTCTTTAAAAAATTCCCCAAATAATGCTTGTGTCTTAAAGTATTATTTGCTAATGCTTACAGGCTAAAGCGTATTTACTCAGAGCAAATCATATATGCAGTGATGATCCTCAAATAAATCCTCTTATAAGATGCATATTTTGTCTTGATTTCACCTATGTTTTTATATTTTTAAATATCACTTTCCTGGCAGCCAAATGCAGTTCTTTGTCTAACTCTTTCAAATCTCATTTAATACAGATCTAAAATGGAAAACACAGGACTAAAAATATGTTTAAAAGTGGCCATAAAGCAGTTCCTTAAACAATTTTAATTGTCTGATCATTAACATATCTATGCCATCTTCATTTCCTTTTAGATATAACAGAATGCTGGCAGCATATATTCAGCTTGAGCCTTGCCAGGAGCTTGTTAGTCAGGACAACAGACACGGAGGGCTGTGCAGTGGGCTGTGCAGTATGATTAGGTGATGCGTTTTACTTTAGAACCCAAAACAAGGGATAAAATGAAAAGAAGTGGGAGTCAGGATCCATATGTAACTTGAATGTATTTTGGCTTTCTAGAATCATTTCCTTACTTGAAAACATCACAGAGTAAAGGCAGGATATCAGAGTGAGTGAGCAATCAGCTTTCTTTTGAAAGTTTGAGAGAGAAATCTAGCAATATGATGAAACTCGGTAGCAAAGAGTTCACAGTGAGTTAACAGCACAACAATAGAAAAGGCTAGAGACACTGTGAGTCAGAAGGACAGCACTCTGGTTTATTTGGGTCTCTTATTCAAGCTCTGTTATCATGCAGTTTCTCCTCCTCTATGCCAAGCTTATGGACAAATTCTAGTTGCTTGACCTGAACGAAAGCCTTAGGAAACTACTTTTATAGTCACTGATTATCATGAAAATGTTCAGTGGTAAAGCCTAAATGATAATGAGTTCATTTCAAGCGACTGATTTTATATCTTATACAAAAAATTTGAAATAAGAACATCCACATGGCCTAGCAACTTACCTTAACATCCACATGGCCTAGCAACTTACCTTAACTACAAGGGAGGGAAAGGCGGATCTTTGTCACAAATACATAGTCATAACATAGCTAGTTACCTTTCCCCTACTAGTAAACCTGTCTGCTCCAGAAAGGAACATTTCCTTCTTATTCCTTTATCACTGTGCACCATCACCATGGATACTACCAAAAAAAATCTCTATCATGTACATGACTTTGGTATGTGACCCCAGCATGGTGACATGCACTCAAAGCCAGCCTGTCAAGGTTCTAAGGACTAGAATATGAGCTGTAACGCTGAGAAAAGGTTTGGAAACCCTTTCCACGAGGTCACTTCTCTTCAGTTTCCTTTTCCTAGTGGTGACTTCCGCCCACCCAGAAACTCAGCAGTTTCTACAAGTTTTAAGAAGTATAATACAAGTCCCAAAATGCTTACGGGTATTTCCTCTTTGAGGCAAGAAGTGTTCCCTGTCTCTTTATAGATTTTCTCAGCCAGATTATTCCTCTGATCCACTGGACAGGTCTTCGAGGAAAATACATGACTAAGTATCATTCTAGATACATGAGAGAGGTAGCACTAATCCACACCGTGGGTCACTAAGGGCACTGGGGCTTCACCATCTCATGGAACTCAGAGGAAAACTGTTGAAAGCCTTATAACTTCACGCTGGGACCAGCGTTTCATCCCAGGGAATCACTGTTTTTGCACCCTATGAAATCAAGACCCATGCATCCTCTCCTCCTCTTCTTGGGCTGCTGTGAAAAAGATCAGGAAAGGTTGGGGAGAGAAAGGACGAACAGGAGAGAGTAGGAAGGAGGAAAGAAAGAACAAAGGGAGGTGAGAAGAAGAGGGAGGAAAGATATGAGGATGAAAAAACGAATGACTGAAGAACAAACCTATCAGAAGCCAACAGAAAGAATGATAGGTTTGAAATGAACTTGTATGCCATTAATGATTCAAAGTCAACTTCAGTTTTACTTTTACTTTTGCTTAGCCACCCAGACCACTATTTAGATGACCACTTGTTTATCTTTGATCAGCTTCAATTTTAATCTTTAGAGAACTAGCTTTAATCTTTCTACTCAGAGTCATTATAATTCCTTGGCCTTAGTACATGCCATTGGCTACTTCTTGGTTATTTGTCCCTTGGCATCAGGTGCAGTCATGAGAGGCATATGCTAAGAACATTGCACTGGCCTGAGAGGCCCAAGAAACTGGGTTTGTGCGGGCTCTGGCCTCCCATCATCCCTCTCCTTATCCTGTTTCTACCTCCGTGTCCCTGCTGTCTTCATGTCATCAGTGTCTTGTTTATTGGTTTATAAACCACTTTTCTTCTTTGTTTTTCCTTATAACAATGGTGTTATTAAATACAGCGACAATACATTCTTTCCTTTCCAAAATCTGTGATAATATATTTTACTCATCCTTTCTGACTCTTCCCCATCCTGTTCAGGCAGGTACTCGGGCCATTTACATTTCCTGCACACATTTTCTTTTCTTTCTTTTTTAAGGAGCCAAACTAAGGTGACCAAATATTAACATTGGTAAAGCTGGACACCATTGATAAAACTCATATCCTGGTGAAATAGCCACATGGGAGCCGAAAACCATATACCCTAGTTTATCGTGCATTCTTTCCAAAAATCAGGACTTCTTTAAAACGCTACAGGACGTGGGAAAAATTGTTAAAACTTGGGACTGTCCTGCCAAAAGCAAGATGCCTTGTCACCTGTAACAGCATAAAGAAAAATGGAAAAAAATAGTTGAGTATTTTGGGTAGAAAAGATAGAGTATTTTTAAGGGTTAAGAATCATGGATAACATTTTCATTTTCTAGGAAGAAGAGACCAGTAAGAGCAGAGAGGTCTAGGATTCTCACACCCAGCAGAGAGGGACCTGAAGTGACAGAAGCTCAAGGGATGGGAGTGGTGGTCACAATTGCATGTTGAGAGAATCCGATGTAAAAAAGGGTTGATTAGCATAGACAGTCTGATGTGCAAAGGTTTCTGGTAGGCTTTGTGTTTATTTAAAAATCCCAGAGAGTGGAGTGAATTTGCTGGCTGAGTAGTGAATTAATAATGGATCTACACAGCCCTGATGAAATAATTCTGAAACTAAATAAAATTTGTAAGGCATCTAAGTACTAACAAAGTTTTCACTCCTAATTGGGTTAGACTAAAGAGTATAGGAATTCTACCAGTATGTTTTCATCTCTGGGCTTGCTCTATTTTCCATTGCGGTATCTGTAACCACCAACTGGACATAAGAAACACTTTAAAGCATTGGAAGGCAGTCATTGGATTCAACTAAATAATGTAA
The DNA here is from genome assembly GCF_050624435.1 of Tenrec ecaudatus. NCBI lineage: Eukaryota > Metazoa > Chordata > Mammalia > Afrosoricida > Tenrecidae > Tenrec > Tenrec ecaudatus. The sequence goes on along the minus strand of NC_134538.1, from coordinate 118,479,741 downwards.
ATGATATGCCAATATAAATACCTTCATGCCCAACACAAATAGAGAATAAGTATGCTCATGTTGGGCACGAGTCTCTATTAGGTATAATCCTATGCACAGAAGGATTACATAGTTGTGATCTATAAATGTGGTGTTATATAATCTGGTGTCAATTTGAGAGGATGATGAGTGAAGGGGTGGAGTTTGGCCTGTCAATCAAGATATAACCAATGAGGTCTCTGTGTGAGCATGGTCTTCTCCTGAGAATTCTGGCAACTCTTGTATTTCTTTCTTGGAGTTGGGAGAGACCCTCTCACTCTATTCACTCTCTTAGAGACATTGTACTGACAAGACACATGGCACTATGCTGATAGACCCCAGGCCCTGGGAACTGGAAAAGCCACCTGGAGACCCCTGCCATCGCTGAGATGCTTACCATGCCACTAGATCCAAAGACTTTCTACCCACTGGTCTGTGATCTTCCTGCATTCAGCCTCATTGCATGTGTTTTGTGAGTCTGAAGAGGACTTTATAGATTGGTATTAGACATATGGGCTAATATTGTACTTATGGACTTGGACTGGACTGGGTTGGGGTGCTTTCTTAATGTACAATTACCCTTTATATAAAACTTTCTTTTTGTTTTTCAATTACTTTGTATTTTTTCAACAATTTTACCAGCAAGCAGTTCACACACAGCTCATACATTTAAACAGTTCATTCACAGTTACAGGAGTTGGGCAACCATCACCACCATCAATTCCAGGATACCCAACAGCCCTTCTATGTCTGTTAAAGTCTTGATTTTTTTAAAGTCTTAATTTAGCATTCCTTTTCTTAGAAACATTAATGTATGATTTAGTGACATGTGTACATTCACAGCACTGTATGATGTTACTACTACCTAATTTCAGAACGTGCCCATATCCAAAGGTAAGCACACCTTTTAAACCACACCTCCCCAGGAGCCCCTCCAGCCAGCCCTTGCCAAGTCCTGATCTCTGTTCTGTCTCTATGGATGTGCCCACTGTGAATATTACCTATAATTGTACAAGTAACATGTTTTCCTGCTCCATTCACTTAGCATTTTTTTTCAAAATTCATCCATTTTGTAGCATGTATCCATGTTTTATGAGTTTCTGTGGATTTGTTTCTCTAGTCAACCCAGACTGACACAAGAGACTTAAAAGATTATTTTAATTTAGCATAATTTTATTTGTTGGAAACCTACACAGGAAATGTTACCCCAATCATTAGCTGCTTTTAGAGGACTACATCCCCAGGACTCTGTGCCTCATTTGTCTTTGTCTGCAAGCCCCACAGAACACACATGAACCTTCACGGCAGACGGTTGTGGCTACACTTGAGATGCATTTCCTCGGGATGGAAAGTAGGTTCCCCAGAAGGAAAAGGAGAATTCTACATTTGAACCACAGCTAGTCACCATGAATCAGAGGCTGTCTCACTGGATGCTGTCACCATTGGCATGTTGTAGGCTATTAATGAGTATTTCCCAAGAATGTCTGAGATCGAGTTTATTAAATAAGGACTTGAAGTTGAACACTTACATCCACTTTGTTGTTTCTTCTGCTGTTTTTCTATGGTGACACTGGTGAGTCAGCATTGCCCAAGTCATCAATTCAAAAACACCAGTTGTTACAGAGACAACTGAAGATTCACACTCAAGATGTGTCATTATTGCTAGTTGCCATTGGACGGGTTCCCACCCACGTGACCTATGCACAACAGGAGGAAACACTGCCCTGTGCGGAGCTGTCCTCAGACAACATTCCTCTGCTTGAGCCCCCCATGGCAGCCACTGTGTCCATGAGCACCTTCCTCTTATTGCTGCCCCTCTACGTTACCAAGCATGATGGCCTCTTCCAGGGACAGCTCTCTCCTGACAACATGTCCAAAGGAAATAAGATGAAGTCTTGCTATCCTTGCCTCTAAGAAGCACTCTGATTTTACTTCTTCCAAGACAGATCCCTTGATCCTTTGGCGTCATCCGTGGCACTTTAAATGTTCTTTGCCAGCACACCACTCCAAGATGGCCATTCTTCTTTGGTCTTCTTTCGTCAATGTCCAATTTTCTTTGAGTTGGACTCAATATATAGAATGTACTAAATACTTATTTCTAGGACAAATAAATGAAGATGCTGCTCTTAGGCACTATGGCTGTCCATGTTAGGACTACTCCATGAGAGTACAGGTGTGAAAGTTCAGATGCTCCATATATAAAATGTTACTCCATCTTAATCAGAATGTAGCCATCTATGAACACCTTAATATTTCTTCTAGATGTTTTTTGGTAACAAATCCATTATTTAATGCAGCTGTCTGATAATGTGTAAGGGTTTGAAATTATTAAAATACATATAGTTCTGTATGTTGCATTTATATTGGCATATGCCAACTACCTCTCGGTCTTCTATTTAAAAGCTATAAGCTTTATAAATGGAGCTGGTAACAGTACAACAGGATCCAAAGGACTCTGAAAGCACCTCATTGAATTATTAGACAAAAATTACTCATGTTGACTTTTCCCAGTAAATCTATATGTAAAAATCTAAATTATCTTTCAATCATTCCTGTGTAAGTGAGAAAAACATTTTAGCCAGTCACAGCCATCATGTGCTTTCTTAAAACAATTAGATTGTGTTAAAAGGGAAGATCCCCAAATGTTTGGTGATTGGATATTATGGGTTAAAATAATCTTATTTATGTCATATATGAAACTCAAATCATAACTGGGTCTCTTGGTTAAGAAAGTCCGATTTAAATGATACAAAATTAATTTTACCTTCTGGAAATCAAGGAAATATAATTTGAAATATCTTATTGAAAACTGAGGCCTTATAATCAGTTCTCCCTTTCTACCACACCTTCCCTCCACCCTCCTGGTATCGCCACTCTCACCACTGGCCCTGAAGGGTTCATCTGTCCAGGATTATTTGTGTTTCCAGTTCCTATCTATACCAATGTACATCCTCTGATCTAGCCCGATTCGTAAGGTAAAATTGGGATCATGATAGTGGGTGGGAAGAAGCTATTAAGAACTACAGGAAAGCTGTATGTTTAATCATTGCTACACTGCACCCTCACTGGCTCATGTCCTCCCCGAAAACCTTCTGTAAAGGGATGTCTAATTGCCAACAGATGGGCTTTAGGTCTCCACTCCACACTCTACACTCCCCCTCATTCACAGTGATATGATTTTTTGTTCTTTGATTACTGATCCCTGATCCCTTCAACAACTTGTGATCACATAGGCTGGTGTGCTTCTTCCATGTGGACTTTGCTGCTTCTTAGGTAGATGGCTGCTTGTTTATCTTGAAGCCTTTAAGATCCCAGACACTATATCTTTTGATATCCAGGCACCATCAGCTTTCTTTACCACATTTGCTTATGCACCCACTTTGTCTTCAGTGATGGTGTCGGGAAGGTGAGCATCATGAACTGTCAGTTTAATAGAACAAAATGTTGCATTGAGTGAGAACTTGAGTGGTGTTCATCCGCTACCTTAATATTAAATGTCCATCTGTCACCAATATCCATCTGCTACCTTAATACTAAACCTATAAATATATGCACATAGATCTACTTCCCCATCATATCAGTATATATAAATATATTTACATAAGTACATGCCTGTATTTAGACCTCTATAAATGCCCCTTGCCTCCTAGTTCTTTTCTCTATTTCCTTTTAGGACAGACAACAGAAAAGTGGGTGAAGGGAGATGTCAGACAGTGTAAAACATGACAAAATAATAATAATTTATAAATTATTAAGGATTCATGAGGGAGAGAGTTGTGGAGGGAGGGAAAAAATGAGGAGCTGATACCAAGGGCTCAAGTAGAAAGCAAATCTTTTGAGAATGATGATGGCAACAAATATACAAATGTGCTTCACATACTATGGATGTATGTATGGATTGTGATAACAGTTGTATGATCCCACAATAAAATTATTTAAAAAAAAGAAAACTTTGAGGCAAATTTATAATTTTTATTTGAAATAGCACCACTTCTCTTGCCATGCCTTTACCTGGATCATCACCCACCAGCCAAACAACATCGTTGTTGTCAAATCAGGTAAGACTCATGGAAAACCCAGGTGTGGCCAAGCAGAATTCTGCTCCACCAGGTTTTCAATCACTTATTTTTTAATTTATTGGGGCCCGTACAACTCTTATCACAATCCATATATTCATGAATTGTGTAAAGCACAGTTATACATTTGTTGTCCTCATCATTCTAAAAATTAACCTTCCACTTGGGTTCCTGGAATCAGCTCATTTTCCTTTTTTCCCTTCTCCTCCCTCCCCGCTCCCCCTTCCCTCATGAACCCTTAATAATTTATAAATTATTATTTCATCTTATCTTACACTGTCCAATGTCTCCCTTCACCCACCTTCCTGTTGCCCATCCCCCAGAGAGGAGGTTATATGTAGATCCCAGGATCTAGATCCCGGGATCGGTTTCCCCTTTTCTACCCCCGCTTCCCTCCTGGTTTCGCCACTTTCACCCTTGTCCTGAGGGGTTCATCTCTCCTAGATTCCCCGTGTTTCCATATCCCATCTATGCCATTGTGCATACTATGGTCTAACCAGTTTTGCAAGGTAGAATTGGGATCATGATAGTATGGGGGAGGAAGCGTTTAAGAACTAGAGGAAGGTTGTGAGTTTCATTGTTGCTACACTGAACCCCGAGTGACTCATCTCCTTACAACTCTCCCTCTGAAAGGGATGTCCAGTTGTCTACAGATGGGCATTGGATCCCCATCACATATTCCCCTCATTCATGATGATATGACTCCCCCCCCCCACCTTTGGTGCTTGAAACCTGGTCCCCTTGGCCCTTCATGATCACACATGTTGGTCTGCTGCTTCCATGTGGGCTTTTTTGCTTCTGGGCTAGATGACCACTTGCTTACTTTCAAGGCTTTAAGACCCCAGACACCATATCTCTCGATAGCTGGGCACCATCAGCCTTCTTCACCACACTTACTATGCACACATTCGTCTTCTGCGTTTATGTGGGGAAGGTGATCACACAATGATGGTTTTTGTTCTTTGGTGTCTACTACCTGATCCCTTCAACACCCCGTGGTCACACAGGGTGGTGTGCTTCTTCTCTGTGGGCATTTTTGCTTCCAAGCTGGATGGCCACTTGTTTGCCTTCAAACCTTTAAGAACCCAGACACTATATCGTTTGATTGCCGGGCACCATCAGTTTTCTTCACCACGTTTGCTTATGGCACATGTCTGTCTTCAGCGATCATGTTGGGAAGGTGGGTATCATGAAATGACCATTTAGCTGAGCAAGGTGCTCTTGTATTGAGGGAATGCACATGAGGAGGCCCAAAGACCACCTGCTACCCGACTACTAAACTTATAAATATAAGCACATAGGTCTATTTCCCCATAATCATAAATATATTTACATATGTACATGTTTGTATTTAGGCTTCTTTATATGCCCTTTGCCTCCTACTCCTTTTCTCTATTTCCTTATGCTTTCCTTCTGTCCCACTACCATGTGCAGCCTATATTCCGGTTCCCACACCAGATTATCTATTTTCATTTTCTGTGGTATTCCCTTCGATGGGGGTTGGGCTAATTCTGGTTGGGGTTGGCGTATGGTCCAGTTTGTGTGTGTGTGTGTATTCCTCCGCACTTTACGTTGCCCTCCTGGTTTGGCATGTCATGGTGGGGTCCATATGCATGTTCCTTCCAGTTCTGTGGGGACACAACCATTACTCTTCCTGGGTGGGTTAGTGCCCTGTTCCCCCCATGCCATCCACTCAGTTTCTCCTCATCCTGCTTCTCCCTCCACCTGCCCCACTTCCCCTTCTTTATGTTGGGCTCTCATGTACCTCCCTAGGTGTGGCCTGCCCTCCCTCCAACTATCTATGCTTCTACCCGTTTATTGTGAGATAGGTGTTTATTCTTCTATTCCTGGCATGCTGATTGTACTTACCTCAGGGGATTCATGTAATACTTGTCCTTTTGAGTTTGACTTACCTCACTTAACATGATTCCTTTCAGTTCTTCCCATGAAACGATGTGTTTCATGTGATAGTCCTTGCTTTCCAGTGCTGCATTATGCACCATTGTGTGTATGTGTCAGAGATTACAAATCTACTCATCTATCGATGGAAACTTAGGCTGTTTCCAACTCTTTGTGATTGTGAATTGTGCTGCAATAAACATTGGAACACAGATGACAGGTCATGTTTTATTTGCTGCTTCCACATGGTATATGCCCAGTAGAGGGATGGCTGGGTTATAAGGTAGATCAATTTCCATTTTCTTTAAGTATCGCCAGATTGCTTTCCACAGTGGCTGTACAAATCTACATGACCACCAGCAGTGGAGGAAGGTTCCTACTTCACCACAGCCCCTCCAACACTTGTTGCTCTCTGATTTGCTGATTTGGGCTAGCCTCAGGGGTATTAGGTGGTATCTCATGGTTGTCTTGATTTACATTTCTCTTATGGCTAATGACCTGGAACACTTTCTCATATGCTTATTGGCCATAAGGGTCTCCCCCCTAGTGAAAATTATTTTCAGTTCTTTTGCCTACTTCCTTAGGGGGATAACTGTTTTCCTCTTTTTGCAGGTTATGATGGTGTTGTAGATTTTAGTAATGATACCTTTGTCCGATGTGTCATTACTAAAAATCTTCTCCCAATCTGTGGGTTGTCTTGTTACCCTCTTGGTGAAGTCTTTCGAGGTGCACAGGTGCTTTATTCTTATTAAATCCCATTTGTTGATTTCCAGTTCATTTTGTGTGTACCCTTCCCTATTGCAGTGAGCCTATGAGTTCCCTGGGCCAGTGCTCTTAGGTTAGTCCCAAATCACTCCTTGATGGTCCTGATGGTTTGGGGTATAACTTCTAGGTCTGTGATCCACCTTGAGTTTATTCTTGTGCCTGGAGTGAGGTAAACATCTTGTTTCATCTTTCTACATTTGGATATCCATTTTTTCTAGCACCACTTGTTAAAAAGGGCATCTGCTTCCCCTTTGTTGGTTTGGGACCCTTGTTCAAGATCAGTTGTCTATATGCTGATGGTTTTATTCTTAGGCTTTCTATTCTTTTCCACTGGTCTGAGGGTCTGTCGTTGTGCCAGTACCACGCTGTTTTGACCACTGTAGCTGTGTAATAGGCATTAAAATTAGATAAGGCGAGTCCTCCAAATCTGTCCTTCTTGAGGAGCTCTCTGCTAATTCTGGGTTTCTTCCCTCTCCATATGAAATTGGTGGTCAGTTTTTCCAATTATTTGAAGAAGGTTGATGTTATTTGAATTGGTATAGCATTGAACTGGTAAAGTGCTTTAGCTAGGACTGTCATATTTACTATGTTGAGCCTTCCAATCCATGAGCAGGGTATGTTTGTCCATTTGTGGAGGTCGCTTTTGGTTTCCTGTAGTAGGCCCTTATAGTTTTCCTTGTATAGGTCTTTAGTATTTTCTGTTAAATATATTCCTAGGTATTTCAGTTTGTTCTTAGCTACTGTGAAGGGTACTTTCTTCTTAATCCAGTCTTCCATAGTCCTGCCCGATGTGTATAGAAAATCTACCAACTTCTCTTTATTGATCTTGTATCCTTCTATTCTTCTATATTCCACTATTGCTGTAAGTACTCCAGCTGTGGAGCTTCTGGGGTTTTCAATGTACAGGATCATGTCATGTGAAAATAGCAATAGTTTCACCTCCTCCTCTCCCATTTGGATCCCTTTGATGTCCTTCCGCTGTCTTAGGTTGTTATCCAGAACATCCAAAATGATATTGAATAAAAGTGGGGGCAGGGTGCATCCTTGTCTTGTACCTTTTTTCAGTGGGATTGTTCTTGTCTTTTCTCCATTGACTATTATGTTGGCCGTTGGTCTTTCATAGATAGCTTGTATATGCTTGAGGAACTTACCTTCCAATCCTATCTTCATGAGTGTCTTGATTAGGAATGGGTGTTGGATGTTGTCAAATGCTTTTTCTGGATCTATGGATATTATCATATGGTTTTTATCATTTTTCTTCTCAATATGATATATAATAATGATGGATTTTCGGTTGTTTAAACCATCCCTGCATCCCTGGGTTGAATCCTACTGGGTCGTGGTGGATGACATGTTTTATATACTTTTGTATTCTATTGGCCAATATTTTGTTATGGATTTTTTCTTCTATGTGCATTACAGATTTTGGTCTGTAATTCTCTATACATGAGGGGTCTTTGCCCTGTTTGGATATCAAAGTAATGCTGGCTTTGTCAAATGAGTTTGGGAGTTTTCCATCCTCTTCTATGTTATGGAATACTTTGTGGATGATCAGTGTCAACTATGGAATACTTTGTGGATGATCAGTGTCAACTCTTCCCTGTATGCTTGGTAGAATTCTCTCTGAAACCATCTGGTCCTGGGGCTTTTTTGTTGGCAGATTTTTGATGATCCTCTCTATTTCTTCTTTCACTGTTGGTTTGTTGAGGTTCTTGATCTCTGTCTGAGATAATCTAGTGAGAGATTGTTTTTCCAAAATTTATCAATGTCTTCCATGTTTCTGAATTCTTTAGAATACAGACCTTCATAGTACTTTGTGATTATCTTTTTAATCTCATTGGGGTCTGTTATTATTGCCCCTGATTCATCCCTCATTCTGGCTATTGATGATTGCTCCTTTCTATCCTTGGTAAGCTTTGCCAGAGGACTGTCAATTTTGTTAATTCTTTCGTAGAACCAGCTTTTAGCTGTATTTATCTTTTGTATTGTTCTCCTGTCTTTCCACTGGTTTAACTTCACCCTGAAATTTTATTATTTCTCTTCTCTTGCTATTGGAGGGGTTGTTCTGCTGACTCTGTTCTAGTTGTTGGAGGTTTTGTGTTAATATATCTGTCATACACCTTTCTTCTTTTTCATATATGCATCTAATGATATCAAGCTACCTCTGATAACTGCGGTCGCAGTGTCCCATAAGTTTTGATCCATTGTATTCTTATTCTCATTAGTTTCTAAAAGCTTCCTAATATCCTCTCTGATCTGGGCCGATACACATTCATGTCTCAGGAGATCATTGTTCATTCTCCAATTGGTTGCCCTTGCCTTACTGCACATCCTCTATTAATCTCCAGCTTGATGGCATGGTGATCTGAGAAAGATGTCTGGATAATATACATGTGTTTGAATTTACTCAGGCTGGACTTGTGTCCCAGCATGTGGTGTATTCTTGAAAAAGATCCATGTGTATTTGAAAAGAATGCGAAACCCTTTGCTTTTGGATGGAAAGCTCTATAGATGTCTATCAGGCCCTGTTGCCTAATTACATTGTTTAGCTCGCTGGCTTCTTTGCTGAGCTTCTTTCCCAGTAATCTGTCTTTCTCTGATAGTGGAGTGTTAAAGTCACCTACTATAATTGTTGATACTACGGTTTCTTTTTTTATCTTTTTAATAGTTTGTTTGATTAAATTCACCACATAATTATTAGGAGCGTAAATATTCAATATTCTAAAAGCTTCCTGGTTTACTGAACCTTTGAGCATTATGTAGCATCCCTCTTTGTCTCTTTTTATGGTTTGGATCTTGAGGTCCATTTTTTCGGAGATTAAGATAGCCACCCCTGCTTTTTGAAGTTACAATTTGATTTGTAAACTTTATGCCAACCCTTTATTCTCATCATATTCTTGTCAGTGTTCTTAAGATGTGTCTTTTGCCGGCAACAGATTGATGGATTATGTTTTCTGAGTTAGTTATCAAGCCTTTTTCTTTAATGTATGAATTGAGTCCATTGGATTTAAGAGTTATTATCACTATCTGTGGATTTATACTTGTCATATCCTGTTTTATGTTTTGGGTCTTTACCTATCTCACTTCATATCAGTGTACTGTGTTTGAGTGGAGAGTTTCTATCTTGTCTTCTTTTCCATCTGAGACCCTGTTGTCCTGGAAATTGTTGCTGGCATGTTGGCTTCTAGATGGAAATTGGCTATATGGTGGTCTCCTGTTTTTGTTTTTTCTAGAGGTTAATCCTCTGGCCATAGTGTGTCAGCCAATATCTTCCACAGGCTCAGCTGTCTTGCATCATATTTTTTGAGTCTTTCCTTGTCTTGGAAGACACTTATCTCACCATCTATCTTAATGGATAACTTGGCAGGGTACAGGATTTTGGGGGAGGCATTTTTTTTTCTTTCTGCTTTTGGAAGATGTTGCTCCATTCTCTCCTCCTTTTCATGGTATCTTCTGGTAGGTCTGAGCATATTCTTACCTGCACTCCTTTGTATGTGACTGTCTTCCTTTCTCTTGCTGCTCGTATTATTTTATTGCTTTCCTCTAAGTTGGATATTTTTACTATTATATGTCTTGTCGTGTTCTTCTGGGGATTTAGTCTACTTGGTGTCTTTTCTGCTTCCTGTATAAGTGCCTGGTTCTCCCTTGTTAGGATGTGAAAGTTTTCTTCCAGAAATTCCTTTGCTATCTTGGCTGTCGACTTGTGTGTTGTGTTGTGCTCTGGTTGACCAATTATTTGAATATTATTCCTCTTCATAGCAACTGTCATTGATCTCAAGCTATCTTCTGTTTCTTTAATTGTCCTATCTGACTGTCTTTATCACTTGCCTAGGTCTGTTGGAGTGTCCTCAAAATCACTGATATGGTACTCTGCCTCCTCAAGCCTAATCGTAAATTCTGTGACCTTGTGTGTGGGTCTGCTACCTCCTCTGTTAGTCCCTGCAGTTCCCTTTGGTGAGGGGATTTCATCCCCTCTATGTGGACTTCATCCCTCTATTGTGGACTTCATCTCCTCTATCATTGCATCCCTATTCTGAGTTGCTTCCCTCAGCTCTTGATTTATTTCTGTGGCAGATCTCTATCTGTTTCTTCTATGAGAGAAGTTAGCTCTGTTGCTATGTTTTATCTCTCTTTTTTTTGTTGGGAGTAATGTGGTCTGTTGATTTTTCCTCGATTCTTTCATAAGCCTCGTGATTCTGGGAGGCCAGGGTAACTTTATCTGTATTAATGTTAAGGATTCTTTCAGGCGACTGCCTGTTACCCACAATAAGGGTGGGTCAGACTGCTGTGTAGGCAGAGTTCCCTGATAGCTTAGTAACCTGCAGTGGTGAGATGTTTCAGCAACTGGAGTGGGGGTTGCAGCCTTAGTGAGTGCCCTCAGGCTGCTTTGACCTGGTTTGACAGCATATCCTCAGCAGCCCTTTTGTATTTAGTAATAAAAAATCATTTAAAATGTTTAAAAATTAAAAAATAATTTTTAACACAATTTTGGGCAGAAAAAGAAAAATGGAGAGACAGAAAGAAGAAGATGCTATAAAAGAGAAGAGAAAAGAAGTGATAATAGTAGAAGTGGAAGCAGAAGAAAAAAGAGATAGAAGGAAAACCTATAGAAAAGGGGCAGAACAGAAGTACTAGCAATAATGAAAAAGGAGGAAGCAAGAAGACAGAAAAGAAAGCACAGAAAGCAAATGAAAGAAAAGAGAAAAACCAACGTCAGATATAAGATATATATATATGTGTGTGTGTATACACACACACACACACACACACACACACACACATTTCCCCCCTTCTTTTCCTTCTAAGTTCTAGTGATGCCTAATAGATCACGGAGCTGGATGAGGCCTCACTGTCACAGGACGTGGTGCTGATCTAGGCTCCGGAGCTGGCCTATGTAGGGGAAAATGCTCTTCAGGTCAGCAAGCCCTCCCAGGTCCCTGCAGGCCTGTAGAGTTGAGCCTGTGGGCAGAGGCTACACAGGCAGGAGCAGCCCCCCAAAGGTGGGTCTCCTATGCCGGCTGGGACAGGCTTAGAAGCTGGCGCTGGGGGCCCCCCCGCACACGGCCCCGCGGTGGTGAGGGACACCTGGGGCACACAGACGGCTGCGGTGGGGATCGCAAAGCTGTGTCCTTGGCTCCTTAGCAGGCGGGACGTTTATTGCTTAATCCGCCATCCCTGTGAGCGGTTCAGGCTCTGCAGCGACCTCGTGGTCTGAGCTGGATTGGACAGCGGCGGCTCTGGCAGGAAACAGCGGGCAATGGCGCTTGTCGTCCGCCCAGGAAGGAATGTGTCACGGCAGACTCAGGGCTCTGAGCCACTGGCCGCTGGAATCCCCACAGCGCAGGGCAACGCCGCTCCGCAGGAGTGCAGAACCCTGTCGCTCATGCTCCCCGTAGTCAGAGGCACCCACTGTTGCACCTGGCGCTGTCAGCGCTGGAAGGGGTGCCCTCTGCAGGCAGGCTTAGCACCCTGGGCCACGGCTAATGGTCTCTGCAGTGGCGCAGGCCAGCCTGAAGCAGGCTCTGGTATGGCTCACCCGGCAGAAAGTGCTCAGTGTAGGTTCCCAGGCCAGGAGTGGAGTGGACACTAAGCGGACTGGGTGGGTGGCCGGGGGCCAATGGAGTGCTGGTGGAGAGGTCCCAGGCATCAATGGGGGTGGATGGTCCCCCATGGGGGTCGTTCAGGCAGCCCCCAGTAGCCTGCAGGTCAGTTACACGGGCCTTGGATGAATGGAGGGAGGGACATGGGCCCAAGGGCAGATTGCTGCCAAGTGGGGAAAGGGGAACCGTGGGAAAGAGAAGCTTCTCTCCTAGTGGGGTCCTGCGAGTCGGTAGCTGCTGTAGGGGCTCCCACGACTGAGACCGCTGTGTGTGTCTCAGCAGGGCAGCAAACGACTCTGGGCTCAGGCTCCCGGTGTGGAGATGGAGTGGGGCTATAGCTAGTCATGGCGTACGATGGCCACAGCCTACTGACCAGAGATGTCCCTCAGGTCCTGTATCACCCAGTCCCCTGCTCAGGTCAAATGTGTGGGGGTGGGGGTGGGGTGCTGTCCTGGGGGCAGATATTTCACTCACCAGACTCCTACCACTTGGCTACCTGGACACCAAACTCACTTTGTTCGAAAGAGCCCTCAGAGTATGCAGGTCCCCTGGTCCACTATCTTCCCAGAATCTCAGTCACTTATTTGTAAAGATTGATAGCCATGCCTTTCTTCAGAGGTCCCTCAGTGGGCTCAGACCTCCTTTTTTTTTTTTTTTTAAATACCATTCAGGGACCTCTACTCACTCATAGGGACATAAATAAGTTTCCTGAATTTGGCTCTTGGAAGGATGAAGCTTGAATTAGTAGTATTTTAAAGTTTTACAAAATAATATAATTAAATACAAAATAAATGATGGAAGTGTGTTATTTCAAAGAAAATAGATGGAAATAATACAAGAGCCAGGAATATCTCAAGAGGCAGAGGTCTGGTATGAAATTCAATCATCCACTTCCTTGACCCTTTTGCCTCAGAGGAGCCCTGAAGTCTTACTGTTCCAGAGAAGTCTGACTCTGCCACGGGCCTCCTTCTCTGCATTGATCACTGTACTGTGTTCCTATCTGGTCCCAGGCATTAGGCCACACCACAGTAAATCACTGTAAAAAGCAAGATTACAAGATTGATGAAGGAAATATTTGTATTCCCATTTAACAGGTGAGAAGACAGGCCTAAAGAGGTTGCCCATGTGACTTTCTTGGCTTTCCTGGCTACCAGCAAGCATCAAGGCAGAACTTCATCAAGAATCCATATTTTCTCATCCTTCTTTGTAGGCTGTAATGGCCACGGGGCCTGCAGGTGTATAATGGACAGGGCTTAGGTGCGTGCTTCTTTATGCATATTTTATTTCTTCATACTTCTTGCAGTATTGTCCTAGCCCCAGTTTTCTCCGTCTTCCCACTATTTCCCAAGCCACCTTTCACCCTTGGACCTTGACATTGTTTATGTTACTCCATCATTTCAAATAGACTCTGTCAGAGATTCCCAACATAATCTCTGCCCTGAGCATGATGGTTAAAGTGTCAGGAAGGCAGGAGGCATGCCAGCGCATTGCATAATTGGCTCAACTGTGTAATCCAACCTCGCGCAACAGGACCAAGTAAGTGCAAGGGCGCCAAAGGAAAAGGCCGAGCAAAGGGGAGAAGGGGCACACCGCAAAAGTGCCACCTCAGGGCATGAGAAGCAGGAGAGCTTGATTGGATCGCTGGCCCACAATGCTATTGATAAAGAGTTTACCAATCAAAAGAGGTTTCAATACAAAGCTGAATCTAGTCCTGTGAAAATCTAGTAAGCCCTTTGACCCACGATCAGAGGTCAGTCATTAATTTTTTTTCCTTTTCTTTTTAAAATACAGAGAATGTACCTTGAGGTTAAGATCTCCTTGAGAAGAGTTTGAATACACAAAGCTACAGGGTGGTGTGTGTGTGTGTGTGTGTGTGTGTGTGTGTGTGTGTGTGTGTGTGTGTGTGGTGGAGGGCAGCGTCTCCTTCACTCAGTGACTTTGTTTGCCCCTCCCCTTCCTTTGAATTCTGTGGCAGGCTTTGCTCCAAAGGTCACAGGAAAATTGGAAAGACTCTCCTGTCATGCAAGTTTGAACTTTAGTTTTTTAATTTGAACAATTGTTTGAACAATTGCTTTTAAAATTTGAAAGGAAAGGGGTTTTGCTTCATAGTGGATCTTTCTTATCATATTGGATTCTTTGTTTCCATTTTATTTTTATTTTGAAGGGACTGCTGTTTATTCCCTTGTTTCCATTTTAGACAGCATCATTGCCTACTCATCCTCCAATTATTTCTAAAATATATGCATATTTAGACAGAAAGGTAGACAATCAGTTTACTTTAATTTTTACATGAGAAATGTCAGAAATGATTGTGATAAAGGATGCTTGGGAAAGTCACCAAGATGCATTTAAAATCTGTACATTTTAAAAGTTTTCAAGACTATGATTTTTTTGCCCAGACATTGCTCAATCCCTCCATCAGAGACCTTAATGTCCTTACTTATCTGTGTCCAAGGCTTTTTGACTAAACTTTGATTTTATAAAATCTCAGTGGAGTGCTGAGGAAATGGCCCGGGGTGGGGAGGCATATCTGACCTACTCTGGCTTCTGAGGCTGAGTGCCACAGGTAGCCATTAACAATGCCTCCCCCCCCACACACCCATCCCTTTTTGCTTTATTCTGGAACCAAAGGTCTCTCCCATGGGACTCTACTTTTTTTTTAACTGGGTTATATAATTCACTACAAAGACCACAGGGTACTCACAGATGTTGCTCCTGATAATGCATTTATTGGGAAGTTGAAAGGTTACAATTCTGCTGAGAGGACTCAGGATGCAAATGTTCAATCTGGGCAGTATGTTTTGTGCTGTGACAGCATAAAAACCGCTATCTGGCCTGCAGACTCTTGGCCTGCCCTCTGCCCTGCACGGTCAATGTTACATAGCTCTTTTCGGGCTGCTAGCAAATGCCCAAATCACATGCCTATCAGCCAGAAGACACTGCTCCAGCTTCATGGGTCAGCAAACCTAGTTTGGCACCTACTCCACAAGCCAGCCTCCTGCCTCAGAGCACTCATCATTACTTGCTCGGTGGGCTGGGAAGTCCACCCCTCTGTCTTATGCTCCACCTCGTGGTTCTCCTACAGCTGACCCTCTTCTGCACCTCTGGATCCAGGATCCTTAATGTGCAGGGACTTGGGGGCTCAAAATGACGTACTCTGCATAGCTCTTCTCTCTTCTACTAGTGAAGTCCTTCCCCAACTCCTGCTTTCTGACGTGGCTGATTTTGTACCGAATTGTGATAGCAATCAATTAATACTGTTAACAATCATTCATGTAAACCAGTCAGTGTACTTCCCCACATGCTTACTAAAACCTATCAGGAAAACTACAGTCTTTGGTGGAAATAACAGACACTTTGGCTAAAAGAGTCACACCAAACAATCCAGAGCAGTGTAGCCGCTAAGAGATGTATGACTGACTGTCGGACAGTTTAGCATATGAGATAATTCTGTATTAATTAAAGCTTGATTTCTCCAGGGAAGAAACATAGTCCCTTTTCATTTACAGGATCTCCCACGTGGAATACAATTGTTCTTAAGTAATTTGGGTTGCTCTTTCAATCATGTTCTTAGGCTTGACAATTGGATTTTCTCCGGAGCGGTATAAAAACCTAGACACCTTGGTGCTGACAAACAATTTAAGAGAGAAAAGTTAAAAAGAGGGGGAAAAACAGGGCAAATGGTCTCCAGGTAATAATTTGACCTGCTATTAAAAAAATGATACCACAGCTACTTGTAAATTTCTGACAGCTTTATTGACATTTGATTCACGTACCATACAATAAAAAGGCTTAGATGTATTTTAAATTAGTTGTGCAATCATCACCACAGTCACTTTTAGAACATTTTCTTCCTTCCTTATTATTAGCTAGCTCCCTGTTTCCTGACAACCTTCCATTCCATAACTCCCAGAAACTATTAATCTAGTCACTATTTCTATAGATTTACCTATCCTAGTTTTATACATAGAAAATCATACAAAAGTAAAACAAAACTATAAGAAAAAATCCATTCCCCAAAGAAAAGCAGCAAATAATAAAAACTAGAAGAAAATTTAAATGGGTTCAAAGGGAAAACAAATGATAAGTCGTTAAATTTTAACCTAATTATATCTAAATTAATGCACTTTCCAATGCACTGTGTGAGAGGTCAATGCTATATACATCCATGGTCAATGGTCAGAGGGACTTAATCCTACATGGAAATTCTGCAAATGGACTTTGAGCTTTTACTGCCATCCACTAGCCTTCTGCAAACTGGGTCTTCAGAATGTAAGCCCTAGTACAATTCCTTCATGCTGGCTCAGATTTTACTATTTGAAAGTCTTAGATCGCACAGGCTGGTGTACTTCCATGTGGACCTAGCTGATAACCCACTTAGTAGAATTCTTGTTTCAAGACAAGCATTTAAGACCCCAGGTGTTATTCTGTCTGATAGCTGGACCCAATCTGATTTCTTCAGCACACTTTTCTGTAGCATTCGTATCTTAAGTGATTCCTTCATGAGGATAAGTATCAAATGAGGCTGCATCATAAAAACCGATTTCACTTAGGTTAGGGCTTATGGCGAAGTGTGAGCACAAAACAAAATCTTAACAAATATCTAAAGTGTGTGTGTAAGTGTGTATGTGTGTGCATGTGTGTGTAAGTGTGTATGTGTCTGTGTGTGTGTGTCACTTTCATGACAGCATTATCACCTTTTTGACAGACAATATGAATAATCGCCATGGGGCCTTTGGTAATCTAATAATCGTATCGTTGAACTAACCTGTGGTATGGAATTTAAAATACGGTTGAGACAGGAGGTATTCATATATAATGCTCTTTGGGTGCTGCTGTCCATCCCAACTCAGAGCAAATCGATGTGCAATGAAATGAACTCCTACTTCGTTCTCCTTCAGCCTCACATTGTTCCCCAGCCTGAGCCCATTGCCGCAGCCACTGTGTCCATCCATCTTGTTGAGAGCCTTCTCTTTTTTTGCTGCCCTAATACTTTATCAAGTATGATGTCCTTTTCCAGGGATTAATTACTCTTGAAAATGTGTCCAAATTTCATGAGACGAAATCTCACCATCCTTGCCTCTAAGGAGATATAATTCTGCCAAGATAAATTTCTCAGTTCTTTCGGATGTCCATAGTACTTTCAATACTCTTCCCAGGCAGCACAATTCATATACACGCATTCTTCTCCCATCTTTCATATTCAATGTGCAACCTTCACAGGCATATGAGGTGATTGAAAGTAACATGACTTGGGGCAGGAGCACCTTACTCCTTAAAGAAGCATCCTTTCTGTTCATGACTTTAAAGAGGTCTTGTGCAGCAGATTTAACCAGGCAAGCATCCTTTACCCTTTGACTGCTGCTTCCATGAGCGTTGATTGTGGACCCAAGTAAGACAAAAGTCTTGGACAATATCTTTTAATATTGCAATACGAGACTTGGAGTTTTTCCCACTTTTTTTTTAATTTAAGAGATGCTGCATGTGTTCTTCCTCTTTTGTTCTCTAACTCTAGGTCCCTGCACATTTCACAGGAATGCTTTAGAAACTTACTGTTCAGCTCTTTGACTTCATCATTTCTTCTATTTGCCTTAGCAATTTTACAATTATTTATATTTAGGAAGAATTACTTATAATTATATTTTAAATGCACCTCAGTCATTCATATTTAAATTTTAAGTGACTGAAATTTGTATAAGAAAATAATGAGGATTAGACACAATGTGCACAATTCCATAACATTCATCTATTACAGCAGAACTCTGTCTGCAGAACTAAGACATGTTATAAAATGGTGAGGAAATATGAAAGCGGAAATATCTACTGGCCTCAAATTGCCTAATGTTGGGCGACCTCAAAATCCAGAGTTTGAACCCAAGTTCAGTGACTTCCAATCCCATAACTTTGAGGCGAAAGTCCTCCTCCTCTTTCACTGCTGGGCACTGCATCTTTACATCGGTTCCTTATATCTGCAAGCTGTGTTTAAGGTAAAGTCTAGTTCTGTAAGTGGATTTCCAGACTCAGACCCTTCCGATGTGTCCCAGGTAGTACGGTACACATCTCCCAAAGGCAAACTCTGCAATCTGTGCATGGCGAACCGGACCAGCTTGGAAGTCTGCAACAATTCTTCAACCTTGTGCTGTCTCATTCTAAATGAATACTCATTAAATTGAATAGAGACGTTCAAATATAATATGGAGTATAGTGGGTGAGACAACGTCTGTTCTATTTCCTACACAAGAGAACTCCAAAAATATTGTGGGAACAGTCCATTCTTTTCATTAGTTTCCCATAATCTTTTTGAAGGCCCCACAAATAAGTAAATACAGATTTATATTTTAATGTTTTATACCCTTCCAGATATTAATAATATAAAGATTTTTTGGTGATATTTCTTACAATTAGTCTAAAAGAGTTATGTCCTTTGAAGAAATACCTTCCTGTCATATTTTTTCTTTTTTTTTCTTTCCAAAGATGTGCACATTTCTCAAAAGAAATAAGGAAAACTTTAAAAATTGGGAAAAGTCCTTTCTATCCAATGTACTCCAATATCCAAAGATGGCTTCTTTACAGATTGTGTGTACTCCCTTCAGTGAAAAGGATTGTTTCTTATTGGCTGGTTTTTGTTGTTGTTGGTGGTGGTGTTTTGGTTGTATTGTTAACTTTCCACCATGGATTCGATGAAGACTGACAGAGGAGGTCACCAGTCTCATGTTCAGCAGTTCATTTACACGTTGCTTCCTTTCATCCATTGCAATCCATTACAATCCCTCAACGCAGCGCCTCCCTGATTGCCTCTCTCGTGCTGCCTTCTCCTCTACACACTGTGAGTTTTGTTCTTGGGCAAATGATGCCTCGTTGATCTCAAATGGTTTATTTATTGTAAGGTGTGCACACCCAACTAGTGTTGTTAGAGTCTCTAAAGACCTAGCTGTTGGTTGCCTGACAATTGAGTCATGTGATGGGTTCCCTTTCAGAACTGAAGGGGGACTGTGAGGTACGTCTCAGGGGGGTTACCTATTTGATTAAGCTTGGAGTCTTTTTTGAGTTTCAATTTGTCCACCTTTTATTCTCACTCTAGCCCAGTGCTTAGAATGTTACTCCCTTCAGAACTGTCGGTGCTGGCATCCTGGCACCACCGTCTAGTCCGTTCTCACGGCCATGCGCGGTAGGACGTATTCGTTCACTGGACTCACTGGGTTCATCACTCTTCGTTCACTGGACTCTCCAGTGTTCATCACTCTTCTCTTGAGAAAGTTGCTACTTGTTGCTTAAGGGAACCGCTTAATAAAGACCTCCTGTTTCATAGTCACAAAGTTAAAACAGTAAACATGACAAGTAAGCTTAGAGAGGGATCAATTAAGATAGAGCACTCTGACCATAACATGTGAAATTTGCACAGGGATCAGGAGGCAGGGCTGCAAACAGAACAAGGGAATACTGCACAGCTTAAAAGCAGAGAAGGGTACATCCTCTCACCATACTTATGCATTCTGTATGCTGAACAAATAATCAGAGAAGCTGGATTATATGAAGACGAATGTGGCATCAGGATTGGAGGAAGGCTTGTTAACAACTGTATAACAGCTGTATGCAGAGGACACAACCTTGATTGCTAAAAACGAGGAGAACTTGGAGCACTTGCTAGTGAAGATCAAGGATTGCAGCCTTCAGTATTGATAGCAACTCAATTTAAAGGAGATGAAACGCCTCATGATTGGACCAATAGGTAACATCATCATACTGAGAAAAGATTGAAGCTGTCAAGCATTTCATCTTGCGTGTATTGACAATCAATGCTAATAGAAGCAGCAGTCGAGAGATCAATAGATGTGTTGTATTGTGTAAATCTGCTGCCCATGACTTCTTTATAATGTTGAAAAGCATTGAGATTACCCAGTATGCACTGGACACACACTGTAATGACTGATAAGCCATATCTCTTCCCACTAGTGGCTTATAATGTAGTGTATACTTACTGAAACACTAACTTACAGACATTGCAAGTTTTAGAATGAAGCAGGATAGCATTTGTTAAATTCCAAAGGAGTGGGAGTTACAGTTAAATGTGTTATCAACTAAAAATTCTTTGCCTTATTTTGTTAGACAACTGAAATAAAGCAAACACTGCATGAACGAGAAACAGAAAATTAATTTATTGTCTGTGTACACAAGAATCATGTGGTGTTTCCATGAACAAAATGCCATGTGCTCCCTCAATTGGAGGCACCCAGGTCTCTTATCCCTTTAGATAACTGGTTCTCAATCTTCCTAATCCCCCAGCCCTTTAATACAGTTCCTCCTGTTGTGGTGATCCCCCAATCGCAAAATTATTTTTGCTGCTACTTCATCACTGCCATTTTGCTACTGTTATGAATCGGGCGACCCCCGTGAAAGGGTCGTTCACCTCCCAAAGAGGTTGTGACCCACAGGTTGAAAATCACTGCTTTATATTTCTAGGATTTTGCACTCTTCCTATCTCTCCTTGTCTTCTAATTTGTCTCTATCCAAAATAGAATTCCTGAGTCATGTTCTTCTAGACATTCTCCGGCTAGAGCTTGCAATTTAGAACCAGGCTCAGGAACAGTTATGGAGCAGATAAAGTACCCTATTTGTGAGATTCTCGGGCCTGCCGGGCGACTTGGAGGACACCGGTGCACAGACAGACACTGCATGCCCTGAGACTAAGTCCAAACTGGGGAGACACTAGGGCCATGCTTTTCAGAAGAGCCTTGTGATGGAATTTTTGGCAGTTACATAATCTGGTGTCAATTGGGGATTAAGAGTGTAGGGGTGGAGTCTAGCCTGTCAATCAAGATATAACTAATGAGGGCTCTCTATGGGCATGACTTTCTCCTGTGAATTCTGGAAACTCCTGTTTTTCCTCCTGGAGGTGGGAGACATTTCTCTCTCTCAGCTCACTCCCTTGCAGACTCTACTGAGAAGGCTCACTCCGTGCAAGACATCCCTGAGGAGAAGCCACAAGGACCTACCCTGATGCAGTTTTGGGTGCTGGAGAAGCCACGTGGAGACTCCTACCAGTGCTGAGATGCTTACAATGCCACTGGATCCATAGGACTTCCCACCCACTGGCCTGTGATCTTGCATTCAGCATTATTGCATATGTTTTGTGTGTCAGAAAAAGGACTTTATAGATTGGTATTGAATATATGAGTTAATATCGGACTTATAGACTTGATCTGTACTGGGCAGGGATATTGTCTCAATAAACCTCTTTCTTGTACACATATGAGTCTCCCTGGATTTGTTTCTCTGGTCTACCCAGACGACAAGAGCATCCTAAGGCTCGGATATGAAAGGTGGAAGCTTTTGATAATGTAAGTGTGGCCTTTGGAGTACAAAGCAGGGAGCTTGAGAAAAGGGATCATTTCTCTAAGGGTTTCAAGTTCTTTAGGAACTCATGAGAAGAGACTGTTACTCTAAATGAAGAGGTTCATAATTTCCCATGTCCCAGGATAACCATTTGTCTAGTTTCCCTTGTGATGATCAATGAGAATTCTTGATTCTCCTCAAGGATCATAAAATATTATTTACATAGGATTCCTATGAGTCAATTCTCACCATAAGTAATTTATTCATTATTTCCATCTTGTAGCATGGCTAGAAACAACAAACAAACAGACAAACAAAAAAGAAAATCAAATGGGGACTCTAACAATGTTGTTTTCAGAACATATTTTCTTAATGCCTTTTTAATATATATGTTGAAGGATGCATAATAACATTATTAGAAGTTTCTATTACATGACTGTTAATATAACAAAATTTTTTCTTAAAGAAAAATTCTTAGGCTCATAGGAAGAATTAAAATAATTCTCAGTTTGCAATCCTAGTGATAAACTAAATCAACTAAAAGTTTATCTAGGAACTTGAGTCTAGGTGACAAAAAGGGAAGTTGCTTTGATAGCATGTGTTGATTCAATCTACTAAAAACTAGAGTTGTATAAATAAACTCTAAAGTTGTACTAAGTTACCAAAATATTTAACCAAGCTGCCTCTTTCTGAGAGAAACCAGGAAAGAAAAACATATGTGGCATGTTATTTGTCAAATAGCTATTCAAAGGTTGCTACAGAACTTTTGTAAATTGTCAATAGAAAGTTAACTGGCTGAATAATTTTTCAATGATACCCTAAAACAGTGATTCTCAACCTTCCTAATGCCATGATCCTTCAATACAGTTCCTCATGTTGTGGTGATTCCCCCATCCATAAAATTATTTTTGTTGTTAGTTCATAACTGTAATTTTGCTACTGTTATGAATCGGATGACCACTGTGAAAGGGTCATTCAACCCCCAAAGGGGTTGTGACCCACAGGTTGAGAATCATTTGCCTAAAACAACTCAAAAATACCCATTAAGATAAGTTACACAATGTAGGAATAGAAAGAACTCTTCCAATTCTTATGATCCTATCTAGATACTTACTTTATGTTCTCTAAGGATGGTTAGCAATGCTCTGAGTGTTTCTCCGTGATTTAAGGCAAATGAGATAACTATTTGGAATGTCTTTACTATATTTTAAAGAATTTACACTTCGTATGGTTAGACAAGTTAAGTAACTCTAGTTCTTCCTTTGAAGATGATAGTTAAATTCTTAGTATGGTCACAGGGTATGAGAAATCTACTCACCACTTTCAGCTAGTTAATAGAAAAAATGGTTTTGATGATGTTGGGAAGGGAATTGGGTTTAAAATGAAGCAAAGAAAGATGGAAGGTCCATAGCCGCCTACAGTTTTGTCTTGAAGATGCCTTTGCTGCTTATGCACAGCAGTCACAGTGGTGAAGTGTGGCTTCCAGACCAGAGGAAGGCTTGCTGACAACCTGCAACACATGTGCAGTGACAACCTAGCTTCAAGTTAAGATGACTTGAAGAAAGCCAAAGACTAAATATTTCACTAAGGACTACATCTCAATGTAAATAAAATAAAAATATTCACAACTGGATCAATAAGGAACACCATGACAAATGGAGAAAAGATTGATTTGGTCAAATATTTGATTTCACTTCGCCCCACAATTAGCATTCATGGAAGCACTAGTCAATAAGTCCAGTGACATATTATATTGGACAAAACTGCTTCACAAGACCCTTTGAAATAATAAGGAGAAAAGATGTCACTTTGAAGCCTGACATGTGCATGATCCACACTACGTCATTTTTTTATTGATTCAGATGCATGCAAAATCTGGACAGGGAACGAGAAAGGCCTCAGGAGAATTGAGGCATTGGATTAGGGTGTGGGGCAGGACCAGCGAAACTGATGTGGACGGCCGCAAGAACAAGCAAGCGTGCTTTGGAAGAAATATAACCAGAGTGCCCCTTAGAAGTGAGCATAGCAAGAGTTCATTTCACATACTTTGGACATTATCTTATGGAAAAGGAGTTTCTGGTAAAGGAAATCATGCTCAATAAATTAGAAGGTCAATGATAATGAAGAATTCCCTTGACAAGAAGGGTTGATACAGTGGTGAAAAAATAGACTCAAATGAACAACTTTGAGAATGATGAAAAATTGGGACATGCATTAGTTTTTGTTACATAGGTTTGCTATAAGCCAGAACTGACCAGATGGCACCTAACAATAACAACCTATAGGTTGGCAGTTCAAAACCACCAAGCAGTGACACACAAAAAAGACCTGGAGATCGACTTCTATAAAGATTATAACAAAGAAAAATTTACTGGCAAGTTCTACTCTATAACACAGAGAGTCCCCATGAGTAGGAATGCGTTCAATGCAAAGGTTCTATGTGTATTGGTTTCGCTACTCATTGGTGTGAGTGAAGAATGATGGCTGTGGACACTGAAGAAGCTGGACTCCTTCTCTCCGATATTTGAAGTGGGTGACTCTGGTCCTGAGAGAATCGGTAGTAGCCTTTCCTTTAATGGCACATAGTTTCCTGGAATGCCCAAACGACGTTTCTTCACCTCAGTTATGGAAATAATTCATCTTATCTGTTTTATGGAATGCCTTCAGTGTGCTGGACAAGGGTAACACACTTACTTGGTTTGGGCTGGAAATTAAGTATACTCTCAAAGGTATATTTTTCTTGCCATGAGACAGTTCTTTTCGACATTAAGGTGATTCTCCCTTGAGTTACCATAAAAAAAGTGTGGAGATGCCATTTTATTTTTGACTTGATGTTTCCACATTACCTCTTTTGTACTCTGCATAGCCTATGGTAGCTAAATAAATCCAACTATCAGTCTCTTGTTTGTGGGTATTGGTTTGTATGAAAAATGAAGAAATTATTTTGCAATTGTTTTGTTTTTTCCTTAGTGACCTTGGTCATTGTGAGTCTAATCTAATCTCTGCTTTAACATCCTACTTCAACTACTCAACATCCCTTCCTTTGTTTCTGTGTCCTCCGTGCATCCATTTCCCCCCACCAAGGTCTTTGGGATTGAATACGTAGAAAACAATGTGCACAATCTTCACAAGATCGACAACATGTCGATAAACTAGAAAGCTTTGACATATCAGGTAAGCTCTCATTATATCTACTTCTGAAAACATGGATAATACAGAGGCAAAAATAGACATAATAAAAGTCATTTTTAGATATTTTTCTGTGAGCACAATGAGCATAGGGTTGATTGGTAATTTTATGGGACATCTACAGGAACATTCAGCAGATGTTAACTGTGTTCCCATCATTCTAACAGAGAGAAGCTGTTCAATTACAAACAGTAGTGTTTGCTAGTTTAGGGTTTTTACATGTAATTAAGTCCTTATATGAAAGGTGATTGTTAAGTTCCCTGGAAGGTGGTGTTTTGTAAAATTGACCATCATCTCAACTCCCAAATTTACCCGGTATCTGTTGTGGTCATGGTTGGTAACTGAACTTCAAATTCCACAAGTCCGGGTTTCTTTTTTAGCACACCATTGCAGTTAGAGACCAGGTGTTTCCTTTAGACGAAGCTTGGGCTCCTTATGTGCTTCCCCTTTTCTCTTCTCACGCATTTCTTCCAATACGGTCTGGTGGTTGTGTGAGAGGTCTTACAATGCAGAGACTCTGAGCTGGAATCCCGGATGAATAAGGGGCGAGGAAGGAAGCTCTAGTAAAAAACAAAAAAACAAAACAAAAAAACAGAGGAAGAACAAGGCTCACAAACAGTATGTGTACTTTTCAGATGAGGCTAAGGAAAAAATATTTATATAAAATGACCTCAACTTACTTTTAAAAATTATTTTAGAGGAAAAGCTCAAATGTGCATGTTAAGTATGGTATAACTTTAGTATCCTTATGAACTTTAAGAATTATGTAGAATATCGTCCCGGTATTGTCACGGTTTAATAGTTTCACTTGGTAAACAGGTGTTCTATTATATATAATTTATAGGAAATAAAACAGAAAACCACCTCTGTGAGTCACAGGGCTCCTTGTGATGTACCATTTGTGGCATATGAGTATACAGAAAAGTGTCCCAGTGAAAATCATTCAGAATTATCTAGGTATTATAAAAATCAAGCTAAGCAAATCTTATTAATTTGTTATCTTTCTGTTGAGCTTTACAGATGTAGAAATTAAAGTTTAACGGGTTTAATTGGCCTCTCTGTGATCACACAGCCTTTAATTAGGAGAATTAGCACTTGACCCCAAACCTCCTGATTACAAATGGCTTTATTTTCAAGTACCCTTATTACTTGCACATTTTTTCTTTTGACAATAAATGAAATATATTCTGATTTTTTGTTTAGGTTTTCAAAAATCTGCTGCATAAATTTTGCATGAATCTCAACCAAAGCATCTTTCAATCTTCAAACATTTTGAATTGCTAACCGTTCTGTATCTCATCGACAACACATTGTAAGTGGCTGCACAAGGTTTTTGTCTAGAAAGCTAAACCATTTCTCAAGATTTTATGGATTTACAACTAGCATATGTCCAAGAGAAAAGAAAGTCAAGATTGTTTTTAAGTTAATATCTTAATTTAGAGATAAAGTCTACTATTTTAGGATTTCATCAAAATATTTTTCAAGTGATTATATCGCTATACATACCTTGTTTAAAAAACATTTTTAATAACCTCTAAACACACAATTGACTTTCAAAGCACATTTTAAAAATAGATGTTAAATTAACTCAAGAGGCCTAAGTTGAATTTCCAAACTCAGAATGATTAAAACCAGGCAGACTTCTCAGGCACCATCTTACTAGCCAGAGAAAAGATGGATTTTTCTGACCTCTGCAACATTAGTGAAAATTTCCTCCTGAGGAAATTAGGAAAGTTGGGTGGCGTAATGGTTGTGAGTAGGAATGTGATCCAATAATCCAATATTTTAAAACCACCAGCCTCTCCTTGGGAGAAAGACAGGGCTTTCCATTCCCATAAAGTTCAGTTATGGTCTGGGAAACTCACGGGGGCAGTTCTACCCTGTCTGCTAGGGTTCCTAAGAGTCAGGATCAACTCAGTGGATGTGAGTAATTGTTGAAAGACTATGAGGTACATCAGAGGTCCAAATTCCAGGTAGAAGACCCATGAACACATGGCCAAATGATGAGCCTGGTGGTTAAAATGAGAGAAGTGGCCCAAGTTCGGTGAGAGAGGCAGGAATGTTATGAATGCACATTGGCAATGACCAACCACGGTCCATCTGGGCTAAATAGCCAAGTTCTGAGGCCAGAGGATGCAAACTTATTCAACATCTAAACTTAATAGAAACCTGTGCCGATAATTAGATACAATGACTCAGACTTTTCTTGATTTTTCTTCAACAATAATAAACTGTAGTGTCCATGTGGCAACTCACCCAGAAGCACACACAGACACCCCCAAGGCTATTTAAGCTGAAGTTTAAAAGAAACAAATAATAAAATTATATTTTTAATGATTACTTGTAATCTGCTTTCTGGATAGTTCATGTTGCTTGCACCAAACACATCACATCACATCACATTTAGATACTTGCAGTTTTACTCCCGGAAGAATGCTCACTAGGTCTCCTTCCAGGGTGTGCTACTGCCTTTGGCAACTGTTGACATATTCAGGGGACATTAGAGGACACATATCCTCAAGTTTCACAATCAGGTGTGTCTCAGATCAAAAGGTTCCTCACGGCTAGACAGATTGCAGGGACACAGGGGATCATTCTTGTAACTCAGAGCAAATATATTATAGAATGAGCATCCCGAGATGTGAAAAGAGTACAAAGCAGGCAGAACCAGTAGAAATATTTTTAGCAGTTCCAAACCTAGGGTGCGTTCATTTGATTTTCAGACTTTTGCCCTTTGATCAGATAATTTACCTAGCTAATCCTCTATCTAGTGATCTTTATTGTTTATCTGCCTCCCTTAGTCTGACATATACAGGTAATCTATAAGCACATGTAATCTATCAAATTTTTCTTTTATAGTCACTATATTTTCACAAAGGAGTTGAAGTAGTGTACTCAAGTCAGAAATATCACTTTTTCACAAATTCTCTTTTAAGCCCCATTAGCAATCACAGTGAACGAAAAGTTCCTAATGGCTTTATCTAAGCTGAAAGGTGTCAGTCACTTCACTTGTTGACAAAAACAAAGCTGAAATCACTGAGCATAGCTCTTCTCTGTCTGGAGTCTATGACTTGGTCTATGAATCAGAAAGTAAATCAAATAAGCAACATCAGCAGTATGACAGTTCTTCTTTATCATGTAATTGAAGTCAGTCATGAGTTATGCAGTCATTAAATAACTATTTGAACTTTATCTCACAAGCATATGTAAACACATATGGTTATATAATGCTGTCAGAAAATATTGGCTTATATAATGATGCTAAGATGCTATGTGGTATTATTTATATATTTATAGTATCCACTTTATGTGATATACCTCTATAAGATTTCAGTATTCAGTCTTCAACTTTATGCAAAAAATGTTCAAATATTGTGAGGTACAAAATCTTCTGTGCTCTGGTTATCTATGACTGGTTTCTGGCTATCCACCGAGTCACCCATTCAATCTTGACTAGGAACACTGGTTAGGATCTGCACTCCGTAGTGAGGAGCATGGGCTTGACATACCTATTCCTCATATTTTTCTAATTGTGAATTATTGTGTGGTGTAGTCAATTAATTTAGCTCAATATCTTTCTATGCATATAATCCCATGTGGTGTTTTCTAACTCCTATGCCTATGGTTATAATCCCAGTTTGGAAAGAGTTTTCTGTAACAGGAAAAAGGTGAGAGGCATTGAGTCTCCATCTTAGTATGAGATGTGGGCTAACTCTCTACCCCTTGTTTCCCTGGGGATACGGTCTGCTGAAAGACAAGTGCACAGAGGAATAGCTCTGATGAAACAGTGGGTTAGGAGTGATCTAGGAATCATAATATTCAAAGGACCAAAGGAAGATGATCCAGCAGGGGTGCATATTTGCGAACTCTGTCTGAAAAGACAGAGGCTGACACCAGAGGCATAAGCGACTGTGGTACCGAGAACATGAAACAGAGCAAAGGAGCCAAAGCTAGAAGACCAGGAGACGGAAGAGCAGAGCAGCACCAAGACTGGGAGACTGGGAAGCACGTAGCAGGCTGGCTTCATGGCCAGAGAAGCGGAGGCCATGGGTTTCTTGGCTGGGAGGCGGAAGACTAAAACAAGACTTGCTGCCCGGCTGAGTAGAAGTGTTGTTGTGGGCCAGTGATGCTGTCCTACTGTTTACTGATCCTGACTTGCGGTAAACAGTTAACTTTCCTGGTAAGTCTCTATAATTGTGTGGGGGTAGAGTGCAGGACATTTTGTGTCTCAGGATATTTTAATATATTTTTAAATAAAATCTGTGAATTCTCTGTGGCCATTGCCACAAATGTTCCAACCGAGCAGAGAAGTGGAGTGCTGTGGAAACAATGGCTGCCATCAGACGAAGTAAAGAAAGATGGAGGCAGGTGACATGTCTGACTTCTGCTTTGTGGCAATAGGGGAACTGGAAGAGGTCAAAAATGCCCCAACCTCAGTGCTGTTTTACACAAAAGTAACATGAGATGTTTCACTGCCGTCAAAGTAGTCCTCGCAGGCACATAGATGATCACCAGCAAGTGGTGTATAAAAAAGAATATCCAGTTTATAACCGTAGAGCTCCAAGTTGAATAACAGAAATCTAGAAATTTACCACCACTATGTGAATAAGGAAATGGAGAATCATAGAGAGAGGGTCTGTAAAATTTTCACATCATCATAATAATGCCATGGCAAAATTCAATGTGGTTATTGTGAATTTCATCCAAAGATACTTACACATCTAACTGTCATAATCACGATTCCACAATCTGGCATGCACTATTTAGTGATATTAATTACTTTCAAAATTGTTGCTGTGTAAAAACTGGGTCGTGGCTCATGCTGTTGTGAATAAAGGGGCAAGATGAGTTGGAACGGACTTGATGGCAGCTAACAACATCTATGAGGGGGTACCCCCCAAACTGGATTATTTTTCAAAGCTCTGTATTAACATTTTTTTTCAGACCACCTTATCACCTTCAAAGTACTCTCCATTACAATTAATACATGCGTCAAATCTGCGATGCCATTCTTGGAAACCCATCTTTGTGGATAGATGACAGCACCTCCCTCATTTTTTATTCCATCCCATCTATGTTTTGAAATTCCTGTCCTTTCATGTCCCTCTGCATTCCCAGAAACAAGAAGTCACACAGAGAGAGGTTAGGTGAGTAAGCTATGGGGAGAGAGGCAAGCTGTTTTTTGCCAAAATCTGCCACAGTGAGATGGCTGCGTGAGCAGGTGCATTGCTATGGTGGCAAAAACAGTCCCCTGTGGGCCACAAATCAGGCCTTCTTTGTCACACACAGTAAGACAATCATTTCAGAACCCCTAAATAAAAAGCTTGATTAAGAGTCTGATTGATCTGATGGAACAAACTCTAAATCCACTACAGGTTGACATTTTCATCCATTTGGGAGGTTGACAGACATCCAGAATGAGATTTGTCATCAACTGACATGTCACATTTTAAGAAATGAGAAAACCACTCATACACTTGAGTTCCCCATAGCACTGTCCTTGTAAGCTGTGTTCAACATCACACCAGTTTGTGTGGCATTTTTCTGGAGCAGGAAACAAAACTTCAGAGCCACATGCTGTTCTCTTAAATTGGCCATCATAAAAAAAAAAACGAGGTTCAAGTGAAACTGCTTTATGAAAAAATTGATTGTGACCAGAGAGAATCTTCCCAGGTGAAACCCATGGAGCACTAACAGAGCAAGTTGCTCAATGCCAGTGCTAGCTTAGCTGGAAAAAATGCAGAGTTTTTGGGGGGCTGGTACCCCATAAGCAAATTTTCCCTAAGAACTACCTTTATCATACTTGAACATTGCATTAAGTTAATTTGAATTTCAATAAATCAGAGTGATCTCTAGCAAACCCAAACCAATGCTGAAAAACAGCAACCAACAGCAGAGAGTTTGAGGTATTAGGGAAGTTAACGTTAAAATTAGAATGGGTGTAGCTCTTTTCCCCATCACTTTTCAGCCATGCTAGCAGGCACAGCTTCATCTGGTCCACAGCCTCTTCGCCACTTGGTGCGTTGCCTCTGCTCTGCTCAGGCAAGTGTCACAGAGCTCTTTCAGCACTGATGAATGTCTGAAGGAAGGCAGCCTCCTGCCCACATTTGTTACGCATTTCTGCTTTCATGTTCTGAGAAACCCGCCACTCCGTCTCATGATCTCAGCCTTGTTCCTCTGTGCTGTCTCCCGGCCTCAGCTGCTCCGTGTAACGGTCCACGTGCTGCAGAATGCGACGACTCTGCTGCCTCACCGATGCTGTCTGATGCTCATGGGTTTTCTCTCTTCCTGCTGCTGACATGAGTCACTCACACTTGGCGGAACGACAACACTTTCCAATTTCTGAGAGTTATAGGCCTCTACACATATTCCCATGTTCCCAACCAGTCACTGGTGGGATCTGCAAAGACTGTAGATTGAAGCACCACAGCAAGTAGTTTCCCTTCAGCACAGAGTAGAAAAGACGTATAAATGAAAGTGAAAAAAAGGGTAAGAGCTGAGAGGAGTGCTGTTACATTTAGGAGATCACAAATCATGCCACAAACCAAAGTACATATACATTGTTGACTGGTAAACTGATTTGCTAGGTATACCTGGACCCAAATTACAGTAAAATGTTCCCTCCCCACCCCACCCCCCAAGGAAAAAAAATAAAGGAAGAAAGGAAAAGGAGAAAAGACAAAGAGACTGAAACTCAAAACCGTGTGGTATGGGCTCCTAGTCAGAGCACAGCAGCCCGCCGGGGCCTCTGAGTTCAAAAATCCTCCTGAAGCAGATGACCCCTCCTCCCTTCCCTCCAGCAGCTGGGTCACCAACCACCAACCTTGTCCCACAGCAGACTCCTGCAGCAGCCGGGTCACGCAACCACCAACCTTGTCCCACAGCAGACTCCTTTCCCCCTTGTGCTACTAGGACTCTTTTTTAAGGAATGCAATATCTTTACTAGTGTTCTCATTCAGGTTTTAAAAATCCAATTATTTATCATTAATATTTTGAAAGTATTAATCCAATCCAATTATTTAGCATTAATATATATTTAAAATTTTAGACAGTGGATAATTTATATGAGCGACTTTAAAACATTCATAGAAAAATTCCATTATCTTTTCATTCCATTTTCCCACAAAATTTTTGTCTAAGAGCACAAGGTAAATATAAAAATGAGAAATAGGATAATGACAATAATGTATGCACCTTTTCAGTAATTCTTATGCAAACATTTGTCTCTCTTATGTGTTCTGCTGTAAGTGTCGATTGAATTGTCACGTGGCATACTTGTGGCTCCAGTCTGTGCTATGCCCTAGCTCTTTCTGTAGGTCCCTATTTCCCACAACCCACTGTCACTGACTCCATGCAGACTCATAGTGGCACCATAGGCGAGAGCAGCACTGCCTCTGCATTTCCAAGGCTGACAATCTTCACTGCAGCAGCAAGTTACAGCTTTCTCCTGTGGGATGACTGCTGCTTTTGAACTGCTAACGTTGCAGTTAGCAGGCCAGCTCAGATTTGTATTGGTCCTCATTTATCCAAATTTAGTCATGTTTTTCTCCACTTCATTAGATGTTATCCACAACCTTCCAAGATGAGATGCAGGGCTAAAGGCTCAGTCTCCACCTCTTGTATTTCCACCACATTGCAAAAAAAAGAAAAATAATCCTTCTAGAGTTTTATAGAATTTTAAACTATGAACAAAAATGTAAGGATTAGTCTGATTAGTGCAAGAAGTCATATATTATTATCACTTATGTATTATGCATTTGCTCAGAAAAATCATCCTAAATTTCTCTTCTAAATCTCAAAGTCACTGGTAACTTGCAGTTTATGTGATTACAGAAGTTTCTGTTCATGGTGGGCTTGTTCACTTTTTGAGTTAGTCTGGGTAGACTAGAGAAACAAAATGTGTAGACACTCATATTTTATTAGAGACAGTTTTATATAAAGTATAAATGCACATTAAAAAAGAATCCCAATTCAGCGCTGTCCAAGCCCATAAACCCGACATTAGCCTATATGTTCAACACCGATCCACAAAATCCTCCTCCATCTCACAAAACACACACAGTGATGCTGAATGCAGGAGGAAACTGAATCATTGAACTTGCAAGCATCTCAGCGCTAGCAGGGGTCTCCACACGGCTGCTCCAGCACCCAGGGCTGCACCGGAGTAGGTCCATGAGGCTTCTCCTCGGGGATGTCTTGCAGGAAGTGAGCCTTGCCAGCAGAAGCAGAGAACTGCCTAAGACAGCTGCACCCTGGTCCGACCATCAGAGGACAGCAGACCAGACAGGCGAGGCTCACCAAGCCATTTATCTCTCTGCCTTTCAAATAAGCCCACATGTGTTCATTGGCCAGGTTGGCACAATTAACCTCAACTATCACACTTTTATTTAAAAACTTTCCTGAAAATGCTATTCTGAATGTAGGAAGTCTACTGGAATTGCGTTTGGATACTGACCGTTAGATACTTAAATATAGTTGTAGCGGCCCTGGATTTTAGCATTAGAATATCTATTAGAGTAAGAATTCTTATCTGAAACGCTGGCTTCCTGACAAAGAGAAGAGATTTGCTTTGTGTAATTTCTGTTATAGAAGCTCCTGATAAGAATATATCAATGGATATTTAATACATAAGGCATTATTACCAAATAAGCTGGGGTGTGAAATCTCTAACAAGCAAATATTCTCATAGTAATGGATAGCATTTTTTCTATTTTTAAATAGGAATCAAACGATCACTTTAAAGTGTCTAAAACAAGGACAACACTTTTGAACCCTGAGAACGACCATGGGAATGCCGTAGAACGACCATGGGAATGCCGTAGAACGACCATGGGAATGCCGTAGAACGACCATGGGAATGCCGTAGAACGACCATGGGAATGCCGTAGCACTGTTCTCCTGTTTAAGCGGCCCAGGTGGTGGAATGGTTCTGTGTTGCGCTGCTAACTTCAAGGTCAGCAGTTTGAAACCACCAGCTGTTCCCTTCGAGTGCAATTGGACTTTCCATTCCCTTAAAGCAGCGGTTCTCAGCCTGTGGGTCACGACTTCTTTGGGGGTCGAACAACGACCCTTTCACAGGGGTCACCCAATTCACAACAGTAGCAAAATCAGTTATGAAGTAGCAACGAAAATAATTTTATGATTAGGATGTTACCACAATATGGGGAACTACTGTGTTAAAGGGTCACAGCATGAGGAAGGTTTAGAACCCCTGTGTTACAGTCTTGGAAAATCACAGAGGCAGTGATTTTAGGGGCGCTATGGGTCCGCATCGACTGGATGGCAGTGTGTTTGCTTTGGTCATTTTTATCTCCGATTTACAATGAGCCCTATTTAACCACTTAGCTCACTGTGACAGTGAAGTAAACTGTTTTAAAGTTTCATTTCCAATATTCACAATAGGAACTATTTATATTTCCTCTGAGCATAAAACCCAAAACAAAAATCATTTGAGATAATGCAAACCCGGTAATAATTTATTAAAAACTTCAAAAATGCTATTCTTGTGGTGAGAGGTGGAAGTAAAAGGTAGAATTTAGAAGTAAAGAAAAAGAGCTGGTAATTAACTGTACCGTGGTTCTTAATTCAGTCAGAAAAGTGCTACACATTGTCAAAGAAGAGCAGCTGCTAAGAAGAGAAGTGAAAAAATAGGCCTTGTCTTGGTGAGACATCTCTATTTAGAATGCAAGCAGAGCGAATAGAAACACTCATGGCACCAGACCAAGGGCTGCCAGGAATATGTGTGTCTGAACTTTATGTGGAAAAATATACAGAACCAGAGGAATCCTATCTGAAATAGGAGCTAACGGCCATGACTCAATTCTGGAGCTTTATTACTAAACTTGATTAAAAAATCAATTTCAACATTGTCCTAATTAATCTCTCCACGTTTCTCTTGAAGAAAGAGAATGGAGTTATGGTTCATAGATACTGATTTGTATAAACTTACCAAGAAAGTGCCTAAGAAGTGTCTGGTTACATGATAACAGCAAAACAAAATTGATAAACATTAAGTGCTACAGCAGTGAAGTAATAATTATACCAAACCAAGGCTCTGCGTCTGATTTAAAAACCAGTGGGACATCTGCTTGGCTGCTACTGTAATTGGCTGCTGGCCTGTTGTTTTGTTTGCTGGAAGAAGGACTTTATGTCCTGTGGATATTGTTTGCTCTTGGTCTAGAGGGACCCAAGTTTCCATTCGATTACAAGCTCTACACACACAACCAGATGCATGCAAGACTCTTGTACAACTTCTGTAAATTATCCCTAGTTTTTCTTTTGATATCAGGGTCTCGGGTTTTGTTTTCAATCTCCTTGAGTCCTTCTTCTCTGAGAATTAAGTATATCCTTAGATTCCTAGTCTCTAAAGTGTCAGTTGGTATATTGTGACTCACCCTGCCTTGTGAAAATATTCTAGAATGCTCCAAATTGCACAGATATGTTTATATTGCAATATAATTTTATCTTCACCGGTTCATCTAGAGTTTAATTTCACTCATTATAATGTTCATTTCTTTATTAATTATTTAATTTAAGCAATAATTTTGAGCATTGGCTATGTGTGAATGACTGTGCTGGCTTTGTTTTCATTGTTTAGAAGGAGTGAAAATGGACACAATTTACAATGTCAATCAATTTTTTTGCTTCCCCTTTCTTCACACAGAGCCACCACCAGTTGATTTTGCTTTCTAAATTTTTATTAACCTTATGTTTTTTTCTCTTTATTTATCCTGAATTCATTTTCATCTAAGTTGCTATAAAAAACAAAAACAATAGTTACTTCCCTGGCTTTCCCTGCTTTCATTTTTATCACCCTTTAATCCGTTCATCATTCTGTTTCTTGCCATTTTTTTTAAATAGATGAATTTGAGTTGGAACAGTGATCTGAATAAAATATTTCACTGCCTTCCCATTGTTAATAGGATAAGTCTCTCCAAATACTCATGCTATCTGGTTCCCAGTCAACTGTCCAGCATCATCTCCTATTACTTGTCCTTTTCCTCTTTTTGCCAGCTGTTTGCATCTTCTGTGCTCAGGTATCTGAGTTACTGTCCTCTTCCGATCAGTGAAGGATTCATGCAATTGCTGGCCCTTTATTTCTTTGTCTGTTTGAAAAAAAAATTATAACTCATCAAGGGTTCATGAGGGAGGGAGGGGAGGGGAGGGAGAGGAAAATAAAGAGGAGCTGATACCAAGGGCTCAAGTAGAAAGAAAATGTTTTGAAAATGATGATGGCAACATATGAACTAATGTGCTTGACACAATGGCTATAGGTATGGATTGTGATAAAAGCTGTAAGAGTCACCAATAAAATGATTTTTAAAAACTCACTCATTTTAGTAATTAGTTAAATCTCATGTATTTGTTATCTCTTTTTAAAACACTTTCATTTTGAGTTAGGTGGGAGTTTACATATCAGATGATCATTTTCGCATTCAACTATTTAAACATCTTATAGCACCTCCCAATGAATTTCTCTGTCTGTACCCCACCATATCTTATTTAATTTTTACCGAATCTCCCTCTTGTTATTAGGACCTTATCTTCCCTTTCACCTTAATTAACACCAATCTACCCTCCAGTCTATTTCCTTCCCTGTCTCTCTTCCATCCTGCTTCTGGTAACCATCAAAGTCTATTTATATTAGTATGGAAACCTGTACCTTGATTTTTAAAGTAATAATGATCTCATGCAATATTCGTCCTTTTGAAATTGACTGACTTCACTCAGCATAGTGAGTGTCTTCCAAATCCACCCAAGTTGTGAGTGTTTCTCGGTTCTATCATTACTCTTTAATTTCACATTAAAGCATTCCACCGATGAGCACTTAGGTTGTTTCCTTGTGCACCGTAATACAATGAATACAAACATCACTGGTGATTTTCATTTCTAGGGTATTTACCAAGTAGAGTTTTTTACATCCCCAATTGTTGGAATAAGTGCCATACGTCTTCCCATAGTTGTATAGTTTTATTGTCCAGAGTGTGAGGGTTTCAATCTCTCCTCACCCTTTCTAGCATTTATTACTTTCTTTTGTTTTTTACTTTGTTATACAAACCCGTATACAGTAGTAGTTCACTGTTGTTTTAATTTGTATCTCTTGAATGGCTAGTGATTGTGAGCATTTCTTTAAATTTCTGTTGACTACCTGGATGTCTTCTTTGACGAACTGTCTGTGTCCTCTGCCCAATTATAATAGAATAATATTGATTTTTCTTGTTTAGGTGTTGATGTTTTCTTATAAATTTCAGAGTTTATTCCTTTGTATGATGCAGTATCACCAAAAAGTTTCCCGTTCTATGCATCCTCTTTTCAGTCTTTTGATGCATATAGTATCTTATTTTTTGGAAGTTCCAGTCATTTATTTTATAATTTATGTGTGTGTGAGTCACTACATTAAATAGTGTGTTTTTTTTTATGTATTAAGCCCCTAAGTTTCTTCCTATTTTTTTCATTGAGGTCTTTGTAGTTCTAGACTTTACATTTAGGTGCTTAATACATTTTGAATCTGTTTTGGTATATGGCATGAAGTAAGGGTGCTGTTTCAATCTTCAGCCAATGGAAATTCAATTTTATCAGTATCATTTATTTTAAAAGATTAATTATCTCTCATTTAATGGATTTCTACCCTTTGTCAAAAATCAGTTCTCTGGAATTGCCTGGGTTTATTTCTGGGTTCTCCATTCTTTCCAAGTGGTCTAGGTATCTATCATTGTACAAGCACTAGACTATGGTAGCTGGTTAGTTGGTTTTTAAGTTGGGAAGTAAGAGGCCTGCTACTCTATTCTTAAGTAATGCATTGCTTACCTTAGGTCTCTTTCTACTTTGCATACGCGGGCAATTAATTTTTCCCGCTCTTTAAAGAATGATGCTGCGGTCTGGATTGGAATTGCATTATATTTACAGATTGCTTTGGATAGAAGTGTAGGTCTCTTTGGAGGTGTAGGATTTTATAATTTTACTTGTATAATTATTTTGTTAATCTATTTTTTATAAGATGATGCCTGCTGCTATTGTTGATGATTTATTCCAATTATTCCCCTTAGTATTTTGTAAGGTGTTTAAATAATAATTCCTTTAATTTCACTAGAAATGCCCATATTTCTCACTCATATTTAAAGAACATTTTTATTCTTAACTCTAAAGCTTTGCATTTTAAAATCGATATCAGCTAATCACAAAATAATTTTCCTTCATACTTTATCTCAATTTTATGATGTTTTACACCTTTTAATCAATGCTTTTCTTAACTTCACGAAACAGTAAATATCTTGAGAGTGTACGCTCCAGCTATTTCATTTTTGTTCTTAAGGACTAGCACAGTGCCACTGTCTTACCACACCTTTCTGTTGAGTGAATAAATGACTAAACAACTATTTAACCTTCTAAAAATGACTGTTTCATACCTACAAAATTCTACACAAATCTTTACCAAACCCTTAATAAGGATTTTAAGTAATGCAAAGGATATTGGCAGAATAAGGACATAAAATTAAGTGCAAATATTTGCACTTAGTTATAATTTTAAAAGTGCAAATACTCATCAATCCTTGGGTCATTTGCTTGTTTGTTTGTTTTGAATAGTAAATATATTACAAGGAGTCTATCCTAAAGTTAATTCTGAGAGGGAATGGCAACAGGAACTTCACCTGGAGCTATATAGAATAGGAGACATTCCACAAATGTACTAATTTGTGAACAGCAAGTTAACCCAAAGGATTCTGGGATTTAGATTTGAATTTCATTATATTTACAGGTTACTTTAGTAGATTAGTGACATTTTCACAATGTTAGGTATTCCTATCCATGAGAATGGTATATTCTTCCATTTATGTGGGTGTATTTGCTTTTTGTTGTAGTATTTAAATGTTTTTGTACAAGAATATTTTGAATAATTTGTTGAAACTACATGTTTTCAGTAATGGTACACTTTTGAATAAAAGGAAAATAATTTTTGAATTTTGATTAAACTAGTGGTAAACATACTAGACTCATTTCCTCAGATTCATATAGTTATGCAGGCTCCCATTACATTACAGTATGCACTAAAAGTGAAATAATGAATAACAGAATTGCAGGTGAATGGATGCATTGGATGGTGTAAGATATGGCTTGAAACAATAATAATATGTAATGTGATAATAAGGTTTCCTGTGTGGGGAGGGTGGGGGAAGGAGGGAATAAAGAGGAGCTGATATCAAAGAGTTCGAGAGAAAAGAAAATGTTTTGAAACCGATGATGGTGGCTAGTGTAAAATTATGCTTGATCCAACTGAATTATGAATTGTGTTAATAACTGTAAGAGCTCACAATAGAATGATTAATAATAGATAGATAGATAGATAGATAGATAGATAGATAGATAGATAGATAGATAGATAAGAGTGAAATAACAGCTCCCCACAAAGCCCAAAGTGGGGAAAGGTAGGCAGGCACAATGTATATCATGGGATATATAAAGCTTAATCACAGAAGATTAATATTAAGTTTTAGACACAGCTCTCCTAAAGGTTAAGAATATGCTTGGGTAATTTTGTTACCTTTTGCTTATATGGTAAACAAACAAAATATATATCCATGCAATAAGACTGTTCTGATGAAATCAGATATGAATTAGCACCGAGTGTCTTCTGGTGCCTCTCAACACATGTAAGTAAACTGTAGCTATCCCAAGCAGTTTACCAGATACATTTTCCTAAACACAAACTAGGAGCAAGGTCCATGTGCATATCTGGGTGAATGTTACTCATCCGTCTCAAGTGCATAGAGAGGTTTATGCCAACTTTTTTTCCCCAGAAGGCAAACTGTTTTTGTTATGCTGTAGAGTCAGGGGTTCAAGAACAAGTGATTGTTAGCTCATAAAATAGACATACATGTACATACAAAGGGCACTCCTTGCATTTAAAATGTGAATTTCTTTGGAAATAGTTTGAAAAACAGTTATTATGATTTTTAAAACTCCTAAACACATATATGTATGATATGGCATGCTGAAGGATTAAGTGGAAGCTGCTACTAAATCTGATCCACTTTCTGAAGGGGAAAGAAAGATATCAAAAAGACAAACAGCTGCAAGAAAACAACTGAGTTGATTCTGGCATATAGCAACCCTATAGAACTGAGTAGAATTGCTCCCAGGGGTTCTTGAGACGAAATCTTTTCTGGAGTGGAAAGCCCCATTATTCTCTTACAGAGCAGCTGGTTTTGAAGAGTTAACCTTGGAATTAGTAGCCCAATGTGTACCCAATACGCTCCCAGGGCTCCTAGGTGGTAGAAAGCATCAGAGAAAGTAGACTTGTGGAAGTAAGGGAGGAGAGTCCCCGATGGCACAAACAAATAAGCAGTCAGCCAGGAATGAAACGGTGGCTTTCAGCGGAGGGCCAGCTGAGTTTCAGAGACAATTCATAAAAAACAGTGCTGTGGGCTGCTTCTGAAAGGTCACACACAAGTTTACTCTGCAACAATAGGGTCCCCGCAAGTTCAAAGTCAATCCTCAGCAATTGTTTTTAATTAGGAAACAAAACAAGTACTATTGCAACATTTGCTGATGTTTTCATGTGTACAGAGGCATTTCATATTGCTTGTAAGAAGCAATTCCACAGGAATTCCAATGGGTAAGAAGGAATTCCATGCCGAAAAAGGAAAATTAACAGTGAAGTCTTCTGAGGAATGTCCTTCCAACAGCTGGCATCAGCCGCTATTAGTAGCAGGATTGTTGGGTCAACATTAATGACTTAAGGTCATGTCACCCATTGTGCAGTAAAACTCAGACAAGGCTTTGAGTTTGCCTAGTTTAAAGCTTTAAGATTATAAACATTTCAGAGGCAACCAATTAAAAAAAATAAACATCTCCTGATCCCCTGAATGAAGAGAGCTTGTAATCTGTCTTGCATAATTAACTATGGAGCCATATAGGGCCACTGAATCTGTTGCTACCTTCCTCTCACCCATTCCTCAGATAAAATGGCACTCAGCAGAGAATAAATACTTTAGTGAATGTCATGTATCCCCTTATGCATGTAACAAAATTGAATGGTAATTCAGACATTCAGGATTCCTACTGTTCTTAGTAGGATGGATGCACTGTCTGAAGGGAGACACTGAGAATACCTGCAGCATTCTATGCTGACCCCAGGGGCTCATAAAGTATATTTGCTTACTAAATGTCCAACTTTTAGTCTGCTTTATATTTCTTTATAGTTCTTGCTTTCGTTTGAGCAAGTTCCCAATCCAAGTGATAAAAAAACGCCTTTTTCACACCTGGAACACTATGGAGCGCAATTGTTGATATCTAAGAGTATGTGGGGCTCCTTCTTATGCAAACACCTTTCTGGAAGTGTCCCCTGAACAACTGATTGCTTGCCACTTGAGCACCCTTCCCCGAGGCCACTTTGCAGGGCTCCCGCTGCCAAACATGCTGTTATGACTGAGAAGAAATGGACTGATGTTCCTGGTGTTGGCAGGTTAAACTTTGCTCATGTCATCTGGCATGGAGAAGCTGAAAAGCGTAGAGATGAAAGATGAGCTACACTCTAGCTAGAGTGCTTTGTTACTTTTCTAGCCTTTCCTAATGTTAGGAGCATAATGCTTCGGGGATTTCCTGGTATCATAGCAATACTCCTTCGGGACTCTTACTGTGCGTTCCCTGGCTTTTTTGTTTGTTTAAAAAAAAATCTTGGCTGGCTATTCTAGTACAGATAAAATATGGATGGAAATTCATTTTTAGCTACATTTTAGTATTGTAGTCAAGGAACCCTGGTGCCATTGGGGGCTATGAATTAAGCTGCTAACAACAAGGTCAGAGGTTCAAACCCACCAGTTGCTCTGTAGGAGAAAGACGAGGCTGTCTACCAGGGGTCCTCAAACTATGGCCCGTGGGCTGTGGCCCACTGAGGACATTTATCCAGGCAGCTGGGTGTTTTTGCCCCATTTTGTTTTTTACTTCAAAATAAGATAAGTGCAGTGTACATAGGAATTTGTTCATTGTTTTTTTAAGCTACAGTCTGGCCCTCTAACATCAGAGGGACAGTGAACTGGCCCCTGTTTAAAAAGTTGGAGGACACCTGGACTTCTACACTCATAGAGATTTACCATCTCAGAACCTCAAAGGGGCAGTTCTACTCAGCCTTTTGGGGTGCTAGGAATGGGAATTGACTTGCCAGTGAGTTGTTTTTTGTTTTGTTTCCTTAAAAAAATTTTAGGATGTGGGGGTAATGGGACCTACTTCATGCCAAAAGTATGTGGGTCTGACTTGATTTTCAGTTCTGTTTTCCATAAACTGAAACAAAAGGGATCTATTTGAACCAATATATCACAATTAGGAAAAGTGAACAGAATTATACTATCAACCTAGCAAGGG
Source organism: Tenrec ecaudatus (assembly GCF_050624435.1). Lineage (NCBI taxonomy): Eukaryota > Metazoa > Chordata > Mammalia > Afrosoricida > Tenrecidae > Tenrec > Tenrec ecaudatus. The sequence goes on along the minus strand of NC_134538.1, from coordinate 118,437,503 downwards.
GTCAGGCACAGGGCCGGTGCTCAGTACCCCACGCACATCCCACTGACTGTGCCATGGCTACAGCATTTGGCTTCTGACAGAGAAGTTGGTAGCTACTGCTCAGTCTCAGAAAAGTCCTCTACAGCAGTTGTCTTTCCTACAGGGTCCCTAGGTCCTTGACTTGAGTACAATGGGGTAGGATTATGAAAGTATCAGTTTTGGTAATTTGTCAAAACAGTCCATCTTGTTTTTGTGAGGGGACAGTGGCTACTACTGGTTCAAGGCCATTTTCTCACACGATGTGGTGACACCAAGACTTGAGGGGTTTTTGCTTGTTTTAAAACCATTTTTAAAGAGATACTTTTAAAATATATTGTGATTTCAGTGAACGTTTATTAAGCAAGTTGGTTTGATTGCAGTTGCCAAGTAATAACATTGCTTATCACAGTCCCTCCCTGTACTTCTGTCCACCCAGCCTTCCAGCCCTTCCTTCCCTCTTCGCTGTCTGCCTGGGCAAATGCCCCACTCTTGTTATCTCGTATGGCTAGCTGCTCCAAGGTGTGCCTACCTTTTGGATGTTATTGCTTGTTATTACTTTGTCTGTTATGTAGCTGAAAGTTGAGATTCGGGTGGCAGGGGGTAGTTCAGTTCCAGGTATGAATGATGACGAAGAGTCATAATCTTAAGGGTTTCAGTGTGGTAAGAGGTACTTTCAACTGAAAATATTTCACCTCCGCAAATCCAAACTGAATCGATAGATAGATAGATAGATAGATAGATAGATAGATAGATAGAATGAGATAGCTGTCAGATAGAATGAGGTGTTCTTAACACACAAATTCTGGAGTGTTACCTATTAATAGAAATATTATTGTTCTATTTTCCCCAAAATAGCTACAGTCCCAGAGTCTACTCGGCCAGAGGTCAGAGTCGTATTCCCATACTTATCTGTAGCTGTTGTGTGGTGAGGTGGCACTGACTTGGTTCCAACTCACAGCTTGTCCACAAAAGAGCACAACACATTCTCTCAATTGCTGTTATCTTTGAACCTATTGTTTTAGTATCTTACCAGTCATCCTAGGCAAACCTCAAGCTCAATCAGCTACATTGTACAACTGTATCAAAAGTAAAAACACTTTACTTTCAACCTCAGCACCATGGCACTTTCTGCCCATTCGTTGTGGCAGGCAAAACTTTGGGCGACTCATTTCTGAAAACATAAATAAAGAAATTGCAAACGCTAAGAAATGGATTAAATATGCATTTACATTTCAAAGATTTACCTGAAAGAATGACTGAAACAGAAACTAGTCTGTTGACTTTAAGAAAATTCAATGTTCAGTACAGATTTTCAGTCCTCGTATCACCAGGAAAGGGATATGTCATCTCTGGGAACAAGCTAATCTGAGCAAGAACATTGCCTTTGTAGATTGGCATGCCAGAATGAGGGCTACCCCTGCTCTCCCATTCCTGTGGAGAGAGAAACACCCTCCACTTGAGTTGGTTAGTGCCCTGATGCCCCACTGTCATCATTAGTCTTCCGGAACAGGTGCTGTGTGCATCTCTTTTTGATGACATGTGGATCATTGCGCTTGGTCTGGCACAGGCCTGAATATCTGGTCCTCAGCCTGGGAGTTGTATGTTGTTTTCATTTTCTCTTGTGCCAGTTCTGCTGTTTGAACTTACTTCAAGGGACTGATGTTATACTTGACCCTTTGTGCTCAGCATAATATCCTCCTACTCTTTCTTCCAGATGAGGGGTTTCATTGTTTCATTAATATTTTGGGGGATGTGCAATATTACAAAATCAACCAGAGTTGTTGATATCCATTCGTCTATTGGTGGAAATTTAGGCTGTTTCCACCTTTTTTTTTCTTTTCAATTTTAAACTGTACAGTGACGAACATTGGATAGCAGGTGTCTGGTCATATTTTATTTGACTTCAGGACTCTTCTCAGCTTGATAGGTACCTTCCTCTCCCTAGATGACAGCTCTGCAGAGGACATCCCTGGAGCTACAGCTCAGGGAGAGTGGCTGGACTGCCCTGCCTGCATGGGGGCAAATCTAGAGGTGCATACAACAGATCCGTGATGGGAACATAGCCACGAACCTCTGAAGATTCCTGATTATAGACTTCAGACTTGGGGGGCAGCACTTGGTATCTCATCTGAACTAGTTGGGGATTACTTCCGAGGAGGCCACACGGAATGTCTGAAGGTGTAATTGGGAGGGCAGCACTAGACCACTCCTAAAAGAGTGCATGTGCTGTTAGGTAAGCAGCCCTGAGAGAAAGGGGGACTGGACTGATGGTGTATAACATGCCCTTCTCTCCACTGCACAGAGAGATATTCATGTGCTCTGTGACAGGATCCCCACTAGACTTGTGACTCTTTGTATGTTTTGTTTTGGTGTGTATCTACATGGTATACAGGATGGGCAATCTTAAGAAGACAATGACTAGATGGATAGTTCCTGGGATGGATGTGAGGGAATGAGGGGGAGGAGGTTAGCGGGGAGCTAACAGTGATGGGTACAGGAGAATCATAAGTGTTCTAAAATTGATGGTGAAGAGGGTGTAGCTTTTCTGGTCATGTTTGATCCATCAAATGGTAACTGAGGGGAATCACCACGAGGTGACCGAGGAGTAAACATAATAGTGGGATGGGAGGTAAACAAAGAGGAAAGAAGTAAAATACATAAATATATAAACATATGCTTATTTGCTTATATATGAAAATGTAACAAGGAACCAAATGAATTTTAGCCCTCTAATTAAATCTCACCTCAGTACAAGAATGGTTTATTCTAATAATATGACATTGTATGATATTCACATTCCTGACATGATTGCTGAAATGAAAATTGGTGTATAAGCAAATGTGGTATAAAAAAAGAGCTGAAGGTGCCTGGCTATTAAAATATATAGTGAAACATTTATAAGATTTGAAGAAAAAACATATTGTGAGAATGAGGGGGGTCAGTGCACAGACCCAACATCCATCTGTAGGCCATGGGACCGACCCTCAGAAGGGTCACAGGAAGGGATGCGTCAACCAGGGTGCAGTAGAGCTCCAATGAAACACATAACAATCCTCTGGCTCCTTGAGGCTTCCTCACCCCCCCACTACCATGACCCTACTCCTGCCTATCACTATGGACCAGAGGAGAGCATGCACACAGGTATAGATAAGAGATAAGAGCTCCAGACACACAGCATCTAGGAGCAGGAATGGGAGTAGTGATACCATCCCAATGATTGACCCATAATCACCCCCCATATGGGGATGAACAACACAAATTATAGAAGGGAGACAGTGGTTGGTGTAAGATATGAAAAATAATCATTTATAATTTATTAAGGGGTCAGAATGGTGGAGAAGGGGATAGAGGGAAAAGAGGAGCTGATACTAAGGGCTCAATAGAAAGTAAATGATTAGAAAATAATGATGGCAACATATGTAAAAATATGCTTGAAACAATTGATGTATGGATTGTTATAAGAGTCCCAATAAAATAATATTATTATAAGAAATCAAGAAAGAAAAAAATCTACCAACTCAGAGAACCTTCTCACAAAACCAGAAACTAAATAAATAAAAATTAGAAAAGAAAGTAGAAACCGATCACAATGATCGATGTAGATCCCCCACCCCCATCCAAGGGTGAAGAATAACAAAAATGTGGGTAAGGGGAAACAATAAAGGGCTTAAAATATGAGAATAAAATAATGTATAAATTATCAAAGGCTTATGAGGGTGGGAGTTTTGTGGAGGGAGGGGAAAAAGAGGAGCTGATACCAAGGGATTAAGTGAAAAGAAAATGTTTTTTAAATGATGATGGGAACATATGTATAGATGTGCTTGATACAATTGGTGTATGGATTGTTATGACACTATAAAAGCCCCCAATAAAATAATTTATTAAAATTTAAAAACAAAATAAAATATATAGTATCTGGGGTCTTCAGCCTGTAGTTAAACAAGAAGCCATCTACCTGAGTCACAACAAAGCCCACATGGAAGAAGCACACCAGCCTCTGTGACCATGACGTGTCGACAAGTAGAGGTATCAGAAGTACAAAAACAAGCAACTATATTGAAAGTGTACAGTCCTTCTCAGTAAGGCCACACAGAAGGGATGATAAATTAAGGGTGGGGCACAGCACTGATGAAGCACATAACTATCCTCTAGCTCTTTAATACTTCCTCCACTTACTATTATGGGGTTTTTTTGCGGGCATTTTACCTCACTGAATATATTAGATTTTTTCATGTTCATTTGTATATTTATTATCATTCAGTTCATGAAAGTCAAGATAGATAACCCTTCAGAAATAGTAACAGGAGTAATGGTTCCCTGACAGTGTGGGAGAGGGTGTGTGTGGTGGTTACATAATCTGGTCTCAATTTGGGATTTGAGAGGATTAAGAGTGAAGGGGTGGAGTCTAGTCTGTCAGTTGGGTCATAGCCAATGAGTCCTCTGTGTTGGCATGGGCTTCTCCTGAGGATTCTTGGAACTCCTATATTCCTCTTTGCATGTGGGAGACACTCTTGCTCTCTGCTCACACCCCGGGAGGCATAGCAGCTGACAAGACACACAGAACTACACTAGTGCCCTGAGCTGGAGAAGCCATGTGGAGACCCCTGCCAGCAGTGAGATGCTTACAACACCACTGGATCCACAAGGCTTCCCACCCACTGGTCTGTGATCTTCCTGCATTTGGTGCCATGGCATGTGCTTCGTGAGACTGAAGAGGACTTTATAGATTGGTATTGGACATGTAGGCTAACATCAGACCTATGGACTTGATCTGGATTGGGCTGGATGTTTTCTCAATATTCAATGGCTCTTGTATATAAACCTGTTTCTTTAACACATAAGAGTCTCCCTGGATTTGTTTCTCTAATCTGCCCAGACTAACATATTATGGTACCTTGGGAGTGGGGTACTAGAGAAAAAAATCATAAATATGGAAAATGATGTTTGTTTAATCTCTCCCTTGTGGTAGTTTTTCTTCTTTGGCTAGCCAGAGGTCAGATATGTCCATGCAGTTCACTGGGCAGTTTTCTGGAAAGAATATGGGAAGTTAAAGTTTTGATTATTTATTTGGTTTTAGTCTTTGGTTTTTCCTGTGTGAAATGACTAAAATGAATTTTGGTAATGTATATATTTGAGCTCAAAGATAGAAAGAAATTGCCTCGTGAATTTCTCAGGGACCATGATTGTTAGAGAAAATAGCTGACAGAAGGCCTGGCCCTGACTTGAGACAATGCTCTCAGAGACCAAATCCCATATTTGTGTATCAACTAAATAATTTATACAAGGATTAAGATAAGCTAAATGAGGATTGAACTTGACTGTTTTAAGAACTGACTTTAGTATTTGATTCTGCTTTGTTCATACTGATTTCTTCTGCTTATTATTGATATAATGATTGGTAGAAATGTTTATTGAATAGTATGAAAGTAGAGAACTTGTAAGTCCACTTGCTTGAAGCTATTAAAATTTTATCTTTAAATGGGTTTAAGACATGCCTACGATGAAGGTTCTGAAAAGAAAAACCCATCCAGTGCTTTGGAGTAGTCAAGATGGTTGTAATTGAAGAGACCTGCCTAGAGGCAAGATTGACAGATTAAAGACAAAAAGGAACTCTTTGGATTTTGGAATTTTGAACCAGTGGTTTGTTCCAGTAGCTGGAAAAACTCTGGAACCATGAAGAAAACTCCTCTCTGGGGCTGAGCGTGAAAGGGAGCCTATGGGCAGACTGGAATGCTGGCTAGGTGACCACCTGGACCCGCGTGTTGAGTGGAAGTGGGAGAAATACAGCAATAAAGAGACAGGATGAGTCTGACCACTGACACCCTTGGATTTGGTTTAGAGTCAAAAGAGAAGGTGAGAGCAGGTTGACTGGCCCGTAGTTCACCGCCTAGCACCAGGGAATTGGGTTATTGAGAAGTTGTGATGGGACCATGGTTTAAAGGCAAGGTGACCAATGGGAACCTGGTGAGGCTAAGTGAGGCAGCCCACACTGAGTTGACCAGAACCTCACCAGATGAAGAGAAGATTTTCGAGACTGTGCAGCGTGCATATTGCTACTGACTTTATAGACGGCCTGTCCTGATTTCATTTTGCTCATGATATGGACTCACAAAGTTCCAACTTGAATGAAGATTCTTCTTGTCAAAGAATGTGATTGTCTCCTCAGAGCACTGGGTTTGATGTAAGTGGGTGGAATAGAAATTGGATACTCAAAATGGGGGATAAAGGCATGAAGTGGGTGGCTTACAAACTTTCATAGGTGGGGGATTATATTCACAGGATTATAGGATTAAGGTGTTGCTTAACTGCAGTTGGTAGACATAGGATATTTTTGGTTTGTTCACTTATAGAAAGTTATGTTTAAATGAGAGTGGCACATATTGAACTATATGCATTTTAGTCTTATCCTGTTAGGGACAGATAAGATTTTATTATTGTTGGTTTGAAAATCATATATGGCTAAAGAGCTATGTGACAATGTCAAATTGATAAGGGGTGGTCTGTGGAAGTTACATAATCTGGTATCATTTGGGGACTTGAAAGGATTAAGAGTACAGGGGTGGAGTCTAGTCTGTCAATCGGGTCATAGCCAGTGAGACTTCTGTGTGGTCATGGTCTTCCCCTGAGGATTCTGGGAACTCCTATATTCCTCTTTGGATGTGGGAGATACTCTTGCTCTCTGCTCACACCCCGGGAGGCATAGCAGCTGACAAGACTCACAGAACTACACTAGTGCCCTGAGCTGGTGAAGGCATGTGGAGACCCCTGCCAGCACTGAGATGCTTACAATGTCACCGGATTCACAAGACTTCCCACCCACTGGCCTGTGATCTTCCTTCATTCGGCGTCATGGCATTGCTTCGTGAGTCTGAAGAGGACTTTATAGATTCTTATCAGACATATGGGCTAATTTCGGACTTATGGACTTGATCTGGACTGGGCTGGGATGTGTTCTCAATATTCAATTGCTCTTGTATGTAAACTTCTTTCTTATACCCATGTTCGTGTTTATGAATTTGTTTCTCTAGTCTACCGACTAACACGGGGGTGAGGGAGATGGGTAGGAGAGCTGATAGCATTGATGATTGTACAATTCCACTAGATGGGGTTGAATAGCAGAATTGTTTGTGAATAGATGTATTGGATTGTATAAGATATGAAAGAAAAAATATTTTAAAAGAAGCAGGGTTCCTGGGGGGTACAGTGGAGCATAGGGAGGACACAGGGAGCTGATATCGAAGACTTCAAGGAAAAAGATGTTCTGAGATTAATTGTGGGAGCAATTGTACAATACTGCGTGATGTGATTGAACTATGGAGTGTTATCTGTAAGAACTCCCAATAAAATGATTATATAAAGATAAAGAACTGGCTATGTGATTCTATTGTACATAATCAAACTAAATATTAGCTACGGACAAATACATGGAAGATCCAATTACATAGGTAAAATGGCCAATGTTTGAATCTTTAATTTAAAAGTTTCATAAGCACCGCCACTATCTGTTAAGGGGCCCAACAGGTTTTAGGAGGAAAAGGATTAAGAGGTTTTCTTTTTCGCAACTGAGGCACAAAACAAGTGTGATTTTTCAAGTTAACTTTTCATTTCATCTGACTCGGTGTCAGAGATCTGTACTTATCTTGCATCAGACAAGCCTCTGAAGTGCTGGACTCTCAGCATGTCAATGGCTTTGGGGTGCCAGGCTGACTCTGAGGCTGGATGAAGAGACCCCGTGCCTCGTTTGTGAGTCCTCAACTGCCGGGCTGTGGAATCATGTGTTTACTCTCCTCCTCTCCTCCTGCCACAGTCTCCTTGCAGCCAGCCTTGAGACCCTACATCGGGGCCAACAAGCTCCTCTAGAGGTTGGTGAGCCGAATTCTTTTTTCTTAAGGGGTGTGTCTTTCTAGTTGCGGCATTACCAGAGAAAATTTATTATTATTATTATTATTATTATTAGTTTGGTCTCTTTAAGGAGCTAAATACTACCTTACTATAGTATAATAATTCAGTCTAACAGGCTTGTCAGCTTTTAAGTAGATTTATGAACAAAAGTGACACTAGACACTTAAGTTTTATATTTTCAGAAGTTTCTAAAGTCCCACTCTGGCATTTCCTTTTGCACATTTTTATAACTTGTATTCAGAAAATATCATAAACATAAACGTCTCTTTATTTAATTTCTCAAATTGTAACTTCAGTTACAAATTGTATTCCTGCAGATTCTCTAAACTAGTCCCACATGTCCTAATTTGGATGGATTGCTTCACTTATTTTATTTAAATTTGTTTATCTACTTATCAGCTTTTTTGGCTATCAGTTATCATGAAAAGAATACTCTTAAAACCTGGCCAATTAGATTTTGTCTTTCAATTTGGAATACCTTTTCCTTTTTTCTTTAAATGAGACTGAACCTTAAGTTACCTTCATTCGTGGTATGCAGAAAACTTTTTTTTACTGTTTGACCTGTTGTCAAGATGCACAAATATATTTTAGGGACCAATCTAACAGACCCAGTGACCTTGTTAGCTTTACCCATAGAAAAAAGAAAAATAACAAAACATTTCCCATACATAAGCCAAGACATGGTAGTAAATGTGCTGACCATGACTTGTGTGTTATTAATTTGGAGGAGGAGGAACTGGTGACACAGCAAGATTTTGTTGCAGGACGTTTCATATACAGCTGTGGAAAAGTAGACACAACTACAAAGACTAATAGAATTCTGACTTATATAGAAAGTTAATTTATGGGCATGCATTTTTATATATGAATGGTTGAATGTAAAACTGACAGTCTACTACTTGGTTATCCTTCACTGGAATCACAACACGAAGGTTTGTTTTGTTTTGTTTTGTTTTGAAGTGTTAGCTTTTTGTTCACTCCTGGTGAGAAATTCTGAATTCGGGCTAAGATTTGGATCAGATGGAGAGAAATATGTGAGCTTGTTCCTTTTCTCTGTAGGACTGGGTTACTTTTCTATAAAGAGCTTTATATTACTTTCTGAACTCTTCTGCAGGTCTGCCTGACTCAATAAGAAAAGTGGGATTTGTGGGGTAATATGTGAGACTCTTGGAATCTGATCAAGAGGAAAGGAGCAAGATCCAAAGAGATGTACAACACAAACACTGGTTATTTGGAATTAGATCCCTTTGTAAAGGACAATGACAACTTTGTAATTAATTGTTCTGAAAGTTTAAGAGAGAAAACACATACCTGAGGGTAATCAAATGATTTTTACCTGGGAAAAACAAAGATAAGCTCTTGAACTCAGAAGAATCAGTTTTGGGGGGAAAATCCCCCAGATTTGAAATAAAAGAGAAAAATTCCATAGAATGATAAAAAGCAAAAATATTTACATGAGTTGCAAATATCATTATTTTTTAAGGTTCATGCGTTGCTTTGGGGGAGAAAAGTATAAATTGTGTCCCCACTTTACTGCAACCCTAAAGTAGTGACTCTGAATGGGGAGCAAGGGTGTTATGGAGGGGAGGAACAGTGGGTGGGGATGCAGGCTGTATTTCCATATCATGTTACGGGAACCCTCAATAATGCTTGTTCCAAAGTGAGTCTCTCAGGCACAATGGACTATCCATCAGAAACCGGAAAGAGTCTGAAACTACTCTAAGTGCACAAGAATACAAAAAGAATATCATTTGGCAAATAATTACTTTTACGGTTTTGCGTGTTATATGTCAAACGACAGAAATTGGCTAAGCCACTGGAAACTCCAACCCCCACCCTCACCCCTGCCTTTTGCACTGGCCAATCTGCATGCTCTTGGTTCCGCAGTGAGTTCCCTAACATTTGCTTATAGAGAAGGGTAGGGTGAAATCTGCGTTGTGTCTGCCCACACAGTGAGTCATGTGAAGACTAAATATGGAATGTTTAGAGATAGGTGATTGCTGGTACACTGCTGAACAGTTGAACATGTTTTGAAATATATCCAGGGACCTTTATCACACACACATTATCATCTGATGAAGGAAATGACAGAAATTGGCAAGCATGATGGGGACACAAGAGACAACTTGGCCCCATGCACCAAAGTCTCAGCATGTGCTTCCATGAAAAAGCATTGTTAACCCTACAGTGCTTGTGAAGTTTAAAAGTGAAATAAGGATACATTTTAAAAAATTAATATTTTTAGTATTATTTATTAATTAATTAATGTTGCTGATGCTCGTTATGGTGTCCCAATATACATCTGCCCCATTTACCCAGTTTCCACTCCTCAGGGGTCAAGCTAGAATGACCTGTTCAAAACCCTCATTGTTTCTTTCAAGAAATCACAAAGGCTATTACTTGTCATGTCACAGTTTCTCAAAGTGAAAACCCGTCGTCTAATTGCATTCGTTTGCTGACTCAATTGCTGTGCGCTAGAACATCATTGCTACCCTGTTTGAAATGGAGCGGTCGGTGCTTTGTGCTGTCCTTATATCGCATTCTGAGATGGTTCAGAACTGAAGCAATAAAAGTTGTCCAGAACAGTGATTCTTTGTTTGGACTGTCTTTCCAGGGTTAACATTGCATTATCAAGCAAGCTGCATCTTTTCAACAATTATGAGTGTCCTTATGTTAAGGTAGAATTTTGAAATACCCACATCTATCTTGGTTAGCTAGATGATGAAGCCACTGCATTTGAGATCCACTTAGTGATGCATTTATTTTTAAATAGTTATTAAGTACCTAATGTGTGTTTAATACTGTTTTAGGGTCTGTGTATGAAATACTATCAGAAACAATATATACAAGAATCCATTATCTTTGTGTAGATGCTTAATTGTGGTTGACATAATCTGATATGTTTTGTGCTACATTTTGTGTATATGCTATGACATTTTTAATATAAATAAACTAAGTCTTTCACTTAGTAACTAACAGGCTATATTTAGTAAGCATTTGGAACCATTTCACTCCCTGCTATTGAGTCTATTTGGACTTGTAGTGACCCTATAGGACAGAGTAGAACTTACCTCTGGGTTTTGGAGATTATGAGGGGCAACCCCCTAAAAACACGGGATATTTTTTCAAAGCTATGCATTTCATCATTTTTTGCAAAACAAACATCACTTTCAAAGTAGTCTCCATCACAATTAATACATTTGTCAAAACTGTTATTCCATTCTTAGAAACATTTTTCAAACTCATCTATTTGGATGGCTGACAGCACCTCTCTTGTTTTTTTCTTCATCTGTTCGATGTCATCAAATCGCTGTCCTTTCATGTCCCACTTTATTTGGAAGAAAAAAAGAAGTCACATGTAGCGAGGTCAGATGAATCAGGTGTGTGGGGCAAGAGAGGCATGCTGTCTTTTGCCCAAAACTAGCACACTGACATGGCTGTGTGAACAGGTGCATTGTTGGGGTGGCAAAACCTGTCTTAGTCCTACACTACTATGCAGTCTTTTCAGAACCTCCAAATAGAAAGCTTGATGAGCAGTCTGGCGGAACATATTAATCAGTTAGGGAAGTTGATGGAGAGCCAGATGAGGTGATTTCACCTCCTCTGAAACACAAATCCCTGGTGCACTGGAGTGTTCCCATAGCGCGGTCCTTGTAAGCTTTGTTCAACATCACAGCAATTTCTGAGGCATTTTTTTCTGAGCAGGAAAACAAATTTCACAACCGCACACTCTTCTCTTAAATCGGCCATCACAAAACAAATGAGGTTTGAGTGAAACTGCGTCTACGAATAAATCCACTGCGATAAGAGAGGACCTTCCCAGGCGACAGCACTGGGTGCACTAACTTAGGGCGGGTTGCTATGTGCTCCCCTAGTGGGAAAATGGATACTCTGAAAGCTCTGCTCTGCAAGCTTTCTTCCAGTTTTTTTTTTGGGGGGGTACCCTCATAAAACTTTACAAGAATAGAAATCCTTGTCTTTCTCCCGAGGTGCACATCGTTTTAAATGGTAGACCGTGGTTAGCAGCTCAATGGAAAGCCACGACGGCTCCAGGGTCCCCACGTAGGAACCATCAACCCTCTGACACAAATTTAGTGAACACGTTTGCAGCCACAGTCGCAGAAGTGCAAGAAATATTAAAGGCAAACAATGCACTGCCGTAAATTCATTTCCAACTCAGAGTGGCCCGAGAGCAGCGGTTCTCAACCTTCCTCATCCGCGACCCTTTCATAAAGTTCCTCATGTGGCGGGGACCCCAGCCACAACATTATTTTGGTCGCTACTTCATCAATGTCATTTTGCTACTGTGATGAATGGGGCGGCCCCTGTGAAAGGATCAGTCAACCCCACAGGGGTCGCGACCCTCAGGTTGAGGACCAGGGCCCTAGAGGCTAGTGCGGAACTCCATCTGTCCGTTTCTGAGTAGGAAGCCTCAGTTCTCCCCAGAGCCTCGTGGTTTCAGCAGCCCAGCATGTAACCAAGCGGCCACGGGACCGAACAACGTTGCTTCCCTCGCTACTCCCTGAATGTATTTCTTATCACCGATTTCTTATTTGTTGGAATGTGAACCACTTGTCTATATTTTAACTTTGCCTCTTTGTTGGGATCTAAGGGAAGTATTGTAATTTTCATAAGCGCAATCCTTTGGAGTGATGCTTAGGCAAATGTTCACATGAGCATATGTGTAGGCAGGCAATTGTTTCCTGGGGGCTAGGAGCTGTGTGAAGGGGGACACAGGGGGTTCAGAATGCTGCTGGGCTATATAAACTAAGGGCGGAAGACATTTACAACTCACATTTTGGTAACAGTTTGACCAGAATGCCTTCCCTGATACATCTTAAGCAGATACATTTTTGTCATTTAGTTGAAAATATAATTTCTAAATCATTAATAATCTAACATGTTCACATTTTACTGAGATATGACTCAATATGTAAGTGATTTTAAGTATTTAAAACAGTTTTAGGCTCACTCCCGGAGAGACATTCCTATTGAGAAGACACATGAAGCTACACTAGAGCCCTGGAGCTGAAGGAGCCACTTGGAGGCTCCTGCCAGCGCTGAGATACTTCCACTGCCACTGGATTCAAAAGACCTTCCACCCACTGGCCTGTGCTCCTCCTGCATTTGGCATCATTGCATGTGTTTTGTGAGTCTAAAGGGGACTTTCTAGATTGGTATCAGACATATGGGCTAATATTGGCCTTAAGGACTTGATGTGGACTGGGCTGAGATGTTTTCTCAATATTAAATCTCTTTTCTGTACACATGAGCGTCTCTATGAATTTGTTTTTCTAGTCCATGGAGACTAACACACAAGACAAATATACTCTTAGCCTGGAGGGGAAAGAAGAGGCCAATTTGGGTCATGTTTGCGTACCAGGAATACCTGGGGTGGAGTTAGTCATCATCGGGCTCAATATTGGAGTTGTCAACAAGTAACTCCACATCCTGGGCCAGTCTCTTAACCTACAAGTCAGTTTACTCATTTTTAAAATGAAGATAACATTAAGTACCCCCCCCCCAAACAAAACAAAAGTTCACCGCTATGGAGTTAATTCCTACTTTAAAGTTACTGTGCAAATTCAATACAAATATGGAAACCTTCTGCAGCACTTATCAAGTTAAAGGCACTTGTCTAAGTATTTTGCATATCAACTCCCTTATTTTGCACAATTACCTTATGAAGTAGGTACTTTTGTCATTTCTATTATGTATATTAAGGAAGCAGAGACATAGCGGTTTATTAACTTGCCGAATGAAAGAACTAGGAAATGGTGGGGTCAAGACTTGAACCTATGTAGTCTGGCTGTAACTTGTCATCTACTCAACGGCAGTGATAAAATTCTGGCTATCAATGGAATGCCTTAATCCGTAATTTAGAATGCCTCTCATGAAATATTAGGCACTTTGGTTACTCTCAGGGTATGCATATTGTAGATTATAGGTAATTACTATAATTTCACCCATTTGCTTATTTAAAATGGAACCCATAAGCTCATTGTTTGCATGCATTATTCTGAGCGTTAGGATTCAAAGCACAGCAAGAGACATCACCTTGTTTACAATGTAATTTTGAACACGAAAATGTACATCATGGATCAGAGTACAGTGACAAGGTTGTAAAGTGAAAAGGAATTTACATAATCCAGTTCAAGCCACTTGCGGGGCATGCACCTATTGAACTTCACCCAGATAAATGGATGTGAATCACAGGAGACACGTGGATAAGATCATCTGAGGAGTGTTGGCTGGGAGTTGCAGGTGGCTTGTTGTTGTTGCTGAGTGCCTTATGACTCATAGTAACCCTAAGCACAGCTGAACCCGGTCCTGCCCCATCCTCACATTGTCCTTCTGCTTGAGCCCACTGTTTCAGCCACTGTGTCAGTCCATCTCATTGAGAGTCTTCCTCTCTTTCACTGCCCATCCACCTTACCAAACACAATGCCCTTCACCCGTGGCAGGGCTCTCCTGACAATAAGTCTGAGGTATGTAAAGTTAAAGTCTTGCTATTCTTGCCTCCAAGGAGCACTCTGGCCATAATTCATCCAATAAATACAGCTTTGTCCTGTTAGAACTTCATGTTATTTTTGACATTCTGTGCTAACACCTGAATTCAGAGACACTGATTCTTTGACTCTTCTTCAGTTGGCCATTGAAGAAGGAAGACTGAAGGAGGCATGAATTTGAAGTGTGGCAGGTAGCTTAGAAAGGCTAAAAAAAAAATAGAGTAACCTGGAAAATATCAATCTGATGATTAGGCAGGGATATAAAATCGCAGTTGGCTTCTAGGAATACCAGACTCCTCCTGTATAAAATACAGTGGATATTATTGTGAAGATCTGCTGGGAAGTTTCCACTTCTAATGTTGCAGTTTGGCTTGCGGACAAATATAAACAATACGGGAAAGCAGCTGAAAGTAGATGCCCACCCTTTTAAGCTTTAAGAAAAAAGCCAAGCTTCGTAACTGTTTCTTTGCCATGGTAAATAATTATTGAGCAGTTTCTTTTTCACAAAAGACCATTCAGATTGTTTCATTTGCTCCTATGTGCTCTACAGGACTTTAGTTTCAGGATGCTCTAGCTGTTACTATATAACAGAGTCCTGCATGGGAGATTTCAGAAAGAAAACAAAATGGCGTCATGAATGCTCAAGAGGAATATAATGTGGTGGAGTAGATAATAGGAAGAGTTAAATTAAGCTTCCTTTCTTGTGCGTCTAATAGTATGATTTGCTTTTGCCTTGCCTAATCTTGTCTTTCTGTACTTCTTTTGGTAAAACATATAAAGTTTGGTTGAATTTTTGTTTGATGAAATGCATTTGAAACATTTCAAAGCATGAGGGATAAGGAACTCTAAGAGGCTTTCAAGGAGGCAACGAAGGAGCACTAAGAAAGGCGTAGACAAAGAAAGTAGAACGATGACATCTTCACCACCAGTTCAAGACCCCTTGTAAGCCCAAGAGAGGGGTTGAGGGCCATAACTGAGTAGGGGTTTAGGGCCATAACTGAGTAGGCAGACAGTGGAAAGACATCTACTCTGACACAACAAAAGCATCTAGGTGCTGGAAGGGGTCCCCACGTGGCTGCTGTGACTCCAGAGATCTAGCATAGCTCCATGTGTCTTGTCAACAGAAATGTCTCCCAGGGAGTCAGCGTGTGTCCTGCCTCCAATTAGCTATTTATCTCCTTGGTGCCTCCAACTGAGGTCATCAAACTGTGACCTGCTTGACAGGCTAAACTCCACCCCATTGCCTCTTCATCCTCTCAAACCAACAACAGATTGTCTAACTATTACATTTTATTATTGACTTTTCTCCACTATCTTCTAACCGTCTCTCCAACTCTATTTCCTCTGTCTGGATGTTTCCTTCTTCCCAGCAGCCACTGTCGCACTCACTCACATCGTTCCGTTCTTCTAATCTCTTCTCCACAGAGATGGCAATCCCATCTTTCAGACCTGATTTCAATATGGACCCAGTCACTAAAATTCTTAATACGTTCCTGAGAGAATGAACTGCTTGGCATTCAAAGCATGCATTTCAGCCTGTTCTATTGGTGCTTCATAATGTCATTGATGCATACCTTCCCGGTATTTTCAAAAACTCAAAGGATATATATATATACTCTTCAGGTTTATATATATTTTTGTATGTATTATATTGAGGAAATTGCTGTGATCTGCTGTATTTCCCTCACACTCTTTTCCATGTTCTATACTCTACGAGCTTCCAATATGGTAGCCTTTTCTTCAGTGACTGTCTCTGAAGACCATCCATGCAGTGACAGTTTTCTCTCCTCTGATTGTGGATAGTGCAATACATTATTACTGTGTGATGGTTCTGCCTTCTACACCATGTGGTGAACTACTTGAGGGGAGGGATTTGATTGTCTTCATATGATCTTGTCAAGTAGTGCAGTTTCTGGAACATAGTAGAGACTCTCTACATGAATAAAACAGTAATGAAGTGATTGGCTTACCTACAGCCACTCAACAAGTCAGGGCCAGAGCCAATATGAGCAGCCAGATTGCTCTGGACCTTTGTCTCATATCAGCTTCTTCTATACATGTGTTAGTCCATTCAGTGTCCCCAAAGGTTTTCTCGTAGAAATTAGTTTTCACATTGGATCTGAATTTTTCAGATTTTGAAAAACCTGTATTAACTCACCAGTGATACTGAACACATTTAGTTAAAAATAGATAGGCACAAACTGGTGAGCTAGCATTGCAAACTCAGTGGCGTGTCCTGTGAAGTACTTTCATTTATACACTTTGCCATTAGTTTAAAATTGCTTTTGACTGGAAAATTCAGTAAAAATATGAAACTTTGTAAGAGCTGTCTTCAGCATGTCCTCTTTTAGGACACTTATGACACAATAGCTTCATGGATATTTATGCATATTCAGAGTAGGCTCATTCTCCAGGGGTAGAAAGGCTCTTCTAAGAGAATTCCATTGGGAGACTACCCCATCCAAATTTACAGCCTTGATCTTGTCCATCCAGATTTCTTTTTGTTCTCCAAATTAAAAAAAAAAACTTAAAGGAACATGATTAGAGTCCTTCAAGATTTCTAAAACTGCTGCTTTGACATGGTATCAATGGAAGAGTACAGATCTCCTCCTGGCAGGCTTAGGGAAATGTCAACACTGCCCTCAGAAACATGTAGGCATAGATGTCAGACATATTGAGATAAAATGCTTCATATTTTGATCTATTTGTTTAATTGCAGTTAGTAAGATTTTTTAAAACAGTACTTTTTGATCTGCATTGGTCGCTATGAGTTGGAAGCAACTCAATATCACCTGACAACAATGATGTGCATGTATGTATGCATGCATATATTATGTATACATTGTACAGTGATAGTTTTTATTTTATTTTGTAAACATTTTATTAAGGGCTCATACAGCTCTTATCACAATCCACACATACATCAATTGTGTAAAGCATCCTTGTACATTCTTTGCCCTCATCATTTTCAAAGCATTTGATCTCCACTTAATCCCTTGGCATCAGGTCCTCTCTTTTTTATCCCTCCCTCCCCACTGCCCCCTCCCTCATGAGCTCTTAATAATTTATAAATTACTATTTTGTCACATCCTGCCCTGTCCTACGTCTCGCTTCAGCACCTTTTCTGCTGTCTGTCCCCCAGGAAGGAGGTCACATGCAGATCCCTGTAATCGGTTCCCTCTTTCCAATCCACTCTCCCTCTACCCTTTCAATATCGCTTCTCACACCCCTGGTCCTGAAGGGATCATCCGCCCTGGTTTCCCTGTGCCTCCAGCTCCCAACTGCACCAGTGTACATCCTCTGGTCTAGCCAGATTTGCAAGGGAGAATTCTGATCGTGATAGTGGCAGCGGGGGCGGAGGGGGGCGAGCACTTAGGAACTGGAGGAAAGCTGTATTCTTCATCAGTGCTCCATCGCACCCTGCGGGACTCATCTCCTCCCCTAGATCCCTCTGCAAGGGGATCTCCAGTGACCGACAAATGGGTTTTGGGCCTCCTCCACTCTGCACTTCCCCCTTCATTCACTATGGTAAGATTTTTTTGTTCTGATGATGCCTTATACCTGATCCCTTCAACACCACGTGATCGCACAGGCTGGTGTGCTTTCTCCAGGTGGACTTTGTTCCTTCTGAGCTAGATGGCCACTTGATTACCTTCAAGCCTTTAAGACCCCAGACCCTATACCTTTTGATAGCCAGGCACCATCAGCTTCCCTTGCCACACTTGCTTATGCACCTGTTTGTTCTCAGCAATCAAATCATGGAGGTGTGCACCCAATGATATGACTTTTTGTTCTTTGATAACTGATCCCTTCGGAACCACGTGATCACACATGCTGGTGTGTTCTTCCATGTGGGCTTTGTTGCTTCTGAGCTACATGGCCGCTTGTTTACCTTCAAGCCTTTAAGACCCCAGATGCTATACCTTTTGATAGCCAGGCACCATCAGCTTTCTGCACCGCATTTGTTTATTCACCCGCTTTGTCTTCAGCCATTGTGTCAGGAGGGTGAGCATCATAGAATGCCGATTTAATAGAAGAATGTACTCTTGCATTGAGGGAGTATTTGAGTGGAGGCCCAATATCCTTCCACCACCTTAATACTAAACCTATAAATATAGGCACATAGATCTATTTTCCTATCCTCAATATATATATTTGCATATGTACATGCCTTTGTCTAGACCTCTATAAATGCCCTTTGCCTTCCAGCTCTTTCCTCTATTTCCCTTGACTTTCCTCCTGTCCCACTATCATGCTCCGTCCCCACTTGGGGTTCAGCAATACCTCTTCATTACATTACCCTTGATCATGCCCTACCAGGCCTCCCACACCCACCTCACAACCAATTTGGATCACTTGTTACTCCCTTGTCCCTGGGTTTGTTAACACAACTTCCTTACCTCCAACCTCCCCCTATCCCATTTCTCCCCGGAACTGTCAGTCCCATTGGTTTTCCTCCAGATTGTTCATCCATCCTATCTTATTTAGACAGACCTGAGGAGATAATTTTATTATATTAAGAAAAATATCTAAATATATTTATGTACAGATATGGTGTATGGATAGAAGGATAAATAAAAAGAATTGTTGCAAGATGATAGAAATCTTTATTATGTAAACATATCAATATGCCAAGCTGGGAATGAATAGATAGAAACAAAGAAGCATGTTAGGAGGTTATTAAAATTACATAGATGAGGGATGACAGTGTCTTAGGTCAAGGAGATAAAATGATTTAAAATTAAACATCTCAGGAATACCTTATGTATTAGATCTGAGTTACAGAAAAATGTCATTGAATTATCCAGTTTTGTATATGGAAGGTTGGGGTTGCCATATATTGAGCTGGGTAAAACTATAGGTAGAGATGGTTTTGAGAAAAAGAAGAGTGTTTCAGTTATGGGAATATTTGGTTGTAAATTCTCTTAGGCACTCTAAATGGAGAAGATAAAAGAGTGGAGATGAATGAAACATATGAGATAAAAAAGAGAAAAGAAAATTATAAAATATCTAGCCATATAAACAACTGTAATGTGCGAACATAAAATGTAGGAAATATAATAAATAATTATAATTTAATTATACGACGAAAATTTTCAAAACTATAATTCAAATAAGCTCACTGCCATTGAATTGATGCGGACTCAAAGCGATCCCATTGGACGGGGTAGGACTGAGCTGTGAGTCCCGAAACTGTAACTCTTTACAGAAGTAGAAAGTCAGTCTTTCTTCTGTAGAGTAGCTGATGGTTTCGAACAGTCGACCTTGCAGTTAACAGCCCAATGCATAACCACTGAAGCTACCAGACTCCCCAAACAAAAATACAATAGCTCAAGAAATTTGCCTTCCTCTTCAAGAAATAAGTGAAAATATTTTTTTCACTTATGTGAAAGAGCATCTGATTACTGATTAATTGGGTACCAGTATAGGTGATAAATATATAAGTATGAAAGCTTGCAAACTACGTACACACATACATATGCAGACACATATATCACACACATGTACTTATAGGGTATACATATATGTGCATGTATTATTTTCAGTTTACATATTTAAACCATATGTGTATATATACATATACATATATACTTATTTATGTTTTGTTATATTATAAGTCATCAAGTTCGGGCCAACCCCTCCTAGCAACATTCTACAGAATTGAACAAAAGAGTTTCCGATTCTCCTCTGTCATCCTCACAATTATTCTGTTTAAGTCCATTACTGCAGCCACTGTCCCAATCCATCTGTTCGAGGTCTATCCCCATTTTCACTGCCCCTTCAATTTACCATGTCTTTCAAAGGACTGATCCCTCCTGAATATTTATAAAAATTAATGTGTATCCACACACATGTGTACATGTGTATGTTTGTACACATATACATGTGGGTGTGTTGTTAGGAGCAATTGAGTCGGAGATGTATATAACCATTCATCTGTCAGTTTGTCTACTGTGGTGGTTTGCGTGTTGTTGTGATGCTGGAAGCTGTGTCAATGGTATTGCAAATACAAGCTGAGCCACCCGGAGTGAACAGGTTTCAGCAGAGCTTCCAGACTAAGAACAGACTATAAAGACGGAATTGATTATACACATAAATGACTGGTTTTTATTGCAACGTGTCTTTGAAGGGGGGATAGAAAAGGCATGTGATGTATTTCAGTGCCTAGAAACCATGTGATAGAGTGAAACTTCCCAATGGAGTTGTCTATGTTGTAATCTTTACATGAAACAGATCACTAGATCACTTCCTGCTGAGTCACTGGGTGGACTCTCACAGCCAACTTTTCTGCTAGCAGCCTTGCATTGAATCCTTATATCAAGGAACACCCCAAAAGAGCATGAGGATAGAATTAAAGGGAACTCACTTCAGATTGTGGTTGTGTATCCTAAGACAGCATATTTTAAAATATTCAATTTTTCCTGCTTTTAATTATCACATCTTGCCCCCCAAAGAGGAGAATTCTAAGTCACTTAAGATTTCCATTTGGCCTTGATGGCCCAGTACACTTCAGAATACATATTCTTCTCTTTTGGGGGGCTAATTTTCACTCATTTATTTTCTAACTCTCTGTGCTGCAATATGACATATTTCATGGGCAGAGATATGATGATCTTAGGTCGGATATCCTGTTATCTCTACATACTAATAGCCAGTTACTCAGCAAAAGGTAGATATGAAATTAAATTTCTTGCCACTCTACACTTCAGAATTTCTTATAAGTTATCCGGGGAGCAATCCAGGAGATATAGTGTCAGTTCTTTTTCTTCTCACTGAAAGCCTCAAGTGCTGTATTTTCCTTAATATTAAAAAGGTTTATCCCATCTTGGTGAAAGTATTTTGCAAGCAGATGTTGAGGCAGATCTCTGACGAGAGAGTTCTGGCCTCATATACCAAGAGGCTACCATTCGGGACGACCCTGATTTACCACGGTGTCACGGACATCTTCTGTTGTTAGTTATTTACATTCATTTCCTCCTCCAAGCAACAAACACAAAAACTGTAACCAAAAGCACAGAATGAATATTTTCTGCCAAACCAAGTTCTAAATATTTTCTGTATGTTTTCTAATTTTATCATTCTACATGAGGTAGGTCCTGTTATTAGGGCTCAATTTCCCCAAGAATCGAAGCAGAGAAAGATTGCGTTAACTGCCAAAGTTCTACACCTGGGATGCGTGAGTGCTGGTTTGCAAACTTTGGAAGTCTGACTTTTTAGTGTGTTTCCTTAGGATTTTTCTGTCTCTACTTGAGGACCGAGTCTTCGTTTTCTTAGGACTTTGATACAAAACTCTGCCCATCACAGGTGCTTTCTTTGTTTGCTATTTTTAAACAGCAGGATGAATCAATGTTTCTGGAAGCAATGTCAGCCCAAACCTAGACTTTCTATTTAAGAATTTCAGAAAATTTCATTTTATTGCAGGCAATAGCAAATTTCGCAGTTGCCTATTGTGTTAGTCTGGGCAGACTAGAGAAATAAATCCAGGGAGACTCATGTGTGTAGAAGAAAGAGCTTTATCTAAAGAGTAATTTTACGTTAAGAAAACATCCTAGCCCAGTCCAGATCATGTCCATAAGTCTGGTATTAGCCTATATGTCCTATACCGATCTAAAATTCCTCTTCAGACTCATGAAACACATGCAATGACACCGAATGCAGTAAGATCACAGGCCAGTGGGTAGAAAGGCTTGTGGATCCAGTGGTGGCGTGAGCATAACAGTGCTGGCAGGGGTCTCCACATGGCTTCTCCAGCTCTGAGGCTTTGGTTGCCTGTCTCCATGTGGCTTGTCAACAAGAATGTCTTGCAGCGACTGAGCATGTGTCCCGCCTCCAATGAGCTCCTTACCGCCTCCAAATGAGGTCATTGAACTGTGACCTGATTGACAGGCCAAACTCCAAACCTTCACGCATACCTCTCAAATTGACAATGGATTATGTAACTACCATACCCATATCCCAGCTCAGGTGGCAAAGCTGTGTCTTTCCAATTATACGTTATACATTCACCCAATTATACATTTACTTATCAAAGGCAAAATACTTAGAATCATAAAATTATTGATAGAATTAGTCATTAGTCATCTTTCCTATCTTAATGTTGGCCTATAATTCTGTGTTGTGAATATTCATTAAAGGCACATGACATTCACTGAAATTTTATTAGCCAAATTGGGAAATAGTATAGTCTTAAAATATTTAGCAAAGTATCAATTTTAATATATATGACCTTACCATAGATTCCAAACTCAAAAACACTGACATCTAGTTGATTCCAACTCATAGGGACCCTAGAAGATCGAGTATGTTTTCTCCTTTGGATTTCCAAGGCTATGAATCTGCATGGAAGCACACAGCATCATTGTGATAATTAGGTTTTACATAAACTTGACTGGGCCAGGATTCTCTCATGTGTTGAGCTAACCCAGTGTGGACAACTCTTTGATGGAGTCTTCTGCAAAGCAACCAAGCAGTGGTGGGAAGAATAAGGTGGAGATATTGTAATGTTAGGTGCTATCCAGTCGCTTCTAACTCATAGCGACCTGATGCACAACGGAACTGAACCCCACCCAGTCTGCTGCCCTTCTCACAGTTAATTCTTAAGTTCAAACTCATCCAAAGGTGCGGCCACTGTGCTGATCCTTCTTGTCAAGGGTCTTCATCTTCATGGCTGCCCTGATGCTTTACAAAGCATGATGTCCTTCTCCAAGGACTTGTCTCTTCTGATCTGATCAGATTTTGGAGACAAAGTCTTTCCAAGCAAGCTTCTAAGGAGTATTCTGTGTGTACTTCGTCCAAGACAGATTTATTTCTTTTCTGAGCAGTCCAAGGTACTGTCAATATTCTTTGCCAGCATCATAATTCAAATGTAATGATTCCACTTTGGTCCAGGTCCAACTTTGACATGCATGGGAAGTTATTAGAAATACTATGGCTTGGAGCCTGTGCATCTTTTTCCTCAAAGTACCGTCCTTATTTTTCAACATTTTAAAGTGGTATTTTACAGCAGATAGATCCTATGCAACATGTCTTTTGATTTCTTGAATGCTGATTCCATGAGTATTGATTGTGGATTCATGCCATATGAAATACTTGACAACTTCAATTTTTTAAATTTATCACGATGCTACCTAACAGTCCAGTTTTAAGGATTTTGCTTTTCTTTACATTGAGTTGTCATCCATACAGAAGGCTGCAATCCTTGATCGTCACTAGCAAGTGCTTCAAGTCCTCTTGGCACGTAGTGGTGTGTCAACTGCACCTCGAAGATTGCTACTAGGTCTTCCTTTATTTCTGATGCTATATGTTTTTTCATATCATCTGGGTTCTCTGCATATTTGCTCAGTATACAGACTAAATAAGTATAATGTGAGGATATAAAAACCCTAATACACACCTTTCCTGATTTTAAACCATATGATATCTCTTTTTCTATTCACAGAGTTGCCTCTTGATCCATGTACAAGTTGTTCATGGGCAAAGTGAAAGATTCTGGGATCCCTGTTCTTCTCAAGGCTATCCTGCGTTTGTTAAGGCCCACATAGGCAAATGTCTTAGCATAGACAATAAACAAGGAAATATTTTTCTGATATTCTTTGCTTTCAGCCAAGATCCTTCTGATGTAAACAATGACATCCCTGTTCTACTTCCTCTTCTGAATCACGCCTGGACCTCTGGCAGTTCCTTGTCAGTGTCCCTGAAAGAGTTGTGTGATCGTCACTAAAAGTTTACCTGCATGGGCTATCAATGAGATTCTTCTATATAATTTGAGCATTATGTTGGGTCATCTTTCTTTGGAATAGGATCAAATATGGATCTCTTCCAGTTTATTGGCCAAGTAGCTGTCCTCCAAATCCTGGTAGAGGTGAGTACTTCTAGTGCTTCATCGACTTGTTGAAATATTTCAATTATTAGTGCATTAATTTCTGGTGCATTGTTTTGGCTCTCAGTGCAGCTTGAACCTCTTCCTTTAGCACTATTGGTTCCTGCTTATATGCCACCTCCTGGAATGGTGGGATGTTGATTAATTCATTTTGGTTCATTGATTCTGTTTATATTTTTCTTCTTCTTTTGATGTTTTATGCATAATTCAATATTTTTCCCATAGAATCTGTCAGTATTTCAATGTGGGGCTCAATTTTTTTCTTGAGTTCTTTCTGTTTAAGATATGTTAAACATGCATTTGCTTTTTGTTTTCCTACCTCTAGGTCTTTGAATATGTCATAATATTTTGCATTGTCTCCTTAAATGAACTGCCCTTTGAAATATTCTCTTCAGCTCTGTGACTTCATAATTTCTTCCATTTGCCTTAGATATTCTATGATTAAGAACAAGCTTCAGAGTCTCTTCTGACATCCACTTTGATCTTTACTTCCATACCTGTCTTTTTAATGACTTCTCATTTTCTTCTAATATGATTTTCTTGATATCATCCATTGCTTGTCAGATCTTCTATAATTAATATTTAATGTATAAAAATGACATTTTACACTTATGAAAATATTTTAACATATTTACCTCCCAACAGCTTTGTGTATCAACAACGTAGACCTAGAAATAACACAGAGGTCAGAGGTTGGAGTAATACTGACTGTGATAGTTAAGAATATATGCCAGTTTGGCTGGGCCATGATTCTCAGTAATTTTAAAATGATATATTCATGCTCTATTTGTGATTTGATGTGGTCATCCTCATTTTCTCATAGTGCTATTTTTGACATACTGATTGGTAAGTTATCTCCAAGTCTTTTGAATGCCAAGGTTTAGGGCAAATTTTAAGAGTATCAATATGAAGGACATACTGTTATCAAGTGCTGTGGAGACAGCTGTAACTCATAGTTCACCTGTGTACAACACAACAAACAACTACCCACACCCGTGCTGGCCTCATAATTGTCCCTTCGATCCTTTGTTACAGCCACTGTGTCAACCCAGTGAGCGTCTTCCTCTTCTCCATTGACCTTCTGTTTTATTAAGAATAAGGCCTTTTTCTGAGTACAGTTCTCTCCTTATAATATTATGCTATATTTTGTGAGAGGAAATCTTGGCATCCTTGTTTCTAAGGCACATCTGTACCTCCTTAAAGACAGGTTTCCTGGCAGTTCATGTGATAGTCAATACTCTTCACCAATAGCTTCACACAAGTGCAACAACCAGTAGTCTGGTTTTTCACTGTCCTGCTTTTAAATGTGCCTAAGGAGGTTGAGAATAACATGGATTGTGGCAAGTGTATCTTAGTCCTGGTGTTGGGCTGGTTGCCTAGAGAAGCAAATCCAGTAACACTCACAGGCATGTAGAAAGAGTGTTAGATCAAGAAGTAGTTATATATAGAAAAACCATCCTAGCCCAGTCCAGATCGAGTCCATAAATCTGATACTTGTCTAGAAGTTCCTGTTCAGACCCACGCAGCCGCACGCAGCATTGCAGAATGCAGGCTATTACAGACCAGTAGGTGCAAAGTCTTGTGGATCCAGTGGTGGTGGAACCAGCTCCAGGGGTCTGGCGGCAACCAGGGTCAGCCAGCAGGAAGGTGCCGGCAGAGAGAGAGGTAATACCGCCCCTACACTTTCACACATCTTCAGGTGGGCATGCAGCTATACGACTACCACAGGCCTCAGCTAACATATTCCCTCATTCAAGAGGTCGCATGGGGCATTTCCCCTGCAACACACAGTGTGATGGACCCACAGCTTATGAGGAAGTAAACCAGGATACAAGGGGTACATCAGGAAATTACCACACTACTTTTGGGGGGCATAGCAATGCATTTCTCATCTCATGTATAGCAAACTTGCCTATTTTTATTCATTTAGAGTTCTTAGATTTAAAACTCATGATATTTTCTTTCATTCCTTTGTTTAATCAATTATTGGGACCTCTTACAGATACCATAACATTACACAGGTCAAACACATCCAGTAGTGTCATAAAATTGCTCCCACAATCAGTTTTGAAAGATGTTCTTTCTTCTTGGCTCCTTGATAACAGCTCCCCTTATCTCTAGCCTCTCTTTTTGCCAGTCCTAAAATAATAAATATCAGCTTCCTCAATATTCTGCTGGGCAAAATTGATGTGCTCAGAATGTTAATAATTCTTATTTTGTTATATAATTTCCTGGTTAATTGAGAAAGCAGTACAATTAAAATTGTTTAAGACGTAAAATTGCAGTCAGCAAACTCTTGATACTTCCAGCACGACAGGGGAAATAGTTACATTTGTAATGGGAAGTGAAAATCATTGTTGGTCAGTATCAGCCTCACATCAGGTTTTTGCTTTGTTAATTCTCTTCATTTGATCTAAATTAAAATTCCAGTCTAAAAACTGTTGAAAATTTTATTTTACTTTACAGGGGCAAAAATTAATTAAACACTTGTCAATGTTTTGGGGGATGATCCCTAATGATAATAAAATCATTTTATAAATAAATGAAAAAAGGAAAAAATGATTGGATGGTAATTTCAGAAATTAATGTGAAATTTTCAAGAATGAAGAAGAGTTTTTAAGTGGAAATAAATGATCCAATGTTAGAAGCAAGTACAAACAACAATTTCAAAAGGACCAGACAAAAATGTGCATGTTTTCGGGGTTGTGATCTGTGGTGAGGAGAGTCAGATCAGAACTTGGTTCAGGTTACAGGCATGAGCGATCAGCAGGTGCTAGCTATGTAGGGAAAGGGTTGAGGGCAAGATAAGATTAAGGAAGGGCAAGCACGCTGGAGGGGGAGCCAAATTCAGTCTGATCTCATTTTATAACCTTCCTTCTCCTGGAAAACTGGGCCTGGAACGGGAGTGAGTGCTAGAAACCCGAGCTTGAGACATGTTCCACCACTGGCGCACCACTCAGTTTAACCTGCATTTAAATCAGGTTGGGTGTTGGGCTTAGCACAGTTGTGCTCAGAAACTGGAGTGCCTGAGAAGAATAGCAAATGTTGAGCTCAGCTCTCGTAGTAGCTGCTTTTAGGAAATGCCTTCTTACGTTAGTGTTGTAGTCACCATCATCACCATCATTACCCTTATTTATTTTCCCCTAATTTTTATGTATGCCCTGTACTTTGTACCTTGCTGAGTATCTAAGCTTTTAATCCATTCTAAATGTCAGATTTGTTCAAATGCTTTCTAATAAGCGATTTAGAACTTTCCCACTGATACCGTGATAGCTATAAATTGCAAGTGCTAGTCCTTTCAGTTGGAGTATGCTATCCCGGCTCTTCTTTGGAATGTGTATGAATAGACTACTTCCTTCCCTGGAGCTTCTAAGACTTCTTCCCTTTATGAGGCTTTAGTGACATGGTCTCAAATATTCTCTCCATTCAAAACAGAAGGATGATGAAGATCTTGGGTTTTACCAGCCTTTAGGAAGATGATGTGACTCTTCCAAGCTACACTCCTCACTGATCTTTTGTCTGCCACCCCCACCCCCATATTTGACACCAAACAAAAACCAAACCAAATATTGCAATCAAGTTGACTGCAGCTCATTGTAACCTATAGTCTCTAAGGCTGTGAATGTTTACAGGAGCAGTGAGCCTCCCGTTCTCCTACAGAATAAGAGGTGCATTTTAACTGCTGAACGTGCAGTTCCCAGTCCAATGCTTACCAGACAGCACCACCAGGACTAAACGAAATGTCTTTATACAAAGTTATTTTGCATACTCATGATATTCCTATTCCTTGTTGCTATAGCTTTTGTCTTTTTCTTTTTTTAGTTTTCCTTCTTTAAAGTTCTCATTGATTTTCTTTGAAATTGAGGCAGACAATTGCGTTCACTATGTCAGAATCAGGGTTCCTACAGGCAGTGAGAGGATGCTTTTTGGGTACCTACTGACAATGCCATTAACCCAAATAATACCAGAAATATGCCTGTAGTTAGTTGCGTGGGGCCAATGGGGAGAGATGTCTCAAAATAAACAGTGCATAGCTCAGTGAGAGGATTCCACAAGAACATATGGACAGATTTGGACTTTAATTCATTTTAGGAAAAATGGTTTTTTTTTCTGAATTATATATTGCCAGGAAACCTTAAAATTTTCACGAGCGGCTTACTTAATTGGAGGGAAAACTAGACTGTGAATCAAGCTGCAACTGGTAAAGAAGACAGCATTGCGTTATAGGCTGCGAAGGGGTGTGTGCGATCACTGGGACTTGGGCACCGCTCATCGTTTGTCTGTGTGCATGTAAGCTGCAGAACTGTCCCACCACCAGGATCACAGAGAGACCGTGTCTAAAGTTCTTTTTTTTTGGATTTCTTTTATGTTTAACAACATCACACCAAGGTGAAGCTTTGAGAGCCAGACCAGAGCCAAGAAACTCCAAATCCCAAATGATGGTAGCAGGCCAGTGTCTGAAAGTCCCAGACACTTTTTTCTTAATAGTGACTAAGTTTTTGTTCATTGGTAATTTAATTTACTTGAATTAAATCTAATTTCTGCAATTGGGTAACTTGGATTCAGGTTTTAATAAATGTCCCTTATAATTTACTTCCAAACCCTATGGTTATAGTCAAAGCATTGGATACATGTGTTAGTCAGGGTTGACTTGAGAAACAAATCCAGAAACACTCATAGGTGTATAAGAAAGAGCTTTATATAAAGAAGAATTATATATTAAGAAAACAGCCAAGCCCAGTTCAGATCAAGCCCAAGAGTCTGATATTGTGCCATATAGCTGATACCAGTCTATAAATTCCTCTTCAGACTCAGGCAACATATGTAATGACACCGAATGCAGGAAGGCCAGTGGGTGGAACGTCTTATGGATCCAGTGGCAGTAGAAGCATCTCAGCACTGGCATGGATCTCCATGTGGCTTCTCCAGCTCCAGGGCTCTAACTCTATGAATAAACACCACATGTCTTGTCAGCAGTAAGACAAAGCACTGTGTGTGTGTCCTGCATCCAGGAAGGAAGACAGGAGTTCCCAAAATCCTCATGGGAAGGGAGGAGCAGAGTCAGTTTTAAATGGAGACTCTTGATTCAACATTTCACATGTGGGAAAGATTTCTTTCCTTGATAGCTATATAATATGTAAAGCATTTGGAATGGTTTAAATGTACCACTTTCATATATATCTCTCACTTTATCTGTCAGTCTGCCATCGTGTGGTGGCTTGTGTATTGTGGTACTGTAAACTATGCCAAGAGCTTCACTGGGACTTCCAGTTCCACTAAGACTGACAACGAAGGAAGAAGTGGTACACTTTGAAAACCAACTACAGACAACTTGATAACTATCTGTTGAACACTATCCAGTACAGTGGCCGAATGTGAAACCCTCGATTGGGAAGGCACTCGAAATAAAATTGGGGGAGAGCTGCCTCCTCCAGTTAGAGTTGACCTAAAGCTCTTGGTTTCTTAATTTTCGGAGACAACAGACTCAAAATGAAAAGGTAAGCTAAAATACCCATTAATAATTGAAATAGGAAAGGTATGACATTTGAATGTAGGAAAACTAAAAGGAGTGTAAGGAAACTGCAATGGCTTGCATAAACATGGAATGCATAAAAACAGAATACCCAAGGATGGACTGAGTTGAACTGGCATTGGCCACTTTGGATCCAGCTTTCACATATATGGTTTATTATACTAGGGGTGACAAATTGAAGAATGGCTTCATGTTCATGAGGAACAGAGCATTTTAAGGTCTATCCTGAAGGATAATATCCCTATACTTACAAGGAAGACTAGTTAATATGAATCTTTTTCCAATTAAGACACTCAATCCAAAGGTAAAGAAATTGAAGGAATCTATCAAATTCTTCAGTATGAAGTTGATTAAACATGTAATCAAGGTTCACTGATGTTTACTGGTGTGTGGAATGTGAAATTAAAGAGCAAGGATCAATAGTTGGAAAAATATGACCTTGATGATAGAAACTGTGCTAGAGATTATATTGTAGAATTATAGATTATATATTAGAATTATACAATACCAGTGGCTTGTTAATTACAAATACTATTTTCCAACAATATTAATGGCAGGTACACACATGGATCTTGCAAGAGGAAACACACAGGAGTCGAATCAAATACATGGGTGAAAACAGACCAGGGAGAAGTTCAACATCATTAAGCAAATCATGACCAGGGGCTGACAGTGGAAGAACTAATTGTTCATTTGCAAATTCAAGTTCAAATTGTAGAAAATCTAAACAAGTCTACAAGAGTCAAAATATGACCATGAGCATATCCCACCTGCCTTAGAGACTGTCTCAAGAATAGACTTGATGCATTGACCACTGATAATGGAAGACCTGATGAGTTGTGGGAAGACATCAAAACATCATGTCTGAAGAAAACAAACATTGTTTAAAAAAAACAGGAAAGAAATAAAGGACCAAATGCATGTCAATTGAAACTTGGTCAGAAAGCAAAATGTGACTGGAAGAAGCGGATGACATAAAATAGCTGAAAAAAAATGTCAGGGTCCATCTCACTAAGACAACCTTTTAATACTGAAAGATACAAGAGCTAGAGTTGGAAAAGCAAAGGGAAAAACATCCTAAGTAGAGAAAGAAAACCAAGCCTCAAGTTGAAGAATTGATGGTTCCTTAGGCACAATGTTGAAAATCCAGGAAAGATTGAAGAAGATCTAATGAATACAGAGCCACTGAACCAAAAAGAATTGATTGATGTTCAATATTTCAGAAGTAGCATATGATAAATAATTATAGATACTGAAAGAAGAAATCTGAACTTGACTGGAGCCTCATGAGGAACATGGGTCCAGAAATTCAGAGAAAACTAACTGAAATATTTCAACAGATGCATGCCTGGGGGTTATCGCTTGTCTATGCCAAGACATCTGGGAGACGGCTCCTGAAGAGATCCATTTGTGTGTGTCCATTTCACAGGCAAGGGTATGCTATGGGATGCAGCAATTATTTCACTATGATGAAAATTTTGCTGAAGAGAATAAAAAATAGTTGCAACAGTATATTCACCGGGAACTGCCAGAAATTCATGCAAGTTTAAGAAGCCATAGAATGGGGGCACTGTTGTTGAGTCAGATAATTTTACCTAAAAGCAGAGAAAAGCAGAAATAGATTTACTTGTGCTTTCTTGACGATGCAATGGCATGCCACTGTGTACAACATAAGAAACTGTGGACCATATGAAGCATGTGCATTCCAGACCTCCTAATTATGTGCATGTGGAACCGATGCACAGATGAAAAAGCAATCACATAAACAGGACAAGGGACACTGAGTGGTTCCAAGTAAGGAAAGATGAGCATCTAGATGTATCCTTTCTCTGTACTTATTTGAACTGTTTGTTGAGCAAATCATCTCTTAGATGTGGATTCACTGAAGAAGAATGTAAGATTAGGAGGTCATATTAACAGCATGTTCTATGCAGCTGACACAACCTGACTCGCTGACAGTGATGAGGACTTGAAGCACTTACTGATGAAGAAAAAGCTTTCAATGTGGGGAGGGATTACACCCGAATGCAAGCAACAAAGAAAACCTCACTGACAGTTGATGCTGACTCATCGTGATCCTGTCGGACAGGGTAGACCTGGCTCAGTGAGTCTCTGAGATTGTAACTCTTTAGGGGAGGAGAAAGCCCATCTTTCTCCCAGATTATACTTGAATGTAAAAAAAAAACCCAAGAATGTTGTCAACTGGAATGACAACCACGATGTGTGCAGTTTGAAACTACCACCTGCTCCGAGGGAGAAAGATGCGACTTTCTACTCGCATAAATAAGTGGTCACAGTCTCAGAGACCCCCAGGGGCAGCGCTACCCTGTCCTCGGGGGCCCTGATGTGTCAGCATTCTCTCAATGGCCGTGAGTTTGATTGAAATAATGAACGACAATAGGTAAATGAAGAACACATTCAACTTGTCAAGAATTTCATTTTATTTGAGTCAATACCCACATTCAATGTAGTCAACTCTTCCAGAACCAGACTCACTTCCATGTAGTCAATGCTGACTCAGAGCGACCCCTGTGGGTTTCCGAGACTGTCACTGTTTACAGAAGGAGAAACCAAATATTTCTCCCACAAAGCTGCTGGTGGTTTTGAACTGCCAACCATGAGGATCTCATTTCAACTCGTAACCACTGTTCCACCAGGGCTTCTAAATGACTATTACATTTCACGAATCTGCAACAGAAGACTTTTTTAAAACGTTAAAGGGCAAAGATGACACGTTGGGGATTAAGGTGGCTCAAGACATTGTATTTTCCATAACCTGACATCCATGGGAAAATTGGACACTGAGTAAGGAAGAACAAAGAACGGATGGATTGTATCACTGGAATGATGGTGTCAGCAAAGAATATTGGCTATATCAGGAGCTGCCAAAAGAGCAAGCAAGTCTGTCTTGCAAGAGGGGCGCGGGAATGCTCTTTAAGAGGAAGGATGCAGCTACTGGGGCTCACATACTTTGCACCTCTTTTCAAAGAAAGAGGCCATGCTTGCTACTATGGAAAGTCAGTGAATAGGAGGAAGGCCATTCATGAAGTGAATTGGCACAATGGCTCAACAACTGGCTCAAACACAAACAGGATTTTGTGGAAAGAGCAGGTGGGGGCAGTGTTTTGTTGTGTTACATAGGGTGACAACGAGTCAGAGCTGACTCAAGGGCATCTGGCACCAACATATATTTAAGATTTCAGTCTCTTGTACAATAAAAAATTCAAAATTTCAATTTTACAGATAAAAATATCTTTCTCAGCCTTCAAACATTTTGGTTTATCTTTAAAGATAACAAAACACTGCAAAAGAAATAGGGATTTGTTGTCCACCTCCCTTCTTTTTTATCATACAATCTGCTTAATTGTGAAAGGTATTTCTGTTGAACCGTTTAGGGTTTACCCTCCAATAACCCTTGAAGATATGATCTAAACAGAGCAGGAGGCTACTTTTTCAGTCTGTTTTCCCTTAGGCATATCCTTTTGCATCATCTGGTTTTATCTTTTCTGTTTTATAATAACATAATTCTGTTCTGAACTGAAGGCTAAAATTGAGAAGCAATCTAGTTAAACATTATAAGATTTAATCAGACAGAAAAATAAAAATACAAATCAACTGATATGGGGTCTGTTTATACTCATCATTATCCTATATAATGCTTCCAAGATCACACGTTTCTACATGAACGAACAGCCTCCTCATTCTCCCAGGAAGTGACTGTTGGACTGGACACTGGCTGTGCAGTTAGCAGCCCCAAACCTAAGCCATGGCACCAAAAGGGCTCCTTAATCAAGGAAGTTTAAGTATCATTGAAGATTAGATATCATCCCAGTCATGAGCCTAGATGATAGGATTTCACTCAAATTTTATAAAACCCATAGCAGTGAATGGTTTAAACTTTAAGTTAAAGTAGAGCAAAATCCTGACAACCTAGGCGGTCCCCCCTTGACACTAAAAAATATAATCATAGACAGATAGTAAAAACTTATTTCTGTTGGCATATTTTCCTCTCTAATATATGTAGGACCAAATTTTCATATAGTTAATATGTTTTGGGACATAAATGTCAATATTACCGTCTGTGATGCTGCTGCCAATGAATATTTATTCCTAGATCTTATGATCATAAAAGGGTATTTTGGGTATGCATGTTAGTTATAGGTAGCTACTTGAAGTGGAAATAAGTTCATTTTCTTACATAAAATATTTTCTCACTCATTAATTGCATTTATGCAAGCTATTCACACATCACAGTTATTAAAGTCACAGTATAAATTATGCCCATACAACAAATAGTATAGTCTCTCTCTCTCTCTCTCTCTCTCTCTCTCTCTCTCTCTCTCTCTCTCTCTCTCTCTCTCAATCTCTCTCTCTCTCCTTACATTCCTTCCTTGTTTCTCCTGGGCATATCTCTGTTGGAGCCAGCAATGTAATTATTTTTAGTTCCAAAAAAGCAATTTTTCATTGGAAAAATCTCCTCTGTTTCCCATTGAGTTTAAGCTATTAGGTTATCTTTCTCCTGATACCTGCATCTCTTTAAAATGGCTACAATATATTTATTTTCATGTAAATACCCAATGGCCGACAAGACAAACACATGGCAGTGAGTTTGGTTTGGGGTTGTGTTCTGACAAGGCTCCTTTGTAAGCTGACACCAATCATTGAAAATCCACTTATTGCCTCTCCTATCTGTTGGGTTGTGACCTTTCTGTGGGGGTCTTCTGCTTCCTGACTTTTGCTCCCCATCCTCATTCCTTTGCTTTTCCCGCCTGACACTGAAGTGCTGCCCCTGCTGTGCACTACCTAGGGGACCAAAAGGAAGAACTGCATTTCCTCTCAGGGTGGCTTTTGAAGAATAGTGGGGAAAATGATAAATCATGAGGTGCAAGGCTTCCTGATAGGATTGGGTGCCCTTGTTCTTCAGTCTGCTCTGCCACTTCTACCTTTATTGCTTTCTTTCTCCTTTTGTTAAAATTGCGCTTGACATTTTCATCTACTTTGTGTTACTTTTCCATTTCCAATCCAGCGATCGTTCATGGTGTCTTCCCCAAAACTTAAGGGGAAGGCCCTTAACCACCCAGAAAGCATTGTTGTCCTTCTACTTTCCAGCTCCTTTCCCCAATGAAAGGCAAGGACCGTACAGTCCCACTGATATAAATCCAAATTGGCTTCATTAGAATGAATACGATTTTTAGGTTTGGATCCTGTCTTTTTCCAGTGCTATTATAATAGTTCTGTAGTTGACCTTCTACACCGAAGTTACTAGTTTTGTTTGCCCTTTTAAAAGGGGGGAAGATTCTTTATGTGTATAAGGTATATGAGAGCGATGGGGGAGCAATTGCCTCTGATATCTTTATTTAATTCCAAACAAACCCAGACATTTTTTGGTGTGTCGGATTTTTGATGTACAGTATTGCAGGAGCGGTGAATTATTTCATATGACTCTTTGACCCCAAATCTCCAACTTCAACCTACCAATCCTTTCCTGTATGGGTGCAGGAAAGAAAGTCGGGAAAGATGCTAATATGATACATTATGACTGCCTGTATAAAATAAGCTCTCATAAGAAACTGGGGCTCTAATTACCAATAGGACTCAAGAAAGGAGTGGGTCCTCTGGACCCTGAAATTCCTGCTCAATGAACCTCCTTGATACAGAAGACCCAGCTGTGACATCAGAAACGTGGCAGAGAGGCAGCAACAGGACAGAAGAGGGAGAGACAGAATGGTGGACTTCCACAAGAGTATAGTTGAATGTTTTAGGGCAGGAGGCTAGCTTGTAGAATGGGCACTTAATTTAGGGAGCTGGAATCACAAAGGTAGGTCTGAGTGCCTTTGTGCTAAGGTTTGCAGCAGAGTAGTATGCCCTTTGGGCATGTATTAGCAACCTTAAAATAATTTTGTGAAACCTCTTGAAGGATCAGCTCTATCCTGAGCATTTCTCATCTGCATTGTAACCTGCTAACTTCCTTAACAAACTCTTTAATTATGATTGCTGTCTATGTGTTCAGTGTTTCCATTGCAGTGGATTATTGAACTCAGTGGATTAAAAATTGGGAATGTTGTGGGTGATAGAACAAGTATTATGTAGCATTTGTACATGTGTGTGAAAACTATGGTAGGATATTTATTTTTTATAATATTCAATTTTACATTAAGAACATTTTGTGGTATTCTAAAACATGTGAACATGGCTAAAAACCAACGAAAATATCTTGAAGAACTGTTAGGACAGACGATACTAACACTAGTCCTCAAGTTTACAAACCAATTGATCATAACAAGAGACACTCATCCTTGCTTTGGGGGTAGTTATATTTACTCTATTTAGATATATTTATAAATTTTTCCTGCTCTGTGTGCTATAGTACATTATTTTTCTCTCCCAATTTTAGTTTCTAAATTTTTCTTCTCTGAAGTCTCTGTATTTCTTAGAGTGTGGGGGAAAGGCCAGCCCCCACAAGTAATCGTGGGTTCGATAGGTGCAATTGTGCAGTTAAAATAAATATAAAGATTACAATAAAGTCATAGAGAGCATGAGAGATAGAAGAGAGTTTGAAATAATAAAGTCAGACACATTTCATGGTAAGAGAGAGGGGGAGGTGAAAGAGGACAAGGGGAAAGTGAAGAGGGGAGTAAGGATGGGGGAGAGAGATGGGAGAGTGGAGAGAGGTCAAAAGAATCTTTATTGCTAACCAAGGCTTATATATCTTTGGGGGGCATGCAAGCCCACTAATTACAGGTAAAAACATATGTCACAGGAAGGGGTTGCATTATAGTTTACCCAGAAATGAGAGGGGGACACTCTATGGATATACATGCAACAGGAAGGGGAGGGACTGGGGGCACACATGTGACAACAAGAGCAGCTCCTAGATTCAGGATGGCAGCCTAACTTTGGATGTCACTGAGCAGGTTTGATCTGTTCTCTGGCTCTCCATAAAACCATTATCAGTAGGGTGTAAAGCCCACCTACAGGGACCAGACTAATGGTTGCAAGCCTTTAGGGAGAAATAGCCCACTGCCCTTAACAGCAGGGAGTGGGCTCTGCCTGTGGTGGGACCAGACAGTAGTCTGGAACTGACTGCCTTCAGGGAGGTAACTTGACAATCATTTACCACTAGTTACAAGCAGTGTCCTAAGTCTAACAAAAATTTTGGGGAGACAACTTGGGAGAAATCTTTCTGTTTCCCACACTAGAGTGCTTCTTTTGGTCCCCCTTATTGTTAAGTGACATTGAGTTGATGTGAGTGCCTAACAACCCTGTGTGTAACAGGACACACATGGCCCTATCCTGCTCAGTCCACACACTCTTGTCAGTCCATGATTTCCATCACTGTGTCAATCCATCTTCTTGGAAGTTTTCCTCTTTCCACAGACATTTCACCACATTGTAGGATACAGAAAGATTTCTCCCAAGTTGTCTCCTCCAAATATATGCCAAACGCAAGACACTTCCTGCTACGCATGGTAAATGTCCACTAGAAGGTCAACAAAAGGAGGCCAGGGGTTATTCTCCTTAAGGGTAGCAGCCATCTAGAGCAACCAGACTGTATAGTCTGACTCACCCTAAGTAGGGCCCACTCCCTTCTGACACTGTTCCCTTCAAGGAGAGTCCGAAGGCAAACCTGGGACCACTCAAGGATGACTAAGCTTAGGCTACTATACTGAGTGTAGGATCCGCCCATATTGCCACATATATATCCCCATTCCCTCCCTTTACTGTTGCGTGTACACCCCTAGAACATCCCCCTCCTATTGCTTATATTGTCTATGTTACCAACCCTTCCTATCATATAAATTGTTATCTGTGATCAGAGGGTTTGCATGTTCCCAAAGAGATATAAGCTTTGTTTAGAAATAAAACCTCATGAGAGTTCTCTCCTGCCCTCTCATCTCCCACCTCCACATGTACCACCAAGAGGAGCTGAGGTGAACATACCACCATGAAATGTGTCTGACTTCTTTATTTTACTCTCTCTCTCTCCCATCTCTCCTGTTCTCTATGACTTTACTGTAATCTTTATATATATATTAACCATACAATTGTGCCAACTGAACCCACAAATACTTGTGGGGGGGCTGGCTTCCCCCACACCACGTATGATGTTCTTCACTAGGAAATAGTCCCTGCTGAAAGCAAAATAAAATGTTATTTTCTAGTGTATGGGAATATCTTAATTGCATTTTAGTGTTAAAGAAAGTTACTTGGGGGGGGGGAGCGGGGAGGGAGGGGAAAAAAAAGAGGACCTGATGCAGAGGGCTTAAGTGGAGAGCAAATGCTTTGAGAGTGATTAGGACAAAGAATGTATGGATGTGCTTTATACAATTAATGTATGTATATATGTGGATTGTGATAAGAGTTGTATGAGCCCCTAATAAAATGTAAAAAAAGAAAATGATTAGAGCAAAGAATGTACAGATATGCTTTATAAAATTAATGTATGTATATGTATGGATTGTGATGAGTTGTATGAGCCCCTAATAAAATGTTTTTTTTTTAAGTTAATTGAAATGAGATTCTTACTGGAAGTATAGTGCAAAATGGAAAAAAAATCTTACTGAAAATAAAAGGCAATTCTATGATAACTAGATATTTGACATGGGTATTATATAAACATTACAGAGAGGTCAGTT
This sequence comes from Tenrec ecaudatus, assembly GCF_050624435.1. NCBI lineage: Eukaryota > Metazoa > Chordata > Mammalia > Afrosoricida > Tenrecidae > Tenrec > Tenrec ecaudatus. Next base: position 118,399,025 of record NC_134538.1, on the reverse strand, counting down.
TTTTGCATGATTGTTACCCACAAAGTAGGTGTTACTTATTTGGAAAACTCAGTAATCAGCAGATAAGCTATTCTTTTAGAAGGTCATCATTTATTCAAAAATATGTATTTGGGTCTGTATGCATTTTAAAATTCTGAAAATAGTTTACCTCTCAATAATATGTTATAGTTTATCATCAATTTCTATATTTTAGGACGCTTATTAATTGTGAAGTTGGTTAAGTGAGAACTTTTTATTCCTTTCTGAAAACTGGCTGAGATACTAACTGGCTTATGGGTTACCAAGAGTTCTACATTTTAATTTTTCTAAAAGTGAGGAAATCAATCTCTTTTGACTTTATCCCAGATTCACAGACTCCACTATTTGCTTTCGATATTCATCAATGGACTGGTAAAATATGACCCATGAAAGGAAGTTTTATATATCACTTGACACTGATAAGACTGCAACCCAATGCTGATTACTGTGGCCAGAAAGGTGAACTTCAGAACTAAAGGATTTCACCTCTGCAAGAGAGAGGTACTCTTTCCTGAGAAAAAGGAAGCAATAAAAAATAAACAAAAGAGATAGAAGGAGAAAAAAAACTCAAAACCCTGATTTTTGAAATCATTTTATTACGGGTTCATTCAACAATTATCACAATCCATACATACATCAACTGTGCAAAGCACATCTGTACATTCATTGCCCTCATCATTCTCAAAACATTTGCTCTCCACTTAAGCCCCTGGCATCAGCTCCTCATTTTCCCCTCCCTCACGAACCTTGATCATTTATAAATTATTATTTTATCGTATCTTGCCTGGTTCGATGTCTCCTTTCACACACTTTTCTGTTGTCTGTCCCCCAGGGAGGGGGTTATACATAGATCCTTGTAATCAGTTCCCCCTTTGCAACCCACCCTCCCAGTATCGCCACTCACACCACTGGTCCTGAAGGGATCATCTGCCCTGGATTCCCTGTGTTTCCAGTTCCTATCTGTACCAGTGTACATCCTCTGGTTTAGTCAGATTTCTAAGGTAGGATGGGGATCATGATAGTGGGGGTGGGGGGAGGAAGCATTTAGGAACTAGAGGAAAGTTGTATATTTCATCATTGCCACATCACACCCTGACTGGCTCATCTCTTCCCCAAGACCCTTCAGTAAGAGGATGTCCAATTGCCTACAGATGAACTTTGGGTCTCCACTCTGTACTCCCCCCTCATTCACAATGATATGATTTTTTTGTTCTTTGATGCCTGATACCTGATCCCTTCAGTACCTCGTGATCACGCAGGCTGGTGTGCTTCTTCCATGTGGGCTTTGTTGCTTCTGAGATAGATGTTGTTTACCTTCAAGCCTTTAAGACCCCAGACGCTATATCTTTTGATAGTTGAGGACCATTAGTTTCCTTCACCACATTTGCTTATTCACCCACTCTGTCTTCAGCGACTGTGTTGGGAAGGTGAGCATCATAGAATTCCAGTTTAATAGAACAAAGTGTTCTTGCATTGAGGGAGTACTTGAGTGGAGGTCCTATGTCCATCTGCTACCTTAATACTAAACCTATAAATATATGCTCAAAGATCTGTATATAAACATATTTACATATGTACATGCCTTTATTTAGACCTCTATAAATGCCCTTGCCTCCTAGCTTTCCTCTATTTCCTTTGACTTTCCTCTTGTCCCACTATCATGCTCAGTCTTCATTTGGGTTTCAGTAATTCCTCTCAGTTACATTACCCCTGGTCACAGCCTACCAGGTCTTCTACACCCTCCTCACCACTGATTTGGATCACTTGTTCTTCCCTTGTCTCTGAGTTTGTTAACACCACTACCTTTCCCTCCACCTCCCCATCTCCCATGCACCCCTAGAACTGTCTGTCTCATTGTTTTCTCTTCCAGATTATTCATCCAGCCTATCTTATTTAGACAGACCTACGGAGATAATAACATGCACCAAAACAAGACAGAGCAAAACCCAAACCCTGATTTTTGCAGACACTTAAAAAATGTGTAAAATCCATACAGTCGATCATCTGAATGTTTTCAATTAAAAAAAAAGACCAAAAAGAACAAAATGCTGGTGTATCCCCAGACAGATTTTGGGGGAAATACTTTAGAAAATAACATATTTTGAAATACTTTATTTCAAAATAAAGAGTCATTGAAGGTAAAGTTAGGAAAAAAATAAAGGATTGATACTTATTGAATACAAACTCAATTAAAATCAAACGAAACTTTTAAAGATATATATTTTTATTGAAACAAAAATGTATTTGGGGCCAAAAGCTGAAGTTTCCCCATCTTCCTCCACTCCTCTGCTCTCAAGAGAACACTGAATTATGTCTTGATAATGTGTTTGCAGTTTTATTCCTTGATCTTTACATTTTTAAAATTTTGTATTATAATTTATTTATTTTTCCTTGTATAGAAGAGAAGGATTTAAGTCGAACAGTTCTATAACTGGTGTCACCTCACCCTCCCCTACCTTCACAAGCTCATGACCTCCCCCTGCGTCAGGGTGGCTCCTGGACACCATTGACTGTTGGCATCGCCACTATACCTTAATAGCAGAGCTAAAGCCTGTAATGGATGTTTTCTTTGGAAAAGACTTGCTTTTGTTCCTTGATAGTAATGGTTTCCTTCTTACATTCCTTCCCCTTCGATTTCAGCACTGGCTGATTTTCCTCTGGACTGCGGACTTCCTCTTTATCTTTCAGTGTCAGACCAGCTGCTTTCTCAATCCTTGGTCTTCTGATTTCTGAGGTCATGATGATGGAAAGAGGTGGGGCGGGGGGAATGTTTCGTACTTAATAGTGGGTGAAAGGTCTTTGAGCAAAAAGCCACAGCTATTTCTATCTGACTAAGTGCAGATACCGTGAGAGTCCAGAGAGCTCTGTGTTCTTCACATTATCTGTGCGAATTGTCTCCTGTGAGCATTTGCCTATGAAATATCAGCTCTCAGAAGGTCAATGTTCTCAGCTGCATAAGCTGATTGGGTGAATTGATCATTGGGTCATCTTTGGCAATGTCATTGGCCTCAGAGGTAACGGTAGAGGAGAGCTACAGATCCCTCCTTGGAGCAGTTCAGCGAAGACCTTCTTAGGCTGCCTTCTTAGGCTCCTTGCAGTTAAACAGCAAGCAAGGAGGTCATCCACACCATGTGCTCCATGACGGTCCCAGGCTCTTTCCTTTGGTCTCCCAGCACTTCTTGCAGGAGTGGTTCATCGGATCCACCCATTTGACATTCTAACCATTCAGTCCCAGTGGGACCACCAGAAATGCTCTGAAATCATTTCCCAAAACTGTGCTTTCTGTCACTGAGCTTATTGCCAAGCTAGCAACCCATAAGAATGTTTCTAGCCAATTCGTAAATATGTTGTACTATTAATTTCACCAGTGAAAGCCTCGTTGTTGCTATTTATGATGTGAAGTTTGTAAGTGCTTTAGATCATGGACTTTGATTAAGTGCTAGGTTGCCAGATCGGGAACAAATTTCTCAACTAAGGCAACTGCCGCCTTTTAGCAGGAAGACTTAAAGTGCTTACCACTTGATATAATTTATAATTTATATCAAACTTTTAAAGTACCTTACAAATAGCCTCAAAAATGAATGTTTTTGTTTTCTTTTCCCCTTTTTTTGCAGTTTTTGAGAACCTAGTACCCTCATAATTAATATTGATTGAATATATTTATGTATAATTAGTTAATATTTATTAATTCAATTTTATTGAATATATAGAGAATATATACATATATGTGTATATATAGATTGAATATAGATAGATAGATAGATAGATAGATAGATAGATAGATGTAAGTCAGAAATATTAGCATTATTTCCCAGGGAATTATTTACTTAAAATATTTAAGGGAAAAATTGTATTTTCCTTGTGTTTATCATATACTCCAAATGGCTTTATATATTTTTTCTGAGATATTTAATTTTAATATTTTGGTCCTTTTGGGTTTTCTATGTATAAGCGAGCTTCATAAAGGTCATAAAAATATCAATTATCTTTAAGTCCATTTTCCATGAACTTTTGGAAACCCCATTAAACTTTTGTATTAATATTAAAAACCAAGAAACCACTAATCATGCATCATCATCTCACCAGGGGTCAGCACGCTGTAGAGGCAGAAGAACCAACCCTGTCTCTCACAACATATTAAAAGTCATTTGAGAACCATAAGTATATATTTTTACAAACAAATGAAGTCATTATTATCTGAATAACATCCTCGACATGAAATGATGATAGTTTTATTCTGGTTTTCAATTTTACTTCAGAGCTGCAGTAATGTAGCCAAAGAACCAGAGACGGCTCACCAGCTGCAGCTTGCTCATCCCTGCCTGCAGATCCATGCTCACTCAGAGCCAACCCACTCAGCTCTCTCACCTAGGGAAGAAACGTTTTCTATTTTCAATCCGCCCCTACCACGCAGCCACCATCTCCAGCGTCTGCAAACCAGAGCTAGGCACCGTGATTGTGTTTCTTTTCCCAAAAACACAATGGGAGAACAATGAAGTCCTTTAAGAAGGGCCCAGGTTGAACAGTGTCCGGGGAATTGCTCTGAGAGAGTCAGTAGGGATCTCTCTGGGGAGGGAGCTGCTTCTGTGTTCTTTTAAACGTCACAGAGTAATTGTTTTATTTATTTATTTTTTTAAAGGAGAGATCCAGGGTGAAAACAGCTCATTTTCCAGCTGGGGAAGTTGGTAAACACTAGCTACATGGTTTACTTTGGTTAGGACTCTCACTGCCTCATGAAGTGTCCATTGAAATTCCACAGTCCTTCCTGGATACTTGGCAGTGATATTGACTGATGTACAGCCGTGTTGACCCAGCACTTGGGACAAACACCTCCAGAGGCACCGTGCTAGTTCTGAGGTCTTCCACACAGCATTGGGGAAGTTCATTAACACTCGTGGCCTCGCACTGTTTCATCGGACTTCTAACTGGTAATTAGCCTCTGCGATCCCTGTGAAATTTGCTATCTTGCTTATTGATGTAGTTCTTGCCTGTAGTACTGAACTTTCTTACTTGGGTTTGAATTTTACCTTGTTTTCATTCCATCTAAGTGATATTACATTTCTCTTATCCCTCACGAAGTAGGGACTATGGGATAACCCAGTCGCAGGTTTTTAGGTAAGTGGTTGTTATAAAGGGAAATGAAAGGCGTTTTTCAGATGTAGTAACGTTACCTTGATCTTGTCAGCAAATTATAGCAATAATCCATAAACATAATACAGCATAAAAAGAGGAGAGGAAAAAAGTTAAAATTACTCAAACCTTCTAAAACCCATATATGTACATTTATATAAATACAGGCTGTGTAAGTGGAGCAACATCCTAAAAGAGCAAATGTACGGGCAGCTACAGTTTGTTCTTAAGGATAGATATGTTGCAGGAAAAACATTAAGATGTAGATGTACAATTTTTATATAAGTGCACAATTATGATAAATAGCATGGAAGATTTAGACATCCTTATGCTGAGATTGTAAGAAAATACATTGATATTTCATACATTGGGAGTGGTTGGCTTTTGTACCTTGGAGAAATGGGGAAGAATCTACTTCCGTCCACTTCTGAGCCTGAGGTTATGACCAGAGGTGACCAGTGGTCTTTGTTCCGGCTTCCAGGCTGGGCTCTAGTCAACAGTTGGCTACTATGACTGGCGTGAGAGGTGGGGTGGCTATAACTTCACTTTACATTCCAGTTAGAGAAGTGTGCTGTGTATCGTGGCTGCTGAACTTTTGGAAAGCGATAGCCAATTGAATGTAGGAAATCCAAAGAAAAGGTTAACCATTAAACTAAAACCAGCTTTTGACTTGAAATCATTCCTCAGTTGTTTTTTGAGGGAAACATTAACTACCTACTATCCCAGTGGCAGGTATGCAAAATCCATGTAATTTGAGAATACTGGAGCTAAATTAGATTTTACAGATTGTAAACACGAGCACAGATTACTGGTCACATGTAATCATTTCAATGAATGGCATTTTATTTCTGCTTTCCTTATAATACATGGTTTTGTGGGAATAATCATTTCATTGTGATTGCTTTGAACAGCTGTAGAGGGAGCCTTGATAGACAAACTCAGAGTGCCGAGGCAGTCGTTTGCCTAAGGGAGCATTATATGAAGACAGTGAACTAAAGGTGTCCTAATAGAGACAGGGGCAAAGAATGCTAGTACAAATTCTTATGTGATTCTTAGTCTTGCTCAAGTGTCAGGTACAATTCAATTTGAGGGGTTAGTATGAATAGATTTGTTTCCTGAGATAAGCCATAATTAAATATTTTAATGCAAAATCCCAATTACTTACCTACTATTGATGATTTATGTTACTGAAACATATGTAGTAGACACTGAAAATTTTCTGTACCTAATTTCATCCGTTTGGCATTTTTAGTAATCAGATAATTCCCCCAAATAAAATATCATTAATTGATAAAGTAAAACCACGATTGCAGGTAATTTCTAAGGGTCACTGCTCAATTGGGTAATTAGAAAATTCCCTGTTGTATTTGGACCCACAAGTTTATATGTTTCTTCCTTGTGGATGATGAAAGATCAGTGGATTCCTTGGTATCTGCCGTCTGTGGAGTCCTGGGTTGCTTAGAGACTCAGGGACTATGGGCTTGCTATGGGAACCCAATTTATCAGCGAGCAAAACTGAAGTGGCTGGCAATGGGCCCTAGCTCCTTATTTTGCTAGTAAGAATATTCAGATTTTCTGTTCTATCATACTGGTATTTTTACTGATTGTAAGTTAGTTAAGTAACATGATAATTTCCCAAATTTTGAAAATAATATATTACAGTGTATAATAAGTGGCAATTACATGAAAATTAAGTTTAATTCTCCAAGTTTATTTAGTTATTTCAAATGTATTTTAACTATATTGGATATAATCCATTTATGATTTGCAATAAATTAAAAGCTTGAGAAAATAACATTCATTATACTATCTATATGCTAATCAAAGAGGTTCTTAAATTTTTATTTATTATAATGTTTCTGCCAAATTAATGTATAAATTCATCTATATAATTTGTACATGATCCATTTTACATTTGTAATCATGAATCTTGGGTTTAGGTCATTTTCCCTGTGAGATATTTGTTACCATATTATTTCTCATTAAAATCTTGTGACATAAGTGATATATTATCTGATACATAAATGTACTAAGAAATTAATTTTGTTGGAAAGCACTTCTTTTTGGAGGCAAACATAGACAACGTTGGGGACCCCACTCTTACCTTTAGTTTGAAATATTACACTCTGCCACACGTTTTTTTAAACTACTTTGCCCTTTCTGACATTTAGGGACGTCTTCCGATTTTAGTAACATAGTCTGTATTTTTACGCACGCATGCTACATATAAGCCAACATCTCCTATGGATGTCTCCATGCGTATCTCTGCTGCTTATTCTCCTGTTGGGTGAACCTGTGTGGGCTTCGGGCGGTCCGAAGCCCAGGCGGAGCCGGCAGGCAGGGTCTCTTGAGATGAAACCACGGCAGGTTCTATTTATTTTCCTTTTTCTCTTGGGTTTTGGCATTTATGCATCTTGTTTTGTTATTTAAGAGCTCATCTATGAAAAGCCCTCTGGAGGATAAAAGAATCGGTCTCGCTCAGGTGTTTAGCAGGCAGTGATATATTTGGTAATAGTTAAAATTTCTTCGCACTGTTTGCATTTCCTCAGAATTCTGTAAGTGACCGCTTGTTCCCCACCTTCTTGTTCATCAGTCCAGCTAGGCAATGCCCTTTCTGACAGCAAGGTGCATCGCATCTCACAGATGGAAACAAGTTCAAAGACAACATTTAAAGCCTATTTCTTGAATGAAAGGCATTCTGAAGAAAAGACATTCTTTTTAGCAAACTTCAGTTATCAGGTCACACTGACTGCCTCAGCAGAAGTGCATTGTGTAGCTAGACTAGAAATCAACTGATTTTTTTTAAACAAGATGAATGAGCAGGCGAGAACAAATCAACTAAATCGCACAATGGAAGATGAACCGAGTATCACACACACTCTAGTGGATAAAAACATAGAGGTTTGACATGGGAATTATAAGAAATTTCTTTGTGATGTAGTCCCTTATAAATTATGCATGTACAAATAAACAATGGATTGAGATTTTGTTGAAATACTTTCTATGACTAGAAATATAAGTGTTCTGGTTGTGTATAGGTGAATAATAGTCACATGGTATTCTGTGTGTGCTATAGGCTATACTGATAGCTACACAAGACAATTATAGATCTCTGTGTGTATGTGTGTGTGTGTGTGTGTGTGTGTGTGTGTAGCATGTACATTGATCACACTCATTGAGTTAGAATTTTGGTTAGTTGAGATATATGTTGAAAATACATGTGATCCAAAGAACACATGTACATAGACTCTCAAGATGTCAGTTTGGACAGTTTCTATTCAGACTAGGTAAATCGGACAAAGATGTGTTGGCTTGCATAATTGAAAAAATCCAGAGTTGACACTCTTCCAGCACAGTAGGATCAGAGTACTGACTCTCTGATCTCTCCCAGCTCTTCCTTTATTTGGGTTTGACACGGCTCCGCATTGACTTTCCTTGAGGTGGCAAGATGGTCCCCACCAGTCGCGCTGCACGCCTCCTTATGCTCATCCACAGGAGACCAGGATGGAAAGAGAGTATCACAGGATAGCAATTCCTACCAATGTTTAACCGATGCACATCGACTTAACGTGTTGTGTGTCATCTTGAAAGGATATTTGCAAGAAAGAGGAAAATAAGATGTCAAGTAGTCAAGTAAAATCAACCAAAATCGATACATATGGGGAAACCTAGGAGGGAAAGACAAGCAGATAAAATGATACACCTTAGAAAAACAAATGAACTTTTGGAACTTGGTTCTTTCTGACAGGGGAGAAATTTATGATTTTCAAACATTGAATCCTATTAAAATGGAGCAGTTTATCAATTTTAGAAACTTTGTTTCACCTCAGAGGAGAAAGTCCGCTTTCTGCAGCTTCTGGTGATTGCCTGATTTCCCCGGAGGAGTTGCAGAAAATGAGAGGAAAAACAGGCCAAGCGATTATCTTGGAATATGTCCAGAAAATGTTTTTAGTCTTTGGAATACATGAAGGATGCTACTCCAAGCCTCGCACATATGACTTGGGAAAATAATGATATTGCCAGCACACTCCCGCTGACTGGGAAGCACTGGGTTAGCAAAGGATCCTGGCAGGCTGCACTGGAATGTACTCAGACAGCGTACACATTTCATTCACCTTTGAATATTTACTCACCAGCTGTGGTGTGGAAGATATTGTTTACCTAAATGCCATAGGACTGAGATACGTAGATTCCACAAACCAAGAAATCCTAACTATTCCTAAGAGCATCCGAGAATCTAAGAACTAATTAAGAAGTATGGAAAGACAGGACTAATGGAGTCATTTGAGAGGGCATTCCCTGATAATTCCATTTCTATAACCTACTTGATTACCTGACAAACCCAAATAAAAGAGTTCCACTCAGAACTATGAAAGAGGATGGTCACAATGAATGTGCTCTGAGCACGTGCGTGTTCATTGAACAATGAGGATGATAGACAAGTGCATAACGTGAGGCCTTACCTCACCCCTACCTGCTACAGAGAGAGCACTGAACATTTTCTTTCCATTTCACCACAATAGCATAGGAAGTATTTTTATTAAATCCATCATTATTACCTCATAATGTGAAAAGAGATGAATGCTTCTGCCAGTATTTTAGGGCTAATTGAAATGCGACAGTTAAATCCAGTTTCTGCATTATAAGAAAGTGAAGTGAGGAGCTTTCCTGAGGAATCCTTCATCGCATTCCCAGGGAGGTGATAATTGCTTGCATTCAAATGCTGACCCGGCTCTTTAATAAGACACACGCAGGGAAACGGTGGGTTTTAGTATTTTTAAAATACTTAAATTAGTTTTATTCCTTAGAGAATAGGAATTGTCCCAATGCTAATGTTTCTGGTTTCATGAATATATTCAAGGAAATAAAATATAAACAAAACAATTTAAATGGTTTCTAGTGAATCATTTTATTACTGGAAGTTTTATTACATTATATCCTTTTTAAATATAATGCATTTTATTTTATATATGTAAAGGCTTTTGTTTCATTTTTACAACGTATTACATTTAGCTTTGTTCAAGCTGAAAAAGAATAAGGTAAAATGTTTACACTTTTAGTCCTATGTATCTTGAAAAAATCTAAAGACTGTATTTCTGGTTCTGTGAAGGGCTTAATTTGGGAAGTATTATTCCAGATTATACCTATGGGTCTCTCAGAATACAGAATGCTGTTCTTATCTGCAAACCACCTGGAAAATAATCTTTTGCTTTTATTTTGGACATTTATACTTGATTTATATTTCTTTAAAACTTTTAACCGAAGCTACTTTTCACTCAAAGGTAGAGTCTGTGTCAAACTCAAAGTGTCAGGGAAGAAGGAGCCAACCTCTGCATTTAAACGAAAGTAAGCATCGTGGTTTTGTTGTGAGAGTCATTCATTCTTAGTTGTAAAAGATATTCCAATTAATTCTTCTTCTTCAGTCTGGAACATGTATGCCTGTGTGTGTATGTGTGTGTCTGTTTAAAAATTGCAGGAAGCTGCTGGTCAAATTTTGTGTACTCTTAAGATTTAGGTAACAGATGTCAGATGGCATCGATAACATATAACTGTGTTTTTAAAGCAGACTTGTCTATTTTTTAAACAGAACAAAATACAATTCTTACTTCTTATCAGAATTACTTACATAAATAATTTTGTTTTACATATTCATTATAGTCTCCAACTACAAGTGGGTTTCATAAAGTTCATGGAAAATGGAATTAAAAGCTAACGGAACTTTACCACAAACTGTTTGAGACCTTCTGTAAACAAAACTTCAACATCAATTTAAAAATAAAACTCACCCTGCTAGATATTTTAAGTAACATTTTGATCAGCTAAGAGCCAATCCAAATATAAATCCATTTTCATTTTCCCATAATAAAAGTCGTCTGTTTTCCTCATTTTAAAGCCATCCTTCAGGAGAGATTATCTAAAGTCCAGGTCTATTTGGATAGTTGTCAACACTGAGACTCAGAATTGACTTGACAGTGAGCGGCAGCAGTAGTAAGGATGATTGTATGGTCAATTACCTTGAAGCTTGGGCTGCTTTCCTTGAGGTTGCTATAAGTAGTAGACTCAAGGTCAATGAGTAGTTTAAAACTAAAACATGACTAAGTTATCAAGAGGTCACGAGAGTGGGAGGAAGGTGGGAGGCAAAAAAAAAAAAAAAAAGAACCAACTAAAACATGACCAGTGCTTGAGTCATCAGAAACTCTGTAGGATTCTTCTAGCCGCTTCTTAAAGATGGTGCCATGCGTGTTACCCAGCATATTGTTCTCGTCCTCCTTTGAGAATTTGTAAGTACTATTAAAAAAATAATTGCTAAAGCCAGAAAAATATTGAACTAAGGCCTGTGTGTTATTTTCCCATTCTTTAATGGAGAAGGGATTTTAAAATTTGACAAAATGCTTAAAAGGAATTGTCTGTGAGAATTTATCACATAAAAGAGGAAGATTTTTGTACCTGATATGACAATAAAAATAAAATAAAAAGACCCAACAAATTTCAGACAAAAGTCAGACAAATATTGGAAGATCAATTATTTTCTTACGAGTCATAAGCAAGCAAACTTATAAGGATTGAATGCTGAACAAGGGTTTTATCATAAATGTATAAAATACACATTTTAACAAACTTGTGAAAATGTTTGGCTTTGTTTTTAATTAAATATTTAAAAATTATTCAAGTGCTCTTAGTTAACTATTTAAAAATATTTCAAGTGCTTTTGGTAAAAACTGTGAAGCGCGGTGCAAGTGACAAGCCTTTCAATACACCAGTCCCAGCATCCATAAACGGCTATTTGGCAAAACTCACTCTACAAAGCAACAAACGACAAAAAACACTTTCAACCCACTTCCTGCTGCTGACTGGGATCCTAGAAACAGATAACTAGAGCAAGGGACTAGAAACAATACAAGTTCTATTAAATAGATAACCAGCTATTTAAAAGAAAATAGTTCATTTCTAATAGACTGTTTAGAAATGATAGAGAAAATAGCTCTATACATGATATGAAAATAATCCTCAGCCACTTGACAAGTTATAAGAAATATGATTCACCCTATCTATATGATATGTTGATACTAAAGTAAAAGTGACGCCTTGCATTTCAGTTTAGAAGGATTGTATAGGAAAACCATTGAATACGTGGGAAGTATCAGAAGATGGAAGAAAGCATCTGCTGCTTTCAAAATAAACCTGGTTGATATTAACCATTTCAGGAGGAAATATGTGACCAAGACCTGGTGGTGAACCACGAGTAAGGACAGTTGAAGAAGAATCAATGCATTTGAACATGGTGCGGGGGAAGGGTCCTGAACACACCATTAGCTGCAGAACAATGAACTGATCTGTTTTGGGGGAAAGAGAGCCAGACAGTTACCTAGCAGCAAGAATGGTTCGACACTGTATCATGTACTTTGGCCATATCATCAGGAGGTCCCAGTTCTGAGAAGGAAGGACGTCATAATTGACAAATACAGGGGCAAGAAGAATAATGAAGACCCCAGGAGGGTGGATGACACAATGGCGGCAGCAAAGCCCTCAAGCAGAGCCAACGTTGGAAGGATGGCCCACATGCAGCGGTGCTTTGCTCTGTTAAGTATACAAGTCGCTGTGAGTCAGCACCAACCTGACGGCACCTAACAACTGCAGTATGTGTTACCTCATACACAGAAGCATCAGTTAAAATTGATCAAATAATTGTGCGGGCAAAGTATCTAACATTGGTGACACCTAAGAAATGTAATTGGGGTTTTAAAAAAAAATCTCATTTTACCTCCTCGGTGACTTGATAGTTTGTTTTTTAACCTGTATTGCTTTTGTACATTTTTTAAAGTGAGAATTTGCTTGATAACTAAAAATAATGATAGTTAGTGGTTAAATCAATACTTGTGGCAGGCCCTGTACAAATCCTTCATGTTATCAGTCTTCTTCCTGACAACTCTGTGCGCCCCATTGTCCATCAGTCAATTCCGATTCATATCAGTGCTCTGGGACCAAATAGAAGGCTATACATTCTGACCAATGTGGATATTCTCATCTGTCTTCTACTGAGAATCTGGTGGATTGACCTGCTAACCTTGGGTTCATTCACATACAAAGCCGCTGTTCTGAACATTATTCAACCCCTTTGTATATTTGTGATATGAATAAACAAGATTTTGATCCCTGACTTCCATTCGTCCACATTCCTTTAAAATGTTTTTATGGTTATAATAATCTTTGTGTCCGTTCCTTCAGATGATTACCAAGTGTGAACATGCTATGTGCTCTGGGAGGTAGCCATGAGTGGACAGACAGGCATCCCTCTCCTGACGAACACTCTGCTCTAGCAGGTGCAGAGTGAGGGCTGGAATAAGGACAAACGTAGGATGTACCCGCTGATGAGATGTGATGTGCAGCAAGCAAGGCAGAGAAGGAAGAAAAGGGGTAAAGCCCCGCAGAAGGGGGTCCCCTTGGGAAGGAGAACGTTGTGTAGGTGCTTAGTAATTATCAGATGGAGGCGCTACGTACATCTATCTCCCCTCATTTAGCCCTTTAACAATTGTGGAGACGTTCCACTCCAATACATGGCAACCCCCCTGCTCCAGAGTAGAACTGTGCTCCAGATGGTTTTAACTCGATGATTTTCAGAAGCAGATGTTCTTGAGTTTCTTCCAAGACTCCTGCGGGTAGACTTGAACCTCTACCATCTTGGTTAGGTCTGAAACAGGCTTACTCTCTGGATCACCTAGGGATTTCTGTTCCTTATCACAACCCACATATTTATTTTTCTTTTTTAATTTCTATTTTTCCTTTTTGAGGCGCACTTTTTAAAAATGAAAAACTTGACACGATTGCTCTGAAATGGCTGCAGCATCTTGTTTCCTTATTGTCAAGATGTGTACTTGGCTAAAAGCCAAAAACACTGTTGAAGATTTCACTCAGCTGTGTGCTTCCTGGATCATGTGTGCTAAGCTCCTCAGGAATTGTTGTCTGTGGCATTGAACACTCAGCAGCTGCCCCTGGGAATGTCAATGTGATTCTCTGGACTGCTCCTGAGAGCCGGTGACATTTTCCTCTCCAGGCAGTTGGAGGAGTTCAATGGCAATAGGCTACTGATTAAAAAATGACTCAAGTAAGTTCAGTGTGGACTTAGGTACCCGTTTTTCTTGTATTTTTTTCTGAAATACAGTTCTGTGTTAAATTGTCATTATAATTAAATTATGTATATGTTTATAATGTTCGCTTTAAAATAGCTCCTATCTGAAGTTTCCTGTTGGTAAGCTATTTCTGAATGTCATATTGGTGTGTGTATTAGGTTGATGTGAATGTATTTGTATAAAAGCAGTTTAATTATGGCAAAAAAAGGAAACTCTTAGTCAAGTTAAGAATTAATTTATCATCTGTACTATTTTAAAGATGTAACCAGAAATTTAAAAGTCACAGTTATAAGAGAATAACATTTTAAGCTACTTGAAATCTCTGGAAATTACTCTTTTAAAATGAAAAGCATAAATCATAGTAAGAGTTTCACAAAGCTATTTTAGTGTTAAATAACACAGAAGTATATTTACACAGTGGTCTGAAAATTGGAGGTCTGCATTTTATGACTTATCATTAATTTTAAAGTAAATGTGTTAGCAGAAATAGTCTAGAAAGAAAAAACCCTGCTTCAGCAAAGAGAGTGTTGTGAGTTCCTTTCCAGCTCTATTGCACTGTTTACTAATGAAAGGATTCGTTGTCTTTCCCACATGCCCAGAAGAGACAGCACAAGCAGTCCAATGGTTGCGAGCTATTTAAAATGATCTAATGAACTAAATATATTTCCACACCACTATTGTTAGGTGGCTTTATTTCAAGGTTAAGTAGGAGGCATTTATCCAACTGGCCTGAGAGATGAGAGTTTAACCTTCTGAAGAATTTTCCTGTGTGTTCTGTGAATTTCTTTGTAAGAGTGGGGTCTTAACATTGAGGGGCTTTATTCCCTAAAACCACCAGCCCTACTGTTTTCTGTAAACATATAAATGATGCCTTTATTAAAAAAGGGACTTAAGAGTATGCTTTCTTTACATTAAATGGTCATGCTAAGTAGTAACTCTATTTATATATTATTTAATGATTATATTTTAGCTGAAACATTTAGAGGAATTTACGGTGCTTTTTATACAGTAATTTTTCTAAGCTCATAGAATTTTTATAAAACTAACATGCAATGATAAACAGTTAAGAACTTCCCAACTAGAACAATAGTCCATTTCCTCTTTAAGCCTGTTTGACATCCTTGTTGATTGACAGGGTCTCCAACTGTTTTTGAAATGATTTGTCTTAAAACATTTCAGAGTAATGCTGCATAGAAAAAGAGATATCTTTTAAACTCTGTGAGATGAGTTTTGTAATATAAAAAATAACAGTAAAAGACTCTCCTCCTCCATTTACCCTTTCTGCCCATATCCAAGTGCAGCATCTGGAATAATGATTGCGAGTAAACTTGAATGTATTGGGGACAGCAGAGTAAATCAGTTCCCTTTGTCCCTCTGGCCTCTGACTTACTTAGATTGGGAAATAACACCCCCCCACCCCCACCCACACCCACACCCACAGCGCTGCAGCTAAGAACCTCAGATAGAGGTAACCGGTCCTTACCAGATCATGAAAACAGCCCTTTATGAGTTTTACCAGTAGCATGGTGGGTATGGGCTTCTTTCTTTCTTTTTCTTTTCTTTTTTTTTCTTCTTTCTTTGGCAACAGATTACATACTGGGATCTGACGTGAAAGGTTCTGATTTTTTTTGTTTTTTTTTTTAAGAAAATTTAAACTCTCCCCCAGTTTATGTAACGAGCATTGCACTGTAAGCTTTTTCTTCAGGATATAATTCAGTCCTGCAGGGAATTCCTGCTCTGATGTTGGAGCACTTGATTGAAAGATTCATCTTCTTCCTTTTCAAGGTGAGTCGAGATCTATGTTTAATACCAAAAAAAAGCAAGGAGCTTCTAGCTCACAAATTATGACAGATCACACCACTATGTAGATATATTAAGCAATTCACAGCACAAGCACAACTATTTTTTTAAGATCAGTATACTTTATTTAAAAATTAGTTTGTGCTGTTTACCAAGTTTTCAATCTTCCTAGATAAAGTATTAAAACTTGGTCCAATGGACAAGGACATTGCACTTCTTAATGTTTACACTCTTATGTTTATCTATAAACATTTATTTGTTAATATTTGAAAGAATCTACAATCCAATTTGGGTTACTGTAAAACCTTTATTATATACTTAAGCTATTTGTTTAGGATTTTTAATTTGCAGCATGATTGAAGATAATGATAAAGATCAATACAGTGAGATTTCGTTGTCATAGGTAATCTGTCACACTTAAGTCAATATGTTTTCTAGTGTTTAATTGCTAACTCCCTATTGCTTTACAGATGTATTAGTTTATTTAATTTTAATCTGAAATGCATACTTTTGGTTAGTTTGACTTTGCCCATATTGTTCCTGCAATGTATAGTTTTTATATGCTCATATTAAAAAAATGTTTTTAACTGATAAGGGTGCTGTTGTTCCTGGGGAGGGTAGAGTGTGTTAATTCTACATAATAATCTTGAATTTTATCATGTAGTTTAAACTAGTGTAGCATTTGGTAGCAGATTATAGATAAGCCAATGGTAATGCGGTGGGGGCTTGTAAGAAGCATTGAGGCATTTAAGGCTATCACAACTAACAGTAATTATTTTCTTATATGATGCTTCTTATTTACATTAAATGATGAATTATTCTGGAAAAATTAACTGAAAGGTTTAATATATAAAGTAGGAAATTTCATAAATAATTATAAGTGGCATAAATTCTCTAGAATAGATTTCATACTGACATGATTTTTTAAAAAGATTTAACGTACTCTTTTATCCTTTTCTATGGTTCTAAATCAATAATATCTTTTGACTCCAAAAGAACATATTTACTTCAGTATTGGTTCATAAGATGACCACAATAAAATATTTTATGACTTACTTTATGTAAAGAGACCAATAAACTTTTGGACCACGAGAGAAAAATATGTGACAAATTTTTCATTCGCCAAAAGTTATTAAACCCAAACCATAAATTAAATAAATAACCATCAGCTAATGAGTTTCTCAGGAGAAATATCATAACTGTTGGGGAGGCACTTGGACAGAGTGCACATGGGCGAGCTCAGGAGGAACATCAGAATAACAAGTGGAGACGGACTTGAACAGAATGCACTCAAATAACTGCAATTTGCCTCCGAAGCTACAGCCGCCGCCCTGATTGTTTACATGTTTAGGCTGTGTGTGCATGAGTGTACGTGAGGTTGGCTTGCTCAGGGAGTTCATCCATCACAGTGCTCTGGCCAGCGTTCACTGCCCAGTATTTGGCTAAGACTTCCAAGTAGCCTCGCTTTACCCTTCTAGCTGCCTTTTCATTTACCAATTAACCTATGGTTTTATAACTTTTAATTAGACTTTACTGTAATCTAAATGTTTTATAAATAATCATCCCTATTTATGTAAAATGTGCACATTTGATATTTATAAAGTACTTTATTGAACTAACATAGGATGGGTTTACTGTTAGGCTGGCTACAGTTAAACTTTCATAAAACACTGCTATCCTGTCAGAGACTTTGTGATTCACACTTTCCTTCTGGCTGTAGTTCAGTAGGTCAACAATAATTATAAATAAAGCAGAATATATTAGGACAGTTCAAGAAACCAGTTCCCTGTTTCTCTCTGACCTCTAACTTACCAGGATTGAGAAATAGGATAGGGGATAGAGAAGAAAAAGGAAAGAAATGTATTGCTGAGTCTTTAAGATACAAAGGGCACACTATCAGACCATGAATCATCAGTCTTCACTTTATTCATCACTCAAGATCTTTATATTTTCTGTGTAGTGTACCCTTTTCAGAGATAACTGAGTCACAGAGACACAATTAAGTAGAGAATTGAGCCTAATTTTGTTTAAACCGTGAGTTTAAAACTCAGACATTAATCACTGCAAAATGTACATCATCTTGACTTTTATATGGAAAAAGTAAGAATTTTAGCCTTCTTCTCTAGGGTCAAAGGTCAAGGGTGGTCCTAGATCATCCTATTTCAATCAGTAGGACTCTAAGGGAAACATTTCAAAGCGGTAGTAACTCCTGCTTATAACCCCCTGAAAGGCAGGCTTTATTTCTACAAGGATTTATAGTACAATATAAGAGCTGGGGATCCATATATTAATAGATCAGAAAATTGTGGTAACATCAAGAATACAAAAGTTTAGAGTTATTCCAGTTTTGTGTATTCGAAACTTGTTTGTATAACCTTTGAGTTCTGTGAGGATACCTGAGAGACAAAGTGAGCATGCCTGACGTGGGGAGGGCTGTTTCTCTTCCCCTTTTCCCATTTTTCCCGAGAGAGCTTCGATTTAAATGTCTTTAGATATTGAGCTTATGCATGAACTTTTTCAATGAAAAGGAGAATATTGTCCTGAAAGAGCATCAATAAAGCTGTTAATTTAATGATCTTCTGTTTCTAAATGATAAATCACAGCCAGATTTCTAAGACTGATTGCACCCACTCAGGCTAGTTTGGATTCAAATCCACATCTTTTTAATGCCTAAATAACTGTGATTTTAGTTTGAGTATGTTGTAAGATAAAATTATGAAAATAAATGTAGTTTAAATTTGAAAGCTAATATTTCTCATTTTTTATTAACCTGTTGTTTACCCATCTCAGAATTTGGGCTGCACTGGGATGCTCTGTTTGTTAAATAAGAAACACTTTTGTGCAGTAGCTTAACATAGTAGCTCTGGCGGTGTAGAGGGTATGTGTCATGCTGACAACCGCAAGCTTGATAGTTCGAATCAACCAGCTGACCTAAAGGAAAAAGATAAGACTTTCTCTTCCTGTCCAGTGACAGGCTCAGAAGCCCACAGGAGACATTGACCCTGTCCTACAGGGTGACCATGAGTTGACATCAACTCAATATCAGTGAATTTTGAGTTTACCCTGAACACCTGAACATAAGTAACAGTCTACAGAACACAGAATACCCAGAGTGACATTCTCTACTCAGCCATCATAGAGACTGTTTAAAGAGCATGTTGCAATAACATTTTAAGGTGCTTTGCAATTATAATTTTCAAAAGAATGAATGAAAAATGAGATCTGTCTTCTGGTTTTATTTCCTGTGGATGAGCAGAAGGAATCATTGTGGATAAAATAGAAATTTTAGCTATCTGATTATTGGTCGCAAGATATCATTCAAGTCATGGCCCTTGTTTATGGCACGAGAATCCCTGGAAATCTGAAACTTTGCAAGTTTCATAGTTCACATCCCAGGAACTTTTACCTCTGGGCCATGGCTTTTCTGGGTGGAGTTTTCCTGGGAACACAGCTTTATCCACACACGAGAATAATTAGAGGTTGTTTGGGAATTTGTTTTGGTGTCTTGGACTCTTGAACAGACTTCGTATAGCTTAACCTACATCAGCCTTGGCAAAAAGCCTCAGTCACTTCCTACCATTGTGGAAGGGCACATGCTAAAAAGATCACACTAGAAACAACCTGTGGATTTGACAACAAAGAGGTAGCTCTTATCTGCCATCTCCTTTCAAAGACAAGCCAAGGGAAGCAGAACCTTTTGCAAATTCTACTAAACAAGTAGCATGAGAAATATTTCCTATGAATAGAAAGCAGTGGATCTACTTATATGATCAAGAAAGGAATGTGAGTAGTGACTTCTTTAAACATGCTTTAAAATGTTTTTTCTACCTTTATTTTTCAAGTCTCAATAATGAATTTTCTTTTCTATGCCTGTGATTACCCTAAGGTTAAGCACTTTATACAGACAGTAAATGATAGATTTAAATGTCTTAGTAATACCATATGTGATTAGCAATTTCTAAACAATATTTTTTTCCTCAAAACTGGATTGGGAAATAAATGACCTATTTTAATGTGTAGTGATATGTTTATTAAGAAAACCAATACATAAAATTTTCATGCATTCCAAAACTTAATGAGAGGGAATGGTAAAGACAACAATAATATTTGTCTAAAGGTGAAAAACGGGTGGAAGAGTTGTTGAGTAGAATGTGCGATGTAACCTAAGTTTTTCTCTAAGGTACTCTGCGTGAGTCTCGGGTGAATAAAGTTAATTATAATTTTTTAGTATGAAAACTAATAATACAGTATGATTATGACAGCATACCTAATGACTCATGGTGACAATGTATTGAAAGATGACAAATGAATCCAAATAACATCAATTATCATGATAATAAAAGTTATAAAGTTAAACAAGTAGCCAAGCTAAAATTTACTCTCCCTTTTTGGCTCAAAAATATCAGTCCATGGATGCAGAAATGTTAGATTATTAATTGTAATGTTGACTGCTTATTTATAAAGCATAGGGAAACCTTAGATTAGTAACTTTCTGACCCAATAATTCAACAGACTGAATTGCTCAACATTTCAGTTTTCTGATGAGCTTAAACCCACAGCAGAGTGATGTGTGCACCGTAGTGTTGCTGTGTCCAGTTCAAAGTAGACCAAGCCCCAGCTTGTTGTTGCACAACAGCGATGGGGACAGGGTCCACGGGTGTCATTGGAGTATGTTTTCTGGTGAGAGAGGGAAATATTGAAAAATAAGTGCTGCCCCCTGTTTTTACAGTGAACACTCTCAGGACTCTGTGGCCCTTGCAGAAACCCCTGTCGTGTGTTGGCCTGCTGAACTAAAAGAGACCGATTCTGGACAAGGTAAGGTAAATTCATCACTAGGTTTTCCTTATGCAGTGAAAAACCCACCCCAACCCAACCCAAACCAAGCCAAACTCACTGCCATCAATTTGATTTTGACTTATAAAGACCTGGAAGGAACTGTCCCTATGGGTTTCCTTGACTGAAACTCTTTACAGCAGTAGAAGCCCCATCTTTCTTTTATGGAGCGGCTGGTGGTTTTGAACAGTTGGACCTTGCAGTTAGCAACCCAACTCATACCCACCATGCCACCAGGCCTCCTGGTGAATAGAAAGAGATCAACATATACCCTTAAAGCTATTTTTAAATGATAAAATTATCATTTTAAACATAGTTTATTTTGTTCTCTGTTAGAGTGGCAGAGGAAATGAATGCTGATCTTTTTTTTTAAACATTTTATTCGGGGCTGAATGCTGATCTTTTATTGATTATATAAAACATAAAATATATTTCCAAAAGATAAAAATTAAACAGAGGTTTGTTTTTGTTTTCTCATAGATTCATGACATCACTAAAACTGACATTGGGTATAAGTTGTTCCATTTTCTAAATGGTTCAACTAAATCATAGGTTTCTAACAGATTCTTTGAGAGCATACTAATAATAAGGAATTAATGTTTCAGGACATAGCATGGAGGTCAAGTTATGAATCCATGTCTGAAGGTTGCTGTTATTGTTAGGTGACAAAGCCGGTTCCATCTAATGGAAACTGCATACACAACAGCTATTGTCATCGTGCACTGAGTGTGCCGTGGTGGTGATGGCGGCGGTGATTGTTCTGTATTTTCTAGGATGGTTAGCTGTATGCCTAGCCTTCAACTGCTACATTCCAGTTGCTCCTCCCCAAAGAACTCCACACATTGCCAAATGTCCCTTGGTGGGGTGATTGTATTTTTAAGTGCCTTCAAATTGGTTCTTACTTATAACTATCCTCAAAATTGTGCTATATTTTCCACCATTGCCAGTCATCATATCAATCCATCTCATTGAGGATCTTGCTTTATTTTCTCACCATACCCTTTACCAAAAGTAATATTTTTATCTAGGGATTGGTCTCTATGGATAATATGTCCAAAGCTCTTAAGACCAAGTCTCACCATTTTCACAGCTCAGAAGCAGTGGGAATCCTTGCTCCAAGACAAACAGGGTTTTTCCCCCAAGCAGGCTACGTCATATTCCATATTCTTTCTTTTATTCCATATTCTTTGCCAACACAGTAAATCAAACACAGCTGTCCTTCATTGGCTTCCTTACACATTGTCTAGCTTGCATAGATATGAGGCAAGTGAAATATTATGATTCATGCCGAGTATACCTTAGTCCCAAAAGTGGTATCTTTGTCTTTTGCACAGCATTTAACTAAAGAATATATCATTTGACTCTTTGACTGCTGCTTCCAGGCACAGTAATTAAGGGTCCTAGGACACTGCAATTCTAAACAACATAAATATTTTAACAACTCATGATATTGCTTATAAATCTTATAATTTACCATTAGATTTGTAAATCTAATAAATCTCAAATTTTATCAGGATTTTTGTTTCATATTCTGAGTAGTAATTCATACTAAGACCTATATATGTTTTTATCTCCATCAATAAGTGCTGCAGATCTTTACTCTTAGCAAGCAAGTTTGCGTCATCTGAATACTGCATTTGTTAATGAATCTATCCTAATGCCTCATTACTCTTCATATAGTCTAGCTTATGGAATTCTTTGATCAGCATACAGAATGAATAAATATGATGAAAAGTTACAACCTAGACACACATCTTTGCTGATTTTAAACCGCACTGGATCCCCTAGTTCTGTTGCTACAACAGCCTCTTGCTTTGTGCACAGGTTCCCGATAAGCACAATTAAGCGCACTCGGATTCCTATTCTTCATGTAATTTATTATAATCCCAAAGTGGAATATCTTTGCATAAGAAGACATTTTTTGGTTATTCTCTGGTTTCAGTCAAGACCGGTTAATAGGCAGCAATAACTGATAAATACCTCATTCTACATTATTTCCTGAATCCATCTTGAATTCCTAGCAGTCTTCTATTGTTGTATTTCTACAATTGCTTTTGAGTTATCTTCAGCATAATTTTATTTCATGTACTATTACTTATATTGCTCAATATTTGCTACAAGTCATAGATAATCTTTCTCTGGAATAGATATGAATATTGATCTTCTAGAGTCAGTTGTTGAGGTAGCTGTCTCTCAAATTTCTTAGCATAGACAAGAGATGCTTACAGTTTTGTTTTCATTGGTAAACATATTCCCATTGGTATTTTGTCAATTCCTAGAGTCTTGCATTTTGCAAACACCTTCAGCACAGTGTGAACCTTTCCCTTCGTTGTAGGTCCTATGCTACTCCTGAAATGATCAGACATCAAGTAGTACCTTTTGGTATAGAGCCGTAGTGAATCTATGTAGTCTTCCACCTTCTTTTGTTGCTTTTTACACCATTGTCTTTCCCCCAGTTGTTTGTTGTTAGATGCTGTTGGGTTGGTTCCAGCTGATAGCGGCTCCATGTGTAAAAGAACAAAACCATGGCTTTCCCTGTACTATCTTGGCCTTTGTTCTCTTTGAGTCCATTGTTGCGGTCGTCATGTCAACCGTCTTGTGGACGGTCTTCCTATTTTTCACTGGCACTAAATTACCAAGCAGGATTTGGTCTCTCCTGGTAATAGGCTCAAAAAACTGTGCCCATGGAATTCTTCGAAATTGCAACTTGAGGCTTGGGTTTTTTTTCTTCAATTCTTTGATCCTAGAATGCTGAACGTGTTCTTCCTTTTTGATTTTATTACTCTAGGTACATTTTGTTATAATGCATTCTATTGTCTTCTCATGTTCCCCTTTGACATTTTTCGTTCAGCTCTTTTGCTTCGTTAGTTCTTTCTTTTATTTTGATAGTCTATGTTCAGTGCCTCTTCTGACACCCATTTTGAATTTCCTTTCTTGTCTTTTTCAATGACCTCTTGCCTTCTTCGTGTACAATGAGGCCTTCTCACAACGTGTCTAGCCTTTGGTCATTAGTAACCAATGCATCAAATTTATTATTGAGATTTTCTCTAAATGGGGGTAGAAGTATTCAAAGTTGTACTTTGGTTTTCATGGAATTGTTTTAACTTTCTTCTGCTTCAGCTTGTGCTTGCACATGAGCTGTGTCTCTGTGCTTCATAGCAAGCCACTGGTCTTCTTCGGACAGATTGTTTCCATGGCCTCTTTCTACAAATGGAGTTGACTTTACCACTGTGATTTCCATCTCATGTGGTCCATTGGTTCAAATGCCACAGCCGGCCCATCAATAATTCCACCCTTATGCCTTTACAACAATAAAAGCTACTCCTGTGTTTGTGTATAGAAGTAGCTTTTCCCATTTATCAAGAGGTTGGTGTTATTACTGATCTCAGTCAGATGGTGCAATAAGCAGACAACCTACACAGACCCTCTACAAGAAAGACATGGGACTAGATGATAAAATGGGAGCAGTGACCCTCAGAGGAAATAGTAGAGATGGATTAGATATCTGCTAAGAGAAAAGCTGAACTAAAGTGACCCCAGAAGAGCAATGCAGGTGAATTGTCAGCTAGTCTGACAAGCCACAGCCATCTTGAGTTTTTGCAAAGAACAGTCTGTTTAGCTAACATCCTGGAACACCACTGGGTGGCAGCAAAGAAGATACTTAGTTATTTTCCTGCTGTTCTTTGTCTGCTTTCCCTTACTAGATTGTTGTTGCTGCTGCAGTTTCAATTTTCTTGTCCCAACCAACAGAAAACAACAACAAATCGACAGCTCCGTCCTGTACCTCCTGTAGGCCCACCAACTGTGCAAGCGTCGCCACTGCCCTGCCTGAACGTGACTAGCCAGCAGGCAACAGCACTCGGGTCTATCCTCCCCCGTGCGACCTAAGCAGAGAGCTGTGCACACATGCACCTTCTCTGTCACATCCACCAGGAACCAGGCGATGAGTGTGTACAGATGCACCAACACACAATCATCTTTCAAATACAATGGCTACACCACAACAATGCTTCTGGGACAACAATTTTGGTTCTCTTGAAGAAAGAAGTCAGAGTGGTCAAACAAGTGACCAAGACATAAAGACAAATTCTCTTTTGAGGAACAAATGACAATAAAATAGCCTGATACGGAGTTTAAAAGAATCTTTAGTTCTCTCATAAGATCTAGAGAAAGATGGAAAGGCTACAGAAGAGGTCAAGGGAAATACAGAAAAAATAAAACTCAGGAAAGTACTATAAGAACAAGCTAGCAAAGTAGATGAAAAAAGTAGAAATCATACAAAACAGGAAAAGAAAACCAGGAGATTTATACTATTTCTGAAATAGATTATATACTGAAAGGATAAAGGAATAGAATTGAATCAGTGGAAAGCTGAATTAGTAACCCTGAAGATAAATCTCTCCTTACTAACCTGCTAGAGATACAATCAGAAAAGAAAACACCCCAGATATCCGGATGAATGTTTAGAATTAGATGGCATACTCTCAGGAGGAATGACTTAGGTGTCATAGGAATTTCAGAGCCGAAGGAAGCAAAAATTTTAAAGCAGAGAGGAAATTGTTGAAGAGGTATTGAAGAAAAATCCCTTGATATCATGATGTCAAGAAGATAGGCGCTTAAGAAGCTGAATAAACCTCAAACAGAAGAGATCTCAAAATAAGACCCCTACAACATGCCATAATCACAATCTCCAAATTCAAAGACATTGGGAGAATTCTGAGAGCAGGGCAGTATAAATGAAAAGGTACCTATGAAGGCAAACCAGTGTAACTAAGCTCAGATTTTCTCAACAGGAGGCAATGAAATGATCACTCGCCTGCCATAGAATCCTTCCAATGTGCATTGACCCTATAGGACAGGCTAGAACGGTCCTTGTGGGCTCCCAAGGGCGTGATTCTTTATGGGAGTAGAATGCCCGACTTTCTCCCAAGTAGCATCTGGTGGTTTCAATCTGCTGATGTTTTCCAGTCAGCAGCCCAAGGTTGCTCTTAAATGGAATGATAGAAAAGGAAAAAGAACTAAAAATCTCCCAACCAAAACTTATATAACCAGTAAAACTAGCCCTCAAATACAAGATATGCCAGTTCTAGATAAATAGAAATGAAAAGAAGTTGTAAAACCCAGATTAAACTTACAAGAAACCCTAAAGGGAGTTCTTCAGACAAAAACTCTGACAACAGCAGACAGCAATTTGATAATTACATACATGCAACACCCTGAAGTCAACCCAGATACAGGAATATCCAAAGTACAACAAACCTGCCCTGCTGCCAACAGGGAACCAGAAACATCAATGTGCAATGAAGACAATTACACAGTAAAAAAGAGGGAAGAGAGTAGCTGTCGAATTTCCAAATGCAAGTAGATTTCATGTCAATGAAGGGTGAGACAATATACAAAACCCCACAGCTATTTAGTAGATTCTGACTCATCACCACCTGTAGGACAGAGCAGAAGTGCCAATAGAATTTCCACCTCGATAATTCTGAAGAAAGCAGACTTTCTCCCCCTCTTTTCCTGTGGAGCAGCGTTTTGGCTACACCGAGCAGCCTCTGGTTGGCAGCCAAACACTCTGCAGTATATCACCAGAACTATTTTCCATCTCTTTAGTCACCATTTATGTTGTTGAAAATATGGTTTGCAATTAATAAGTTGTAAGTCTTTCAAACTTCTTTTTTCAAGATGGTATTTGTCATCTTTTCTCTCACAAACGTCGTACTTACCAACTACCAATGCTTAGTTGTTTCCAACTGTCACATTCCAATCATCAGTATTCATTAATGTATCTTAATGGCATGTCTCTTCAATTTCAGACTTCAAAAGTTGTTAAAATCTTCAATTTCCTAATCTTGACATTTATGGTTTGTGCTGGATTCATGTTTACTCTGATCCTTTTATAAAGTCGTGTTGTGTTAGAACTTGAATGAAAAACAATTCACGTGCTTGATTTAAAAACCCCTGATCTTGTGTTAGCATCTCATTTTACACATGAAGAAATTCAGAGATGTTAAACAGTGGCTTGTCTGTGACCCATTTGACAAGAGTGACAAATCAGTTTTTGGTACACCCTCAAAGAGCCTAGTCTGGAACACCTTAGTTTAGTTCTCTTTATTTTGATTGTTATCTGAAGTATAGCTTGCAATCAGGAGGCATATATGAAATGGACATACATTAAAGTGTTTCCAGAAAAACTCTCTGACCATAACTGTTGGTTCAAAGTATGGAACCAGAATGGTATTCCGTATTTAGAAATGTAGTGGCTATTTATAAGTATAGGCCCCAAAATAATATTAAGGCGTGTTATGCAGGAAATTTAATTTAATTATATAGAGCTCTTCAGGTGGTTTACAAACCACCTGAAAGAACTTCTTTCATTGCAGTGTGTCAACCAAGATCAAGGTCATAAAGGTAGCCTGTGTTAGATGATTTCAACAGGTAGGATGAGTTCTTCTCCCCACTCTACCCCCAAACAATTAATAAAAAGTTCAACCCTACTTGCCCAGTGATATACAAAAGCCCATAGGAAAAACAGATATTCTGTTTAGATTAGTTTTCCATTTATATTGTAAAAAGCGGGGCTGATGAAATGTGTTTAGCTTTTCACGTTGGCCTCTGAAGAAACTAGTTTATTGTGTCCTATATTTTATGGTTAAAGTATTCTAGATAGAAGGGAACAAACATGATTCTCACTCAGTAAGAAAGCATTTGGAGAACATTTCTTATGTTTTCTATTTCCATTAGATGGTAGTCAATCCAATACTATTGTGAAAAGGCAAGGTTGCTCATCACTTAGAAATAAACTAATTGGACTGATATTTCTATCTCAATAAAATTGTGAAGGGAAAATATTTTGGACAGCACATCAAAGTATAATGTATTTTGTTTCCCTTATACTTTTGACAAACGTCTTCTCCATAGCATGCACTCTCTTGGCATCTGTGCTTCTGCTGGCCATAGATATTTTAAAGTAGAAAGTATTTATTTGTAGGCTTTAAAGCACATTATGACCATTTATAAATGCCAGGTCAGCCCTATTAAGTTAAAACTAAATGTCATAACCAAAGTAGCTCAAATGATTACACTTTCAAATGTTGGTCACAAGTAACAGATAATTACCAATTTTATAACAGCAAGATCCACTCATTCTATAATTTGTTTTCTTGATGTAATAAATACATGTTCTCTTATGTAAAGATATAAAGCATGAAGATTGACTAGTTGAATCACATCTACTTACATTGTGACAACCCATGAATCAACTGCACATGATAAAAATGAATAATATTCAAGTTTAATATTTAAACCAATCAGAAAACAGGGCTAGCATTAAAATTATGCACACTTGATATTATACCTTTTTTAATGCTCTATGGTTATGATATATCCCAAATCAGCTATTAGCAATTAAGTTGACATTAAAGCACGGGTCTTCAAAACTGCTTATTGTTCTGAATAAGTTTTTATGACATAGACACAATTTGAACATAAACTTAGAATTCACAATAATGAGATTTTCCTTTTACTATGATTATAATTTTGCTGACAGGGAAAATGCTTGTCTCAGTTTTAATTTCCACAGCTTACCACTGGTTTTGCTTTTAACAGGTAGTTTACAAATGATTGGAGGATTTGATTTTTTCTAAGAATCATCATCTGTGCAGTCTGTATCTTGCTGTTTACTCCCAAAGAAGGTATAATAAAAAAAAATAACCTATCAGCATACTTGCTTCGCCTTTAGACTGAGGAGATATCAGGCCACTGATACTTGATTTCAGGAACCACCAGGCCTCACGGAGTCGACTCTGCTTGTTGGAGAAGCTAGCCGGAGGGGCGAGAGGTAGTTAACTGGGCAGGTCAGTCTGAGCAAAAGAGGCAGGAGGGTGAGTACTGTCAGCATGAGCCTACACAGATAAGATTGATCATGGCCCTCGTCCACAGAAAGAACAACCAGAAGAAGAAAATGTTGAAGAAACTATATGGCAATATACATTTTTCTGCCTCGGGCACATTATTAAGAGCAAGAAAAGGGAGAAGAATCTAAACAGCCATTTTGCTAAAGCAAAGGAAAGCATTGGTTTATTTATCACAGGCAAAAGGACCTCTTTCAATTGCATGTTTTCGTTGTACTTTGATCTTTTTGCACTGATATTTAAGTTTCTCTTTTATTATCTCTTTCTAGTGATAGAACCAGAGCTCTTGGAAAGCACTTGACTCGGACCTAAGAGTTTGAAAGAAGCTGTTACTGAACCTTTCCCGGTCCTCTGGAGGAAAACATGGGCTGTGACAGGAACTGTGGTCTCATCGCTGGCGCCGTCATTGGGGCTGTCCTGGCCGTGTTTGGGGGTGTTCTGATGCCAGTAGGAGACATGATTATTGAGAAGACCATTCAAAAGGTACAGTTCTCAGAAGGATATGACATCTGTCCTTTTGTTATTCGTTCTGATTCTTCCATTGTTCTCTCTTCTTTCGTATTTTCAGTTCCTAGTTTATATTTCATGATGGTCTCTAATTTTGTATCAACTTCTATAAGGCTAAATGATAGAGAAGGAAGCACCTGTGAAATGTCACAAGTATAATGTATCTTTCCTTAGATTGTTTTGATAGTTTAAATATAAATGCATAAACTTTGAAAAAGAATTAGTTAGAGGTTGGCACATTTGTTAAATTAATAGTTTTTTTATTATGTCCAAGGAGTATATTTGCATTCACTTTTTAAAACCATTTTTATCGTGTATTATTTTGTGTGGGTGCATTGATAAAAGCAGTAGCATTTGGGCTAGTGACTGGAAAGGGACGCTGCTTTAAATGAGCATTGTCATCTTTCACATTAGTAAAATATGACAGCGTTGTCATTTGGTGAAAACTGTTTTTTATTATAATAATCTATAATGTTCTCATGAATGTTTCCTATTTTTACAAATTTTTTGTCTCCTAGAAAACACTTTCATGTACACCATGTCCCAGTAATATGCTACACAATGACTTTAGTTTTAAATATAATTGTATTGATTCAATATACAGACATAACAAACTAGAATTCATCTTTTAACCTATTTCCTAATTAGCTTCCTACTCACTCAGATGAAACTATTTGATGGGAGAAGGAAGAATAGCATCATAGGTAGCAGATCTACTACAATTCTAACTCAAAGATCTAGGGGAAATAAAGCAAACTTACTCCTGTCAAGTTTATTATGACTCATGATCGCAAGTTTAAAAGTCTTCAGGAGCTTTGTAGGTATAATAAACAAAACCAAAAATTAATCAAGGTTGCCAGGACAAAAGACAAAAGGAAGGACAGGAGATGAAGTGAACTTGAGAGTGAATGCCCTGCCCAAAGGCACATTGGTTCATTTTTTAGGGCTCCATGTAGGACAAATAAAATAATATCTGAGTTCTAGCTTCAGCGCTCAGCTGACTGGTATGTCAGTGGCCTAAAGAAAGGGTTTGTAAGCATGCTCCACAATGGAGAACATGATGAATGAAGTTTTGACATGGGTGAGGCCTATTACTGGCTACCACTGCCAAGACCCTTATCTAACTTCTCCATTCATCTGTACTTGACATCTTGCTCTAAGTAGGATTAGAAACATAGGTCATTTTATTTGGCTGCAATATCACCTTAGCAAATCTATCTAATCATAACAAGAAGTTACTGCATTGTAATCTTTCTTTCCTTTGCTAAACATGCTACAGGTTTTAAAGTTCAAAGAAAATTTTCTTGCTGCAGTCTTTTGGGTTTTATCATAGTCTGCAATAAATTAGTAGCTCCTATGTTTGCATACTATATTTAGTCATTAAAAGTGTAGTCATTAAAATATATATTTATAGTCATTTCAAAAACTTTTATTGCTCATACATAATAGCTATTAATTTCATTTTAGTTGAAATATTTTAAATGAGATGTTTCATGTTTGAACTGAGAGAACATCATTATTATTCAATAGTATTCCTGCTTTGGGATTCTAAGTTTCCTGGCTATGTTTTATTGAGACAGTTGGTCAGATTTGGGTTTTATGGTTGTGTTATGAAGTTACAGTCACTCTGTACCCTTCTAGACCTATGAACTGGGATTCACAGCTGCATCTCCTACAAGAGAAAACAATATGACAGTATCTTAGCATCTTGATATGCATACTAAGCTCCTCTGATAGGAAAGCCCCTGAGTAGAAGGGTAACAGTAATACCCCCGTGCACAGCATTTTAGACTAAGGCCAATTTTCTGTTACAAAATCAATGATCAATATCTGAGTGTTGATCGTATAATTGTTGCATCTTCTTCAACTAAATTATTAAGTGCACACTCTCTTAGGTGACAGCCTAGACAATAAAATTAGTTTTAGTTGCTTAAATTTCCCTAGAAGTTAATAATAGCTATAAGTAAATATAAGTTTTGTGATATAAAATATGAGTTTATATAAAGACTAAAAAAGCCAAAATAAATGAACTCGGTGGCTATAAAAATTTAATGGGGAATAGCTATATCATAAGAAATACACAGAGATGAATCTCTAGAATTATAGAGCATATACTATGGAAAAATAAATACTATTTAGCAAAATAAATTTTACAGAACATCTGAGAAACGTCAAGAAGAAGATAAGACCTGAGTGGGAATTTGATGAAATATAGAACTTCTGAATGGCCAGAAAATACTGCAATGAATGTGTCAGGCAATTCGTAGTAGAAAAAAATGTGGACATTGGATTAAATGTTGTGAAAAGGGAGCAAAAAGGGAGAGACTGTGGCAAGAATCCTGGATTAGCAGGATAGATAATCAGTCTAGACTAGAACTATGGGGGTAGATTTAAGAAGCTTTGAATATCAGGTAGGAGAAACTATGATGTGCTCAGCAATATAATTTTTTAATAATTTTATTAGGAGATTTTACAGATATTATGACTGTGCATAATTCAATTGGATCAAGAATAATTGTACAATTGCTGCAACCATCATTTTCAAAAGACTTTATTTCCTCTTGAACTCTTTGGTGTCAGCACTCCTTTCTCCCCTCCCTCCCACCCTGCCCCCAGGAAGCCGTGTTAATGTACATAGCCATATTTTACACCATACAATGTATCCATTCACCTACAATTCTGTATTTGTTCCTCTATAGTGGGGTTATATAGTCATCATTGCTATCTGCTCCCCCCCACCCGCTTCCACCCCACCCCTCTTTCTTCCCATACCCTCAGGGAATTATTACTCCCGTTACTGTTTCTAAAGTGTTATCTATCTTGACTTTCATACATCAAGTAATATTAATTATACAAATGAAATATGAAGTATGAGGTATATAACAGAATCTACATATACCTATTTCTATCATCAGATAAGCAGCATTTTTTAAAGCCTGATGACGTAGTGGTTGAGTTGGTCTGCAGTTCTAAACTATCAGCTGCTTCTTGGAAAAAGACAGGACCTTTCCTACTCCCATAAACAATTAGTCTCAGAACTTGCAGGGGCACTTCTAGCCTGTCCAATAGGGTCACTAGTTGGGAGCACCAACTCAATAGCAGTGAGTAGGTGTAGTGAACAGCTTCATATATAAATATATACATACACACATTTCATGTAATATATGCACATTATAAATATATCGTGAATGTTTTATTGAACTATCTTATACAATCCAACATATCCACTCACGTACACCTCTGTGGTTGGAGCCCATCATCGAGTTGTACAGTCATCAATGCTACCAGCTCCCACTTCCCCTCCACCCCCTTTTCTGTATCCTCGGGGGACTGTTACTCCTGTTCCTGTCTCTGAAGAATTATCTATCTTGACGTTTGTGTACTGAACAATCTTAAGTGTTCAAATAAACATATGCAAAGTGAATGATGAATGATGTAAAATAAAAAGTGAGGGGATGAAATTTTAAAGAAGGAGAGGTTATTTCTGTGATTTCTCAGTGCCATTACCTCCCCTGGATTTTTTTTTTTTTTTTGTCTGCTCCCCGCGGCCCTTTGGTGAAGACAGCCAATTACCTTGCAGGCGCTTCTGGGTCTCCACTGCATATATGCCCAGTCACATCGAGTTGGTTGTGTTTTTGAACTTTTGATGCCTCTTCCCATCAAAACCTCATGATCACTGGCATGCTTCTTCCATTTGGGCTTTATTACTGCCCTGCTGGATGGTCGCTTGCTTAATTACAAGCCTTTAAGATCTCAGATACTATATATTTTGATAGCCCAGCACCATCTGCTTTCTTTACATATATTAATTCATTGGATTATCACCAACATTTATGAGTATGAGAACTTTCAATTTACTCATTTTGTAAGCACAAGGACGTAAATCAGCTTGCCAATTCACCATCTAAACCCAAACCAAAATCACTGCCAGGAGTCAATGCTGACTCCCAGTGACCAACTATGGGTTTCTGAGACTGTAACTGGTGAAAGGGGTAGAAAGCCCAGCCTTTCTCTCAACCACGAGGATCTCAGCCCAACTTGTAACCACTGCACCCCCTGGCTTCCCTGCCAATTCACGTGGCAGGTAGGAAAACGAGTCCATTTCTGAAGTCAGGCCACCCGAAGGCAGGCACAGGGTTGTGCTTCTCCAATAGAAAGAGTAGGAAACCGAGGAAAGTAAAGACAGAGAAGCTAGAAAAACTGTATGGGGCACATGGCCACAAACAAGGCAAATGGAAGACCTGCTCACAAAACGATCTTTTGCAAATTCTGTAACGAGGTGTAATGCTGATGAATATAGTGTAGTGAAATCAAGAAATCAAGCATCATACAGTAAGCAATGAGACAGGCAGCATAATGGCAGTTTTCCAAGAAGAACTACAGAATGAGGAGGCAGGAGTTAAAACAAACAAAGAAACATTATAAAACACACAGTTATTGTACCGAGAGAAACGTTTGCCTTACAAGATTGAAAGGCAAAGATGTTTTATAAGTAGTTTGATAAGAACACCAATTTGTGCTTCAAAGGTCAGGGCGCAAATAGAAGTGATCCTTGCTCCAGAGGTTGACAGAAAACTGGATGGTAGATTCCTTCCCAGAGGGTTTGAAAGTGGGGAGAAAAGGGAAGCAGGTGAGAGGAAGACAATAGCACGGGCAGAAAGGGAATGGTTTTGTAGGAAAAAAAACCTGAAAACGAAAGAGTAACTTCTTAGACGTTAACAAGAGAGCAGCACTCAAAGGGATGAGAGAATGAAATGTTCTCAAGCGGATGAAGGTTTTTTCAATGAGAGTCAGAAGCCTGTGGCACTTCTTAGTTCTAAACTGGGACACTCATACTATCCCTTGGAGTGATCTAAAATAGATCAGATAGTGTATTTCTCACATGATGGTTGATGGAGGCCCAGAAAGTGTATTGCTAACATATTCGTTTTGCTGTTTATTGTCAAAAGTCATATCCTATGGCAAACTCTTTCTTAACACAAGTCTTACCTAAAAGATTTGTGCAGAGATTGAAGGTTTATGATAACGTGTTAGGTAGACCACAAATTGGAAAGTGTCACTAATTTATAAAAATTTTGTTAAAGGTCAATGTTCTGCTATAATTAAAAAGTACTATTTATTATGTGATATAGTTGGCATTACTTCAATAAAAAAGTTTAGTGAATAATAGGCCAATTTAAACAAATTTTAGTTGAATATTCCTAGGAAGTTAACAAGAGATACCAAAAAGGAAATAATAATTTCTTTCCTTTCCATTAATATATCATATATTAATAATTTATTATACATTATCTATGCTTAGTATACACCATTCTATATAATATATACATTATATGTGATAATATATCTTCAATATTACAGTATACCAACTGCTCCTTCTCATATTCTAACAAAGCAATTGTACAGTTGTAGCTTATAAGAAGTGTTTTCAGATAAGAATAAAACTAAATTGAAATCATAATTTTATTCAAATGACTAGACTTTCAAACTGACAATCTGACTTTAAATAATATACTTAGGTTACTTCTAGACATGAAAAATAATTTGTATTTTTGTAGTGGGTACTGGGTGGCAGACACATAATAAAGCTTACAGGTCCGAATGGTTTTATTAATTTTTATTCTGGCTTTTAATTGATGATTTGATAATCTGAGACAAAAAGCCTCTCAGAACAGCCATTGCTAATGTACTAGGACATTCTCTCTCTCATTGTCACTAAGAACGTGTCACCCGAGAACATGTTTGAACCTGGCAAAACGGTTCTGTGTGGAACAAATTAAAAGCACACTGTGGTGAGGGGAAGGAAAGAGTAGCGGGAGGTTTCAGGATATTGTCAGGAGTCTGTGTTCCCATGTTTACAGGAAGCTTATTTACAGGGAAGACAATCAGTATAAAAAGAACTAGAGAGCAGAAAAATGCGTCACAGAGCACAGTAAGAGTATGGTTTGACAGTAAATTCTGTGAATCAAACAGAATTCTGGGGAGGAAACAGAATTCTGGACAGTAAATTCTGTGAATCAAACAGAATTCTCTCTTTAAAGAATTTAGTATTTGCATCAGAATAGTGTGTAACATTTGTTTTCTGTTCTAAGTGTTCATATTTATCAATCTCATGACAACCTCTGAGATTAAATGTATTGATTAAACCATATAAAATTGCTAACATTCAACACTTTTTTGACTTTCCAGAAAGCTAGTTTTTTAATTGAAGTCTTAGCTCCCACCTAATGCTATTACTTTTATATTGGTACAGTTGAGTAAACTGAGGTAGAATGAAATCAAATAATCATTCCAAGTACAAATGGTTATCAAATAGCAGAATTGGAATTCCAACTTAGAGCTCTGGTTTTCTTGTCAATCATGTCACCGTATGCTTTCCGGGAAGAGCCACTAAACTTGCTCAGGAAGGAGGCAGGGCCGGGGGAGCTCACAAACTAAAATGTGCTGCGCACAATGCTGTCTCTCACCATTTACAGTGTGCTTCAGAAATGGCCACATGTGGTGCCCACATCTACACTGATGTTTCCAATCATGTAGATAAATAATGTTTTCATGCAGCAATAATAAGTGAACGCATGATTATATAGAAGCAAATTTGCATATTGTACCCAAAAATCTACTTTCAAGTTAAACTCAGTGCCATTGAGTCAATACTGGCTCAAGGTGAACTCTTGTGGGTTTCTGAGACTACAGTTGTGTATAGGAATAGAAAGCCCACTCTTTCTCCCACAAAGTTGCTGGTGGTTTCAAACCATGTAGATCTTAACTAATGTGTAACCAATACACCATCAAATTAACATAGATTTAAAAATGTTTAAGGTCAATGGTTTTCAATCCAACTGGACGGTTTGAGCTTCTCACTGCTGCTAGGGTTGTGTAGTCAGGACCACATACTGTTTACACACTTTCTCTCTGTCTACATGGATCAGATTTATACTTCAAATCTAGTGAAAGTTTTATAAAACAGGCAAGATTGTCCAAATCTGATTTAAAATCAAGAAAATTGGCAAAGAACATAAAATCTCTTTCACTTTTTAAAACGGGACAAACTTGTGATGTATTCATCATGGCATGAAGGGGTCGACATAACACTTGTTGGTCCATGTAATGGTGTAGTTACCAAGGCCTCCAGAGCCACTGCTGTTGAGTCAACTCTGGCTCAC
This sequence comes from Tenrec ecaudatus, assembly GCF_050624435.1. Lineage (NCBI taxonomy): Eukaryota > Metazoa > Chordata > Mammalia > Afrosoricida > Tenrecidae > Tenrec > Tenrec ecaudatus. The sequence continues at coordinate 118,362,536 of NC_134538.1, read as the reverse complement.
AGCTCCCCTACGGAGGAGAGAGAGACTGATCCCTGGAGCTTCAGAGGCCGAGAATCTTTACGGGAAGGGCCTCATCTTTTCCAGTAGTGTGGTATTTGCTCAGCCAAATTGCATTCCTAATTTGTTTACAACATTTTTCTGTCTGGCCCTCAGCAAATCATGACACCATGGAAGCAATATTAGACCTAACTTTCTTTTCCATACCAGCTAATAAATCATAGGTAACATTAAATATGACTATATGTCCTCTAAGAGCCATGTTTACCTCTGAGAAACAAAATGGAATGGAATGGTCACGAATCTTACACAATTTCACTTTGATATATTCATTTCAATATTGTTATATTTCAACAAAGATAATAACTATATATCTATAAGGAAGTCCAATTAATAAAACTATTATTCAAATTTATGCACCAAACACTAAAGCCAGGAATAAGTGAAGAATTCTACCAACTTCTTCAATGTGAATTTAGTGAAATATACAATCAAACTGCATTAATAATTATTACTGGTTGGATTCAAAAGCTGGAAACAAAGAAGAAGGATCACTAGTGGGTGGGGCGGGATGCCTGTATAAGGAAACTAAACTGGGGATCATGTGATACAATTTTACAAGATCAACAACTTCGTCATTGCATAAAATTGTTTTTTGGACAACATCAAAGGTGACTGTATACATGGACCTCACCCCGTGGCATGTCGGTGAATCAAATAGAGTTTGTCTCTGAGAGGTCACTGAGAAGCTCCACATGGTCATTCCAAAGCAAGCCAGGGGCAGACCACAGAGCAGCTCACCAGATGCTCAGCTTAGAGTGCAACAAAATTAAACCTAGTCTTGGAGATACAATATTTGACCTTGATTATAATCCACTAGACTTAGAGAATACTTCAAAGACTGGTCAGACACCTTGAACACTAATGACAGCACATCTGATTTAGGATCAAGAAATTGAAAGATCATTAAAAATCAGCCTGGAGTTAGAAAGTTCAAAAGGAAGAAAGGGCTTGACATCCCTCAAGGTGAAAGGATAGGAAAAATCAAGCCTCCAGGAAATTGGGAAGGATTTCATGAGCAAATTATTGAATAATGCAGGAAACCTCAAAAGAAGATGCATGGAATACATGGGATCATGGAACCAAAATTTACTTGTCTGTGTCCATCATTTCAAAGGCTATCATTTGAACAAAGCCATTTGTATTGAACAAAGCTGCACTGAACGCATTAGTGAAAAAGGGATCCAGGAAGTGGTAAAACAACAGGTGAAATATTCCAATGAATGGATCCAGTACTGGAAGTACTCAGTAGTACTTATTAGCCAAGAAGTTGGGACTGCAGCTACCTGGCAAACTGACTGGAAGGGATCCATATTTGTGCCTATTCCAAAGAAAGTTTGCACAACAAAATTCAATAATCATTGATAAAATTAATATAACTTGAAAGGAAAATATTGCTGATGATAACTGAAGAAAAGCCTCAGCCATACATAGGCCAAGTGCTGCCAGAAATACAAGCTGAAGTCACAAGAGAACATGGCCCTGAAGAGAGGATTGCTGGCATCAGATGAATCATGGCTGAAAGAATAACAGAAATATGTTTACTTGTGTCTGTTTCATTGACTATGTAAAGGTATTTGACTGTGGATCATAATAAACTACAGATAACATCTTGAAGACTGGGAATTCTGGAAGACTTAATTAGATCCTCTGGGACTGGCTCATAGACTAAGAGACAACTATTCAAACAGAAAAAGGACATACTGCATCATTTCACGTAAGACAAGGGGTGAATAAGGGAGTGTCCTTTCAACATATTTACACAATCTCATCAAATTATCTGATAACCCAGCCTGTATGAAAAGGAACATGCCATCCGGATTCAGACTGTTTATCAACAATCCTCTGTAGACAGGGAGCACAGCTTTGCTGGCTAAAAACATGGCTGAATTGACGGAAACATTTGATGATGAAAATCAAAGACCACGGCTTTTAGTACGGGCTGCAAGTCAATGTAAAGAAGGCAGAAATTCTCACCGCTGGACCAGTACGCATCACGAACAGAGACAATATTATAGCGGCCAGGGATTTCCTTCTCAGGTCCACATCAACGTTCCTGGATTCAGCAGTGAAGAAATCAAAAGCTATGCTGCCTTGGACAAATCATGTACCACAGATCTCTTGAGAGTGCTGAAGAGCAAGCAGGTCATCCTAAGGACCTAGGTCCTCCTGGCCCAAAGCCATGGTATTTCCAAGCAACTCACACACCTGTGAAATCGACAGAGTGAATAGGGAAGACCACAGATGAATTGGTGTGTTTGAATTATAGCTTGGTCCATAACTGATAAAAGAGCAAACAAAGTTGTCTCCGAAGACGGACAGCTGGAATGGTCCTTAGAGGGGAGGGTGGGGGGTTTGTCTTGCATACTCCAGCTCTGTTAACAGGAGGAACCAGTCCTTGAGCACAACATCATATTTGGTAGAGGTCAGAGGAAAACCTTCAAAAAGATCAACTGATCTAGTTGCTACAGCAATGGAGTCAAACCTAGCAGTAGTGAAAATGTATGTTTTCCATTCTTAAAGGATCAATTAACACCGTTTTTAGCTTCAACCCTTATAAAAAGGGGCCGAGGGCGATATTGTACATGGAGAAAACAACTTCCTAAGATGTTCTTGAGATCTTTTCATAGAGCTGTTTTAAAGACTGCGCCCCTGAGAGGTACCTGCTAAGGGAGGGCCAGAGACTCTCCTCACGGAGACGGTGCGAGGGCACCTGCTTCAAGGCTTCCTTCTTTAAACAATCCATCACCGCTTCTCAGCTGCAGCAGCCTCCTCAAAAGAGATGATGCTTTACATTGAGAAAATAACCACAATATCTTAATTATTTCAGTGGAATTCTGGCTTAATATCTGACTTGTTAATGTGGAAAAAGCATTTGGAGAGCAAATAGGAATTTTGAAGACAATTGGTTGTCAGAAAGGAAAAGAGTTTTAGCATCGCTTTAACAACTCCAGTGTACCAGGTGTAAATGCATTGTGGTAGCACAGCATGCATGATTGCTCTCAACTTGACACGGAGTTCTTCTAGAAGGAAGTTCCTTCCACTCTGCATTAAGCAATAGACAGAATAGCCTGAAGATACAAACGAAATTTGACCTTTGCCAACAAAGGACAGCAGGTAAAAAATGGTGTCCAGAAAAAAAATCAGTATTATTATATTGTGAAAGTAGCCTAGCCTAAGGCCATGATTCTGCTACTCTTTTCTGGGGTTCCCTTTGGGCCAGTCACTTGGTTTCTCCGAAGCCATACTAAGAAGTGGGATCATATGCAGTGTTTTTTCCTGCCCCTTCATTCTATGAATTGGTGCTTCCAGGTGATGGAAACAGTTGGATTGTTTGTGTAGCTATGGGTCTCTTTGGGTCAACTTCTGTGAATGGGGTTCTTCCTCTTCCTTCTTGTGTGCTAAGACAAGCTGGAGCTCTCCGTTTGGGCATTCTTCCCACGGTGCTTCATTGGAAATTCTGCCTGGTAGTCAATCACCTTTGTTTGCACGAGTTACTGAAGTGCCATAGACTCCTACTTCTGATAATTAACTAGAGAAGAGAAACTGAGAAATCTTGTAGGGTCACTCTTTCATATCTTGGATAAGGAAATTGACCCTGAAAAATTATAGGGCTTTCACCGTGTTTCATAGCTCCTGAAACTAAGAACTAGTTTTCTTACTCTGCCATTGGTCTATATTTAATTTTAATCCGTCTTCAGTACAAGGGTCATCTGTGATTTTGAATGGCTTCCAAAAAGAGATTATTGAACAACATTCCGTGTCTTGTCTTCAGTTTGTTTTTTCTTAAACATAAAACCCATGGTGACAGTATTAAGATGTAATTTTTTAAAACCCATGTACTATTGATTTTCTGCAAGTGAATTGAGAGATATAGGAACCATATTCTTCAAAAAGTTCATTGGAAGTTCTCAACATTTTAATTTTCACTGAGAAGAATTTCCATGTTTAATTTATAAATGTAAACCAACATCCCTAAATTAGCCAACCTTAAAAGAAGAGGGGAAACAAGCTTCCAAGCTTCTGTCTGTCTCTCTGTTTCATCAATCCAACTCACTTAGGAAATGAGGAGAAGGTAATGTTCAACCAGATAAGAGCATTTTGGAACAACTTTAATAGAATTTACTTCTTAAATGCTTTTACCAACTGTTGCAATCCTGCCAGTGTCACTCTAAAGGTTGCCAATTGTTTGCCTTACAATCAACAGGCCCCTCTGCAGAACTGTGCACGGATTCTCTTTGTAATAGATTAACTAGGTGCGTTGCTACAATGACTTGTTGAAAACACTTCTGTCACAAGCATGTGGTAAGGTTTCAGTGTACTTGAGCAAGGGCCTTTTCTGTTGGTTAACCAAAGGTTTCCACAGACACTTAGACGTGCCTATACTTATTACAATAAATAATCCAAACCTATCTAATTTTTTATAGGAAGCCGTCCTTGAAGAAGGTACAATTGCTTTCGAAAACTGGGTGAAAACAGGCACTGAAGTCTACAGACAGTTTTGGATCTTTGATGTGCAAAACCCAGAGGAAGTTGTAGTTAACAGCAGCAGTATCAAGGTTAAGCAAAGGGGGCCTTACACATACAGGTGAGTGTAAATGGCAGTCTTCCCTTGAGCATGTGTATCTCTCTCTGCAAATGCCTTCATTTGCTAGTTGCCATTCCATTGTAGGGACTTATAATGATATTGCCCATACTATGCATTAGATAATTGGAAGAGGTATTGAATAACTTAATAGCATGGGATATATGAATCTATTTATATATGAACAAAACTAAAAGGATATTTCATTTATCCAAATGTTCATTAACAATGGATACTGTCTAGAAAAGGAATATGAAAATATAATTTAAAAAGAAAGGAATATGGATTTTATTTAAAATTTAGCAGCATCAAATACCTGTCCTACACGTAAGAAATAATGCCTTGTGTCCCTCCTGGCACGCACTGCCACCTCCCCATGACTGTGCTAAAGATGGCTGGGTCTTCAATGTTGCATAAAAATTGTACCTAGGTAAATATATATATATATATATATATATATATATATATATATATATATATATTTAAATTTTTCATGGTGTTATGTTTGTTAAGGCATTGGCAAATCCTATGTGAATGATTTGGTCCAAAAGAACATCAGAGCTATAATCTGTACCTCCACCATTGTAAGATTCATGACAGACTGAGTACAGTTTAAAACAGCTTATGTTTAAAAATCATCAGCTGAGACAAGTGAGTAAGTGGAAGAAAAGAGAACAGATGTTCTAGTTTAGGACGCATCATGTGCTGTTTGTTTACGAGTTTATATATTCCCCTTTTAAGAGCATTGTGAGACAGGGAAATTGTCACTGTTGGACCTAGTATTCGCATAGGACAAACTACTTTCATACACAAGATTGATAGTGGTGAGTATAATTTATATTCTGAGAGCCTTTATGCATACCTTTCTAAGGGGAAAACAGAAGGGAGTGGAGCATGGATATATTTGATTTCCTTAAAAAGGCAATTAAAGGAAGGTGGGTTGAGAAAAAGAGTTGAATTTAGAGCTAACGTTCATAAGCTTCAGATTTTGTTAGGTTAGTTTTTGTTAGGTTAGGTTACATCCTCCTTAGTAACAATTGTTAAAGGGATTTCTAATCCCCCAAAGATTTTGTCTCATGATGTAACCAAAATGTAGCCTTTATCCTTAACTAGCTAGTTTAAACAAAGGGAAAACAGACAACTGGTTACCTTTTAGAAGAAAGGTTAAGAAGCTGAGCATCGTCCAGGTATTGAGTTTAAAGTGCATCCCCATTAATTAAACCGTAAATTCAAGTGAATTGAGAAATTTAAGGATGATTTCCCTCCGAACCCAAACAGAATCAGAGCCTTATTTGGCACTTGAGCACAATCTTTGATTGACAAAGTAATAATTTGAGTCAAAGCATGCAATTGTCTCAGTTAAAATTCCCAAACTACTTCATCTCTACGAAGAGTTTACTTCAGAATATCCTCCTTTTGAACACACATCAAAATGTTAAATTGCTTTAGGCACTAATAAAATCAAAGCAATCTTAGGCAAAATCTAGGGCAAATTCCTTCCCTGATCCTATGTAACCTTTTCCCAAACCTTTATTTAATATTTTTCTGTTTAAAAAAAGTTTAAGTATTATGTTGTCTTTTTAAAACTTGCGCTCGGGTCACGGAACCCTGGCGGCATAGCGTGGTTCGCTGGGCTGGTAACTGCAAGGCCTGCAGTTCGAAGCCCACAGATACTCCACAGGAGAAATATGAGGCTTCCCACTGTCATGAAGGGTTACAGTCTCAGATACCTAGAGATGCAGTTCTCCCTTTCTCTATGAGTCAGAATCACACCTTGACAGGGAGATTGGGTTAAGAGGCCTGTTTTAAAGTGTTTCTCTTAGTGATGGCCATCTACTGGCGTTGTGTTGTAAGTGCAATTTTAGCAAGCTTTCAAATTTGAAACCATTATTTTACTCTTGTATATATTACAAACATTTATAAATGTTCTTGGAAATTAAAGTACCCTGGTTTGAAATGCTAATGACATATAATATTTTAAAATTCAGTTATTTTAGAACAAGTTCCTCCCCTCCCCCCCAGCAATTCATTTAATGAAATTAGTGCTGTTTCAGGGAAATTTTTATGTTTTTGTATTTCTATAGGATTCCAGAGAAAAGAAATCATAAAAATGTTTACCTTAACTGTAATAAAATTAAAATATCTCTCTAACTGAGATGGGATTCTTAACTTTTTTTATTTAAGAATGGGAGCCATTCATTAAACATTTATTTATTCACACTAGGAGTAGGAATCTACGTCTTGACAGTGAGGTTTTGTTCAGTATGTAACAGATATATTTGGAGATAGAAAAACGCTCATAATTTTTACGCTGCAGACACTTACACCTTTATTTTGAAAAGAAAATCACTGCCTCAAGTCGACACCCCTCCTGGTGACCCTGCAGGACAGAGTTGAACTGGCCCCTGGGAGTGTAGAAACGTTCACTCCCACAGGGGCCGACAGCCGACACCACTCTCGCGGAGTGGGTGCTAGTTCCGAGCTATTGATCTTGCAGATAGGAGCCTAGTGCATGGCCACCAGGCAGCCAGGGCTGCAGTAAGGCAGGAAAGGAGGGTCAAATGCCATTTGAGTAATATGCAGGTGAGTAAAATGTAGGATTTTTTTTCCAATTTAGTCCTACTTTCCAGTTTTTATTCCTACTTATCAATTCACTTCATGCTTTAGACATTCAAATATTTGATAGTTCAATGCTGTGTAACGTACTCTTGATGATTATTCTTGCCAGTTGAATTCCTTGCAATCAGACTTTGCCAGATTCCTACACTCTGATTGGTATCTTGCAGCATAGAGATGTTAGACCCACTTAGCAATGGAGAAAAAAAAGTAGACCTGAAATTCTGAAAACAAAGTTATATTCCACTAACTAGCTTTAACTCTCACCACACATCTTTTAAAAGCTGAGAAAACCAGTGCTTCACAGACTATCTAATATTTATGTGTTCTTTCTAAATAAATTGTGCTCTTAAATATTTTCCTCCATCACTGCTTTGCTCCCCTTGCTGCTCTGTTGCACACACTTAGTGTTTCACCGAGTGTCGTGGGGTCAGATCAGGCACAGTTCCCTCACTGTATCTGCGGTGTCCTCAAAGAACACCAAAATTAGACTTAGGGGCCAGGAGGCAGCACCCAATCAGACTCAACCAGAAAACATGCATAAAGGTTAACAAACAGACCTGGGACTATTAATGGGATTTTCTTTTTTGTGTTGTTTTATTTTGTTCTTGTTTTCTGTGTTGTTTTCTTTTGTTTTCATGATTATTATTGATTTTGCATGTCTATCTAGAAAGCATAGGTGGGATAAACAACCCTGAGGAGAAAAGGGAGACACAGGAGAGGAGGAGGTGGGGGAAAGGTGGCGGGATGCCAACAAACCCAAGGGAACAACAAATGATCTAAAATCATCAATGGGGAAGAGGGCGAAGGATGCCTGATGGGGCTTGATCAAGTGCAATTTAGCTAGGAAGAGCTACTGAAACCTAAATAAAGGTCGATCATGATGGTGGAACAAGAGGAAAATAAAAGGAAATAGAGGGAAAAACTAGGAGGCAACAGACATTTATAGAGATCTAAATACAAGCATGTACATATTTAAATATATTTATATGTGATGATGGGGAAATAGATCTATGTACATATATTTATATGTTATGTATTAAGCTAGCAAACAGGCATTGAGTCTGTACTCAAGTAGTCCCTCAATGCAAGAACACTTTGTTCCAATAACCCGGTAGTTGGTGATGCTCACCTTCTCAACATGATCAGTGAAGGCAAAATGATTGCATAAGCTAATATGGTGAAGAAAGCATATGGTGCCCAGCTATCAAATGAGAAAGCCTCTGGGATCTTAAAAGCTTGAAGATAAGCAAGCGGCCATCTAGCTGAGAAGCAACAAAGCCCACATGGAAGAAGCACACCAGCCTGTGTGATCTTGAGAGGTAGATGGGATCAGGTATCAGGCATCTAAAGACCCAGAACAGATCATATCGATGTGAATGAGGGGGAAAGTAGAATGGAGACACAAAGCCCATTTGTAGACAATTGGACACCCCCTCACAGAAGGGTCACAGGAAGCGGTGAGTCAGTCAGGGTGCAGTAAAGTACCGATGAGACATACAACTTTCCTCTAGTCGTTTAATGCTTCCTCCACACCACTATCAATTCTACTTTACAAATTGAGCTAGACCAGAGCATGTATACTGGAACAGATAAGAGCTCACAACACAGGGAATCCAGGACAGACAAACCCCTCAGGACCAATTATGAGGGTAGTAATACCAGGAGGGGAGGGGAAGGTGGAGGAAAAAAGGGGGAGGAAGGGGAAATCTACACAGAAAGGGGCAATCTACACAATATGATCTACATATAACCCCCTTTCAGAGGGATGGACAACAAAAAGGTGGGTGAATGGAGACATCAGCCAGTGAAAGACATGAAAAAAATAATTTATAAATGATCAAGGATTTATGAGGGAGGGAGGGGGCTGAGCGGAGACAAATGAGCTGATACCAAGACTCAAGTAGAAAGAAAATGTTTTGAAAAAGATGATGGCAATATATGTACAAATGTGTTTGACACAATGGAAGGATGGATGGATTGTGATAAGAGCTACCAGTAAAATTAATAAAAAACACATATATATATATTTATTCTTAAACCTCTCAATTGTCTCAGACACCTCAGAATAAAATCTAAGCCACAAGTTAAGGAATGCAAGTCCTTTAGGTCTCAGATCCTGCTCCGCTCAGTGGCTTTCCCCTGTCTCACTGTGTGATCCACCAATGCGAGAACTTGTACTTCTCATCATATGGCATGCTCTTGGACTTCTTGTCTTTTGCATCTAAATCAATTGCTGTCACTCACTTAAGTGGCATCTACATTGTCTGCACTCTCACTCCTATCATGACCACACCAAGTCTGGAATTTTATCAATTCTATGCTTATCCACGGATTCTATGTAAACTCTAAGCACAACACCCATGCCTTCTCGGCAACAGTTCCAACGTCCTGTCTGCGAGTTAAAGGCCTCCACTGAATAACTTAGTAGAGGCACAAAGCCTTGGCTCATTTATCATTTACCCCATTTTTAACATAGTGAGTTGCTTGTGCTATATACCAAAATATTTATGGAAGGAATGCATACTTTTGAAACTTAGTAACCACATGAGATCATTTTACAAATTTTGCATTCGGGTCTGTTTTCCAGAGTGCGCTACCTACCCAAGGATAATATCACTCAGGACCCCCAAACCCACACGGTCTCTTTTGTGCAGCCGAATGGAGCCATCTTTGAACGGTCCCTCTCAGTGGGGCCTGAGAACGATAATGTCACAGTTCTCAACCTGGCTGTCGCAGTGAGTACACGAATGAGTGTCTGTTTTAAAATGCCCTGACACCCGGAAGGGCAGATCATCCCTAGAACTACAGGTTTTGTTTATTTTGCCATTTTAATAAGATGAGTTATTATATTATAATTAATGGATGTGATCATGTCGAAAGAGAACAAAATAATTTAATCATCAACCAAATTAAAAGCTCACAAAAATTATAAAAAGAATGGAGAGACTGAACGCAGTTTGTCATCATTTGGCTGATTTTAAGTAGAAAACTGTTATCATCTATGGATTAGGGCAATTACAGTTTTAGTCCCCTCAGATTTGGAAGTCATTTAAATGATGCACTGACAAAAAATTCTTTATTAAACTAAATTCTAGAATTGAGTCTATTTATTTGGTAAAATCTGAAATCATATTTGAGTGTTAAACGGTGATTTCTCTCTTTTTTTAGGCTGCACCTCACCTGTATCCAAATTCATTTGTTCAGGGGATCCTCAATGGACTTATTAAAAGGTCAAAATCTTCCATGTTCCAAACCAGAACTGTGAAAGAGTTCTTGTGGGGTTACACGGACCCGTTCTTGAGTTTGGTTCCGTATCCTATTTCTACTACAGTAGGTGTATTTTATCCTGTAAGTAAAAAATATAAATTGTAGTGATGTTATGCGTCAATTAGATAGTAACGGTGGCATAAGTAAAATATAGTATTTGAATTTAGTGTGTTAACACTTTGCTTATCAGGAGTTATATTTTCTAATTAAAAAATAAATCTTGAAATCACATGGTTTTCACCTTTCTTGTTGAGAACAATTACTTATATGATTTTAAAAATTAATCTTTAAATTAATAACCTCACATTTAAGTATGTTCTGTAGTGCATTCTATAAATATGAAATTTGTCTAAAATTAGCTTTTAAGGTACTTTTTGTTTCGATGCCCTTCCTATAAAATCATATTGACTAACAACTCTTAATAGATTCAAATGTGTTCATCCTATAGTCGTTTCTCTAGTTATATTATAATTATTTCATTTTTTAAATAATAAAGTTATTCTAAACATTCACAGCTCAACCAGATGTGTAACACAGCCTTCCCTCCCTATGTACCTGGAGCATTTTAATAAAAACTGTATGTAGTTTACAACCGCCAGGAAATGGGGTCCTGGGGAGTAAGGAAATGCGAGGCCTTGGTTTATTTAGTTGTTTCTTAATTTTCCAGATTAAAAAGTGTATAAGCTAACTATTAAGCTGGAATTCTGATTCTGACTTCATTTGGCTCGACCAGCAACATCAGTTGGGAGAAAGAGGAGGTTTCCTCCTCCCAGAAAGCGCGCGCTCTGGGAAACGCACGGGGCAGCTCGGCCCCGGCCTGCAGGGTCGCTCTGAGACGGAGTCGACTTGATGGCAAAGCGTTCCTCGTTGTTGGTTTTATGGTATTACTTATGTGCCCCTGTTTACTGTTGTTTTCGCCTGTGTTTGCAAGACTCCGTGTCAATTAGATACAAATGTGTCATCTCTGTAGGAGATCATAGGGATTCAGTTCTCATCATTATTGTTCAAAGTTACTCATTCACTGTTTTTCTCTCTTATCTAATTTTGTTAACTTTGCACACCTCATCTCTTTCATTTTAGTATTCACTCATTAAAGATGATCTAATTTAAACTAGAATGGTTTCTAGAAGTCATCAATCCCATAGATTTTATTCAATAAGAATAGAGGTAGTCATCAAGAATCCCTCACTGGCTTAAGTATGACTAAGAGTTTTAGGGTTTGACCATGTCAGCTTCCAGTTTTCATTGCCTTCATTTGTCTTAGCTTCATGCTCTTTAATTCTAGGTCCCCCTTATATTATAACATTAAATTTTATAAAGACCAAATATATTAAAACCTTAATTGTGTGTTATGTTTCAAATTGCACATGTATAAAGAATGTGAAAGTGAGTTGCACATTTTATGACTTGGAAACTATCACTTGTTCTAGGAATAATTTTTATTGTTCTTATTTTTTCAGTACAATAATACTGCAGATGGCGTTTTTAAAGTTTACAATGGAAGAGATAACATAAGCAAAGTTGCCATCATTGACACTTACAAAGGTAAAAAGTAAGTATCCTGGAAAATTGCATTTGTGTCTGTGTGTTAGTTGCTGGGGTACGACGCTAAGACGGGAGTGGTCTTCTTTTTTTTTTCATATTTTCTTTTTTTTTTAACAATTTATTGGGGCTCATACAATTCTTATCACAGTTCATACATATACATACATCAATTGTATAAAGCACATCTGTACAGTCTTTGCCCTAATCATTTTTTCTCCTCTTTTCTTTTTTAACATTTTATTAGGGACTCATACAACTCTTATCACAATCCATACATATACATACATCAATTGTATAAAGCACATCCATACATTCCCTGCCCCAATCATTTTCAAAGCATTTGCTCTCCACTTAAGCCCCTTGCATCAGGTCCTCTTTTTATTTTCCCTCCCTCCCCTCTCCCCCCTCCCTCATGTGCCCTTGATAATTTATACATCATTATTTTGTCCTATCTTGCCCTATCCGGAGTCTCCCTTCCCCCCCTTCTCTGCTGTCCCTCTCCCAGGGAAGAGGTCACATGTGGATCCTTGTAATCAGTTCCCCCTTTCCAACCCACTCACCCTCCACTCTCCCAGCATTGTCCCTCACACCCTTGGTCCTGAAGGTATCATCTACCCTGGATTCCCTGTACCTCCAGCCCTCATATGTACCAGTGTACAGCCTCTGCCCTATCCAGCCCTGCAAGGTAGAATTCGGATCATGGTAGTTGGGGGGAGGAAGCATCCAGGATCTGGGGGAAAGCTGTGTTCCTCATCGATACTACCTCGCACCCTAATTAACCCATCTCTTCTCCTAAACCCCTCTATGAGGGGATCTCCATTGGCCGACACTTGGGCCTTGGGTCTCCACTCTGCACTTCCCCCTTCATTTAATATAGTATATATATATACATATATACATATACATATATACATATACACACATATACACATACATACACACACTTACATCTTTTTTTTTTTTTTTTGCATGATGCCTTATACCTGGTCCCTTGGCACCTCGTGATCGCACTGGCTGGTGTGCTTCTTCCATGTGGGCTTTTTTGCTTCTGAGCTAGATGGCCGCTTGTTCACCTTCAAGCCTTTAGGACCCCAGACACTATCTCTTTTGGTAGCCGGGCACCATCAGCTTTCTTCACCATATCTGCTTATGCACCCATTTGTCTTCAGCGATCCTATCATGGAGGTGTGCAGTCAATGATATGATTTTTTGTTCTTTGATGCCTGGTAACTGATCCCTTCGGGACCACTCGATCACACAAGCTGGTGTGTTCTTCCATGTGGGCTTTGTTGCTTCTGAGCTAGATGGCCGCTTGTTTATCTTCAAGCCTTTAAGACCCCAGTCACTATCTCTTTTGATAGCCGGGCACCATCAGCTTTCTTCACCACATTTACTTGTTCACCCTCTTTGGCTCCAGCTGTTGTGTCGGGAGAGTGAGCATCATAGAGTTCCAATTTAATAAAAGAAGGTATTCATGCATTGAGCGAGTGTTTGAGTAGAGGCCCAAGGTCCTTCCGCCACCTTAATACTTAACCTATAAATATAGACACATAGATCTATTTCCCCATCCTCCTATATATATTTGCATGTACATGTCTTTGTCTAGACCTCCATAAATGCCCTTTGACTCCTAGCTCTTTCCTCCATCTACCTTGACTTTCCTCCTGCCCTACTACCATGCTTCGTCGCCACCTGGGCTAGAGTATACCTCTTCTCTAAGCAACCTTACCCTTGATCATTTCCCACCAGGCCTGCCACTCCCCCCTCTCTACCATTTGGGGTCCCATGTTTTTCCCTTGTCCCTGTGTTTGTTAACACCACTTCCTTACCCCCCCACCCCCCCACCCCAAGTCCCCCCAGAACTCAGTCCCGTTGTTTTTCCTCCAGATAGTTCATCCAGCCTGTCCTATTCAGACAGACCTGTGGAGTCACTAACATGCACGAAAACTAGACAAAGGAAAACAAAGCAACAGTATACAACCAGACAACAAAACAACAAAAACAAACCACTGACAAAGAACAAAACAAAACAGTTCACAAGAGAAAAGCTTGTAGTTAGTTCAGGGATCATTTGCTGGCCCTTAGGAGCGTTTTCCAGTCCAGTCTGTTGGGGCACCACGCCCTGGCCCCAAAGTCCACTTTCAGCATTCCCTGGGGACCTTGCCACTCCATTCCCCTGCTGTTCCGCTGCACTCCCCCAGTGATTTGCCTCGGTGAGGCGGGATCAGGTCAGGCGCAATTCCCACCCTGTGTCTCCGGTGCAGTCCCCTGTATCACCCTTAGTCACTGATTGGCATCATTTCTCATAGTAGGGCCAGCCATGTTGTTCTCTCTGTGGACTGGCTGCTCTACTCAGGAATATCATCATCACGGCCCGGTGGGCCAGGCTGTGTTCCACTCTCTCCTCCTGTCCCTTCATCTGCTCCCATGTGCTCCGATCAGATATGTTCATCTCCCGGAGCTGCAGAGTCAATGTCGTCCTCTGGAACAAACTCCCTTCGGGGGAGGGGCAGGAATCCACTTAATTTATGGTGCTGGGGCCAGCCTCCCAGGGGAGTGGTCTTCTTTTAAGATACAGGCACCAACGGATGCAACTGCCCTGCTGTGGCTCCATCTCCTAGACATCCCCATTGTCTCTTGTGTTAACAGTTCTTCATGACAAGCAGCCTATACGCATCCCTGTGGACCTGTGAAATATCAATCCCTCCTTAGAGTTTGCTTTACTCTTTAGGTGTGAGTTCTCTTACAATAAGAAATGCAAGGCCCCCATTCCCATCTAGCACCTGCTCACTGAGAACACCGGCTTTCGTCACTGAAGAACATTAAGCAAATCAATACATCAGCTAATTGCACAGCATTATGTGACAAACATACTTTACTGGACTTTATTTACTTTTAAAATTTAAGCACATGGGGAAAAAAAAGTGAATTCCAGTACCGTGGCCTGAATGAGTTCCTAAAAATGAAGTTCAATGAATCTAAGTAAATATTCCCATGACTTTGTCCTTGTCAAACTACAATTAAATATTTTTATATTAATATGTGTTCATCTGGGATGATTAGAGAAACACATCCAGAGACATTCATATGTGTATAAGAAAGAACTTTATATAAGGAGTAAATTGTACATTAAGAAAACATCCCAGCCCAGTCCAGATCAAGTCCATAAATCTGATATTAGCCCATATGTCCAATACCAGTCTATAAAGTCCTCCTCAGACTCATGAAACACATGCAATGATGCCAAATGCAGGAAGAACACAGACCAGTGGTGGGAAGTCTTATGGATCCAGTAGCATTGTAAGCATCTCAGTGCTGACAGGGATCGCCACATGGCTTCTCCAACTCCAGAGGTCTGTCTCCATCAGCCTCTCTCCATGTGTCTTTTCCACAGGGATGTATCACAGGGAGTGAGCATGCATCCTGCCTCCAGCAAGCTATTTACCTCCTCAGTGTCTCCAAATGAGGTCATCAAACTACTACATGATTGACAGGCTAGACTCCACTCCTTCATTCTGAATCCTCAAATTGACTCCAGATTATGTAACTGCCACATAATAATTCACCCTTTTATAATATGTGTCAGTGTAAACATGTAATGGTTACTTAATACGGTTCTAAAACTTGTGTCAAAGCTTAAAAATTAAGCTCATGACTCCTTTGAAGTGGTAAAAGAAGAAACTATCTTCATATTGGCAGCCTTTCCATTCTTTTTCCGTTCCCGGACAACACTTAAATTAGCATATATATCAAATGGAAAGAACCACAGTGAGGAATGACATCTTTTCTTTTCCTTATAGTCAATAAGCATGTTTTATTTATTTTATTTTTTAAAATATTTTATTCATTTTTATAGTCATTATTATTAACTCCACATATCACCCTCCACACACACACCGACATCTCAGACCATAACCCTAAGAAATAATTATTCTAGTTATTGTCTCTATATATTTACCTATCCTGAATTTCATATAGAGAAAATCTTAGGACCCACCCTCCTAAACAACAGTAACAAAAGAAAACACTGAAAAACTTAAATCCAACAGAAAGCAGAAAATAATAAAAATAGTAACAATAAAATTGGGTCAAAGTAAAACAAATGACAAGGTGAGGTGGTTACAAATTAGGCTACTAACCACAAGGTCGGTCGTTCAAAACCATCAGCTGCTCCATGGGAGAAAGATGAGGGCTTCTACGCCTATAAAGTGTGACAGTTCAGCCTGCCCTGCAGGGACTGTGAGTCAGGATCTACTTGTTGGCAGGGAGAATGGGTTTTGTTGTTGTTGTTTGTGTTTTGTTCTGAATGTCCGCATGGAATCACTTTCTGATGTACTCCATGTGAGGTTAATCCATTCCCCATTGTCCTCAAGAGTCCAAAGGATTACACCGTGGGCTTAATTATGAGGCTGACTCCGCACATGGGTTTTGGGCTTTCACTGGGATCGTAGTCTTTTGCCAACGGAGTGCTCAAAGTTTAAACTCTAATACAATTCCCTCCACTGATCTTGAATTTTATATTTTACAATCCTTGGATCACCCAGGTTGGTGTGCTTTCTTCACACGAACTTAGCTGACACCTCACTGACATGGCTGCTTGTTATCTTAGATAAATTTTAGAGACCCAGACACAATTCTTTTTTTATCATGTTATTAGGGGCTCATACAATTCTTATCACAATCCATACATACATAAATTGTGTAAAGCACATTTGTACATTCATTTCCCTCATCATTCTCAAAACATTTGTTCTCTACTTACACACCTGGCATCAGCTCTTCATTTTCCCCCTCCCTCCCCACTCCCCTATCCCTCATGAACCTTTGATAATTTATAAATCATTATTTTGTCAAATCTTGCACTGTCCAACATCTCCCTTCATCCACTTTTCTGTTGTCCATCCCTCAGGGAGGAAGTTATATGCAGATCCCTGCAATCGGTTCCCCTTTTCCACACCACTCACCCTCCAGCCTCCTGCTATCACCACTCTCACCACTGGTCCTGAAGGGATCATCTGCCCTGGATTCCCTGGATTTCCAGTTCCTATCTGTACCAGTTTACATCCTCTGGTCTAGCCAGATTTGTAGGGTAGAATTGGGGTCATGACAGTTGGGGGGGGGGACTAGAGAAAAGTTGAATGTTTCATCATTGCTACACTGCACCTGACTAGCTTGTCTCCTCCCTGCAACCCTTCAGTAAGGGGATCCAATTGCCTACAGATGGGCTTTGGGTCTCCACTCTGCACTCCCCCTCATTCACAATGATATGATTTTTTGTTCTATAATGCCTGATACCTGATCCCTTCAGCACTTCTTGATCGCGCGGGCTGGTGTGCTTCTTCCACATGGGCTTTGTTGCTTCTGAGATAGGCGTGTTTACCTTCAAGCCTTTAAGACCCCAGACGTTCTATCTTTCGATAGCCAGGCACCATAAGATTTCTTCGCCACATTTGCTTATGCACCCATTTGCCTTCAGTGATCATATCAGAGGGGTGAGCACACAATGATATGATTTTTTTGTTCTTTGATGCTTGATAACTGATCCCTTCAGCACCTCAAGATCACGCAGGCGGGTGTGCTTCTTCCACGTGGGCTTTGTTGCTTCTGAGATAGGCTTGTTTACCTTCAAGCCTTTAAGACCCCAGACGTTCTATTTTTCGATAGCCAGGCACCATAAGATTTGTTCGCCACATTTGCTTATTCACCTGCTTTGTCTTCAGTGATTGTGTCGGGAAGGTGAGCATCATGGAATACCAGTTTAATAGAACAAAGTATTTTTGCATTGAGGGAGTACTTGAGAGGAGACCCAATCCAGTCATAATTCTTTATGGTAGTAGTGCACCATTTGATTTCTTCACCACACTTAAGAGTAGTTATTTTCTGAAAAAGAACAAAGTAATAAATGCTTATCTAAAAACCATATTTTTTAACAGTGAAACGTATAAAAATCTTTTCTTCTGAAGGATCCATATTTCTATTTGTTTATTTTCAGGAACAATTTGGGGGTCAGTGGGGGCACTTCTTCATGCTTTTTCTGGTGGAACTCATGCTATGTTTATTTATTAAAAACAGTGGCCATTTTTCTCTGTTAACATATTATAGAGCGGTTTTGAGAAGAGTAACTGGAAGCTACTAATTATAAGAATTTCATATTAGTTTGGGATTATTAAAACTTTAATAAAGTGACCACAGCAAGACAAATCGTGATTAACATCTTCTTGTATTCTAAAAAGGCAGCAGCACACCAGCACGTTAAGTGGACATGGAACTGGATGTGAAGAGTAGAAAACAAAACAAAACAAAACTTCTTTGATGTCACAAAAAGTGCAGAAACTACCGGGATAGTGTTATGAAAAACATTTTTATTGCTTTGTGCATTTTTTTGGCTGATTAGAACACCAGAGCATAAATTAATGACCCCTGCTCTGCTTTAACGCTAGTTCACAAAAGAGCTAAAGTATAAATTGTTTATCAAAATGTTTCTTATCTCTATTCATCTAAGTTTCTGCTTGAGTTTCTTTCTTCTTTCCACTCCACTTCACTCTTCTATGCCGAACTTGCATTAGTTTACCAGTTTAACAAATACTTGCCTCCAGTTTAGTGCTCAGTCTCAATTACTACCAAATGATTCCTTTCTCCCACTGCAGAGAAAAACAGAATGCCCTAAGTAGGTATTTAGGTTTCATAGCAGTGTTTCTCCATTCTCTTCTTCAAAACTGTTTTTATTCCACCTTCTTTTTCTAAGTCAGTTTTCCTTTGCTAATCTATCCCCCTAGAGGGATCAGGCACTTAATTCATTTCAACAAGACAACACCTTAAAACAAACGTGGACCCAATGAATGAGAACACTTCTCAAACTTACCACTGTCATAACTAGTCTTCATTATATTAGCAGAAGTATTAAGTGACAACACAAAAATGTAATGTGAGAAAGAAAAATGCTCTTGAAATTAGAATGCTCTGTTAACTTGTCTTTCTATTTGCTTCCTAAGGAATCTCTCCTATTGGCCAAGTTATTGTGACATGATTAATGGGACAGGTAAGGACATTCTTTTTTGTGGAAAAAAATCCCATTGAAATCACCTGATCCTCTACCACAAATCCCCCATCACATTCACAGTGTTCTCAAAGCTGAGGGTGTGCTTATTTGTCCACAAATCCCTACAGCATGCTATGATTTTTCTCTCAGCATAGGCTTAATATATGTCTGTTTAATGTGACAGGCTTCCTGAAGATTAACAAGAGATTTGATCTTATTGTATTACTAGGGAAATGTTTGCTTTGAAAAACTTTATTTAATAACCACAACCACCACCCTGCCCCAGGCTAGCAGCAGACGGAAGGGCTTGGTTGTGTTTGTAGGTCCCCGGGCAGTTACCATTCACTGCTTAGTTAACACGGCACATCTAACAACGTAGAACTGGAAGAGTAGTGGAAGAAGGTCATTGTGAAAAGAAAAACAAGTAGAAGGTAGGTTTAAAGTGGAGGTAGAGTCTGTGATGATACAAGACACAGCCATCTGTATACTATTTTGGAAAAGATGGTCATATTTGTAAGAGAACAGAAAAGAAAACAAGACAAAAGTTAGATATCTAGGAACATTGCAAAATATAATTTTAAAAGTTACATTCTGAATTAGCATGGGGAGACAAAAGTAAGCACCCTGGGTTCTGGTTGTGGTGGATCAGGTGCATTATTGCACTTGAAGAAGCAGCAAAGTACAAAGATTCCTATTAGCTTACGTAGGAAGAATTCCAAAGGCCAAGGGAATCAAATTCAATGATGTGGTTAAAGTTAGAGGGGAAGTTCAAACTACTAAGTAGCTGTAGCATGGTTTTTTACACTAGTGAAGCAGAACCCTATAGAAACTGAAAGTTATAGATGAAAAAGGAAGTAAAAATATAGAAAATATGTCTATTGCAAAGGCATGGTTGAGTTTTGCACAGTTAGTTAATTTTATTAGCCATCATATGGGGGAAACAACAACAAACAATGTGCTTCATCTCCTTGGTGGATTTTTGAGCTCTGGGGATGGGTGAAGACATTCCTTTCTGAGTAAAGCACTTTTGCAAATAAAGCATGAAGTGCCCCAATGATACTAACTACCGTAATTGTGTAAGACTATATTTCAGTCCTTAAATACAGAGACATACACTGTACTTCCCCTAAATAGTGAAGAAGTCTTTCAGAAAACATCATTGACAACAACAACCAACACCATTAAATGCTGCTATCCAAATTGAGAAGTATTTTTAAGAAGAGTAGTTATAAGATCAATCAATGACACAAGTAAAAACTCCTGAGCACCAGGCATGAAATTAAAGTTCTCCCTGGATAACTAGAAGTAAAACGCTAAAATGAAACAGAACTAAGAATACCTCACTGCCACCATGCCAATGCTAATTCATAAATGACTCTACAAAATGTATTAGGCTAGGTCTCTACGCAAGCAGCAAGTCTCACCATTCTTCTGTAGAGCGAGGAGTGGTCATGAACTGCTGACCTTGCCGTTAGAAGGCAAGCCCATACTCCACTCTACCAGGAATGGGTGTGATAATTTCTCTGTGAGAGAAAGTCTTAGTTTGGACATAAAAGAAAACAGATTCATGAAACTGAAACATGGTCAGTCAAATGTGTTTTCATTGTGGTGTATAGGTGTTTCCTCTATCAGAAACTTTGAAAGAGCATAAAAATAAAATGTTGATATATAAGAGGGCTTCCAAGATTTTTTGGTAGAATTGAATTATGAGATAATAGGCTTTTTCCCTTATCTTTTTAAACCTGCTCATCATTTCTTTCTAAACTTACAATAACAAAAACAAAACCCTAATATCTAATATCACCTACCTCTGGTGACTACCTACCATAATTGCTGGATGTAATTAGGATAAAATCCTCAATAATTTTTCATGATGTTAAATATTTTTAAATGTACTATTTTTATATAACTGTTAACACTTTGAAATGGCTGTTATAGGTCAGGCTCCAAAAGGAAAGGGATCTATATAGTAAATGGAAACCCACTACCATTGAGTCCATTCACAGTGAGCCTGTATCAAGGGACAGAACTGCCTCGGTGGGTTCTGAGACTAGAACTCATTGATCAGCCTGGAAAGCCTCACCTTTCTCAGGAGAAGTGGCTGTGTTTTCCTACTGCTACCTTGAGACCCCAGGCACCATGCGGTCAGGGAGACTGCACCATGCGGTCAGGGAGACTGCACCATGCGGTCAGGGAGACTGTAAATTTAAGGTCGAGTTTGATTTCCAATTCTGTCGGGTGCCAGGCTCAAGCAGCCATCACAAAGGCACTAAAGGTAAAACTCTAACCAGGTCACGAGGTCAGAGTACTTGCCAGAGGAAAAGAAGGCATCTGCCTTCCCCAGGAAACTGGAGGGAGGTTTCTGCGTTTGAGGAGCAAAGGAAGCGCCGTCGACTTATTTATGCAGCTCATGTGTTCTATAAGATCAGGTCACAACAGAATGTCAAGAAACTTAATAAATATCCTCTTTAATTTGATGGAGAGAGAGATTCAAACCACTAGCGGGAAATTCTAAGTAAGAGAACTTTAAAGGTTTTAACAATACACACCAGCCATCGAGACATATACAAATTTATTTAAAAATTAAAATTGTGCAAATTTGCCAATAAGCCATGAAGTATTGCTACAGGTACAGATTTGTTCCAAATAAAATATCTTTTATTTAAGTTTTATTCTTTTAATGACGACACGATTTTAAAAATATGGAACACTTCACGAATTTGCATGTCATCCTTGCACAGGGGCGATGCTAATCTTCTCTGTATCGTTCCAATTTTAGTACATGTGCCGCCGGAGCAAGCACCCAAATAAAATATCTTTAAACACGACTCTGCTCCCAGTGCTACCAACACTGCACAGCCAATGCTAAGAAAATGTCACTCTGCTTCTGAAGCAGAGTCGGGTTTCCAAACACAAACAGGTGCAACTTCACACATGAGTGATCTCACCATTTTTTAAAGAATAAAAATATGACTTTGCTGTGTAATCAAATACCCTGAATGTACAGAGCAAATAGCTGTGTTGTTCAATATGGTAGCAACTAGTCACATGAAGTTTTGAACACTTGGAATGGGACGAGAACAGGCTAAAATGTCTTATATACATGCGTAAAAAGACAGGCTGGGTTTTGAGATTTTGATAAAATTGACTATTTGGTTAACTTTATTGCACATTGATTGCGCATTGATATGATAGTATACTAGATATATTGGGTTAAATAAAGTACATCTTTTCTTTACGTTTCACTTTAAAAAAATATGTCTAACAACATATTTAAATTTACATGTGTGGTTTGCCTTATATCCTGGTTCCTTTGGACCATGCCGCAAGAGATTTCCATATTAACTAGTGTGTACTTGAGATATAACATCACTCATTTGATTTCTCAATAGATGCAGCCTCATTCCCTCCTTTTATTGAGAAGACCAGAGTGTTGCAATTCTTTTCCTCTGACATCTGCAGGTAAAACTGACGTCAGTACGTTTCCGTGAGTCAGGTGCATTATTCGCACCCCCACCCCTAAGTAGCAACATGGAAAATAGGTCACATTGGATGTTATTTGGAAATGGAGAGTATCACTTAGAGAGTTCCTCTGGATTTAAAAAATTAAATATCATATAGAATTCCTACTAGCATCGCTTACCACTTTAAACCTTGAAGAACGGTAGTATGATATTATACATAATGAAAATCGGTTGTCTTTTTCATGTTTACCAAAGCAAGAACTAATTTTCTTTTCTTTCATTAAGATAGTACTATATTTATTAACAACCGAGTCCAGAAGATCAACACACTCTTTCTAAAAATTATTACAGAAACTGCTACAGAAGTACATTAACTAATATGCTCTGTCACTGCCACAGGATGGGTGTCAAATTGATGGGATAAAATCAATCACGCACAAGCACCGGAGCCCATCAGTATACTTGAGTCCTGTGATTTCCCCAAAGATGGGAGCATTTGTGGGGACGCAGTTAGTGTCTCTGCTCCCATTCTCCTGATCTGTAAAACTGCAGAGACTAGTGCTACTTTGTGTAGGGTTACCTAAGATCTGAGAAAGATGACCTGCGAGTCCTAGGTCAGGGTGGACAGTTGTGAAATGCTGGAGATGTGTGAGATCTACAGTATGCACACACGGGCACACACTCAAGTCACTGAATGGCCTTTCAGGACTACATTTTGAAAGAAAGAAGCTTTATTTTTATTTCATTTGAGCTGGACAAAAATAAGGGTTTGGGAGATATTCATTTAAATATTATATATAAGGAAAATTAATTCTGAGAAATATCTTTCATATCAGTACTCCAAGGGAGTTCAAAAGCATAAATTGCTCCCAGAAAAAAAGCTTCAGATTAAGAAACGTTCATATTTAGTCATCCAGGAAATGATGTGACAAAAATTCATACGAATTATTTCCAAGAAGTTAAACCCCAAATACAAATGATATAACAATTAATTATTTTTTCCCAGAATGTATTTCCGCTCCTGAAATGATGCTTGGGTTTGTTTTCTTCTTTTGAAAAAAAAAAAAAAACTCTCCCTTTAGGTCAATCTATGCTGTCTTTGGTTCTGAAGTTAATCTGAAAGGAATTCCTGTGTATAGATTTGTTCTTCCAGCCAAGGCATTTGCTTCTCCACTTCAAAATCCAGATAACCATTGTTTCTGCACAGAAAAAGTTATCTCAATGAATTGCACATTATATGGTGTTCTAGATATTGGCAAGTGCAAAGAAGGTGAGTAAATATTTTCAAGGTCTTGACCCTGGCATAATTTGCAGATTCTTTAAAAGGTAACCTTTTCTTGAAATCCCTCTCCATGTAAAGTCCTATATTTAAGTACAGAGCATAGCACCAAAGAGAGAAATTGATAATCCAGAAGTGAATCTATCCATTTTTGCACAGCAAATCTTTAACCAAGGGCTGAAATTCATTACATGGAAAAAGATGGTCTTTTAAACAAATGGTTCTGGAAAAACTCAATATTCATTTGCAGAAACATTAAGAGTACCCATATCTCACACCGTGTATACAGAAATGAACTCAAGGTGACTGAAAGTGTTAAGTGTATAATCTAAAACTATAGAGACCATCCAAGAACAAGTAGGCGCAAACTTAGATGCTCTAATATATGTCTTAAATTAACTATCAAAGATAGCCCAAAACATATAAACTTCAAAAGACAAAATAAGTAGCTGTGTTCTTAAAAGAGTAGAGAGAATCCATAGAATGGGGAAATATTGCCTAGATACTGGACTAATCTCTAAATTTTATAGAAAAGTTCCCAACAACAACAATGCAATCTAATTAAAAAATGAGCAGAAGACATGAATGAACAGATACTTCATCAAAGACATTCATGCAGCCAACCAGTATATGAATAGATGCTTGAAATCATTAGCCATTGGACATATGCTAATCAACCCACTGAAATATCTCACCTCAGCCACAACAGCAACGATCCAAATGACAACAAAATATTGGTAAGAGTGCAAAGAGAATTGAACATTCCCACACTACTACTGCGAGTATTAAACGGTGCAACCACCATGGAAAAGTGCTTGGCAATTCCTTAACTTTTGGAAATAAGATACCATATCACACAGGAAATCAGTCTACTTGGTACATATGTATTATAGAAGAAAAAGAGTCATGAAATGAAGAGCTGGATGGCCCATGTCATCTCAGCACCATTGAGGATAACACAGAAGGAAACAACCTAATTTCTCATCTGTGGAAGAATGGATAAGTAGACTATGGTCTACACACACAATGGAATACTATGCAACATTAAAGAACAATGATGAATCTGTGAAACACATCATAACATGGATGCACATGGTGAACATTATATTCAATGAAATTAATCAATTAGAATATTATACGCATTTTATTAGACTACTATTGTAAAATGTCAAGAAAATATTTTCACAATGAAATAAATATACTCTGATGGTTACCAAGGTTGGCAGAGGTAGGGAAGATAAAGTACCTTCTAGATGTGGGAATATATGAATGTGGGCAAAGTGGAAGGTTATTTCCAATAAGGGAGTGGCAGCAACAAAAGCTTGCTAGAGGCAAAGGAAGCAGACATTGGTGGCAGTTCAACACATTGGTAGGAGTTCAAGGATTAAAGGTAACAGAGGTGAATAATATTATATGCCCAATCTTGTAATAATAATAATGGTGATTTATGGGCAAATACATGAATAAACATATGGGCTGAATAGATGCAAGAGGGAGAATGGTATATACTCATAAATATATGTAAGTTTCACAGAGGGTGTTCCTTATAAATTTGCTGTAAATATTCCATTAGTGTGGTGGAGCATGCAGAAGACAACCAAACACCTTGAGGGAATGCGTTCTGGGTTCGCTGACTCAGGACCAGGGACAACATGATCAATGGGTATAATAGAGTTCACTAAGACAGCGCTCCATAGCTCATGTGCTCAAACTGTGGATCTCGACCCCTTTGGGGCTCGAACTACCCTTTCACAGGGATCACCCGATTCATAACAATAGCAAAATGACAGTGATGAAGTAGCAACGATAATAATTTTATGGTTGGGGGGGGTCACCACAACACGAGGAACTGTATGAAAGGGTCACAGCAATAGGAAGGTTGAGAACCACTGCTCTACAGATAACCACCCCCCTTTCAAGAGCCATGTGAATGATCTGTACTGGACTATAGGGGTTAGAGTTATGTGTCAATAGGCCATGATGCTCAGTGGCTTAGCAGACATTATACAATCACCCTCTATGTTGTGATCTTATGTGAGCAGCCAATCAGTTGAAAGCAATGAGCTCAAACCTATGAACGGTTGTAAGGCTGGTCCATGTGCAGACAGTGTTTCACTTGGTTGTCCTCGGGGGTCACAATGAGTCAGGACTGCTTCAATACCACTCAATGACAAAAATGATAGGAGGGGGCTTCAAAACAGTTTGTTGGGAAAATCCATTATCCCCTAATTCAGCGGTTCTCAACTTGTGGGTCGTGACCCCTTTGGGGGTCACATGACCTTTCACAGGGGTCACCCAATTCATAACAGTAGCAAAATTACACTTATGAAGTGGGAATGAAAATAACTATGGTTTTCGGGGTGGGAGGGTCATTACGACATGAGGAACTGTATTAAAGGGTCGTGGTCTTAGGAAGGTTGAGAACCACTGCATATGCTGAGCAATCGCTGGGATCTGAAAAGCTCAAAGGAGACCTGGTAGCAGAGTGGTCATGGGTGTGGGTTGTGTTCTAAAGGGTATGCAATTTGAAACCACCAGCCACTCCACAGAAGAAAGATGAGCTTTCTCCTCTACTCCCACATACAGTCTCAGAAACTTACAGGGGCAGTTCTACCCTCTTCTGTAGGGTGGCTATGCGTTGGCCATCAAAAGCTCAACTATTGGCCTCTTCCCATTCACAAGTCACATGGAAACCATTAGCACAGTGGAATAGTGGTTCATATAAACACCAGTCTCCAAGAACCTGAGACCAGAAGAACCAGATAGTCCCTGACTACCACTCCCAATTGCTTTCAGCAGGATCACACTACATGCCTTTACAGTGGAGAAAAACATGGAACCAAACTCAAAATCCTACAAGACCAGGCTCACTTGCAGGTGGGCATTGGTGGAGACTGATGTCCTTATATCATACAATATGCTAATTCAATCATCTTAAGAAGATTTGTGCAATCATCATCACAATCTATTTAATAACATTTTTTCTTTCATCTATTTGTTGTCATTCTCCTGAGCTTCCCTGAGATGTTGCTGGAGGTCTTAATCCATTTACTCTCTCCATAGAGGCGCTTAGCTTAGATTTCATATACAGAAAAACAAACAAAATCAGGAAACAAACAAAACAACAATGACAAAATAAAGCAGAGGAAAAACTCAATTGAAAAGAAAGAAGAAAGTATTTTAAAAAGTGGAGCAAATTTACAATGTGTCCAAAGGGAGATCAAATGATGCGGTTTTACAGTTCAACCTAACTACATAGCCCAGTACCACACTTTACCACCACTAACTTCAGTGTCCTCCCATTAGGGGGAGTATAGAGTAGGATTATGTCATAAAAGCTAATTGTTCTAAGATTAGGACTATAATTAAGTCTATGTATGGTGTATAGAAGCCCCTGGTTCATTTTAGTCATAATTATGATTTTATGTGAAAAAGCATTATAAATCATTTCCATAGGGCATAGTATCATTACTTCTGCTAAAGGTATATAATTGAAAGCACATTTGATATTAGGAAATTATGTATGGATAGGTCACTTATTTGGAGTTCAAAACATATGTGAATTTTTTTCTGAGTAATATGTAAAATGTAGAAAACGACTTATTTACTCCTCATTATCTCTTCAAACTTGTTTTCAGGAAAACCTGTGTACATTTCACTTCCTCATTTTCTACATGCAAGCCCAGAGATTTCGCAAGTTATCGAAGGCTTACATCCAAATGAAGAAGAACACCGTACATATTTGGATGTTGAACCTGTGAGCTACTATAATATTGATTTAGTTTATTTTTTAAACAAAAATGAAGGGAAAACTTGTATCCTTCTTAATCACAATTTACTGATCAGATTCCTCCTTTCTTATTTGATTACTGAAACTTGGCTTCCTATTGTTGCATACAAGATATCAAGGTAATTCCATTTTAATTGTTCAGTGTATGAACTTCATGAACCTTTCAATGGTTCATGGGGTCAGGAATACCAATAATGGAAAATTTTCTAAGTAACAAAGTAATTTGATCCATATTATGCCTTTATGCGTATTTTGAACTTATTAACAGAGTTTCTGTTCTCCTTTTAGATAACTGGATTCACTTTACAATTTGCAAAACGACTCCAGGTCAATATATTAGTCAAGCCAGCAAAAAAAATTGAGTAAGTATCTTGAGCAAGGTGATTATTATATGATTTTTAATGTTTTAAAGAAAGTGAATGAATGGATTAAAGACAGAAAGGTTTTCAAATCTCAGCTTTTCTTTGACTTAAAGCCGTTAAACATTCATTATTAAATGCTTAGGGCTATAATTTAGATTTACATCTAGTATGGATTGAGATGGTATTTAAACATTTTAAAATGCTTTCTAGTCATATATTGATGACATATCTCATTTTGATAGCTACCCAAATATTCCTATGACAATAATTTCTAGAATCATATTTTGCCTATGACAATAGTTTCTAGAATCATTTTTTGCCTTTCAAAAATTGTTGAAAGGGGAAATCTGATCTTGGTAAAGAGTCAGTCTAGTACATTATAATTATGAGTGAAAAAAATCTGAGAAACCGCTTCCATAGCTTTATATTTTTTCAATCATTTTATTAGGGGCTCATGCAACTCTTATCACAATCCATACATACATCAATTGTGAAAAGCACACTTGTACATTCATTGCCCACATCATTCTCAAAACATTTGTTTTCCACTTAAGCCCCTGGCATCACCTCCTCATTTTTCCCCTCCCTCCCCACTGCCCCCTCCCTCATGAACCCTTGATAATTTATAAATTTTTGTTTTGTCATATCTTGAACTGTCTGACGTCTCCCTTCACCCACTCACTTTTCTGTTGTCCATCCCCCAGGGAGGAGATCATATGTAGATCCTTGTAATCGGTTCTCCCTCCACCCTCCCGGTATTGCCACCCTCACCACTGATCCTGAAGGGATCATCTACCCTGGATTCCCTCTGTTTTCAGTTCCTATCTGTACCAGTGTACATCCTCTGGTTTAGCCAGATTTGTGAGGTAGAATTGGGTTCATGATAGCGGGGGGGAGGAAGCATTTAGGAACTAGAGGAAAGTCATATGTTTCATCATTGCTACACTGCACCCTGACTATCTCGTCTCCTCCCCGTGACCCTACTGTAAGGGGATGTCCAGCTGCCCACAGATGGGCTTTTTGATCCCCAGTCCACATTCCCCCTCATTCACAATGATTTTTTTGTTATGATGATGCCTGATACCCAGTCCCTTCAATACCTCGTGATCACACAGGCCAGTGTGCTTCTTCCATGTGGGCTTTGTTGCTCTTGAGCTAGATGGCTGCTTGTTTACCTTCAAGCCTTTAAAACCCCAGATGATATATCTTTTGATAGCCAGGCACCATCAGCTCTCTTCACCACATTTGCTTATGCACCTGCTTTGTCTTCAGCAATTGTATCCGGAAGGTGAGCATCATGGAATGCCAGTTTAATAGAGCAAAGTGTTCTTTCATTGAGGGAGTACTTGAGTGGAGGCCCAATGTCCTTCTGCTAACATAGATCTATATTTACATATGCACATGCCTTTATTTAGATCTCTATAAATGCCCTTTACCTCCTAGCTCTTTCCTCTATTTCTTTTTACTTTCCTCTTGTCCCACTATCATGTTCAGCTTTCAGTAGGGTTTCAGTAATTCCTCTCAGTTACATTACCCTTGGTCACGCCCTATGAGGTCTCCTACACCCGCCTACCACCAATTTGGATCACTTGTTGTTCCCTGGTCCCTGGGTTTGTTAACACCACGATCTTTCCCCCCACCTCTGCCTCTCCCATGTGCCCCTGGAACTGTCAGTCCCATTGTTTTCTCCTCCACAGTTTTCATCCAGCCTATCTTATTTAGACAGACCTGTGGAGATAATAGCATGCAGAAAAATAAGACAGAGCAATCGTTTTATATTTTATGCACCCACAATTGATTCATATAGAAGCTAATGTCTGAGGGGTTATGTTGCCTGTAATATATTTATGCAAATAGCATGTACATCATATATATGATGTACATGCTATTTACATAAA
The DNA here is from genome assembly GCF_050624435.1 of Tenrec ecaudatus. Taxonomy (NCBI): domain Eukaryota; kingdom Metazoa; phylum Chordata; class Mammalia; order Afrosoricida; family Tenrecidae; genus Tenrec; species Tenrec ecaudatus. Next base: position 118,332,631 of record NC_134538.1, on the reverse strand, counting down.
ATTATAGTATATTTAAATTTAAATTACCTATTACAGGAAAAAAATCAAGAAATAATTATCAAGAAGGGTTAATTTCTAAATATATGTTTACCATAAAAATTAGCAAAATCTCTTTTATATATGTATGTATATATATATATATCCATAATTCTTTTCCATGACTGTTACAGTGCTTTGAAACGTCTGAAGCACAACTACCTTGTGCCTATCCTTTGGCTTAATGAGGTTAGTGTTTTCATCTGTTGCTCTTTAAAGCAGTAAACAGGATTGTCTTTAGAAATACTCTTGATATTTCAAAGTAGTCAATGTGTGCATAGTGTCTGAAGTCATACCAGGGCCTTCAACAAATTCATGGAAAAATGGAGCTTGAAAATCATTGAATTTTCCCACAACTTTTTGAAGCCCTCTTATATGTATTTTTGTTGTGCATGAGTCAGTATCAATGAAGTAATGCATAAATACCAAATTGTGTTAGGGTTCACCTTTAGCTTCTAGAAAACTAAGACACTTCCTTTCATTTAAGATTATTTTCAAAATATATTGGTTAAACAATTTTCTTGGCGTTCCTATTTTCTTATGGAAAATACATGCATGCTTGTAATTTCAAATGAATCAAAATCCAGTGAGAATTATACCACAAACAAACCCACTTCCACCAAGTCAATGTCAACTCATAGCAACCCTTATAGATCAGGATGGAACCACCCCTGTGAGTTTCCAAGACAGTAACTATTTACAGGAGTAAAACGTCCTTTCTCCTTTGGGGTGGTTGATGGTTTTGAACTGCTGATCTTGCAGTTACAGACCAATGTGTAAGTATGAGGCCACCATCATTTCTTTAATAATAAAACTGTATAATAATAAAAGTGAACATTGCAGATCTAATAAAACCCTATTGATGGAACAATTGTTCATTGCTGGGTTGAAAATGAAAATATTGGATATTCATACTCATTCCATCTCTCCATAAGCAAAAGATCTGCCTTCAGCTTCCCAAACCAAAATTATTCTCTGAAATATTTCTAAATTTTAAAAATACCCAATGTGATGGAGTCGATTTTGACTCTTAGTGGCTGTAGGATGTAGTGGGACTGCCTCACGGGGTTTGCGTGGCCGTCTGTCCAAACGCAAGCAGACCTCCACATCCTTCTCCTGGAGAGTGACTGCTCAGGCCAAGTCACTAACCTGCAGAGTAGCCTAACCACTGCCCAACCTGGGCTCCTTAAGCAAGCAACAGGGTAGCTGTCTTGGAAATCCACAGGGGTCTCTTCACAAGTCAGCATTGACTCAGTGGTACTGAGTTTCATTACCGGAAAATGGTTTTGATTTAGAAATTTGTAAGACATTTCAGAGCAATGGTTTTGAAACAACGCCTACAATATTGAAAGTTGCTATGCAATGTATTTAATAAGTCAGGGGTTATTGTGTATTCTAAATACTTCATCTCAGTGGGATTTTTGCATTCTCTACCATACAAGGGTGAATCTCATTGTTCTGTTTTATATATGTAGGTGACTAACACATAGGCGGGTGTTTGGAGGTATAAGGAAACTTAGGATATATTTCTTTACTCATCTCCCCACGTAACCACTAATAATTAACTTGATTACAGACTGGCACCATCGGTGATGAGAAAGCAGAAATGTTTAGAAATAAAGTGACTGGAAAAATAAACATGCTTGGAATGGTTGAAATGGTCTTGCTTGGTGTTGGCGTGGTGATGTTTGTTGCCTTTATGATTTCATACTGTGCGTGCAAATCAAAGAAAGTAAAATAAGTAAGTATATGTAGATAAATCTATCGATACATTAACATTTGTGTATGTACTTCTTGTTTTCTTTTCATCAAAGAGGAGGTATAAATTCAATTAAATCATAAATATTTCTGGACATGCCTACAAAGCTATCCTTTTTAAATGCACCAACAGTTTATGTCACATTATAATGTAAATAAAAACACAAATGAAGACACCTTTAGTCCTGGGAGAAATTGAAGAAAAGTTGCACCATAGCTTTTATTTAAAATTCTGACATTAATTTCCAGGTAATTATTTTTTAAATCACTAATATATAGATTTGTCTGCTAGTGACTAGGAAAAATTGTGGATATACCAAAAATGGTGCAGCTCTATGGTGATTGAAGGTTACAAAATTCTATTAAGGAAACAGATAAATGGAAAAAGCCTATGCAAGTTACCAATTATCAATGTCAACAACAGGAAGTAAAAAGAGAGCTAAAAACAATAGGAAAATATAGTTGGAATAGATTTAAGTGTGCTAATTTAAAAATAAAAATTGACACATCTGAATCAGTAAATGATAGCATGCTGGCAGAGAGCTAGGATTGTTGCGTAAAGACTTGGAGGATGTGTGCCGCCCAGTCCCAGGAGGGCGCCCTAAATGAGCGATGTCGGAGCTCTGGTGTCTAATAGGAATTTAAGAGCTAAAGTCTGAAAAGAGCAAGAAAAGAAACTATGAAAAACATCGTTTTCAATAGGGTAAACCCCAAACTCTCTGGGCTTAGAGGAAAAACAAACAGGTAAATGTGACCCAGATCTAAGAGTTGTTGGCAAAGTTGTAGAGATGGTTAAGCTCTCTTTGCTTAGACTATGGGAGGCATGCCTCTTGTCCTTTAACAAAAATGGCAGGTTGACCCTCCCTCCCCCAAACAGAAGTCTTTCTTGAATCATCGTGGGTGACACTAGTGTGACCTGTGGGCAAGCATTTAGCACTCCCTCCATCATTTCTGTCAACTCTCTTCCTATCTTTCAGATCAATAGACAAGCCCAGTCCACCGCAACCCCCAACAGCAATGTGTTTGCTATGAAAATTAAAACCACAAGGGAAATATTCTTACTATACCTTCCAATCAGATTGATGATCCTTAAGTAACTCACATGAACATTCTGGAGTTGCCATTGAAATTGCTTTTGCTGGCAACCCTTTGGAGTAGAACTTGTCCTCAGGGGATCAGAGGGACCTGTAAGGGTGCCTGCCATTTGCGAGGTCTTTCGATGCACAGTACTGGATGTGCTCAAACCACCAACCTTTCACTTGGCAACCGAGTGCTTTATCGTTGTGCCACTGAGGATGAGTGAATATTTGCTGTTACCTTGCTCTTGGGTCATGCTAGGCAGTTAAACAGTCATATTTAATCTCTGATTCAACTCCTTGAGATTTTAGTAGACAACAATTATTCATCGATACCTATCTTTTTTCTTCCCAAACCTCTGTTTATGGAGGCAGAAAAGCATTATGAGGTAGGCTGCCTTATAGTTCACCTGTGGAGAGGCTGGTGGGTTTTACCTACTGACTTTTTGGGGCTAGTAGCCTGGTGCATAATCCACCACATGGCCAGTACCCCTGATCCTGCTTCCTAACCACTGTCATTGGGTCAATTCTACCTCATAGAGACCAGCTATGTGATTTCAGAGACCATAAATCTCTACAAGAGGAGATGACCTCAATTTTCTCTCTCAGAGCAACTGATGGGCTTGAACTTTGGACCTATCTGCGTGCTCAACATCCTACATCCCAGACAATCATAAACTAACAAATACAAATGGTCCACTGTAAGAAAGTATAAATAAGCGGCTTGGGTGATTAAAAAAATTTAGAATTTGAGGAACAATGTAAATGTGTGTGTGTATGTGTGTATGTGGAAAGAGAGATTGTGTTAAGGCAAATCCATCTTATCAACATTGCCGCTACTGTTCTTTACTCAATAAAAGGGAGATTGAGCAATTTACCTACAATCTATTTGGATAAAGTATATACAAAAATACTAAGCTAAAACAGTTATGTAATAATAAGCAAAACGTTGTATTACTATAATTCCTCATTATCCCAGTAATAAACAATTTGTACTTAAACAAGAATAGGCCAGTGGTCTTTATGAAAAGCAGTAATAAATACAGTGCTATACTACAAACTAATGACGGGGAAGGAAGAGAGTCAGGAGAGAGGGCATGAGTACGAGAATTCCCATAGCTGATGTGATTGCTTAGTATACTTTTCACACTAGCCTCGGGTCCATCTTTCATGAATTGATACATACATTGCGTTATCCGGGATGTCCACGAGAGAGTTTTTCTCTGCAGCTTGAGAAACTGAGCTGAATAATAGACAATATGAAAGCACTGGTCCATAGAATTTTACTGTTACCAGTCTCATAATCCCACACTTTCAGAGAGTAGTAATATCTCTTCTAATTTACAGGCAGCAAGCGGAGGCTTGGCACTTACGCATGAGCTACATCAGAACGACTGGAAAATACCGCTCTACAGAAGGAGGACTTGATACACTTTATTTCTACAGAAACATATTTTGCCTTTTAGTTGAAGAGATGACGGCACGACTCTTTTGCCCGAACCAGCAGCACATTCTTAAAGGATTATTCAGATGCCATTATAAAGCTATACTTTGAGCAGAACGACCCACTTTTCAAACGTCATTACTTCAAAATGGAATTGATTTCAGTTTCTACACACCTGGTTCAAGCATGTACACTTGAACTCACTGGTGGGAAGAATCACAGAGGAGTGGAGTTTCTACAGAAACCCCGAGTCCTGGGCTCCCCTGTCCTCCTCTCAGAGAGTAAGCAACATCGCCCTTGGCCATATGTCCCTGCCCAGGCTTGGTTGCAATAGACAGCCCCAGGATCATCAACAATGCTCTGCGCTATCTGGGTATCAAGCATTTTGAAAGACATTCAATAATGGAAGGGAAATGATTAGATTAATTGGTTTTTTTGAGTCTTTTACTATCAATGCCTTCAATTTTTTTTTTTTATTCTCTGTGGTACCCTCTGTGTGTGCATTGGCAGTAAGGTTAGTAACCATTTCTCTTAATTATTCTTATTTTCTAGCAATCGGAGCTTATATGTTTTTCTTATTGAGCATGCGAATGGATATCCTTTCTAGCACAATTCAGCTCTTTCTGTTTAAGGACTATGTCATTTTCCAAGTTCTGCAACTGCTAGGAAAATCTGAGCGGACTTTGACCTTTCCACGCAGTTGCAAGTTATGCTTAAGAACGCTGTGTTAGTTTAAAGAAATGTAAATGATAATCCATGTATTATTGGACAGCAGATTACTGAGATGAGACTATGCATCCATACTTCTAGTACAAGCACAAAGGCTGCTTCCAACTATTAAAATGTGGTCGGTCCTCTGTGAGTTTCAGTACCTTGGCTCGTTGCTGTGATGTCAATGGCTTCCCTCGATTTTCTGTAGCGAGTGTGCTTTCTTAATCCACATATCTTTATGAATTCATATTCTTTGGAAATATTATTTCTGAATTCGCTTTTGACCATGTCTTCCGAAGGAAAATTCTAAACCCATTTGAGTGTGGGAAGAGATAGTTGGTTTTATCTTTTACTACAGCTGAAACTGAGGCCCACGCAGTGACGTTGTTTCCTTTGACGGGGAACCCTGACTTTTTTATTGAGCGCACTGATTGCAGAGATGATTAAATTCACATTTAAAGCCTCAGCATAGCAGGGGTCCTTTTACACACACACAAAAGGAACACAGGATAAGGGAAAGTAACTAGGTGTAGGCAGTCCTGAGTTACAAACATCTAATTTACATTAATCTGTAGTTATATACCAAGCCTTGTAACATCTATTCTATTAAAAATTGGAGGTAAATACAATGTTTTGTAATAACATATGAACACCATTTTTCAACGCACATCAAAATATTGTTAATCATTAATATTATCACTGCTAACCCAGTTTACATTGTATATGATATATACCAAGACAAACATTTGACTTATTAGCATTAAATACAAACTGTACTTAATTATTCTGACTATGTACAAATTCGACTTAAACTGATTTAGAAATGGAAAGCATTCATAATCTAGAGACTATCGGCAGTGAAATTAAGGAGAATTAGTATCCAGATATAAGATGGCAGGGTAAAAACTGAAAAATCTCATTGAAAATCCAGAAACCAGGCACTCTAGATTTGAGAGATCTGAAAATCTGCAGATACTGAAAACATGCTGGCGAATGCCTTGGCATTTAATTGGAAGGAATGAAAATGATTATTCTAAGATACTGGTACCCAAGGTGATATTCTAGACATTCTTCCTGATGAACAAAACAAAAGAGCACTATCTTTACGTAAATACATTTGGGAGTATGTTAGTCTAAAAGGATTATGAAGGAAATTGCTACATTCTTGAGATGCAGAAGGATCAGCTATGTAAAGCAAAATGTGTTCACAAGAATTGTGTTAGGAAATCCATGTTCACCTTACATAAGGTCTATTCAATCAGTGGCTTCAATCACAAAACCTTCACACAAAATAAATGAAGATTTCTACGTGTGACATCTTGGTATCAGGGAAGATATTTTGATTCATGTGCACTTAATATTATTTAGTTTAACTAAATACAAATATATCCTGCCTTTATTGTTCCTCAGTGTGTCCTTTCTCTAAATTCATTAAAGTGTAGATGCTGGTAAAGATGGTCCATATAAAAAGACAAATGGATTCTATTAAAGATATTTGGTAGAAAAATATGCATACCATATATACTCATGTATAAGCCAAGTTTTCAACACATTTTAATGCATTTTTTGTGGTAAAATTAGGTGTCTCGGCTGATATTCGGGTTGGCTTATACTCAGGTGTATACAGTACTTTCCTTAATTTGAAGTAGAGTTTTTTCATAAGAAAAATTGGATGGAAACTTGGATGGAGGTGTGTGTTTCTTTTCTTTTTTTTTTTTTTAGCATATTTCCTTTTGTTGTTGTTTTTTCAAACATTTTATTAGGGGCTCATACAACTCATCACAATCCATACATATACATACATCAATTGTATAAAGCACATCTGTACATTCTTTGCCCTAATCATTTTCAAAGCATTTGCTCTCCACTTAAGTCCTTTGCATCAGGTCCTCTTTTTTCCCCTCCCTTCCCACTCCCCCCTCCCTCATGGGCCCTTGATAATTTATAGATTATTATTTTGTCATATCTTGCCCTACCCAGCGTCTCCCTTCACCCCCTTCTCTGTTGTCCATCCCCCAGGGAAGAGGTCACATGTGGATCCTTGTAATCGCTTCCCCCTTTCCAATCCACTCACTCTCTACTCTCCCAGTATCACCCCTCACACCCCTGGTCCTGAAGGTATCATCCACCCTGGAGTCCCTGTGCCTCCAGCTCCTATCTGCACCAGTGTACAACTTCTGCTCTATCCAGTCTTGCAAGGTAGAATTTGGATCATGGTAGTTGGGGGGGAGGAAGCATCCAGGATCTGGGGGAAAGCTGTATTCTTCATCGGTGCTACATCGCACCCTGACTGACCCATCTCCTCCCCTAGACCCCTCTGTGAGGAGATCTCCAATGGCCGACAAACAGGCTTTGGGTCTCCACTCTGCACTGTCCCCTTCATTCACTATGGTATTTTTTGGATGATGCTTTAAACCTGATCCCTTTGGTACCCCGTGATCCCACAGGCTGGGTTTTGTTGCTTCTGAGCTAGATGGCCGCTCGTTCTCCTCCAAGCCTTTAAGACCCCAGACACTATCTCTTTTGATAGCTGGGAGGTGTGTGTTTTAAGGACCTGGTGGCATAGGGGGGGATAACCTATTGAGTTATTAGCTGCAAAGACAGCAGTTCAACTGGACCAACTGCTCAGGAGAGGAAGAGAGAGAGAGAGAGAGAGAGAGAGAGAGAGAGAGAGAGAGAGAGAGAGAGAGAGAGAGAGAGAGAGAGGGAGAGAGAGAGAGAGAGAGAGGCTCTACTCCTGTGGGGATGGGGACGGACTGAGTGGAAACAGGCCAGCGTGTGAGGGTTGGGATTTGGACGGCACATTGGGCTATATAACAAACGAGGGGCTTTTTGCTTTGCCTTGTGAAAGTGTATGATTTCAAGCAATGGCCATGTTTAATGGTTTGTAATTGTATATGGATGAAATTGTATGCTTTATTCCATAGAAAAGCTGCACCATTTTAGAAAAGACACATTTTCATTCCAGTTTGTATAAATTCACAGAATGTCCGTCATTGTTTATAACTTACTTTTACACATCAACAACATCTACACATTTACACATGAGGTACTGCTAGTTGTTGCTCATGTATGCTTCAACAAGCTAGACAATGATTGTTGTCATTCCCAGTTTTCAGGGAAAGAAGGAAAAGGTGGAATTATTTCCAGAAAAAAATGATACTATGACTAAATCAGCTATCTCTTAAAACTCACTCTGTCAAGGGGCTGGCCTTTGGCATAAAAATTTGTGCACAGGCAATAACCCACCAATCTGTAAACCTGCTATCAATGTGGAAGCCACCCAGGCATTATCTTCCTTGCTCGAGTGCACCTTCAGGTTTCCTGTTTGAAGTCCATTCGGGAGTAATGGCATACATGCCCTGCCCTCAGCTCCTTAAGCCTAGCCACCATTCTAAGTGGATTTTGAACTTTTTCTCAATAATCACTGCCCATGATTATTTTCTGAAAACATCCACACAATTTCCTGTGAGTGGTTTTCCCTGGCTTTATTTGCAGTGAGCTGAACTAAAGAACAAAGAAGAAGAAGGAGAAGGAGAAGGAGGAGGAGGAGGAGGAGGAGAAGAAGAAGAAGAAGAAGAAGAAGAAGAAGAAGAAGAAGAAGAAGAAGAAGAAGACGACAAAGTGAAGTATCTACTAGAACATTGTGCTCTTTCCGTTTGCAGCTCAAAGGCAGCTTAAATTTTAAATATTTGTGAAATAAAGGATTCTCTTATATTAAAAAATGAATTCTGATTTTCATGTGTTAAACTTCTATATCACTGTAATACTTTTCTAAAGGCTATGTGTTTTTGTCTATTCAAGAGCTATTTACAGATCATGCCAATTTTCTTTTTCTTTCTCTTCTCAAAAGTTGCTGTTATTTTTAGCTGCCATCCAGGTGACTGCTGGCTCTTGGTGCTCCATATCGCCAAGTAGCACAGTGAGATGCTCTTCTGTGGGGGGTGATCTTAGTGGAAGAGATCACCAGGCTTTCTTCCCGAGTAACCCAGGGTGGGTTCAAACCATCAAACCATCAAACCTTTTAGTAACAGATATAAACTAATTGCCCCACCAAGCTTCTATCTATGTCCTTCAGTAGTATTCCATTCTATGTGTTTACAAAGTGGAATGGTGACATCAAACCAACTGAAATGGTTTAGAACCTCACTACTTGAACACTGTGAAGCGTGAATCAGCAGCTGCAGCAATACCTAGGAATGTTGCTAAGCCCAACATCTCAGATCCCAGTTCAGATGGACAGTATCAGGATTTTCCTGTTAATAACATTCCCAAATGATTCATATACATTGGGAAAAATTGGGAAAGCCCTGGTTTAAATCATATTGGAGTTAGATAAAAGAAATACTTTTTGTGAGACTGATTTGCTGGTGTGACTTCACTTTATTAACTTAAAGCCTTACATTATCAAAGCTACCTGTATGTATTAGATGAGAGAAAATTCATCAGACTTACAAAGGTTTCCATCAATATTTCACTGGGTATTTTCATTGGTCTTGTTGAACTTACAAATTATATTTCAGGCAGTAATAAGGTAATCTATATGGCAATATAGAGAAATGTGAAGTAGCAATCACAATAGTCCCTGGCTGTGCTGAAATGTGTTCTTTAATCTGCTTAAAAATGTATTATCTTCATAATATTCATATTTGCTACATAGTCAATAGGGTATAAATTGGAGTCAGCAAAGAGTTTAAAATTAGAGATGTGACTATTCCTTAGAATTTAACTCAAATGGAAATCTTTGGAATCCTGTGATTTATATGCCATTGTGTTAGGTGCTATTGAGCCTGTTGTCACCCATCGAGACCCCATGCAAACAAAATGAAACATCGCCTGGCCCCACGTTGTCCTCACAATTATTCCTATGCTTGGTCCATTGTTGCAGCCACTCTGTCAGTCCGTCTGATTGAGGGCCTTCCTTTTTTCTTTTTCCTTTTGCTGCTCCACTACTTTAACAAGAAAAATGTGTTCCTCCAGAGACTGGTCTCTCCTGACATGTCCCAAGTATGTAAGATGAAGTCTCTCCATCCTTGCCCTTTGTGAGGACTCTGGCTGTTCTTCTAAGTAAAATTTGTTTTTCCTGTTGGTAGTCCCTGGTTCTTTCAATATTTCTTGCCAGCACCACAATTCAAATGTGTCCATTCTTCGTTGGTCTTCCTTATTCAATATCCAACTTTCACATGCATATGAAGAAATGGAGAATACCATGGCATGGGTCAGGTTCACCTTAGTCCGCAAAGTAAAGTCCTTGCTTTTGAAGAGATCGTGTGCAGCAAGTTTACCTATTGCATTACATCCTTGGATCTCTTGACTGCTGTGTCTATGAGCATTAATTGTAGTGCAAGGAAGAGAAAATCCTTAACAACTTCAACCTTTTCTCCATTGATCATGATGTTACCTATCGGTCTATTTGTGAGGACTTGAGTCTTCTTCACATTGAGTTGTAACCCATACTGAGGGCTACAGTCTTTGCTCTTCATTAGCAAGTGCTTGAAATCCTCCTCATTTTCAACTCACAAGGTGTGTCATTTGAAGATAGCATCTTGCTCACAAGCCTTCCTGCAATCCTGATGCCACATTCTTCTTCATATAATCCAGTTTCTTGAATGATTTGCTCCACATAAATATTGAATAAGTAGGGTGAGAGGATACAACTCGGACACACATTTTTCCTGATTTTAAACCATATGGTATTCCCTTGTTATGTTCACATAACTCTTTCTGATCCACATACAAGTGTTCTGGAATTCCCATTCTCTCAAGGTTAGCCATAGTTTATTATGGCCCACAAATTGGATGCCTTTGCATAATCAATAAAACACAAGTAAACATCTATAGTATTCTCTACTTTCAGCCAAAATCCATCTGACTTCAGCGATTAAATGCCTGGTTCCATGTCTTCTTCAGAATCTGGCCTGAGCCTTGGACAGTTCCCTCCCTTTCAGTGTTTTGCCGCAGCCATCATTGACAATCTTAAGGACAAGTTTACCGACATGTGATGGCAATGATGTTTTTCTATAATTTGGGTATTCTGTTGGGTAACCTTTCTTTAGAAGGAGTATAAATATTGATATCTTCTAGTCAGTTGGTCAAGTAGTTTCTATCAAATTCCCTACGCTGAATGAGGAATTGCTTCCAGTGCTCCATCATCTTGTTGAAACTTTTCAATGAATATTCCATCACTTCCTGGAGTCTTGTTTTCTTGCTAATGCTTTGGGGATGGCTTGCATGTCTTCCATCAGTATCATTGGATCTTGGTGGTACAGCAACTCTGCATACCTTTTCCCTTTTCTTTTGATGATTCCTTCATTATTCAATGTGTTGTCCATCGAATCTCAACCTGAGACTGGATTGTTTTTTCTCTTTTATTCTTTCAGTTTAAGATGAGCTCAGCGTGTTCTCTCTTTGGCTTCCCAACTCTTGCACATTTATTCATTAGAATATTTTACTTTGTCTTCTTGAGCCACGATATCAAGTTTTCTATTCAGCTCATTGACCTCATCTTTTCTTCCATTTACTTTAGTCACTCCATAATTAAGCACATGGTTCGGAGTACCTTCTGACATCCCCGTTGGTCTTTCTTTCCTGTCTTTTTAATGACCTTTCACTTTCTTCATGAATCATGTTCTTGATGTCTTCCCACAGACCATCAGATCTTCTGTCATTAATGTTTAATTTGTCAAATCTGTTCCTGAAATGTTCCGAGAGTTCAAGTGGGATAGACTCAAGGTAGTATTTTGGTTCTGGTTGACTTGTTTTAATTTTCTTCAGCTTCAAACTGAATTTTCATATGAGCCATTGATAGTCTGTTCCACAGTCATCCTTGGTCTGGTACTGAGCTTCTCCGTCATCTCATTTCTCACAGATATAGTCAATTTTGTTTCTGTGTATTCCATTTGAAGAAGTCCATGTATATAGTCACTATTTGTGTTGTTGAAATAATGTTATTTGCTATGAACAAGTCGAAGGTATTCCAAAACTCTATCATGGGATCGCCCACTTTATTTCTTTCACCAATACCATGTTTTCCAACTCCCGTTCCTTCCTCTTTTATCACCCCCAGCTTTGGCATTCCAATCATCAATAATTCTCAGTGCATTCTTGATGGCATGTTTGATCAATTTCTGACTGAAGATATTGGTAGAATTCTTTGATTTCTTCATCTCTAACTTTTGTGGTTTGTGAATAATAGTTGCATTGATAAGTATAATCCTATCACCGATAGCATTGTACTTCAAGATAGATCTTGAAATGTCCTTTTTGACAATCAATGCAGTGCCGTTCCTCTCGATCGTCTCATTCCTGGTTCAGTGAGCCATATGTTTCTCTGATTCAAAATGGCCAATACCAGTCCATTTCAGGTCATTAACATCTAGGATATCAAACTTTATGCATTTCATTTCACTTTTGACACTTCCAACTTTCCTAGATTCATGCTTTGCACGGTCCAAGTTCTGAACATTAGTAGATTTCTGTAGCCATTTCTTCTCACCAGAAATTGTACCCCATCAGCAAAAGAAGATCCCCAAAGCATTATTTCCACAGACTTTACACCATTCACACCACCATGGTAGATTCTATTTTCAGAAAACAGCTCCTCAGCCATCACGTTTCGAAGGCCTCTCTACCTGAGGGGCTCATTCTCTGACACTCTCTGACAATGTCCTATTTCCAGTCACTAGGCTTGACAACATGTCCATGCTCTGTGTAAGGTTTTCAGCAGCTACTTTCTCAGAAGTGGGCAGCCTATGCCTTCTTTGTAGTTTTTTCGTAGTCCGGAAGCTCCACTGAAACCTGTTCACTTTGCGTGACCCTGCTGGCATTTTAAACACCAGTGACATAGCTTCCAGCATCACAGCAACACACGAGCCACCGCAGTGTGACTACCTGACAGACTAGTGATAGCGTTGTTTCAGATACTACATGCAAATTATAATACACGGAGAAATAGATTTATACGAGCAAAATCCTGTGCTAGGTTGGTATTCATAAGGCTGGGATGAAATGCAGAGCAGGGACAAAGGAGGAGATAAAAGGAAGTAGAAAACAAATATGATTGCTTATTTATTTTACAGGGTGTCTACACAAGGAAGTAAAAGTGAATGAAGGCCAGGGTGGAAGAGAGAGCTGATCTTTATATTGTCTAAGGTTGAAGTGCTGAGTTGAAGCTACTTTGTCCTAAAGTTGTCTGAGTCTGCGCAGTTGACGACCTGGGCCCGTGATGAATGATGGCCCAGATAAAAGAAAGAAGAGGGAGAGTTAAGGGGTGGTGGACTTTTAAGCTCCACTTACTAAGAATTAAAGAAATTAGGCACTTGTTATTTCTGTAAAACCTCCTTATAATGAAAATAATGATTCTCAGAAAGTCTTAACAATCTTTACCTTTTCATGTAAACAAGGAGTGGGATTCTGAAAACTTTATCTTGTCTGGAACCTACTATAGATATTAATTTGTGTTAATGTTGCCTAGTTTCCCCTTGTGGTTATTTTTCTCACTTTCACCAACATCCAGTGGAAGCCAGCTCATAGTGACCCTACAGGACAAGGTAGAATTGTCTCTGGGAGTTTCCTAGACTGTAACTCTTTATGGGAATAGAAATCCCCTTCTTTAATCCCATGAAGCAGAGGATGGTTTAGAACTTCCGACCTTGTGGTGAGCAGCTTGATTCTGAAACATGCAGCGCCAGGGCTCCCTGGTGAGATTGAGTTGCCATGGAACTGAGCCTCCGAGGTGGACAGAGCAGGACCGCTCCAAGCAATGCGCGCCAGGCTCTCACGCCTGGGAAGCTGCCTGTCTCTCTGACGAGCCTCTGCTGCTTTGAACGGAACTATTTCCATTGTCCAGAGACTGATCTATCCTCCCGTCAAAATAAACTTCACAAAAACTCCACGGACGATCACTTTGAAACGATGATTTCAAACGATGAAAAATCGCTGTCTGAATAATCATTTCACAGTGACGGTCCTTTGCGTTTGTGAAACAACAAGGGTAAGTAACAAGTATTGCTACTGGAGTTGCAGTCCTTGGTGTATTTGAAACCAAACATGGTTAAACGAGGTTCCGTGATCGCTGATGGCTACAGACAGGTCCTCGAAGGCACACGTTTACCCTTGTGTCATTATCCAGGCGCACTGGTCTCCTCCTGGTGGTGAGCTGGGCTAACTGTAAGGTCAGCAGTTTGAAGCCACAGGCCTCTTCTCAGAACAAAGATTGAGGTTGGTTGTCTCTTAAGGGTTAAAGTCTCACCAACCCACAAGAAAAGTTTTACCTGCCCTGGAAGGTCACTCTAAGTCAGAAACCACTTTATGGCAATGAGGGTTTGTTTTGTTTTTGAGTGAGTCTCCTTATGGTAGCTTAAAACAAAACCCTGCCAAACTCAAACAGTGGAAAAGAAGGTGTAGGGGTCAGCCCAGAGGTTATGGCAACCACTGAGGAAAATTTCAAAGGGGTCACCTTGAAATATTTCTCTCTAGAGAGAAGGGAGAGTGACGAGGTATTATTAGGAAGTTTTTTTTTTTCTGATTTCAATTTTTATTTTTTAAAAACATTTTATTAGGGGCTCATACAACTCTTATCACAATCCATACATATACATACATCAGTTGTATAAAGCACATCTGTACATTCTTTGCCCTAATCATTTTCAAAGCATTTGCTCTCCACTTAAGCCCTTTGCATCAGGTCCTCTTTTTTTCCCCCTCCCTCCCTGCTCCCTTCTCCCTCATGGGCCCTTGATAATTTATAGATTATTATTTTGTCATATCTTGCCCTATCCGGCGTCTCCCTATACCCCCTTCTCTGCTGTCCGTCCCCCAGGGAGGAGGTCACATGTAGATCCTTGTATTCGGTTGCCCCTTTCCAGCCCACTCACCCTCTACTCTCCCAGTACCGCCCCTCACACCCCTGGCATGAAGGTATCATCCGCCCTGGATCCCCTGTGCCTCCAGCTCCTATATGCACCGGTGTACAACCTCTGCCCTATCCAGTCCTGCGAGGTAGTATTCGGATCATAGTTGGGCGGGAGGAAGCATTCAGGATCTGGGGGAAAGCTGTGTTCTTCATTGTTACTACATTGCACCCTGACAGACCCATCTCCTCCCCTAGACTCCTCTGTGAGGGGATCTCCAGTGGCCGACAAATGGGCTTTGGGTCTCCACTCTGCACTTCCCCCTTCATTCACTATGGTAAAATTTTTTGGTTTTTGATGATGCCTTATTATGCCTGATCCCTTTGGCACTCATGAAGGAAGAAGTTTTAAGAGAATTAAACATTGCAATGGCGAGGAAAACATCAGGACAGTTGTACTGAGAAATTCGCTTTCCATTACCACCATGAACCTGCTCGTTCTTCGAGGGCTGCAAGAGACAGAGAAGGGGTTTTCAAGTAGTGATAGCCACCAAAAGGTACTAAGACTTTTCAACGGACTTCTTTCAAGCCGCCTTATGTAGGCGCCCCCGCTGGGGTGTCATGGATGCTGTGTGTCTGCTGCCACCTGCCGGTTCTCTGCATAAACTGCATTAATCCGAAGAAACAGCCTTCACCCACCAACCCCAAGGTCACTGGTGCAGCAACACAGGTGGTGCCACTGCTCCCGTAAATATCCCTGTTAACGCAAAACAAATGCCCTTCATTTCCGTTAAAAGTTCCTCCATTACTGAAAACACGCGGTTTCAACAAGGAATTCAAAGCACGCAATAATGTGGTCTTCAAAGTTCCCATAAACCACCAGCATTCCAGTGGAGTGACCAGATAGAATGGAAGGTACTTTGGGGGAATCCCTGGGGGACACAAAGGGTTGAGCGATTATCTAAAAGATTGACAGGCACAAACTTCCCAGAGGCTTCTTGTGGTTATTTGTAAGAACGGCTTTGGAAGGGTCGCCGCGGCAGGACAAGCCCTAGGCAGCCCGGCTCTGCTCACAGCACACTGAGTCCCCCTCAGCCCCCCAACCCCCCACCCCACCCCCAGCCACCACCCGGAAGCAGGGAAGCGGAGAGGGTCCCTCCGATACAGGTATTTCTTCAGCAGAGAATTTCTTGCTAGACCGTGATTTCTGCTGTTTAATTTAAGCTTGACTAGTAAGAATAAAAAAACGAGGAAGGTGCAAGTAGATCGTTAGGGTGACAGACACCCAGCAGCAGTGAAAACAGTGATGAGGCAGCAGTATACATAGAAATATTGGTACTCTAGGTTCAGCGAAAATGGGACCCCATGCTAAACTTACCCAGCTCTCCCTTCCAGCTTCTCATTTTTGCTGTAAATTAATGATTGTGTTATTTAAGTGGTTTATGTTCATCTTGAATTGTGCCAAGACCTCCGGGATTGTTTGCATAGTATAGAGTACTTCACAGCATCAAGGAAATTCCCTACTCAATACTAGAGCTCTTAAATTCGATTGGAAACCACATGTGTGCGTTTGTTGAAACTAACTCGGCACGCAGCATATGAATGCAAACTTTAATGGGATTTAAAAATGAGGTGCAAGTACAAGATACAGTATCAGGTAGCTAATGCGTTTCCTTTGGCACTGTTTGATTGCAGTTGCCTGAGATGATTGGGTTGAGAACGTTGTGAAGAAAGATTCTAGATCTACAGACCCAAAGGCTATATGGGCAGTTTGCTCAGAGGAAATAGTAGAGACTATTGGAGACCCTGGTTGAAGAAAGTCCCCTAAAGGCAAATGCATGAGATAGGCGGTTTAACTTGTGGCTTCAGCGCTGGCGTCATTAGCTATGAGTTAAACACTCATATTCAATTGGCCCACGTAATTGTCACATTATAGAATTTTTCGGTGGTCTTCCTTATTCATGGTGCAACTGTCGAATGCATATGGAGTAATTGAAAATGCCATGGTTTGGGTCAGACACACCTTTGTCCTCAAAGTGACCTTTAGTCTCAACACTTTAAAGAGGCCGTGTGCCCAATGAAAGATGCCTTTTGCTGGCTTGACGGCTGCTTCCGTAAACATGGATCAGTGGCTCCATGAAAAATGTAAGCCTCGGCAACCTCCATCTTTTTTCACTTTGTTGTGAGGTTGTCTGAGTGGATGTGTGAGGATTTGGGTTTCGTTGTCATTGAGTTGCAATATATACTGAAGCTGCGATGTTGACTGTCATATCTGATCTTTATCAGCAAGTGCTTCAAGTCTTCCTCTACATTTGGGCAATCTGCTGATATGACATCCTCCCAGATCAGTGCCTCTTTGTTCTTCATACAGTCCAGCTTCTTGGAATGTTTGCTCAACATGAAATGTGAATCAGTGTGGCAAAAGAATCCAACCTTGACACACACTTTTCCTGATGGTAAGCCACGTAGCATTCCCCTGTTCTTTTCCAGCGACAGCCTCTTCATTCATGTACAAGTTCTGCCCGAGCACAATAACGGGTCCTGGATTTTCCCATCCTTCTCAGTGCTATCTGCCACTTCGTTAGGCTTCACACGGTGGGATACTTCTGCAGAGTCAAGAAAACATCCTTCTGGTATATCCTGCTTTCATTCAAGTTCCCGTAATTCCATAGCCTCTTCTGAATCCTGGTTGGATGCTTGGTAGTTCCTGTTGGGGTGCTATGCTAATCACTTTAAAGTTAACTGCAACAAAATCTTACTTGCATGTCATATCAATAATTTCCACCTTCTGCCAGGTTTTTCCACCTTCTGCCAGGTTTCCTTTCTTTGGAATGGGCATAGATATTCGCTTGGCAGGTCAGTCATCTGTCTTCCAAATTTGCCATGTAGACTAGTGAGTGCTTCCAGCGCTTCATTTCCAACATTTCCAACCTCTAACAGCTGAAGTCTCACTCGCCCTGCTTTGTAGGCGCATCCTACCTGTAGATCTTCCAAGACGTAAAGCTCTGTCCTTTGAGAAGTGTAATATAGCCCAGACAGATGCTATGTGCACACTGGATTCACATAACAAATGAAGAACATCAAATTTGGGGAATCCATCATTTTTAGAGCAAGCAGTAAATCAGTGTGTTTTTGTTGTCTGTTTGTGTGTTCTTTAATCCATGCAGTAAAGGATATGTTAGCTCCACCCTCTTGACTGCCCATTTGTAAGCACAAATCCAAGAAATGGCCAGCAAATGAACCTTTGTTTACTGGCATACCCAGTAAGATGTGTAGAAGTGCAAGAAGCTAAAGAAAACTGCCTACTCCGAATATACAAAATAGTTTGTCCAAGTTTAAAAAGAAGGGGAAAAAAGAACCTTTTTAGCTGTACATCAAAACTTCGGTAAAGGCAGAGAAACACCATGAAACTCCATTGTTTTTGTTAGGCGCTTACTTCTAGCAAGCCATTGGACCGCAGAATAAAACACTGTCCTGTCCTGCGCCGACACCATGATTGCTAGGTGGGATCTCATTGTTGCAGCCACTGTGTCAGGACATCTCGTGGAGGGGCATCCTCCTTTTTACTGCCCTTCCACGTTACCAACCATGATACCTTTTTACAGAGTCAAGTCTCTCTTGATAACATGTTCATAGTATGTGAGACAAAGTCTCACCATCTGGATTCTAAGGAGCATTCTGGTTATTCTTCTTCTAAAACAGATTTGTTTTTCTTTTGGCAAAACAAGACACTTTAGTGTTATTCACCGACGCAATAAATCAAATGCATACTTGATACTGCAGTTTTCCTTATTCAATGACCAACCTTCACATGCATGACAGGCGGTTGAACATGCTCAGACTGGGACCAAGCACACCTTCATCCTCACAGTAATATGTCTGCTCTTCACCCCATGAGCAGGGCTTGTGCAGCGTATTTACTCGGTGCAATGTGGTGTTTGATTTCTAGAATTCTTCTATGCCCACTGCTTGTGTGTTCAAGCAAGACGAAATCCCCAACCGTTTCAATCTTTTCTTTGGTTATCATGATGTACCTATTGGCCCAATAATGAGAATCTTACAAACATATGGGGTTGCAATCAATATCGAAGACTGCATTCTTTGACCTTCATCAGCAAATGCTACGAATCCTCCTCTCTGTCGGTAGTCAGGGTTGGGTGAACTGCATATTGTAGGTTGTTAATAGCCTTCTTGTGATCCTAAAGCTTTCTTTTTCATATAGTTTAGCTTCTCTGCTTATTTGCTCAGCATAATTGAACAAGTGTTGTGAGAGGAAACAACTCTGACAGAGATCTTATTTTGAAATCATGCAGCATTCCCTTGGTCTGTTCGAACAACTGCCTCTTGGTCTACATATAGATTCCACCTAAGCACAGTGAAGTGTTGTGGAATTCCCTATCTTCTCAGTGTTATCTGTATTTTTATGATCCACAGAGTTGAATGCCTTTCCTTAGACAATAAAACACAAGGAAACATTTTCTGCTCTTCTCGACTTCCTGTGAAAGCCAATGCAATGTCAGCAACGATGGCCCTCATTTCTGGTCCTCTTCTGAATCAGGCGTGGATTCCGGCCAGCTCCTGGCTGTGGGAGTGCGGCAGCTACTGTGGGATGGCTTCTTGCCTGTGATATTAACGATATTATGTAATCGTTTCTGTATTCTACGGGGTCACTCTTCCTTCGAATGGGGACACATCTGTATGCCTTTCGTGCAGTTGGACTTCTGCCATGAGCATCACTGGCTTTTAATCACATAGGACCTCTTGAAATTGTTAAACATGAGATGCTTCTTTTGCCTTGAAAAATCCTATCAGCGACCTCCAGCTTCATTTCTCTGAACAAGCTTTCCGCGTTGTTCCCAACGTTTGCACGGCAGTCTTCAAACGTCCTCAAGGCATCTTTACTGCAACTGTGCTCAACTGCAGAATTAGCGACAGTCCTTCAGTCCATTCCTTACTTGCTTCGGTGGCTAGTGAGGCGAAGGGAACAGGAGGCGTACTCACTGGAGCGCCCTGCATGCGTGTCGATAGCATCCTTGAATACGCAGCGCTTCACTTCACACGGATCTGGACATGTTCTTTTTGACAAGAAATGTGACACCAGTTCCCAGGAATTTCTTATTCCCAGCTTAGTGAACCGTACGATTGCCTGATGCAACATGACCGATACCAGTCCACCTCGGCTTACTAATGCCTAGGATATCCATCTTTCTCAATCCTATTTTCCTAGATTCATACTTTGTACATTGCAAATTCCAATTCCTAATAGTTCCGTGCAGCTGTTTAGTCCACCTTGAGTCACGTTTCGTCAGGAAAAGAAGGGTCCCTGACCTTACTCTCTCGACCCCCTCGTGGTCTGCGATTTGAAGAAGGCAGCTCTTCCGCAGTCATACGTAGAGTGCCTGTCAACCTAAGGTGCTCAGCTCCCAGGACTCTCGCTGATGAGTTTCAGCTGCTGGGCATGATACGTACAGTATCTGAAAACGTCTGTGGCTATGCAGGCACTTTCCAGTATCTGACAATGTCTGTGACCCTTCATGAGGTTTTCAGTGGCTAATCTCTCAGAAGAGGGCACCCTATTCATTCGTGATCGTCTGTCCTTCATGTGCTGAAACCTATTCACTTGGATGGCACTGAAACACCAGCGTCATAGTGTGTAGCATCACACTGACACACAAGCACTATATGATAAAAAAAAATTCAGCCAAATGGCAATGGCTGCTGTTGCTTACTGGAAATGTGTTCCATTCTCACACCTTACATATATTGCTTAATTTTAAACCGTGTTTATGCTCACACGTGTGCATCTCTTGGTAAACACCATTCACGGTACCGTTGCTCTAGGCAGTGTTTCTCAAGGTGGGGGAGGCCATTCCCCGGGTTGGGGTGGTGCAGGGATGTTGTAGGGTTTGCAAAGGCAGACGCCTAGCTTTTATCCTAGGTATGGGCTGGAGTACAAAAGGTCTGCATTGCTGGGCAGGGCAGTGCTGGGTATTTTTTTTTTTCCTGAAAAGGGGGAGATGGGGCCAATATGCATAGAAACCTGTGTGAAGCATCCTGATTATACTTTCAAGGCAATGTAGTTGAGGTTATTCTAAGCATTAAAAAATAATATTTTAAACATCTGATGAGATTTAATTCACTTAAAATTCATGCTGTCACTTGAGAGAACATTTTTCACATACTAGATTTTTTTTTTTACTTCAAAGTAATGCAAACATATCTCAAAAACTGCGCCATCCAGGAAGTTAAAAAGACCTTGTGGAGGTATCTTGATGTGGAAAACATTCTTGGGTTAGACTAGTGTTTCATGGAATGGAATGTGCATGGAATCCTTCGGTGATCACCATCCACAGACAGACTCTTTCTGCAGGGCTGGAAGGAGCCCAGGGTTCGCAGGTCTCACTGGCTCCCAGGGGGCGCTGCTCCTGGTGTTCTGCAGGCAGTAGCAGACTACAGGAGAGCATTCTTAGATTAACATCGGTTTTCTATCATTTCCTGGATTTCTGAGATTAATCAATTCGTTAAATGTTTCTGTCCCTCAACGCATGAAAGTTGTTTTATAAGGCAGGCAGTGGAGACGGCAAACTCTGATTAAAGTTCGAAAAACAGATTGGACACTAGAAGGCAGGGAGAGTTCTTGACACATGTGCATTCTCAGAAATCCACTAGATGGTAGTAGACATCCAATGTTACATATCGGGAATGCAAAGAGGAGGAAATCGGAAAAGCAAGTCACGTCTTTATGGAAAGACTGGCTTTCTGTCATTACCGTGTTTATTCAATATAGTAACATCACAGATTTCAAAAGATAGGTTTTGTATACATCACTTTCTATGTGCTAGAGTGTCTAAAATTGGCATGTGGCATGACTATACATTTCCATTCCCAAGGCTTCCCTGCTCACTTACTGTGCCCCCGTGTGTCAGAGGTGAGAACAGCTCCCTGGCTGTGATCCTCGAGGAGGCAGGCCACCAGACTTGGCTTGCACCGCACCTGTGGGTGGGTTTGGAGATCAACCTTTAAGTTAGTAGCTTACTGCGAATCATTTGTACCACCTTGGGAGCAATGAACTTCTACATAAAAATAACTCATTCCTGGGGAATAGAATTCCATCTCACAGCAATGCTGTAGGACAGAGAACAAGTGTCTCACTGGGTCTCCAGGACTGCAAACCTTTACAGACACACGGTACTGCACTGTCCACCGAGTGGCTGAGGGACTCAAATTGCTGATCTTCTTAACAGCCAAATGGGTGCCCACTGGTGTCACCAGGCCTCCACACACAATGGCAACATGGAAGGGGCCAATGGGACAAGTCAAGCTGTTCCGTGTAAGTCATAGTTTTGACACGAATTAAGAGTGATGTAAATAGGTTATCCAACCTCTTGAAATCTTATCTTCTCACTCCTAAAATGCAGTTGTAGGTAATAATGTCCTACTAATTTGGGGGTGGTTCTTGAGTTTGTATGGATGTTTGCTTTGTAAACTATACATTATTATACAAGAGTCAAGGACTGTTATTATTAACAATTTCTTCTCTGCTTTGCCTGACTAAGATGGTGGTGCTTCCGATCTCTGATCAAGTGGGTTCTCCTCAGCCATCTGCTATTCTAGAAAGCCATTGGTTCCCCTGATCTCATTGTCTGTATTTGGCCAGCTTTCTTCTTTGTTTATTCCCATTTTCTATATGCAAGCAGGCCATTGACTCCATTATCGTGTATAACAAACATTCCTGTACTCTATGAAAATTAAAGTCTGCTATTGGCTCTCTCACGATGGGGAAAAATAACTCTTCAGGGTCCCTTTGCTGGAGTAACTGCATTTCAGGTCAGTGTGACAAAACCTGGTCATCTTCAGCTTGTGGCCCTTTCTGATTTCCCTCTGCTCCTTTGGCTTCTTTGTGTTTATATTGATATAAAGTTCCTCCAGGAACTGTTTGAACATTCATAACTCAGTGATGTAGTTAGTTTATTGTGCCAACCTGGCCAATAAACACTTGGGGTTAATTGAAGGGCAGGGAATAAATGGCTCGGTGAGCCTTGCCTTTCAAGTTCTCGGGTCTCTTGCTTTCTGGTAGTCAGACCAGGTAGCCGCTGCCTTAGCCAGGTCCTGCTTTAGCTGGCAAAGCTCACTTCATTCAAGACATCCCCGAGGAGAAGCTACATGGAACTACCCCGATGCAGCCCTGGGTGCTGGAGCAGCCGCGTGGGGACCCCTGACAGCACTGAGATGTTTACGCATTCACTGACTCGGCTTTCCTCCTGCAGGCAGCATCATTGTATGCATTTTGTGAGATGGAGGAGGACATTGTGGATTGGCATCAGACATATGGGTTAATGTTGGACTTGTGGGCTTGGGCAGCACTGGGTTGGGATGGTTTCTTAATGTGCACTTACCCTTTATCTAAAACTCTCTCTTATACATATGAGTTTCTATCGATTTGTTTCTCTAATGTACCGAGACTGACACACTCAGAGACTCAGCATCATATCCAACTTCCTCTTTATAACCACAAGAACACAGATTCAAGTGGTCAGACATACCACTGTAATATGCTTATTTAATATGTAAATTAATTTTCTACATTCAGAATCACATAAAAGATGACTCAAGCATCTACCTCCAGGAGGCACTTCTTGAAGACCATCTCTAATATTTCCTATGTGGGAGAAGGGCACAGTGAGCCTCATCAGATGGGTAGCTGGTTAGCAGAACGGGTCAAAGAACAGGAACAACAGAACTGCAACTGAACTGGACACCCTGTGTTCAGCCAAGCGATTAGGGAATCGGTCTCAAGTGCATTAAATACCCTAAGGTGATATCACTCTGCCAGGTACTAACATGGGCTGTAGACAACCGTAAAGCATCCAAAAATAAATTCTCGATTTCAAAATTACTCAACTTTTCTTTGCCAGTGGCAGACTCTTGGAAACGTGTGCTCTATTATAGGGCATGGATGTAAAGGAGACCCAAAACCCACCTGAAAGGTAATTGGAGAGTCCCTCTCAGAAGGGTCACAGGGAACAGATGAGAAATCCAGGGTGTGGTATAGAACCAATGAACTGCATACCGGTAATTATCCTCCAGTTCTTTAATATTTCCTCCCCTTACTGTTATGGTTTTGTTTGTTTTACCTCAGTAGCCATGTTACACTTGCATAAGTTCATTTGCATACTTAAGATTGTGCGATACTTGAAAGCCAAGACAAACAGCCCTTCAGAATCAGTAATAGGAGTAATGATTCCTTGTGGGCATGGGGAGCGATGGGGAGGAGTGGGGAAAAGGGAGCTGAAAGCATTGATGACTGTATAACCCCACTCAACGGGATCGAATGACAGAACTGTATGGGAATGGATGTATTGGATGTGTAAGATATGTCAAAAAACAGAAAGAGTTCCTAGGGGTAAGGTGGGGAGGGGAGAGGGAGACTAAAGGGAAGCTGACATCAAGGAGCTCAAGAAGAAAGAAGATGTTTTGAAACTAATTTTGATAGCAATTATACATTCCTGCTTAATGTGATTGAACTATGGAATGTTATGGTCTCTGTAAGCGCTCCCAATAAAATTATTAAAAGTAAACAAATAAATAAAAAAGCAGAAGGGGAGTGAGAAAGTCATCCTCCATTTTCTTTGTTAAATTTTTACAAGTTCCTTAGCTGTTAACATTAACGTCAAGACAGCTGTGCTCTCATTGGTGAAGGTGGGGAGTTTGATTCACTATGACTTCTCGCTAGTGTCTACCAATTTCCAAGGAGCCCACCTGCACTGAGCTGTGCTCCTTTTCCTACCCACTGAATCATTACCTAGATGGTTGATGTTTGCACTGGAGATTACAGACCTGGAAAGTTCACAATAAATTACTTCCTCCAAAGTTTTTGATCTTTCAAAAAGGATCAAAAACAATATGAGACATGAAAAATTGTGGATAACTTACCTGATTTTTAAGGCCCCTAAAGGGGATTTCTGGAGTAAATAATGTAGGCAGGCGGGGGACGGAGCACCAGACCGGACTGTGATTGCATAACTCATTTTAAAGGGTATTTAACCATGGGGGGGGGAGAGTGGGGGGATGCTCTAACATTGAAGTCATGATTGTATAATTCTCCTTGATATGCTTAAATGACTGAACTATTGAATTATATGACATGCAAACTATATGCAAATAAAGCTGTTTATACACGCACAGAGGACTGAGCCCTCTCAATACCTTTTATTCATCTATGCATTAACTCTATTTTTCTTACCCCAAGGAGACAAATGACTAGACAGAGTTCCAAGAAACTGGATGAATGTGTTTGGAATGAATTTGAAGTGTAGGTTAGTGTGCGCGTGTACATTTGAGGTCGAATGGCCGCCAGAACAGTCATCGAAGATAAAAAGTCCTCCATCCCCAGAGCAGATGCAACCAGAAGAGAAAGGAAGCTCCATCTGGCTTCCACTTTGGACTTGTCCAGCAGTATCCTGGAAGAGAGGGCTGGAACCCTCTCAGGATGATGCTCAGGCCAACTCTATGGAGCACAGTTGCGCACTGTAACACGGTGGGTTGCCATTAGCAGTCTTTCACAGGAATAATTTCAGGATCTTCAGACTGAGCAAAGTGAAGGAGACCAAGTTATACCTCTCCTGACTTATTGACCTGGTCAGGTTATAAAGACTAGGTTATCACACAAAACGTTGGTGTTATATGACCAAGGAAGATGATCACGTCAAGTCACAAAACAAAGGATGACAACATCTTACATAACCCACTGAAAAGCAGGGCCTAGCCAAATGGACACATAACTGTAGCGGGGACCATCACATCAAGTGTTAGTAACACATTACACTGTGGTGTTCGTTACTGACAGATGTATGCTATTAATGTACAAAACTGTCAGATAATAGATTTTACTAATGTCAGAAATGAAAAGTATATTTTAGAAATGAGTCAGGCTATAAATGAGCCACTCATTCACTGCCATTTGGTAGATTCCTAATAAACTTGTCTATTACATTGCTAATATCACACACAGGTTAGGAGAGCTTGTGGGGATGGTGACCAACTGTCATCAAACTGATTCTGACTCAAGGAAGTAGTAAATACTGATGGGTACAGATAGCTGATTTGTTTGTTTGTTTGTTTTATGTTTTTAGCCACAGAGTGGCTTGTGGGTTTCAGTTATCAGTCAGAACTCACCTACTAGGGATCCTGTGAGTATCCACATCAAAGTCCAAAGCATTGTATAATGAAACTTCAAAAACAGCCAACAATCTTCACACATTCTGATTACATCTTTGGAGAAGAGGGACAGAAATTGTTCCATCTTGCCTTGCTGAGTCTGCACCTACAAACCCACTGAGCAAACAGATCACCAAATCAGATATTTCTCATTGAATTTCCATCACCAACATGCTTATATTTATTCCATCCATTTAAATCTCTTCATTTACCTGCCAGTGTAAGAAGTATATAAGTAGGAGGAAATCTTATTTAACTTTAAACTTAAACCACCTTACAAAAAATCTTGCGATGTTCTGGGAAAGTCAATACCCTTATTTTTCCAATGGTCTCCCTCCCTCCATCTCCTCCGCCCCCTCCCCCCCGCTTGCTCCCCACACTCCTTACCCCCATTTTCAACCCACCAGTCAGTGTTCCTGTCCAATATGATGTCATGTTATTCCTCTGTGAAGAGCTCTCATTTAGTGCATATCTCAAAGTTTATGAAGTCATCTTCAAAGGCATACTTGAACTTCCCACCTTCCACCTTTAGCTTTTCCTATTGTCTTCCAGTCCTTCCTTCCTATACCACCGCCCTCCTGGCTGGTCTCTGCAGGTGTCCAGATCACTCCCACAATCAGGCCTGCTGCTTGCTTGCTGAGCCCAAGGGGTTATCTGGGCCTTCAAATAACCTCTGCACTCATAGGCTTCTGCCAGTCAAATGAATTGCTGAAAACAAAAGCAAAACATTCCACAAGGCCTTCTCTAGTCACTTGATTTACATTTGTAATTCCCAGAGTTCTCCCTATCCCTGCTTCCCTTTCTCCTTAGTAGATTGAATTTAACACTTAGCTCCTACCCATCTTTGATGTGTGTGTGACTGTGTGTTGTTGCATGCAAGTACAGAGTGGGGTCCTCTAGCTCTTGCATTGGTCAGTTCTGCGTTCCCACTCGGTAGAGACTAGGCCACCTTGCAAGGAGGGAAACAGGAGCCCTGAGCTGCCGGCAGAGGAAGTGCGAGACCTCGGTGGGCATTGACAGGGGCAGCCGCATGAGCAGAGGCTGTAGCACTGAAACCATCTTCCTGTACAAAGCAGAATGCAAAGCCTGCTTTGCAGGGTCGGCTAGCCTCTGGGCCTTTAACAACACTAAGGCGCTGTGTAGAACTTGCCTGAACAGGGCAGACATCAAGGAGTGACCTGGCTGAGAAGCCAAGGTCCTCAGAGGGGCACCACTGTGTTCATGGCTCAGAAGAAGTTCTATAGACAAGATGACTGTATCTTTTTTTAAATCTGTTTGACTTGTGGCATTTCTGTCAATTTCTCTACTAAACCCCATCAATGTGAGTATTGTCTCTGAGTTCTGTGGGAGGGACATGGAGTTTTGGGGCGTGGCCAATCTCTGCCTCAGAGGGATCAGCCTTGGGTAGATGTGGAGTTAAATCCTCCTCCTTCTGGTGTAGCCAGAAGAGGTCAGATGTGGCCCACGTACCATTTCTTCTTTGATTACATATAATATGCATATTTTATATATAATCTGCAGTGTTATAATATGCATCATGCCCATGAAAGCTGACCAGTGACTCAGGAGTCCCCAGAGAAGAATTGATTCATTTGAATTCTGTTGTAGAAGAAGTCTAAAAACATTGTAGATTGTCAGAAGAATGAACAAACCGGTCTCGGCATCGGTACAGCCCAAACATACTCCTTAAACGTAAGGATGACGAGATTTTGTTTTGTTTCTTTCACCAGTCACTGACGAAGGTCATAATGTTCAGTAAAATAGAGAGTCTAAAATAAAAAAAGAGAGCGAGAGAGAGAGAGAGAGAGAGAGGGCAGGGGGGGGGGGAAGGGCATCAACAAGATAGACTGATCTCATGATTCCCTACAACAACAATCGACATGTGGATTTGGAGGGGATCTGCTGAGCCAGGGAAATTCATGACAAAGGGTTCAGCTCAGAAAGGTATGGCTGCTGTTTTGGAAGACTCCAGGGGGGTGATCTTGATAGATTTTCTCAAAGGACACAGGCTGATGATAGGAGCTTATTATGAAAACAAAAAACCTATAAAAATAAGGGTATGAACGGGACCAGGAAGGGTCCGTTGGGGAATTATTTTTCCATCAAGACAATGCACCTGTACATTCTTCAAAGATGGTCAGGGCTGTCCTACGAGAATTTCATTAGGAAACCTTACCCCATCCATTCTAGATTCTGATCTTTCAGACTTCTTTTTGTTCCCCAAATGAAACATATTTAAAAGGAGCATGATTTGGGTCCCTTGACGCCAAAAGATGCATTTTTGATGTGGTGTAAACACAAGAGCACAGGACTCTTTAGGGAAAGCTTAGAGACATGGAGCCATGTCTCAGAAGTGTGCAGACCTCTGTATACGGTGTGTCCAGAAACAAGACTCACAGAAGATCTGTTCAGTGATGAGTGAATGAATGTCTATGCTTTTGTAGCAATATTTTTGACTCGCCCTTGTCCAATAACCAGTTTGTTTGAGTCTATCCCAACTCACGGTGACTCCACATGTGCCAGAAAAGAACTCTGCTCCGCGGGGTCAGTAGTTGGCTGTTCAGATGTAGATACCACACCTTTCTCCTGAGGCACTTCTGGGTGCATTCGAACCGCTAACCTTTCCTTTTGCAGCTTAGTCAATTAGCTGTTTGCACAACCCAGAGGACCCATGTGTGTGTGCACATGTGTGCCGAGATAGAAACCATTTCTTGTCTGTCGCCGCCTCTGTGGTCTTGTAGGCTATACGAGAACAGGGTGCGTGTCTGCTTTTGTTCAGGAGATAACTCACATCCTGGAAGAGTGCTAGGCACAGAGTGGGTTCTTAGGAGAACCGTTCTGAGTGACAGAGGTGGTGATAGTGGCGTGGCATTAAGAGGGGGACAGAATGTATACATGTGAATCATTTGTTGATGATTGAAATGTCAGGATTTGGTGAGTGGCTGCTTGAGACATGTTAAAGAAGTGGAGAAGGAGCTGACCGAGAGACAGAAAAGTAAACAGAGATGTCAGGGGAGTGTGGGCATACTGGGAGCCAAATGATGAATTCATCTTTGGCAGGAAAGGAATTCCATTTGATAC
Source organism: Tenrec ecaudatus (assembly GCF_050624435.1). Taxonomy (NCBI): domain Eukaryota; kingdom Metazoa; phylum Chordata; class Mammalia; order Afrosoricida; family Tenrecidae; genus Tenrec; species Tenrec ecaudatus. Next base: position 118,303,458 of record NC_134538.1, on the reverse strand, counting down.
GGTTTCATGAAGAGTGTTGAGAACACATTTGATAACCGCACTGTTCAAATGTTCCCTGGACCCGCCCGCTGTGCTATGCTCCTTTTTACCAAATCAGCCGTCTGGCTCTCCCTCCCTCTAACCACCACCCATCGGATGCCCACAGACGCTGACTTCCCCACTGAGCGCGACAGCTCGACGCGTCCATGGATTCAGTTACTCCCGTCAAGAGGCAAGTCAGATTCTCCCCCCTTCCCTAGGGGTTGGCTTATGACTCGCTACTAACCCTAGACTCTGGTGGAGATGACACACCAACAGCAGGGATAAGGCATAAAGGAAGAAACGGACTTTGCTTTTCTGGCTGCCTCTCTATGGAGCAGTGCGCTTCTAGAGCAACGGGCCACCACGTAATCAGTTCTCCGAAACGGGGCACCCCCCCAGCGCCCCTACAGCCTCCGTACCTATCTGCACAGAGATAATGTTCCTCCCTTGATCATCAGAGAAAGAGAGATGCCGGAGTGGAATGCCCAGCCGAACCCGTCACTAGCAGAGCTATGAGAGAGAGAATAATACTTTTAAAAAAAAGTCGTTGCTATTTTAGGCCACTATTTTGGGAACAGTTGCATCACATGGGTATGAACCCAGGGCAATGGAAGGCTGCTGTTTGTCTTATTTCAGATGTTTATTTCTGCAGAGAATTTTCAGACCTGCTCTTCCCCACTGCACACATTCTGGTGTACAGCAGTTGCCTCTTCTCTGCGCTCCTAGAAATCCCCTTTCAGTACTTCATCACAAATAAGGATTATCATCTGTTTTTCTCACAAGATTCTTGAAAGTCAAACTATATAGAATAAGTAAAAATATTTTAAAATAGAATCATTAAACCCTAGACACATGGGACATCTCTGATGAGTGCATTTGGGAGCAGGGAAGAATGAGAAGCATCATCAAATATGAAAAGGAAACAAAGGAAGGAGAGCCCTGCTCTCCTCACTCTTAGTTTGCCGGTGCTGCTCTCACAGGAATCCCTCTAGTGAGAGGCTTCACGGAACTGACCTTTATTTTCTCCCCTTGAGGAGGCAGACACTGACTGTGAGGTCTCCCTCTGTCTGCTCCTGGGTGGGGGGAGGTAGGGAAGGGAAGTCTCTGGGTTGAAGGAGGCAGGAAATCAAGGTCTCTTAGCTTCTCTTCTTCAGGTCTTTTGTGACCTCCAAGAGATACCAATCTTATTTGGTTTGATTTATTTTTTTGTGCGCTTCCTTTCTTTTTGTATTATTATTTTTTTGCGCTTCCTTTCTTCAGTGCGTAATTTGCTCCTTTTATATCTGAGAAAATATTTCCTTAAGAAACATCCTCTACTGATGTGGCCATCTAGCATAACAAAGTAAACCCTGCTCCCAAGTGGAACCCAGCTCTGTGTGTATGTCTGGGTGTAGGGTTGATTCAGACTCATAAGGACCCTACAAGATGAAAAGGTTTCTTGGGGTACAACATTTGCAGAGGCCGACTCCCACTTCTTCCCCCCACAGAGCAGCTGTGGCTTCCAACGGAAGGTCTTTCCATGGATAGCTGAGTGGTCCATCCCTGTGCCACAGGGCGCCTGCTCTGTGTGTAGGCGGGAGGCTTCCAGCACCTACTGGAAAGCACCATTCAGCGCAGGACAGCCTCCAGTGTCACACTCCCAGTAGTCAGTCATCTGCAAGTATGTGCCAGGTAGCTGACCTGGGCTGAACTCTACCTCTGGAAGGATTTTAAAGTCACGAAGGACATCATCCTTAGACAGCATCTGCTTGGTCTTGATATAATCACATAGCAGTGATTGAGTGGAGGCCCAGATGGTCATGAACACTGCAAATATCACATAGAAGAATGATTCCAAGTGTATTCAATTAATTAAAGCATGTTTATTGGGTATCTGCTATGAGCCTAAGCATGCAACTGACTACGGAGGAGTAGAAGAATTATGCTCAATTTTCTGCATTCAAGGAAGGAATTATCTCGTTTGTGAGACCAGGCACAAACACAAAATAAATTCAATAATATAGAAAATAAATTGCTTCATTGAGCACACCAAGATTTAATAGCACTCCAAATGAAATAATCCATGCAAATAAGGGAACAATACTTACATGCCCATAAATATATTATCAAACTGGGACACTTACTAGTTCATAATATGACCTTTAAGGATACCTGGTTGCATACTGGGTTTAGCATTTAGGTATTAACTCTAGCTGCTCCTGCAAAGATTTATAGTCTTGAAAACTTTACAACGCAGCTCTACTCTGTCCTGCGGGGTCTCTACTACACAACCTACTCAATGTCCTTGAGTTTGGGGGTTGGGTTCATATGAGCTACAGTGACCCCTGATGGAGCAATAGTTAAGCACTCACCTCCTAATGAAAGGCCTGAGGTTCAAACCCTCCTGTATCATGACAGGAAAAAGAGGTGAGATGCTGCTCCTGGGAAGAGTCATCTAAAATTTGTACAGAAAGCTCCTAACAACAACAGCAACGTAAATATTCTAAGGTGAAACATTGAAGAAGGATGAATGAAGAAGAATGAATTTGGATTGTGTTTCTAAAAAAAAACATTGAAAATATCATGGACTGCCAAAAGGACAAACCTATCTGGAAGAAGCATAGCCCAGGGTTCCTTAGAGGCAAGGATGACCAGACTTGGTCTTGCCTGTTGGAACATATGGTAAGGAGAGCCAGGCCCTGGAGAAGGACAACGCACTTCGTACAGGCGAGGGGCAGTGAGAGAGAGGAAGGTCCCAAGGAGAAGGACTGACCCCGTCGCTGCGTCAGTGGGCCCGGGCCTGGGGATGTATGGCTGGTGCACGGCTGCGGGGCTCCTTCTGCTGCACAGAGGCTCAGCGCGGGTGGACATGACTCAGTGGCACTAACCACCACAATAATCCGAATCTCTAGCTTATCACTATCTTAGCACGCACTTTTGTTTTTAGGAAATCTGTTGTTGATCAGAACTCTGGTTATCTGATTAAAACAGTAACAAAAACAGAATGGTTCTCTTATGGGATTTAACAATAAGGTAATGTTTGTCAATGGATTTTCCTTGATTAAGTGGGTCTTAGATTCTCCTCAGTGCTTTGGTGTTTTGTTTTGTTGCTTTTTAGCATCATTTTATTGGTAGCTCTTACAGGTCTTATAACAATTCATGTATCATTTATATCAAGCATATTTGTACATATATTGCCATCATCATTCTAAACATTTACTTCCTATTTGGACCCTTGATATCAGCTCCTCTTTTTCCCTCCTTCTCCCACTCTCCCACCTCTGTGAATGCTTGATAAATTATCATTATTTTCATATTTTACACTGATCGCTGTCTCTGTTCACCCACATTTCTGTTGTTTGTCCCCCTTGGGTGGGGATGTTAAGCATTGATCACTGTGATCGGTTCTCCCTTCCCCCTTCCACCTCCCCCCTTCGCTCCCATTTCTGTTCCTGAAGGGTTTATCTGACATGGATTCTGTGTGTTGTGACCTCTTATCTGTACAAGTGTACATGCTCTGGTCTAACCAGAACTGAAAGGCAGGACTAGGGTCCTGATAGTGGGGGTTGAGGAAGCCTCAGAGAACTAGAAGAATATTGTTTATTTCATCAGTGATATACTGCGCCCTGGTTAACTCACTCCTTTCTTCGTGACCCTTCTGTGAGGAGATGTCCTATTGTTGACAGATGGGTTTGGAGTCTCTACTCTGAGCCTCCTCGTTCTCAACAATGTTTTTGTTTGTTTATTTGTTTTGGGTCTTCTGATGCCTGTTACCTCATCTCATCCACACCTCATGATCACACAGGCTGGTGTGCCCCTACCATGTGGGCTTGTTGCTTCTCTGCTAGATGGCCACTTGTTTAACTTCAAGCCTTTAAGACCCCCAGATGCTATATCTTTTAATAGCTGAGCACCATTAACTTTCTTCATCACAATTGCTTATGCACCCATTTTGTCTTCAATGATCATGTCCAGAGGGTGAGCATCACAGAATGCCAGGTTGTTAGAACAAAGTGTTCTTGTATTGAGGGAGGGCTTGAGCATGGGCCCAAATCCATCCACTTCCTCAGGGTATTGCCACATAAATATATGTACATAGGGCAGTACCTCTATTTTTATGAATCAATATATTTACATATGTACACATCTATGTTTATACCTCTATCCATAGCTTTGCTCCCTAGATCTTTCCTCTGTTTCCTTTAACCTTCCTCCTGCCCCACCATCATGCTCACCCTTCATCTGCCTCTTAGTAATTCCTCTCAGCTAGACCGCTGTTGTTCCATCACCCCAAGGACCTCTACATTGTCCTCCTTGCTGATTTTAATTCCCTAGTTGTTCCCCTGTCTGTGACATTTTTGATGACCACTCCCTTGCTCTGCTTCCTTCACCCTCCAAGTCTCTCTAGAACTGTTGGTCCCATTGCTTAATCCTCGGGATTTATTCCATGCCTATCTTATATAGGGAGGCAAACCAACAATAATGGAGACCAAAAAAAAAAGATAGAATATAAAGAGGGGGAAAAACTAGCAAAAAAAACGAAAAAGCATACATTATTCAAGTTCTCTCCACTGACCTTTATGACTATCTCCCCACTGGTCCTGGTGGTGGTGGTGGTGGTAGTGAAGTCTACTTTGGGGGCTCCTCTGGGGTATTGTGGCTTGGCTTTGCTCCCATTGCTGATCTGTTATGTTCCCTTCTTGTTTGGCCCTACTGTGGCGGGGTCAGACTGGACTAATTCCCAGCCGTGTGTCCCCAGGATTGTCCTCTATCATGGTGTGCTCCAGCGAGGGGATATCCTGTCTCCAGCTGCTGTCAGCCCTGGTCCTCTCTGTGCCTTAGCAGCTCCCTGCAGGGAGGTCGTCCTCAGGGCTTGGTGTGCAAGTATGGGGTCTAGTCCCTCACTCTCTCTTTTTCCTTCTTGGTTTGCTTCCCTGTGGGCATGGCAGGCCGCCCCCTTCCCAACCTGTAGGGTTAGTGTGGTCCTCTGTAGCACAAGCTTCTAGGGAGGGGTCAGTTTGGCTCTGAGTGGGGCCAGCCCTGTAAAACTCTCTGTTCATGAGTTGTTCCGTGTGGTTAAGCAGCCCTTAAGGTTTGACGAGCTGTGGTGGGGTCTGCACGCACACTCCTATTTCTGTGGAGATGTAAACATTACCCTCCCCCTGGGTGGATTAGTGACTGCTCCCCCAGTGCCATCGTCTCCCCCCTCCCCTTTTGTATGTTGGGATGATGTGTGCATCCTTGGGTTTGGTCGGTCTCCTTGGTGGTTTTGTTTCTCTTGGTTTTTAAGGCCACAAGATTTTCAGATTTTCCTGTGACTATGGAAAACCACTATGTGAAAATGTATTCAAGTCATAAAAGAAACGTTGAACATGTTTTACTGATCTTGCTGAAATCTTAAGTATATTCCAAATAGTTGTCCATTGTAGGTTTTGAGGCTTAATTTTGTTCAACAAAATTGTACTGTTTGGGGGCTTTGTCTAAGAAGTGACTATAAAAGTAGAAGCTAAAAAGATACATGATGCATTATAGAGAAAGTTGAAAAATCGGATGATAATGTATTAAACGAAATACCTTTCCCCATGCAGTTAATAACATATTAAACTAAATATCTCTCCCTATTCTACCATTTTCTTGATTCTTCACAGTAGTAAATGGTCCTATCATCTACCCAATTGTGAATAGGATCGACTTCAATTGCTTTCAATGTAGTTGGGATAAACACAAGTAAATGGGAAGATGCAGTGCATTGTTTACTGCTCTTCAGGGCAGAACAGAAGGCCGGGTGGCAACTCAGACTGTGGACATTGGACAAAGGCAGGGCATGTAAGTGGAATCAAGTGAAGGGAGCTCTAATCAGAATTGGTGTCATTTGAGAAGGTTTAGAGAAGAAGGAGGTTGACGGGGGAACAAACTCAAGTCCAATGCGGCTCAAGTCTGAGACCAAAGTTGGTGAGTGACTTAAGTTTGAGCCTTAAGAGATGAACGGCGGACTTGGAAAGCCTTCTGTAATAAGCCATAAAGGGCCTGGATTTATGGAAGGGAAGCATGGGACACAGCATGGTTTTAGAGGGAGAGTATGCTAGCCGGTAGTTGATTAAATCCAGTATGGCTATTGTGTAAGATATGTTATAACAACCTCTGGGAAATATATTACTGATTTGAATTAAGATAGCTACAGTTTTTAGTGAAGCAATGTTGTTGCGATTCAAGAAACAATGAAAGGACTGGATCAAAGGACCTTTTAATCTATAGGTGGAGTTTCAAACGCTTTCTATTTGGGTGGTTAGACAGCTGGATAAAACGATGTGCCAATCACTGACGTGGGCAGCCCAGAAATGAGTCATATTCTCAGCCTCAGAAGTGCTCTCTGGAAACAGTGGTCATTTCTCGTCAGTAGTGTAATTTCATGTTAATAGTTGAATTGTTAGAAGTGTGATCTTGAGAGTATGATAAATACCACTGATGTATCTGCTATAAATTTATATTTGTCATTACCAAACAGCCCAGAGCCAACATGTGAATCCCTTTTTATGACCCAATGTCATAAAAGGTTATTGACCAAGCTCATCTCCTAGGAGTTCTGGGGCCTCCTTTGGGTCGCTGTTCACACATGGTCCCTCTGGGTGTGTTCAGCACACCACACACCTCATTGTCAGACACACCCTCCTGGATCATTTCTCTTCCTGACTTCCATACGATGCTCTCAACCTCTCCATCATCTCTGCGGGTTACTACTCTCCTGTGGTCTTACATCTGGCTGAGAGACAGAGTCAGGCGGAGGATTCCTGTGAAACTCCTTTTGCCAAAGGGGTTGAGCTCATTGTGTTTACAGCTTTTCTGAGCTGAGGAGGGTGGCGTCCCTAGGAGTGTCCAGGAAGGAATGCAGACCGAATCTTCCACCTTCAAGCCAACGAGTGAGACTTCTTTAGCACAAAGCCAAGATTTGAAAATCATCATTTTTACCCTTCATTCCATTGCACAAGGACACTACCTTTATTGTAGCTGTGATTAAATGGGCAACAATTAAACACTCAATCTGATTTTTAAAACTAAGCCATGAGAAAGAATGAAAAAGTCTAGGTAAAATAAATTTATGGTAACAAAGCATTCAAACTTGTTGCTTAAAATTTAAATGATTAAGATCAGTGTTTCCCAATGAGTGATTTCCAAGGAAAGTGTGTGTCATGTACTTTAAAGAGAGAGAGAGAGAGAGAGAGAGAGAGAGAGAGAGAGAGAGAGAGAGAGAGAGAGAGAGAGAGAGAGAGAGAGAGATTATGTGAATAAGTGAGCAAATCTGGGTGGAACATATGAAGTTAAGCCGGTTGCTTGATTGCAGAATTCTCCAGTTTTAGTAAGCCAGATGACAGTGCGAATACTCAAGGAGACATACATGCTGTGTGTCTCACTTCTTGCTTGGCTCTGTGGGGATTACTGTTCCACAGGACATGGTTCCGGGGTCCTTACTACTAATGAATCACATTATTCTGTGAATGCTTAGGGATTTCCAATTGCTAATTGTTTGATTGGCCACGGCTCAGAGATAGGGGGGAAGACAATTACTTAAATACTTCTCTGGTGCGCCTGTAGCCTATTCTGGAATAGAACAAGTAGGGGACTGGCTTCCGGAGGCTCTGCGCACCATAGGCATCAATCAACTAAGCACGGTGGACAACTATTTCCACTCTAAATCCAGGTGGAAGGCAGACCAAAATGTTTTAAGTCTTCTTGGCCTTACCTAGCATTTTAAATAGCTTGCATTTCTTATCTGCCGCTCATCCAAATGGGGAATTTGAAAACATAAGATTTGACAGGAAGGGGACATTTGAACAAATTAAAAGAGGCAAAATATTCTCAAAAACAAAATGTTGATATTTCTCATTAAGTGACTAGATTTTCTTGTATGTGTTTCCAGTATGAACTGATATATTCAGAATGTTGAAAGGGCAAAACTGTATCAGGATAAATTTTCTTTTTCCAGTAGCTGGGCTCAGAATGATTCCTCTCTGGGAACCATAAAAGGTGACAAGCTCCTGCCTTCATTCCTGTGGTTAATGGGATGTGGCTGGAGAAGGAGGGGAGGGATAGACCTTCTGCCCATGTGTATGTTAAATTGTGGACTGAAGCATATTTCTCTTATCTCTCTGGGAAAGACTTTTAATTCGTAGACGAAGGATAGTACATTTTTATAGCATTTTACAAAATGGCTTGAGGACTTTTCTGTCCATCTCCTGGTTGAGGAATAGTTCTATTTCTGTACCCACCGCATACTCTGCTCTTGCATGGTCAGGGTTGTTGGAAAGTGTCACTGCGTAAGCTCTGACTCATAGTGACCCCGTTGTTGACAGAATAAAACCCTGTCCAGTTCTGTGACATTCTCACAATTGTTATGTTTGAGCCCATTGTTGAAGCCACTATTAATCCATCTCATTGAGGGTCTCTGTCTTTTTCACGACCCTCTTCTTTACTAAGCATGAGCTAAGTTTCCAGGGATGAATTCCTCCTTAGAACATGTCCAAAGTATATGGAATGCTCACCAGCCATCCTTGTTTCTAAGGAGCATTCTGGCTATCTTTTCTCAAGGACAGATTTGTTTGTTCCATGTGCCAACTAAGGATTGATCATACACTGAGTTGTGGTATTCTTTAACGGGATGTGCCTTAAAACAGCACCTATTACTGCAAATAGATGAAGGAATTAACAATCCTAAATGTGAAACAAGCAAGAAGTTGAATATTCTCCTTTCAACGTTGGCTGTTCAAAACAACCAGATGCTTCAAGGAAGCAAACTAAGGCGGGACACTCCTGTGAAGATCTGTAGTCCTTGACACCCTATCCAGGGTCACTGTGAATCAGAATTGACTTGATAGCAGTGGCCTGATGTTGAGTAATGTTAAAAAGATGAAAATGGAAAGGTCTCGGTCTCAGCAATTATGGAGGTTGATTTCTTTTTCCAGAAAATAGACTGAGGGGAATATGAGTAAGACAAGAATAGTAATATACTAAACAGTTATATATTTCGACAGAAAAACATTAGTGCACAAAATATAAATAACTATACTTATGGAACATACTTTTCATAGAGGAGCTGTGGTGGCAGAGTGGTTATGCTTTGGGGTGCTAATCACTAGGTTAGCAGTTTGAAACCACAAGCTGCTCCACAAAAGCTAGGGCTTTCTACTTTTGGAAAGAGCTCTAGTCGTGTAACCTTCAGGATCCTCTCCTATGGGATCACCATGAGGAGGAATTGACCATGGCAGTGAGAAAGAGCTACAGCCTGGGAAACGCCCAGGGCTGGTTCGACCTGGTCTATAGAATGACTGTGGTTCAGAATTGACTTCACAGCAGTGAGAAGATATGCGGATCCCACAAAATATATCCACATAAGTCACTGAATATATTTATTATATTACTATTTATGTAAAATGTAAATACAATGGAAAGTTGGAAGATGACATTTAAACATATTTTAAACAGATGTTGAAATAAATTGACTAATGTGAATTATTTTTGCAGTTTGGGGAGAATTTCTTTGTTTCAGATGTGCTTTTCAGGGTGTGTGTGTGTGTGTGTGTGTGTGTGTGTGTGTGTGTGTGAGGGAGAGAGGGGGGGGGGCGTTTAATGCATTGTGAAAGGACCCCTGGTAGCATAGTGCCTATTTGCTGGGCTGCTATCTACAAGATCAGCAATAATGCAGAACGAAGTCTAAGGCAGATTATATGAAAAAAATGTGTCATCATGAATGGAGAAGGCATATTAACAACCTGCGTTTGACAGATGACCCAACTTTGCTTTCTGAAAGCAAGGAGGATTTAAAGAATTTGCTGATGAGAATCAAGGATTACAGTCTTCAGTGTGGATTACAACTCAATGTAAAGAAGACCAAAATCATGACACCTGGACCAATAGGCAATGCAATAAATGGAGAAAAGTTTGAAGTTGAAGGCTTTCCTCCTGTGTGGGTGCAGTCAATCCTCATGAGAGCAGCAGTCAAGGGAGCAAAGGGTGCATTCCCTTGGGTAGATCTGCTACACAAGACCTCTTCACAGAGCTCAAGAAAGGGGCATTATGCTGAGGATTAAGGTAGGCCAGACCCAAGCCAGGCTGTTCTTAATCACCTCATGTACATATGAAACTTGGACACTAGATAAGGAAGACAGATGAAGAATCGATGCTTTTGAATCGCAGTGCTGGCAAACAATACTGAAAGTCCTATAGACTGCCGAAAGGAAAGACAAATCTGTCGGGAAAGAAGTGGGCCCAGAGTCTCCTTAGAGGCGAGGATGATGAGACTTCTATACTTGGGACTTGTCAGGAGAGGCCAGTCCCTGGGGACGTCCGTCGTGCTTGATACAGCAGAGGAGCACAAAGAAAGAGGAAGGAGCTCATTAAGAGGGTGGACACAGTGGCTGCCACAATGGGCTCAAGCACAGGAAACCTGCGAGGATGGGGCAGGGCCAGGTAGTGTGTCGTCTTGTTCTGGGTGGGTTTGGTATCGGGTGGAACTGAGCCCCACACAGGACCTCACAATAACAAGGCAGAACTGTGTGTCCCCGTGTCTGCCATGTTGAAATCCTGCTCAGAGCACACGCCCAGAGAAGGAGAGCTATTGCAAATGGCAAATAACTCAGAACGTTAGCCTTGGGGGATTCTGGGTGGCACAAAAGCTGGCCACAAAATGAGCCCCGGTGGCACCGCTGGGCTCGCCTTGGACTGACTGCTAACTGAAATGCATTGGAGTTGCCTTAGTGGCAGTGGATGGGAGCAGTATCCAAAAGGTTGATGGTTCAAACCCCCCCCTCCCCCAAAGGCACCTTGAAAGTGAGGTCTGGTGATTTATTTCTGTAAGGCTTGTTGCTTTTGTTAGCTGCCCTCTAGACAATTGGGACTCATAGCAACCAGATAGCACTTAAGATGATGCCCGGGGATTCCTTCCATTGGTTTACAGACAAGGGCCACCGAAAGCCTAATGGAGTACAGCGCCGCCCTTCTGCATCCAAGGGACTTGATTTTAAAATATTTGCACAAACAGGTATGGCTAAGTTTGCAGGCTGTGGATGACTTAGGGTCAGAAATCAAAGAAAACACGGAGTAAAGTACTCTTTGGTTTTGAATTCAAGACAAAAGTAGGTCAGATCCCTGAATTTCCAAGTATCAATAAAACTATAAAAATAGTGATTTTTAAAGATTATTTTCCTGAATACCAGTCTGCCTATTGTCACTCTAACCTGGACTGCAGTGGCAGATGTATTGGCGGCAGTCAGATAAGTAACGATTCAGATGACTTCTCCATGCCTGAGGACTCTGCTGGTGACTCTGCTGATTGCCCTCCATCCAAAGACATCACCTGTGCTGAGAGTCCTCCACCCTCACTTCAGAGCTCTGGGATCCTCGCCCAGAGGCAAGGCGATTCCCTCCCTGTCTGCAGCCAAACACCACCCTCTCTGTCCAGTCTCTTTCTCCCTTTTCCATTCTACTTCAGCATAATCACCTCAGAGACTGCAGGTGCATGAAAACAAGAGCCCATAAACAAAATTTCCCAGGCAATTCAACCAAGCGCCACCATTCTCCTGTGGGACAAAAGAGCACTTCGTTTGACTTGGAATAAGTTAGCAAAGTCAAAAGGGGGGTGGGACAAATCAAGGGAGAGCAAAACACATTATGTTGTCTCAATGAAGTACCCTGTCATAGTTGAACACGCACACATAGACACACACTTCTTAACAGTTCACTTCCAATACTGTTGTAGCTATACAGCACACACTTAGTCTCCCCAGTTTGCCACGGGTTGAACTTTCACAGCTCTTGTCACTTCTGTAGAACACAGTGGGGAGTGCATGGTGTGGATCAGTTCACATTCTTCCTGTGTCTCTCAGTCATTCTGTCCTCACTTGCCACTAAGTTGTCTTAAATAATGTTTTCAATTTTCCTTCTCTGGTTTCTAACATCCATTGCAGTGGCTACAGAGAACTCAGAGACAAAATTCATAAAGGGATTATTAAGGAAGTCGACAAATTGTAATACCAGTGTGAAATCCTCAAGTTGAGTTACTTATCAAGCCATTTTACCAAATTCTTTCAATTCTCAATAAATCCCTCAGGAGAATACCCCTCCATTGGAAGCCTCAGCCCTACAGGCTTTCAGTTCAAGCTCTGAGGGTCAGCAAACCCAACTCCCTGAAAGAACCCCTGGAGGCAGCTGTCAGATCTGTGAGCCATCCTCCTGCAAAAAATCATTCAGCTTTACTTGCTCTGTGGGCTGGGAGGCTATTACATGCTGTGCCGTGCTTTGGCTGCTGGTTCCGCTGCTGCTCTTCTGAGCTTCTAGCTACCTTCTGACCCCACGAGGTGCCTGTGAAGAAATCTTGGGCCAGAAGACACCTCTGCTCCTGGTTCTTGCTGTCAATAAGATCCCTCCTTCTGTTTCTCAGAGGGCTTATCTTATATGCGACAGATGTCATTCCAAGAAATCGTGTTCCCAATCACTCACAGGTGAACCTTTCAGTATCTTTCCCCACTTTCTTACTAGACTCATGGAGGAAAAGGTGATTTCATAACAGTTGGAGAGTTCAGGAGACTCTCTAGACTTTAGTTAGAGGCTAGGACAGTCACATTAAATAATGCATTGCCCCTGCAGCGCCCTGTGCCAGTGTAGGCTTTATCCATTCCCCACTGGCCACACATTATGTTCTCATCAGCCCTTTCCTGGACAATGACCTGCTATAGTCAAACTGCTTCCACGGAAGTTTCCCCAGCTGTGTCTCACTGTGAATATTTTAATCTGTTCTCTCACAAGGTTCTTTCGCTGTCCTGGGTTATTCGCATTTCTTTAATTTATAAACTACATTGTAGCTAATGGTTAGTGTGTCAATTACCTAATCTCCTGTCAACTTGCAAAGGGGTGGAATCTAGTCTGTCAATTGAGTCATATAGCCAGTAATGCCTCTGTGTGGGCTTGGCCTTCTCCAGAGGATTCTGGGAACTCCTATGTTTCTCCCTGGAGGCAGGAGACACACTCTGCTTTGTCTTCCTGCTGCCAAGCCACATGGAGCTACACTGATGCAGCCAGAGCTCTGGAACTGGAGGAGCCACATGGAGGCCGACACCAGCACTGAGATGCTTCCACCACCATTGGATTCACAAGACTTCCCACTCACTGGCCTGTGATCTTCCTGCATTCGGCATCATTACATGGCTAGTATCAGCATATGGGGTAATATCGGACTTGATCTGGACTGGACTGGGATGTTTCCTTAATGTTCAATTGTTCTTTGATATAATGTTCTCTCTTACACACATATGAGTATCTATTAATTTATTTCTCTAGTCAACCTGGACAAACACAATTAGGATTGCAACCGATGTTTTATATTCTAGCATCATATTCCAGATACTCATTTTGTCATTAACACAAATTCTGTAAGTATGTGGCTGAACATTAGGCTAGCAAGCTCTTGGTTAAAATGAACTTCTAATTTGGAGAAAGAGTTATTTGTATAAAGAGTTATACAGCCTCAGAAACTCACAGAGGCAGTTATAGCCTACCCTGTGGGTCACTGAGTCATTTTGGCCATGTCCAACCTCCCCCCCACACCCCAGGAGACATTTTTCTTCCAGTAATAGTGAGGGGTGGGTGTATGCTTGAATTTGAGAGTGAATTTTTATGTGCCGTGGAAGCAGACAATGGCAGAAAGATTTGAGGATCTCAATTTGACGGAGAAGTTAAATCACTACCAACTTTCAGACACCTTAAAAGCCTAAAAAGCTGAAATTAAATGCCCAAGATTAGCTGAGCTTACTATGAAAGGAAGCAGTCTAATTCTTGTCTGAATTCAGATAAATAAAATGTCTACTTTTTAGAAGTGTTTCCTTCTTAGCCTAATTGTAAACACCTATTTGATTGGTTTGGGGCAGGGGGAGTTTCTAACTTATAAAAGATTTAATAGAAAACCAACGTCTTTAATAGACAGCCCACCATTGTACTAAATATTATAAGAGACTCAACGTAGCTGATAGTGTCGCCTCTGCATATGAAGTGCTCTAAGCGAGCTTATTTTTCAAATAAATATTATGAACAATTATGGCTCTCAGAGGAAAGTTGAGAAAATTCAAAAATCAGTACGGACAATTTTTAGCAGAGGATTTCATTGAATTATTTCAGCAGGCTGTCCTGACGGATACTACAATTAAACCGGAAATCTAGGATTGGGAGGTCTTTTATAAAAGGGAGCCTGCAGAAAATTAGTAAGACAGTAGGACTAATTGCAAAGGCAGGAGGGAGAGAAGCAGAAGTGAACAGAGAAGACCGGAATGTAAAAGTGTGGGGTGTGTCACCAACAAGTGCCCTGCTGATGAGGGGCTCTCTCTGGCACAGAACCCAGCTGCCCTCTGGAATGGAAGAGAATCCAGAAAGTCGGATGAACGTCATGTTCATATGGATGAGCATTACTCCATCACTGCAGCTCGTTTCCATTTTCAGGAAAGGGTAGTCGGAGCCTGATGCTCACCAAGATTTTTTTTGTTATTGTTGCTATAAAATCAGTACACTCTAAGCCATGTGGCAGCTGGTCAGTTCAGGTATGTTTACATTCCATACATATTTCAAAAGCACTCTATAGATTTTGAAATGGCCCCTGCATTTGTCTCTAAGAAAATCTTAACTATGCCCTGAACTTTGGACTTTGGTAAATGTTCTCTTTTTTTGCAAGAGAAGTTTGTCTAAAAAAGCCATCTGGGAAATATTCACCTCCCGTTTTCCAGTGGATTGGAAACGCTGCTGCCTGGGGACAGCCTCAAATGAGTATGAATCTATCCAATGATCACTAACTGCCATCAAAATGCTACATTGTTTTCTGTTTTGAGGAGACATATGTGTTGGGATAGGTCCTGTTCAATTAATTGTACTTGAACTTCAGAATGAATCAGGGCGTAAGCCAACTCTTAACAAACACACCAGATTTTAGCATCTGGAGGGAAGCTGATCCAAAACAAATTATATGATCCACATAGTATGTGGCTCTGATGTGGTCATCTGATTCCTGAGCAGTGACTGTACTCTGGGATGCATAGGACGAACTTTTAACCCAACAAAGGACAATTTAGCAAACAACAGCTGCGTGGCCCTTTCTCCAGTGGAGCTATAAAAACTCAAATAAAATAGATTGTGTTTATAGTGGCTTTAGCACTCTGAAATGGCTATTTCTTTCAGTCTACAGAAAGTAAGAAAACCTGCAGGATTCAGCTTTTCCGGGGGAGATAAACCAGACCTTAAAATGACAGATCAAGTTAATGTCTCTCCTCTTTCCCTCTCTTGTTCCACTGGCCATTGGCTTCATCTTCAGCTCCTTGGAATCTTTCTTCAGGAAAGAACTCGTGGATCTTGGGGGTGTTAGTTCGCAATATGGCTTAGCCTGTGTTTTCTCACTAACCAAAGCAGCCTGAAAACAACACCGTGATGTCACAAATAAAGGTGATCGCAACTGCCTGACTCAGCCTGCTGTGGCCTCGCCATGCAATGCTGGGGACTTACAGGAAGTTATTGATTGAATCCCAGCCATGACAGTAAAGGAGTCATGTCGTTTGTCGCCTAAATTACTCAAGTCATTGTGGCTCATAGTAACATGCACTGAAAACAAATGGATTGAGTATGACTGAAGCAATTCCTACAAAAGCCGCTCTAACCAAAACAGAAGTGTTACCGGTTCAGGTAGGGAAAGTCTTTCAGTGAATATGCAGCATTATACTAGAAAAAAATAATTGGATGATGCTGTCTGTTATGGATAAAATGATCAAGTGAAAGGATTAAATGGATCACTAAACTATGTTTATCTGTATTTTGTGTCTGGTGGGCAAGGTAATGTTTTTCCTTGCAGCAAGTCTCCTCGGATACCTAGGATGCATGGACAAGAAAGCTGATCTCAAATTAATGAGCAGAGTCCAGTGCTTCTTAACAAATACTCTCCTCTTGTCCTAAACGGCGCTGACACACATCTAAAAGCTTCCGCAGATGTGGACCATTAGTAATACAGAAGGCAAGAGATCAACTTAACTACATGGCCTGTGTGTTTTCTTCTGTTCTACTTTAATAGCTTATAATTCTGTGAATGTGGTGGTTATCTTTTAATCAGTTTAGTTGGAACTGGTTGACTTTTTAAATCTTTTCTTTTGATATTAACTTTGTCTGAAAACATTGCAAGGAAGTCAGTGTGGAAGATTTAGGAGAAATTCCGGAGCCCAAGTAGTCAATGGGGATGAAAAGTCTTTGGTTCTTAGAGATTCTCCACAAGGTTGTGAAGCATACCCTTAATTAGGTGTTTTTTCCTATTGACCAATCACCTTGTGTCTGTTAGACTCTGCCTTTGGCCCGTGGCCTAGGAATGTGTTTCATGCTTTTAATGACTATGTTGTTGATGAACCACCGAGATTCAGAAAGTTGTTCAATATTCTATCCATTCCTAAGTTAGTGTATATACATAAAATATATATATAAAATAAAACAAGATTCTGATTCTGAAAATAACAACATATCTGAATTATGTTATGAGAGGATATGTTTTCCAAAATGTTATGACTGTTTTATGGAGTTTTAGTGATCAGTCACTTAGAAAGCAAATGTACTTTATCATCATAGTTAGATTTCATACTGATACTGTAGTGTGTGAAAGTGGTAAAAGGAAATGATGCATCTATCAGATGAAAAAAGTGACTACCCCTCAAGAAACCTACCCATTTATGGATGAATAAATATGTAATACAAATAAATAATAAAAAACCCTAGCTTTTAGCCAGGAATTCACCCACCATGCAGACATAGCCAGCATGATATTGTGAACATTGGCTAGGCAGTCAAAAATAAGTTTTGAACTACCTAGCCTTTTGCTAAACTCCTACAACTCTACTTTCATTTCCACTTATTCATCAGTCTCATGAATGGTGATATCACAAGAATATAGCATTTCTTTTAAAATATAGGAACTTGAACAATTCTCTTGAGGCAAGTGTAAAGTGAGTGAGCTATGTGCCAGTTGAATTACACTGTGGAATGGCTCCATCATCAATAGCAGGGAGGGACAAGCTCCTCTTCACTGACCCTGCTGCCATCTGTCATCCCGGATTGCACCTACAGTGCATTGTATGAGCTGCGCTGAACAGGTTTCACCCCGGTCAAGGTCACTGCCCAGCCAATCAGAGATGACAGGGTCACTGCAAATATCCAAATTACTTCCAAATGGAGGTGCTGACATATACTGTTAATGAGGACTGTTTTGTCAGACTGGCGATGACCTTTGACAATATTGCTCTTCCAGACTGCCCAAACTGATCTTCCTTTCCTCCTTCTGGCATTTAGCTGGTATCTGATACTTAAATGCCCATTTAGAGGTAACCTGAATACAGTGTCTGAAGATGAATGCGTGGAGGTGATAGAATGGAAAGCATCATTATCCATCCATTAGTTAAGAAAATATTTTAGTTGCTTATCTCAATAAAGATGTAAGCAGAACTGTAACCGGAGAAGTGGGCGTTAGATATGTTTGTACCCAAGTCACCACCATGCTAGCACAGAAAAGTCGTCCTGTGTGTGAACACAATCATGTGTCTTACTTGCCCTTGTAGTAAAGGCTTACACTTGCCAATGAAGGGCTGACATTGTCGAGAAGAAAAGGTTCCTTCAAAACTACACATTGTCGTTCTAAAACCTTGGCATCTGCTGGTCCTGCTACTCGGATGATGAGCTAAAGCTTTCAGGGACATTTTCAGAGACTCTTTAGATCACGGTCTTGTTATTTAGGGTTTCAGTCTTGTAGGTGATCAGTTTCTCACATTCTAATACCCTAAACAACTTTAAAACGATGAAGCATTAGACTATAGAAGAATGTGCAGGTAGGAAATCCATACATAAGTAGACTATTGGCGGGTTCACAGTTTAATAAAAAGTTCAGCTTAGAAAAGTTTAATGGATGCTTTTGTTCGTTAGTTTTAAAATTGTTCTATCCAGTAGTTCTCTTTTTGTATTTACTCCTTTCAGGTATGAATGTCTGAGAGTATTTTATTTAAGCACTACTTTTGTTCGACATTTCTTGAACATAAATTATTACAGGAGAGGTCCTTACCTTCCTCTATATCCTTTAAGATCAAGCCAGATTCCATGGTCTCTCTCTGTCTTCTGCTTCCTGTCATTCTGAGAGGAAGGGTTTTACTTATCTCAAAACTCTTATTATTATTCATATTTCTTTCATTTCAAGTCTATAAAGCTATGTCACAATGATAAAATAACTGTACCTCAGCAGATGGACATTGAGCCTCCACTCAAGTACTGTCTCAATGCAAGAACACTTTGTTTTATTAAAATGGCATTCCATGATGCTTACCTTCCTGACATGATCGCTGAAGACTAAGCGAGTACATAAGCAAATGTGGTGAAGAAATCTGATGGTGCCCAACTATCAAAAGATATAGCATCTGAGGTCTTAAAGGCTTGAAGATAAGTGGCCATTTAAAAGAGAAGCAACGAAGCCCACATAGACGAAGCAACCAGCCTGTGCTATCACGGGGTGTCTAAGGGATCAGGTATCAGGCATCATCAGAACAAAAAATCTTACGAAAGTGAATGAAGAAGAGTATAGAGTAGAAACCCAAAGTCCATCTATAGACAACTGGACATCCCTCACAGAAGGGTCCCAAGGAAGAGATGAGCCAGTCAGGGTGAAGTGTAGCATTGATGAAACATACAACTTTCCTCTAGTTCCTAAATGCTTCACCACCACCCCCATTATTATGAACCAAATTCTACCTTACAGATACAGCTAGATTAGAGGATGTAGACTGGTATAGATAGGAACTGGAAACACAGGGAACCCAGAACTGGGAAACACAGGGAATCCAGGACAGATGAACCCCTGAGGACCAGTGGTGAGAGTGTTGTGGCGATACCGGGAGGGTAGCGGGAAGGTGGTGTAGAAAGGGGGAGCAGATATCAAGGATCTACATATAACTTCCTCCCTGGGGGATGGACATCAGAACAGTGAGTGAAGGGAGACATCAGACAGTTTAAGACATGACAAAATAATAATAGTTTATAAATTAACAAGAGTTCATGGGTGGGATAAGGAGGGGAAAAATGAGCTGATACCAAGGGCTCAAGTAGAAATAAAATATCTTGGAAATGGCGATGGCAACAAATGTACACATATGCTTGACACAATGGGTGTATGTATGGATTGTGATAAGAATTCTACGAGCCCCCCAAAAATGGTTTAAAAAATAACGGTACCTCAGGCAAAATTGTTTTAACTTCATACAAATAGGACTCTGTTTTCAGTACAGTCATTTAGGAGATGTTCCCTGCCAACCTTCAACCACGGTAGACACTTAATCTATGAATCCTTCCATTTTAAAATTACAGTCCATATATCTGAACAGTGTAGCTTTAAATGGAGTCAAATTAATTTCCAATTTATTGAATTTTGGAAATCAGTCATTTACCGTAACCATAAACAACCCAAAGCATTTAGAATGTCAGTTTACGATGTAAGGTCTGGAACCCAATCCAAGATGAGGTAGCCGATGGCAATAGATAAATGCATTAGAGACCTTTATGCAGACGCAAAGGCTTATGGGAGATCATCCGCCTCCTTTGCCTTTTGTAACTGTCTTTGGGTTTTGCCACCCTTTCCTACTGGTTCAGCTTTGGCATCCCGGAGAGTCTCTCACTGCTGGCTCTGAAGGCTGTTTGTAGGGGTCTTTCACAATGACATGCTGGCCCAAGGGCTTAGGCAGTGGCTCCATAAGGTCACACCGGGCACTTGAAATTGCCATGCGTTCACCCTACTGCCCTCAGGTTTTGATTCCGACTCAGAGCAACCCGATTCCACAGAACAGGACAGCCTCATTTGGCCTCTGAGGCTGTAAATCTGTGGGAGCTGAAAGGCTCCATCACATCATTGCTTAGGGGGAAAAAATGTCTTGTTAAGGGTTTCTTCCCTTTCCTGCATCACCAGGAATTTGTTAAGCTTTGGCCAGATTACTCCCAATTTAGGTTAAATCTTGGAGAAAATAATTTTGCTTTGTTTTGAAAATGAGAGTGTAGAACAATCCCAGCAATTCAATGTGTGATTGCGATTAGCAATGAGCAAAATCCGATTTCTTGAAGAAATATTTCCATTAATTATACCCAAATCAATGGATTATTTTATGAAAAGATACATTGTGTATTTTTTTAGAGTCCGTTTTAGCTATTCCCACTGAAAAGTATTTCTAATTGTTTCCAAAGATAAGGAACAATGGCTTCACTGTGAAGGCTGTAAGTCCTGGGCATAAAATGAGGAAAGGGGGACATGGACTCTGTTCTCTCTTCCCTGTCTGCAAAACCCAGTGTCATCCTCTAAATCGGTGCTTCTCATCCCCTTTCATACAGTTCCTCATGTGGTGGTGACCCCAACCAGAACAATATTTTCGTTGCTACTTCATCACTGTCATTTTGCTACTGTTATGAATCGCGCGACCCCTGTGAAAGGGTCGTTTGACTCCTAAGGGGTCGCGACCCACAGGTTGAGAAGCATTCACTGTCCATGGAAAAGTTGTCGAGCCCCTCAAACTGTGGTCTGCTGGCCAGCAACAGGGCATGACCTGGGCCTACTGAATAGAATCTGCCTTCCAACAAGGGCTCCAGAACTGAAAGGGGGAGAAGACCCCACGTGACAAAGGCACAGGGTGAGCAGAAAAGGGAGGGAACCTGGGAGCCAGGTACGATAATGTTCATAAAACCACTCAGGAATCAGTACACCAGTTCCTTTCCAAAGAGATGCAACAGAGGACAGCACACTTTTAATACCCATTTTTTCCTATTACTTTTCTATGCTGTACATCTGTAGCTCGTTGTCTCATTTCTACCACCTATTAAAAAAGACAGTGATGCTGACATGATAATTTTCAACCGCTGGTGAACAATTTGAGGAAAGTTTCCCTTGTGACCCTAAGGGTGAAGCCTTTTTGTTTTTACACCAAGTAGAAAATGTGGAGGAAGGAAAAGTAAATGCTTCTTTTATTTTGGCCCTGTTTCACACCAAGGCCCTGTGGGGCTGAGCTAAGCCAAATGAGACAGACCAAGAAATCTGGCCTGGTTAGACAGTGAACTTGAACAGCAGAAAGCCCATGGAGCGGGAGCCCAGAAGCTCAAGGTCTCCCTTAGTTGATGCTGACAGCAGGAAAGAATCATGCTTTGGTCTCGCGTGCTATTGCCTACACTGCCTAACGTATATCTGGGCCACCTGCATATGTGGAAAATCACTTTATGGGAATTAGGAGATTGGACTTTCTTCTCGTCAACTGGTTATGTGTGACAACTTTGGGGACCACCCTGGCTTCCCCACCCTTTCTCACGAGGATACTCAAGAACCACTTAACTGAAAATACGTGATTCTCTGCCTTCAATTGCTTTGCTGTGTGTTAACAATGTGTTCC
Organism: Tenrec ecaudatus; assembly: GCF_050624435.1. Classification (NCBI taxonomy): domain Eukaryota; kingdom Metazoa; phylum Chordata; class Mammalia; order Afrosoricida; family Tenrecidae; genus Tenrec; species Tenrec ecaudatus. The sequence goes on along the minus strand of NC_134538.1, from coordinate 118,282,000 downwards.
CATCAGGCGAGATGTGTTTTGGGATCCTTAAGGACTACATTTATTAAACTTCTCAAAAATATTTTTCCAAGTAAAATGTACACACACATTGTTCCCAATTCTGCACCAGACTGTCCTTTGGTCCTTTTCAACTAATCTTATTAAGTTTCCTTGTGATAAAAGTGACTTCCCGAATCACTCCAGTGATGATTGCCTCAATGGTAAGTGACGGATCCTGATAGGTAATGATGACATGAAGTCTATCAAGACAAACAAAAGGGCACGGACAATTAGGAATGCGGAGAAACACTTGGACTTCGTTACTATGAAACACATAATGGCACCAGGAACTCTGCTGCTCAACCGCTAACGGAAAGACTGGCGATTGGAACCCACCCAAAACTGTGAGAGGAGGGCTCGTGATCTGCTTCCATCAAATAAAAGAGATGGAAGGAATCCACAGTCACCACATCAAAAACCTTACAGCCTCGAGAAGCCTGCAGAGCACTTCTGCTCTGTCTTTCTGGGTGCTGCGAGTCGGGATCGACGCGAAGATGTGCAGCACCAGGATGGATTTAATATCCTCTGCCCCAGAGGACCACTGGGCGTAAGGGTCCCACGACTCTCACAGGACAGCTGTGGGTGCCTCTTTCTAATGTAATGCTGCAGCGCTTTAGAAAAGTGTACATATTAATATTCTACTTATTAATGTTCTGCTTATTAATAGAAAAGTCTACTTACTAATTTTCCAAATAGCCTCATGAGTTAGTTTGTCATGTCTGAAAAGATGAACAATAATAGTACTTGCTTCTCATTTTTGGACCTGATAATTAAAGATAATACAGATAAACCCAAACTTACCACTATCGAGTTGATTCCCAGTCCTTGTCAATCACTACGGCAGATAGCCTCATCATTCTCCTGCACACAGACAGGTGCTTTGGAACCACCAACCTGGTGGTGAGCTTCCCTGCCCTTTCTTACAGGGCCTTACCAAGCATCCTACATAAACCACAATGCCTGACAATTAATGTTACTTCTCTTGTCACTATTATTACTCTTACTCTTTATAAGAATCTCAGAGACAATGTTGATTAATATTCAAGTCCATTTAGTCATTGTCCCCATTAATCAAAATCTAAATCTAAAGTGGCTTCTGAGTGTTTGACAGAAGCTTACACGGAGGGTGTCCACTGAGGACAGTTACAAAGAAGAGAGAAGTCATTACTGTTCGACCACAGTTTAGCCTTGTTGACCTGTGATGAGCATTCTCACCTTGCAGTCCCGTGGGAAGCAGGCTGATAAGTAATCCATTGGTCAAAGTCAAATGTTGCCCACATGTCACTCTTCCTAAAGACATTCTCAAGACATATAGACTGGTTATTCTGCTTAATAAAAGTTGGTAAAATAACAGGCCTGTCTGGATGGCTAATTGTGGATAAGACTCCTCTTGATGATGTTTCATTCATTATATTTTCCACTCCTAAATCTGTGAGAATGTTCTTCCTTGACCTAAATTATCATAATTCTGTGCTTCACAGTCATTTTCAAGTTCTGTTGTGACATGAAACCTTTCCCAATTATTACAATGAGATCTCTATTAATTACGCTCTTACTTGTGTTTCCTGGGAGGCCTGGTGGTATGGTGGTTGCACACTGGGCTGCCAGCCCCCGTTCAAAGCCCCCGGCCGCCCCATGAGAGAAAGACAGGGCTTTCTACTCCCGCAAAGAGTTACAGACGCGCAAGCTCCCAGGGGCAGTTCGACCCTGTCCTGAGGGTTATGGTAAGGCAGCATCGACTCCAGGCAGTGAGTGAGAGCTTGGACAGCGCGCGCGCACACGCACACGCGCACACACACACACACACACACACACACACTGGAAGTGGTTTTCCATGACATCCTAATCCTGTGGCTTGCTAGCTGTGGGACCTAGGAATTTGCTTTGCTATTCATAGTATTCATATAATAATACTTACAAATTCTAGATATTAAAATTATTGCAGTGGCAGTTGGATGAAATAATGAATAAAGAGGAGTTATAATAGTTCACTAGTAGAACAAATAGATTTTTAGTCCTTTTCTTTTTAGCTTCATGATAGAGAAAAGACTATTTGCATGTTGTCTTTTACTATTAAATATTTTATAGCTGCCTCAGTCTGGAAAATAGAGGTGGTATTATTTATGGGGCACTTGGCAGGTTTTTAATCGTCATGTTTAATGATCAGTTTTAATGGCTATTCTTTCTACATACCATAATGGAAGCTGTGGCTTTCCAAACCAATCACTTTTCCACATTCTGAAATGCTCTGTTCTGCTTGCAGGATTCATGATGCCCTACTGACCTGATGTTCCCAGAAACCCTGGCGGCAGAGTGGTTATGTGTTGGGTTGCTAACCATGAGGTCAGCAGATTGAAATCCCCACCTCCTCAAAAGAAAGACGGGGCACTCGACTCACATAGAGAGGTAGGACCATCTCAGAAACCCACAGAGTAGTGTTACTCTGCTGTACAGGGTCAGTGAATTTGATGATTTATTAGATGTCTGTTTCTATAAAGTTTCACTGAATACTATCAAAAAGTTTGAGTCACCCATGTTATGTAAGTACATGTTTATTATCCAGATTATTGAGAAGCACAGTTGATAGTGTTCTAGATATTAAAATTAAAAGCGATTGAGATAAGACATTCACAGTCTGACTGGCAAGGAGAACAGAAAAGCTAGTCAATGGTAAGTACTAACAAGCACATAAACAAGTCTGCAAGAACAGCGTGGCGGGGGTGTGGGGCAAACTGCCTGCAGAAGCAGACGGCGTCTTCCCAGAGCTGTTTGTTTTTCATGCTTTCAAAGTTCAAAGTAGCCTGAAAAAAATGATTTTCATTTCTCCACATCAATCAATAAGAACGTGTTCAACATTACTCCTGCAATTAATAGCTATGAATGGGTTATGTTTGTTTGATTTTGTTGTTTTAGGACCTGCTGTTGATTTCAATGTGCATGATGGGAGAGATGGTGTAGGAGATGGTCTAGGACTGTGTTCTTGAAATAGAGAGAGTGATAAATTAGTCTCCTTTTCCATTTCAAATTCCTTTTCTCTTTCTTTAACTGTTGATCTATAAGTGTTCCTTTTCTTGAGAAGAAACGTCTGTACTTCGATTTTCAGAGTCTCAACACCAGCTTCTGATGATCGCATTTCAGGAGGGAGCTTGCTTCTCTGTTAATATTTGGGTTTCCCTCTCTCCTTGTGAAAAGGCAAAGTAGTGATTTGTGGTGCAAGGGCCCATTGTGAGAAGTTGCCATCACCTCAGTGCTGACCTTAATGACCCAGGTAAAGATCTGAATTCTCAGAGAGACCACATGCCGGATTCACACGCTTCTGCAAAGGGGTTATTTTACTATATGCTCTGTCCTCCACACTCTACTCATTCACTTATGCATCTTGATTCGAAAAGCAGGATTAGAGTGTACCATTCCCCCAATAAATAAATTCAAAATTAAGTATCAGGGCCATTAAGGCAGCTGGTCTTTGCTAATAGTTGGTCTCTTAATCATGTCTTATTCGAGCTGCTGTTGGTTATTTATTGTGGCTTCTCTCCACCATAAAAGCAATTTACATGATCTGTTATTTCGAAGCACCGTGAAATCCCATCTCTGCTAAAGCCTTCACACGATGCTCATTAATGGTGTTAGGATTCTCTCTGTGGCTTCTTTGGCTCTCAATAGTTAAGCCTTTGACATGTCCGATAGCTGGATATTGCAAAAGAATGAATCTTTCTGACAGTGTGTACCTCCTGCTTCCAGAACCACCTTGAGAAAAAATTTCAAACCCTCCTTAATCTTTTCATTTGTTCTTTAGTGCAGCGTGCCTGCTCTTCCTTACCGCGTGCCACGCCTTCTCCTTGTGCAGCACAGCATCAAGAAGGGATCTCCCTCCCGGTGCTCACGGTGTTTCTGCACAAAGGTCAGGATTAAAACCAACAGGCCTCTGTGCTCTTCATAAGCTACCTCGCTACCTCCTGACTGCTCTTTGTATGTTGGTTCTATTCCTGCTCTGAAAGACAGCCAGAAATATAGGTTATGGGAAACAAATTAGTCACGTCTCATTTTTAAATCACATTAGCCAATGAATTCCTTAGGAGCAACACTTGGTTCATCGACCTGTGGGATCCCATGTTCTCTCTCTGCCTGGAGTGCTCTACTCCCTGATCTTTGCATCATCTAATTTCTTTCTTTAATTTTCTTTGTTGCACTACAAACACATTCCACATTTATGCATGAATTAGGTTTTTTTCTCTTCTCTACAGTGTAGGCTCCAGAAAAGCAGACACTCCATCCATTCTTGTCTGTAAGCTCAGTGCCTAAAATATCTATCTGAACAAGCAAGGGCTTAATAGCTAGCTGTTAAAAAATTAATAAATGCATTTTCAAAATAGTCAGTATAGTAATGACCATAGCCAATATTTGCCTAACATTTATTTTATACAAGGTGTGTTACAAATACTTTGATTTTTAAAAATTAATCTGTATTATATTATGATACTATGTGATAACAATAAAGATAAAAGTGTATCTGAGTATCTGAATAAAACGGGGAGGCCTAATAAAAGGATGCTGTAATAAAAGTGATGGGTCCACAATGATGCCTTCCTGTGTGGCAGACATGTTAAAAGCACTTATGTAAAAATGCGCTCTGACTGCAGGTCACGCCCTATGCAGGGAACATTGTTAAGGGGAACTTAAAGTACCTTTTTTTTTTTTTAACATTTTGTAATAATAAATACAAAAATCTAGGTCATTTTTGGATTTGCTTGTTTATAGTTGTGGGCGATGTGCACCTGTGAATTCACAATCTAGAATACTGGAACCCCACGGGGGCTCCGCATGGTGCAGCTGGGGTCACATCTTGACCATTAGCTTTCTTATTCGAAAGTCAAGCTCTTACCTCAAACGACAGTTTTGAGTTTACAAACAAATTTTTTTAAAGATAATTCAAAACTCTAGTTCTGAGTTTGCCCTTGATGTAGCAGAAAATTATTATAATTTACTCCAATAACAATATGAGGATTAAAAATAAAGCATAACTTTCTTTCCCATAAATTGTTAAACTAATAGATTAAAAAGTACAAGAAAATTCTTTCCATTTCTTAGTAGTCATTCATGACCTGATTGATCATATTGTTTCTAGAGAATGAACAAGAATGACATATTTTCTTGATTATTTCATGTCATACCTCTGCAGACAACACTATGCTTCTGAGTTCATAAAGTCCTCTGGTTGATATTGCTGAACATAAATAATTCAGAGGAAAAACAATACTTAAGGAATAAAACTCACCCTGGTTTTGCTCTTGGAGTGGAGAGCTAACTTTCCATAGAATAAACCATTTTAATGTGTTTGTTATAATGTCACGATTTAATAGCACTTGATGGAAGTAACACTCAAGCACGGCAACATAATAGGCCTGGGAAATCCATGATTCAAACTGTGTGGGACGTGTTATTTTATTAGGTGAATAGATGAATGCATTGCATTCAGTGAAACAAAGATGGCCTTTTCTAATTCTCAGGACTAGTTCTCTCAACTCCCAAGAGCTGCTCACTCTGCCCATAATAATACTATAATGCCACAAAATCGATACTGACATAGAATGTTGGTCTTCACTTTGATGTGAAAGAAACTGTTGTGTCAATGTTAAAAAAAAGAGTAATAGGAGAAGGTTAGATCAACTCTTAAAAAATAAAGTCAGGAAATTATTTTCTACAGCTTGGTCACCAAGAATAGAATTTAATGAAATTTTCAATGATATATTGGTTAAGTAGAAACAAAGCAAAAAGACAAATCTTGGTTATTCCCTAGGCTAAACTTAAGTTTTGTTCCCCCAAGCCCCCAAGGCTTAACAAGGCCGCCTACAAAGTTGCAATAGCTCGCTTGACTTTAGCTAGCACTTAGTAGGAAACATCATCTTTTTCTTGATTTTGTTTCTCACATGAGTAGGAAACAATGCATCATAAATACATCAAATTATAATACCTAGAATTTAATATAAGTCAGTGGAACGCTAAGACAAGAGGTACTGAGAAGTGGAAGCAGTTGGGGAGAAGGACAGAGATGCGAAGCTGAAGCATTCTTGCCATCACGTTATTTTTATTGCTTCTTTTTTTCACTTACATTATTATAGATTTCAACCTCAAGGGTGTGCTAAGTCAGTTATGCTGTTAAACATGGTAGTTGAGATTTTAGGTTAGTTTGCCCATGATACCACTTATCTAACTTTTATAAAGGCTCCATATAGTTGGTAGGGGGTTACTGGGTTCATTAGTCTCATAACTGATTCCCAAAGCGAATCATTGCATGATCCCAATGGAAACACCCCCCCCCATCCAACGAGAAGTGACTTTATATGGGAATAATAAGATATTTATTGAACACTTACAAATGGTATGTTCTGTTCTAACATTTTATTAACATTTTATTGGTTTGAATTTATACGAAGAAGGTGGAGAGAGATTAAGTAAGTAATCTTTCCAAAATAAAATACTGAGCTGAGACTCAAGATTATGTAGTCTAGCTCCAAAACCCATACATTCCTAAACTACGCTTATTTTCCTATACAAATATGTAATTCTCCAAACTATTTATAAATGTAAGTGAACATAGAATGTTAGGAGAAAGAATATATATGTCCGATGTCTATAAAATATCGTGTATATCTTAGCGATGAAGACCTGTATTAAGAACATTTGAAAATCAAGAAGATATAGACAGATTTTAGAATTTTGCCCAACAATATGATCTACATTAACAGAAATTATTCTAGAAATTTTGAACATAAAAAAGCAAAAGAAGAAATTGAAAAGTTTGGTAAACCTACTGTCCCTCAGTGTGTACTCCTGTTCACCACGGAGAAAGAAAATGAAATAAAAGAGATACTGTCCCAATGGCTTCATCGGCAAATTCAATCAAACACCCAAAGAAGAAGTGATATTAATTCTACACAGAGTATTCCAGAACATAGAAAAGGATGCAACACTCTCAAATTCACTTTCCAAAGAAATCATAACTTCGATACCCAATCCAGACAAATACATCACAAACCAATATCCCTCCTGAACATAAGAAACAAAAATTCTCAACAAAATTCAAAAACATATAAAAAGTAGCATTTTTCTAGATATTCAAGGATGATTCAACATTAGAAAAGCAAAGTAATCCATTTCATACATAGAACAAAAGAAAATAACCACATGATCATATCAAGCAATGAAGAAAAAGCATTGGACAAAATTCAACACCCATTCTTAATAAAAATGCTCAAGAAAACAGGAATAAGAGAAAACTCTCAATGTAATTCAGGATATACATGTACCAAAACAATGGCCACCATTCGTCTTAACAGATGAGACTGCAAGCCTTCCCAAAGTGAATGTGGGCCAAAGGTGTCCTCTCTCACCACTCCTATTCAATATTGGGCTGGAAATCTTGGGCAGAGAAAGAAATATGCAAGAAATAAGAGGGAGGAGGCATTAAACTTGGCAAAGAAGTAAAATTATTTCTATTTCTGGATGCTGTAATTCTCTGCAATGACCCAAAGTCTCAGCAACAAAATTATCAGAACTATTTGAAAATTCAGAAAAGCGGCAGCATACAGAGTCAACTGAGAAAACCAGTCTGTTACTTACTTACACGAACAAGACACCTCCAACAATTAAAGCAGATGCAACAGCATAATCCTTTCAAGAAAAACAACAAAAATGAAAGAAATCATAAATATTAGAGTAGAAAATGGAAAAAATAAAACACAAAGTTGTTTCTTTGAAAGAATTAACAAAATTGACAAACTGCTAGCAAATTTCACAAGGGAAAAGAGGGGCAGATGTCATTAACATGAATTAGGAATGAAACAGGAGAGGTCATATCAGAAGCTCCCGAAATAAAAAGATTAATAATGGAGTACTATGAAACACTGTACTTCAGTACTTCGGGGGACATGGACAAATACCTGGAAAGACACTCTCTACCTAAATTAACACATATGGTCATTAAGTACTCGAAGAGGCCCACATAGTAAAAGAATAGAAAGGTAATCAAGAAACTCCCAACAAAAAGGGCCCAGATCTGTGTGGCTTCACAGGAGAATTCTACCAAGTATTTGGGAGAAGAGCTGACAGCAATTGCACACAGACTCTTCCAGAACATAGAAACAGACAGCAGACTCCATTCTATGAAGCCAGCAGAGCCTGGATGCAAAGACTATGGGCAAAGACTCCGTAAGCATAGAAAACTACAGACCAATAGTTCAAATGAACACAAATGCAAACTTTCTCACTAAAACCTTGGCTAACAGAATCCCACAAAATATCAAAAATTAGTACATCACGACCAAATTGGATTCATAGCAGGGATGCAGGAATGGTTCAGCATTAGAAAAACAATTAATGTTATCCATCAAAATTTTAAACTGTTATTTATTTTAATTTAATAAATCTTTTTATTGAGTCTCGTACAACTCTTATCACAATCCATACATACATCAATTGAGTAAAGCACCCTTACACATTCGTTGCCCTCGTCATTCTCAAAATTCGCCTTCTACTTGGGTTCCTGGAATCAGCTAGTTTTCCTTTTTTCCCCTCCGTCCCTCCCCGCTTCCCCCCTTCTCCCTGAATCCTTAATAGTTTATAAATAATTATTTTATCTTATCTTACACTGCCCGGCAGCTCCCCTCACCCACCTTTCCATTGCCCATCTCCCAGAGAGGAGGGTACACATGGATCCCCAAGATCGGTTCTCTATTTCTACACCCCCTTCTCTCCTGGTGTCGCCACTCCCACCGTGGTCCTGAGGGGTCCATCCGTCCTAGATTCCCTGTGTTTCCAGATCCCTACTGCACTGCTGTGCATCCTCTGGTCTAGCCAGGTGTTGGCCAACACGGGGACAAGGGAGCAACGAGTGGTTCAAAACCAGTGGAGGGAGGGGATGGGAGGACTGGTAGGGAATATCCATCAAATTAACAAGAAAATGGACAAGCACCATATGATCATATCAATTGATGCAGAAAAAAAACATGTGATAGTATCCAGCACCCATTTCTAATAAAAACTCTCAAGTGGATAATATTAGAAGGGAAAATTCTCAGTACAATAAAGGCCATATACAAAGAACCAATAACCAATATTACAGTCACTGGAGAGAAGCTGAAAACATTTCCACTGAATAAGGGAACCCAACAGGCATGTCCCTTATCCCCTGTCTATTCAACATGGTGCTGGAAGTCCTAACCAGTATCATAAGACAATGGTAAGAAATCACGGCGTACAATGGGGTAAAGAAGAAGTGAAACATTTTCTATTCACAGATGATATGGTTTTATATATTGAGAATCCCACGGTGTCCACAAAAGGATTACTGGAAATAATAACAGGAGTTTGGTAGTGTAGCAGGATACAAGATTAACAATCAGAAATCAATTTGATTCCCATATACAAGTGATGGGAAGGCTGAAAATGACATCAAAGAAGCAATGCCATTCACAATAGCCATGCAGAAGCTGAAACATTTAGGAAAAAACCTAGCCCCAAACCAAACTACCTGTGCATGGAAAAATACAGAATAATAGTGTAAGAAACCTGAAGGGCTCTACACAAATGGAAGAACACCCTATGTTCTTGGATCGGAAGACTCAATATTGTGAAAATACCAATATTACTTAAAGCAATCTACAGATTTAATGCAACCCTTTTTCATATCCCAGCATCATTTTTCAAAGAAATGGAAAAAATGATTACTAACTTCATATGGGGAGGGAAGAAGCTCAGGATAGGCAATGAATTCCTCATAAAGAAGAACAAAGTAGGTGGTCTTGCTCTACCTGACCTCAAAACCTACTTTAGAGAAACAGGTATCCAAACAGCCTGGTACTGATACAATGATAGATACATGGACCAATGAACCAGGACAGAAATCACACACAAAAAACCATCTGCATACAGACAACTGATTTTCCACAAAGGCCCCAAAAGACTTAAATGGGAAGCAGATGCCCTCATCAATAAATGGTGCTGGAAAAATTGGATATCCACATGCAGAAGAATGAAACAAAATCCCTATCTCACCCTATGCACAAAAACAAACCCAAAATGTATCAGAAATTTGACTGTGAAACCCAAAGCTATCAGGATCATTGATGACTAAATAGGGAAAATGTAAGTGACCTAGTGCAGGGAATACCGGGCTAATATATAACAAAGGAAACACTCCCTGTGGAAGACAAATGAGATGTGTAGAGCCTATGAAAATAAAGCCCTTGCTTATATCACAGGACTTCACTGAGAGTAAAAGGAAGGCCCCCAACCTAGGAAAAGATATTTATTATTTTTTATTTTATTCATTTTATTGGGGGCTTTTACAGTTCTTAAAACAATCCATACATCAATTATATCAAGCATATTTGTACATATGTTGCTTTCATTAATTTTAAAACATTTTCTTTTTACTTGAGCCCTTGGTATCCACTCCTCTTTTTTTCCCCTCCCTCCCCCATCCTTCCACCCTTGTGAACCCTTGATAATTTATAAATTATTTTTATTTTCACATTTTACACCATCTGCTGTCTCCCTCCAGATGTGTCTGTCTGTTGTCCTCTCCCTGGTGGTGTGGGGGAGAGGGGGGCATTTGTTGTACATTGATCACTGCGATTGGTTCCCTTTGTCTCCCCCTAATCCCCCTTCTCCCTCCACCTTTCCTCTATCTTCATGGGATCACTACTCTCATTATTGACTCTGAGGAGTTTATCTGTTCTGGATTCTGTGTGTTGAGAGCTCTTATATATTCCAGTGTACAAGCTCTGGTCTAGCTGGATTTGTAAGGTAGAACTGGGGTCATGATAGTGGGGAGTGGGGGTGAGCAAGGAAGCATTAAAGAACTAGAGGAATGTTGTGTTTTATTGGTGCTATACTGTCCTCTGGCTGGCCTGTCACTTCCTTGTGATTTTCTGTGATAGGATGTCCAATTTATACAGATGGGCTTTGGATCTCCACTCCAATCTGCCTTGTTCACATAGATATGATTGTTTGGGGTTTTCTGATGTCTGACACCTGATCCCACCAACACCTTGTAATCACACAGACTGGTTTGCTGCTTCCATGTAGGCTTTGTTGCTTCCCTGTTTGATGGCTGCTTGTTTAACTTCATTCAAGCCTTTAAGACCCCAGATGCTTTATCTTGTAATAGCTGGGTACCTTCAGCTTTCTTCAGCACAATGGCTTATGCATCCATTTTGTCTTCAGTAATACTGTCAGGAAAGTGAGCATCACAGAAGCCAGGTTATTAGAACAAAGTGTTTTTTCATTGAGGGAGGATGTGACTAGAGGCCCAATGTCCGTCTGCTACCTTAATACTAAACCTGTAAATATATGTACATAGACCTATATTCCTATCATTATATGTTAATATATTTATATATGTACATGTCTAGGTTTATATACCTATACATCTTTTGTGTCCTAGTTCTTTCTTCTATTTCCTTTTACTTTCTTCCTGTCCTACTATCATGTTCAACCTTCATTCATCTCTCTGTACTTCCTCTCAGCTACATGGCCCTTGATCAAACCCCACCAGGCATTCTATGCTTTCCTGATGATCTATTGGAGAGCTTGTGTTGTTCCTTTGTCCCTGGATTTGTGAGCTTCCCCTACCCTTTTACCCCACCCCCTCCTTTCTCTTGTCCCCATGGAACCTTTGGTCCCCTTGTTTTCTCTGAGGGATTGTTTATCCTGCCTATCTATATAGATAGACATGAAATTTTTTTAAAAAGAAGATAAAAATATCCTATGAATACTTCCAGGTCTGTCTGCTGAATCTAATAAATGTTTTCTGATCAGGTTGATGTAGTGCCAAGCTCTGATCCCAAATCTGAAGTCTATGTTCAGAATTCCTTGGGGACTTTGTTGCTTTGTTCCCTTGCTACTCTGTTGCGCCCCCTTCCTGTTATGCCCTGGTGCGTGTGTGTTTGGGGGCTGTGGGGGCATCAGACCAGGCTCAATTCCTGCATGTCTCAGGTGTTGCCCCTGTAGCACTGTGCATCAGTAAGGGGACATCTGTCTTGTGGTGGGGGGAGGGGGCAGGGGGGTAACCCTAAGGTCCTCTCTGTGCGTTGGCTGCTCTGAGCAGGAATATTGTTCTCAAAGCTTGGTGGGTCAGGATGCTGTTCTCTCTCTCTCTCTCTCTGGGAAAATATATTTAGCAATGATGCAACAGACAAAGGGCTAATTACTAAGATCTACAATATTTTACAAGTCTACCAGAAAAAAAAAATCTCATAATCCCCTGTGATCATGGGCAAAAGACCTGAATAGACAATCCACAAAGGATGACTTTCAAATGACTTTTAAACACAAGAGGAAATGCTCCTGCTCACTAGTTATCAGGGGAATGCAAGTCAAAACAACCATGAGATACATCCTAACACCCATAACTGTGACCAAAGTAAAAATCAAAACAAAACAAAAATTTGAGAACAACAAATGCTAGAGTGTGGTAAGATTGGAACTCTTAAAAAAAATTTGGAACTCTTATCCACTGCTAGGGGTCTTGTAGATGCATACAACCACTGGGGGAGGCAATCTGTTGATATCTAAAACAGGTGACAATTGAAACACCATATAATGATAGGGATATAGGTCTATGTGCATATATTTGTAGGTTAAGTAGTAAGGTAGCCAATGGACATTTTGCCTCTACCCAAGTACTCCCTCAGTGCAAAAACACTTTGTTCAAATAACCTGGAAGTCTGTGATGCTCACATTCCTGACCCCATTGCTGAAGACAAAATTGGTACACAAGCAAATATGGTGACGAAAACTGATGGTGGCAGCTATTAAAAGATACAGCATCTGGGGTCATAAAGGCTTGAAGATAAACAAGCAACCATGTAGCTGGCCATCTAGCAACAAAGCCGATATGGAAGAATAACACCAGTCTGTATGATCATGAGGTGTCAACAGGTTCAGGTATTAGGCATCAGAAGGCCCAAGCAATCATATCAAGGCAAACAAGGTGGGGTGGAGTGGAGACCCAAAGCCCATCTGTAAACAATTAGCCAACCCTTCATAGAGGCATCGGAAGGAAGGACTGAGCCAGCCAGGGTGCAATATAGCACTAGCGAAACATACAGCAACCCTCTAGTTCTTTAATGCTTACTCTGCCAACTATCATGACACCAGTTCTGCCTTACAAATCTGGCTAGGCTAGAGCATGTGCACTGGTACAGATAAGAGATCCTGACACACAGAATCCAGGACAGATAAACCCCTCAGGATCGATAATGGGAGTAGTAATACCATGAAGGTTGGGGGAAGGTAGGGGGAGAAAGGAGGAAGTGATTGCAATGATTGATGTATAACTCCATTCCCACCCCAATCCCCAGGGTAATGAACAAAAGAAACATGGGTGAAGGAGACATCAGACCGTGTAATATATGAAAATAATAATAATTTACACTTTATCAAGGGTTCATGAGGTTGGAAAGGAGGAAAGGGAGGAAAATAATGAGGAGCTGATCCCAAGGGCTCAAGTAGAAAGCAAATGTTTTGAAAAGGATGATAGCAACATATGTGTAAATGTGCTTAACACAATGCATATATGGATTTTATAAGAGCTCTAAGAGACCCCAATAAAATTATTTATTAAAATGAGAAAGAAATAGAACAAATAAATACCATATAATCTAGCAATACCATTACTGGGCATATATCTAAAGGAAATAAAAAACAGACATTTGCATCCCATGTTCACTGCAGTACTGTTCTCAATAACAAGAGGCATGAAACAATTTAGATCTTCAGTAGATGATTGGCTAAAGAAACCCTGGTTTATATACACTGTGGAGTATTACATATCCCTAAAACATTGCGATGAATTTAAGAAACACTTCAAGATGTGGAGGGAGCTGGAAGTCATTGTCTGGTGAAGTTTGTCAAGCACAAGAGGACAAATTCTGTATGAGTCCACTGCCGTAGAATTAAGTAGCAAAATGGGCACAATCCCAGACTTGTAGGGCATCCAGGCTATTGCCTTGGGGCCAGACAGCTGGCACAGAACTTGACCAGTGTCAAGGATCCATACACTATCCACTTGTGGTAGTTACATAATTTGGTGTCAATTTGAGAGTATTAAGAGTGAAAGGGTGGAGTTTAGCCTGCCAATCAGGTCACATCTTAATGATTGCTCTTGGAGTTGCTATGGAGAAAAATAGCTCAATGGAAGCCAGACCCAGACTCTCTGCTTCATCTTCTTGCGGACGAGACACATGGAACTGGGCTGATGGAACTGGAGCTCTGGAGCTAGAGAAGCCACAGAGACCCACGCCAGCACTGAGATGCTTCTACTGGCACTTCATTCACAAGACTTTCCAGCCACTGACCTGGGATCTTTGTGCATTGGTGTCATTGCATGTGTTGTGGAAATCTGAAAAGTATAGACTGGTATCAGACATATGGGCTAATATCAGACTTATGGACATGATCTGGACTGGGCTGGGCTATTTCTTGATATACAATTACTCTTCATGTAAAGTTTTTTCTTATACACATGAGTGTCTATGAATTTGTTTCTCTAGTCAAAATGGACTAACACACCACTCCAGGTAAGCATTTTGGGTAGGTATTTAGAAACACACTAGGCTGAAGGGCACCTCACATCAGCAGGGAACAAATGGTCAAGGGGTCTGGGGGTGCATCGTGAGGTTGACATGTATATCTGTGATGAGGTACCCTTGGACAGGTAGATAACCCTATGAGAGGGAGGAAGGATAGGATGGGGAGAATCATGCAGGGCGTTGGAGCAAACATGTTTGGGGGAACACAATGACATATCTGTTGGTTGGAAAAGAGCAGGGACTGACTTCCAGGACTGGGGAAGAATGACTGAAATGCTTTTGGGACCACTAGGTGGGGTGTGCCTACAGGGGTGTGTACACTGGATGGACCACATTGACCTGGTCTTCTTATTGAAACCTGGGGACCAAGGCCAAGTGTCATGTTACTTTGGGACACTGAATCCTGGATCTTCAAGGCACACGGCATGCTCCAGAGGCTGCACCAATGTGGACCCACCTGGGAATTCCATTGAGTGATAGGGACTCCACCTTAGACACAGGTAGAAAGCAAGGACTTCGCCAAAACACACAAGGTGTCTGAGGAAGCAGAAGGCAGTTGGACCAATTTTGGAGAGCTGATAAGGTCTTATAAGGTCTGATAAGGTCAGATAAGGTCTTACTACTCCAAGGTCCTTTATGCTATAGTATTCTGATAAACCTTGAAGATCATTCTGATGTGATTGGATTTTGTGTGTGCATATCAAGGTATTATTCAGAGAGCCTTTGTAGTGGGGGGTTACCTTCTTGAAGTTGTGAATTAAGTTTTTCTGTTTTTTGGTAATTTATCTCTGGAACTATACAGTAAGTAAACTTTCAGTGAACTCCCTCTCTCCACAATTGAGGGACAGGAGGAAAGAGATCACTCAACGGAGTGTACTGGTGGATGGAGTCCAAAAGGTCAAAGGCAGAAGCTTGACTTGAACAGTTACAGCATGTCAGCAGATTCCCCCTGGGATGTATGCTGGACCTGATCTGGCTTCCAAAATCTTGTGTATTTAGGGTTGTATTGTTTTGTTTGATTTTTGATTATACATATCAGGAGGTATTTCAGAAGTGTTATGTCATTGGGGTCACGTTCTTGAAGTGGTGGTAATTGATTTTTCATTTTTTGGTGTATGCAAACTAGGATTGATGAATTTATTTAGTCAACAGGTTGAATAAGAGCTTTGGGGGGAGAGTGACACAGGGGTTAGCAGAGTCAAGGGGTGATGATGTCAAGGGGTCCATATAGAAAAAGAATGTTCGAAAACTGACTGTGGTAGCAAATGTACAATTCTGCTGGACGTGATGGAACTATGGAATGCTTTGATATATGTATTAACTCAATTAATAAATATATATAGGGCCTATATGTATTAGATTCTAAGGATAAGTATGTATTTTGAGAGTCAACGAAAAAATGACTGTAGTAATATGGCAAAATAGGTATTACTTTAAAATAAATTTCAAGATTATAAAATTGATACATGCAGTGTAGAAGATATAATTAAAATATCTGATATATTAAATATGCAACTATTGTTTTTCAGATGCTTACACTATAGTAGAAATAAAATTACTACATGACATAGGGGAAAAAGATAAAGGATTCATTAGATTTATGTCCACAAATAATTTAACCTTACATTAAAAAGGGAACATTATAGACATCTTTGGGGAATTCAACTTGCTTTATTTTGCTAGGCAAATGCCATCTTCAATCTGATTAAATATTAATTTGCTAACTACATTGTTTCTTTTCTTACACAGAAGAGTGAATATTCACTGTAAATGACAGTTTCATCAAAGCCTATTCACAAACCTACATTTTGAAAAAAAAGTGCATTTCTAGGACATTTTATATACAATTCAAATGAAAAATACAAGTCACCAACTGCCTAGCTACATAAAACACCAACTTTCAGTACATATTAGTGATATTTTCAGGGTTTTTTTGTTTTTTTTTTTACATTTGGAAGAGTTACATTCAAGAAGGATGTCTGTATTTTAAGGAAAAAGTAATAAAAGTATATACAATTCAATGATGTTCAAAATAGAAGGTATTAAATAGCACAAATAATATTACAAAATGGAACAAATTTCTCAGTTAGGGCTGACACGAGGCAGGGGGTGGGGGTTGTGGAGTGGAGCCTGTGCTCAGAATCTGAAACAATTGTATTTTCAACTTTGTACGCAGAACACACTGCTCACACACAGAGGATGGGTTCCGCTTCCATCGATACGCGGTGCTCTTAGTGCATGTCGAGACGAAATGAAATAGAACACAACAAAAACACGCTTCCTTTAACAACATCCCTAAATGGGTTAACCGCTGGCATAATAGTCGTTTTCCAAACTACTTTCGGACCATATATACTTGAAACAATTTCCTTTTTAAAAAGCCCAAAACGGAGAAGTTTGCTGTTATATAAGTCACTTTTCATGATTTTTTTGCTGGCTTTTAGCCCCATTGAGACTTTCACTTATAGTTTCACAATTTACCACCGCTTTAGCAATAAATCTTATTCTTGGATTGTGTTCAATGATTATATTGTTGATATTGATTCTAGTCATTAAAGCTAGTACCTAAAATGCAGTATATCTACTTTTATTGTCTTCTTAGTGGATTGTTTGCTACACATAAACCCTTAGTAATCAACTTTGATTAGGTATAATGGGCAACTTCGTTTTCCCCTTGAAATAAGAAAATGTTTTTAAAAGGAAACTGATGAAAATGCAGTTATATTCTTAAGAGAAACATAAGAAAATTTTTTCATATTTCTCCTATCTGATTTTTATGGGAGATAAAAAATTGAGCAGTAAATTATTGTAATAAAAGTCTCCAAACATAACTAGAAGCTAATTGACTTTATTAATCACTAAACTTCCCTCATTTGTATATATTTACTACTGAACTTAGTACATGATCAACCTTTAAAACCAATGTCTAATTTTGTTCATATATATTTCATTTTTATTTATTTAGATAAGGTGCAACTTTCTGCTAAACACAAAAATAATAGAAAAAATTGAAATATTGATTTAAAAGTCAGTATTACTAATGTTGGTTTTAAAGCTTAGCCCCACATTTGCTGTAAATTCCTTTTAGTAAATTTGCATTTAATTTATTAGGACGAGTAGGTGATAATTTTTCTCTTTAAATAGGAATTTGACATTTATTTCTTCTTATATTGTTTAACCTGATACATTGAATTATTTTAATAAGAGATCAAAATGGTATTCAATTAAATGGTGTAAATTTATATTCTCTGGGTCTAGAATAACTTAAATAACTTCCAAAAGTAGAAAGTGCTTTTGTCTGGGAGATAGTAGCATTAGTGCAGAAACTTCAACGGTTCATTCACATGAATCCCAACAAAATTTTTATGGTTTAGGTTTGGCATTTTATCTTTTTGAAACAGAGGTACAAAGGTCGATGGCATTTATAACCAACTGACAATTTTACAGTCCTTATAATCACCAATCAATATCTCACCGGAAGCATATAAAGTCATTGCCTTCTCTTTCTGCATTGCTTTTGTTGTCTATGAAACGTTGAGACGCCCACTTCCCTTCAGAAGTCTATTCTACGGCTCTTCACAGCGACCCTGTCAAATGCAGTTATATGACCTTTACTATGGGAAAGTTGCAAAGTTGGCCTTTGTTTCCTGTATAAAATCTTGGCAAGCAGGCCACGTCATAGGGTTATATCCCTCAGTCAATTGAGGGATGTAATGATTCTAGTTTTCTAGCCACCATTTAAAAAAAAGGAAAATAAAGTCATAAATAAAATCCAGATTAAGTTAAATATTTATATGCACCAAAATGACCATGACGTGTCTAGTGCTAGTCATTATCTTACAGGAAAATGCATGCCCCTTGCAGTTCACGTAAATTCACCTTAGGTGTGAATTTCTTCTCCGAAATTTGTACGGGGAAATCACAAAACTCTTTGCTCGATATTTGTTCCTTGGTGACAAACCATTTTGTACAGGAAACACAAGCCCCATACCAGAGCCTTTATGACTCTGGCAACTGATTCCTCCGATTTCGGCTCTTCCGACCATTTATCAGAGCCTTTAACTTGCCGTAGTCTCCTCGCATCTTTTGGGACTCGTCCCCCAGTGGATGTTGCTGCCGAGTATCTTTGCAATACTGGTTAATCATCTGCATTTCTGAGTGGCTGAATGTCCCCATGATGTCCTTTGGATGGAAAGGTAGCGTCCTCACAGAGCTTGCCCAGGTCCAGGGCGACCATTTGTCTGTCGCAACAGCCACCATTTCTGAATCTAAAACTTTGAAGTTGATCTTGGCTATAGTCTGCTTGAAACCGTTTTCTGTTGCAATGCAGTGGTACAGTCCCTGGTCAGAGTCCTGGATGGATCGAATCAGGAGTCCTTGGGAAGTGGCTATGATTCGGTCATTCAGCTTGACCTAGGAGACAGAGAGTTCACATTTCTGAGATTATCAACCTAAAACTTTTAACAAGATCAACACAGACATTGTGAACTTTCACCAATCTGGCAAAGGCAATAAGGGCAAATTAGCTTTCCTGGCAGCAGAAAGATTATGGAATCAGTCCCATTGCCTTCTTCGTGGAGGAGATCTTGTCCCAGGATAGTGAATCTATGAAAGAGAGCGCAAAGGTGTGGTCCAGCCAAGCAAAAATAGCTTCCAGGGCATTCCCTTTGATAGAAGTACTTTAACTATCCACACTGGGACAAGAACAACATTTTGATTAATTTTAAAATCCGAATTCTATCCAGTATATGTACATGAATTCACTCATGATTTAAAATGTCTGTTTTATCTTAGACTTCTTATATTATACTTTAGCAACAATTCTCATTTATTTGCTAAAATGGGGAGCTATAATTATAGGCTCCATATAATAATCAAAGTATGCATGTTCTAAATAAAACAGTACACAAACATAGGAACTACTATATACAACATCACAGATCTTTTCCAGTCATGCTACACTAATGAATAAAAATCATCAGAAAGGTACTTCTGAGTGTTTTTGATTTCTAATGAGGGTAATACAAACCTATGGTTAGCGTGAACTGTTTTATAGCCGTAGACAGGAAAAATAATTTGCTGGACATTTGCTAAGTGCTTGAAACCCCTGTCCTGAGGGAATTTTCCCTCGTGTTGACCACACACAGACAAAAAGCTAAGTGATCAGACGTGTCTGACCGTGTGTCCTCTGCGCTGCTCTTTCAGAGGTAAGAAATTTTATGAAAATAAAAATAAAGCACAAACTGTTTTATTCTAATGACGGGGTGGTTTACAAATACATTTTTCACTTCTAATGACCTCTAAATAAAAATTAATTGTTACACAGAAAAAGGAGAGAGGACAAAGGATTATTCATTTCTACAGATTCTAAATTATTATTGTAGCTTAGCTCAATAATTTACTTCTGTATGATAATCCTCATCATACATTTTAGATCACCCAGAAATCCTACAACGCTAGTATAATTACAATATATACCTATGCCCAAAACTTTCTAACTAATTAAAAACATTGAAAAGGCTTCTTTGATAGCAAATTGTGTAGCAAATACACACACACATCAGCACCAAATTCACATCTGTCAAGTCCATCCTGACTCAGGTCCATCCTACGTCAAGCGCATGCTCCTCCCCAGTCACACTTTGGGTGTTTTGCCGTCTGGTGGCCATGTTGGCCCTGTACCAGACGAGAGTCGGCTGTCATTCACAAAGTGTCGCCATTAGTTTCTGTAGAAGTTGACTGTTAGGGCCTGTTTCTTAGTTTGGAAGCTCGGGTGAATGCTGCCCATCTTGGGGGTCCTGCTGATATTTGAAAGACTGGTGGCAGAGCGCCAGCAGCAGAGCAACAGATAAACCACCGTGTTAGGACAAACAGACAGACCCGGGCTGTGTTTTGGGTAGAAGAACTGAGATCCATTTTGTTTATCTTTCCTCTAGATCAGCAGTTCTCAACCTGTGGGTTACGACCCCTTTGGGGGTCGAACGACCCTTTCACAGGGGTTGCCCAATTCATAACAGCAGCAAAATTACAGTGATGGAGTAGTAATGAAAATCATGTTGTGGTTGGGGTCGCCACCACACGAGGACCTGTTTTAAAGGGTCGCGGCGCTGGGCGGGTTGAGACCCGCTGCTCTGGAAAACTAAATATATCTTTATGCAGGAAGTCACGAGGCTTTGGCAAACTGTCCAGTGACTGAGGACACATGATTTCTTATGTCGCAGTCGTCAGAGAGGAAGATTTAAGGGTTGAGAACTAAGTCCTCATACAGCGCCGGCATTTATTTCAGCAATTTTGATGCAGTTTTGTGTTCTATAGTTTGGGATCATATTCATTCTGCATAGGCTTAATGAGCTTGCTCTATAGCAATAAAATTACCCACAACAGAAGAATACACACATGTAGAATATTCCATAAAACTTCATGATGTATTGCTGATAGGACTACATTTTAGAATATACTGAAGAATGCCTATCTATCTACTTATCTACTTACCTTCCTACCTATCTCCCCATTTTTCAGACTAAGATACCATCAATATTATGGAATTGATAACTTACATTCTATCACCTTTTGTCATTTCATGTTTCCCTTTGAAAACAGTTTATTTCCAATCAGATAAAAGTTCATTATATTTGTTTTTTACTTAAAAACCCAATTGTTTGCTTTCCAACGTATCCCTAGGTAAAGGCCAAGGCACCCAAACAATGATTCCATATATATTATTTAACTGAAACCAAGAATTATGAATAACAGGAATGGAAAGAAACATTGCCACATAGCAGAAAAATGTTCCCTGCCATAAAGGTTATAATTAGTCTAACTTCTTTCCAAGGAAAATTGAACTAAAAGAAAATAAATGCAAAGCCACACTTTATCAGGGAAACACACAAAGGTGCTGCTGTAGGAGCCCTTGGCTTCTAGGTTTGCACACGTCTTGGTTCTGTCACAAATGCTTCCGTGCCACACTCAGAGTGCCCCAGCGCTGATTTCAATCACCTTGTAAGAACAATGAACAGGGAGAGGGAATTTCTAATTCATCCATCAACCCTAAAGAGAAATGATTTTACAGAAGGTGACACGTCTCATCCCAGGAACATAAAAGGACGCTCCTACGCCTTTTCCTTTTTGTTTGATCTGCATCTCTCGGAGGGAGAGTGATTGACTGCCCTTTCTCCAGCCCTGATTGATTGCTGCGGAGCTACCATGCTCACCTCTTTCCTTCGGTCTTTGTCTTTCTGTAACAACCATTTGACCGATGCCTGCGGAGACTTGGGAGTACATTCCAGAAAAGTGGTGTTATTTTTTACTCCGTACTGAACAATTTCAGCAGCATTTCTGTATGCTGAAAAGCAAAAAGAAAAAGGGAGAGAGGGATAGTGGAGAGGGCCAGAAAAAAGCCATGCAGGTGAAAAGACAGGGGAAGAAGGGGAGAGAAGAAACAAGGCATTTAGAACACAATCTTATCAGTGCACATCAATTTCTCTGTAATAATTGCGCCCCAGCATGACAACCAGCCAAAGAAAGAGCTAATCATTTAATAGATAAGCTATTACATTGTTTTCCTGTCTTGTGTAATCTAAATAAAAGAAAGATCATGCTTATTTTAAGAATCTATTTCAAAGACTATACTGGGCATATTTGATTATTATGGCACCCTGAGTTAGGTAACATTTCTCTTTTCACCATGGAGGAAACTGAGGCTCAGGAAATTTAAATAACATATGCTAGTGAAAAAGGTATTCAAGGTGAGATCAATATTAATGTCAGATTTATCCGATCCTACACTACCTCCCAAACGTGAGCTACACGTGGTGTTCAGAAGCACTGGGGAGACACGTAGGGCATGACTGCAGTGGAAAGAATTAAGAACATGGTCTTTGGAATCAAAGGTACCTGGGATAGAATATTGACTCCACCACTGTGCTAGTGCCCTGGAGCCGGTTCTGATCACAGAGACCCTCCCTCTGTACAACAGAGCGAAACACTGCTGTATCCACACAGTGGTCATATGTGAGCCCTTTGGTGCAACCACTGTAGATGCTGTGAATTTAGACACATTACTGACCTGCATGGGTCTTATTTTTTTCTCAGTTCTAAAACATGGATTGTAATATTTTATGTAACTGCTACTCACTGAAAAAATTAAACTAGAAAAAGCTTTTTATGGCTATTGTACAGTAGTGTAGACTTTAAAATAATATGAACAAAATTCTTACTTGTAAAAACGAGTGTAATAATAGACCTTAAGTTCATACACTTTCTTGAGCATCCACTTAGCCAGTGTTGCTACACCAGTGAGTGAGTAGGTGGCTTATACGGACAAGAATATATTTTCTCACAGTTTAAGAGGCTTGAAGTCTGAATTCAGTGCACCTGCCTAGGAAAAATCTCTCCGTCACCTTGGAAGGCACGCTTGTGCCTGCTCATGGTTTCTGGGAGATCACCAAATAAATGCCTAAGCATTCATTTGACCCCATGTCTCCTAAATTCAGGAGTCCTTGTTCATCTGCTCTGAGGGAGAAAGGTGAAGCGTTCTACTCCAGAGGAGACTGCAGTCTCAGAAACCCACAGGGCAGTCCTGCCCTGTCTTACAGGGTCATTGTGAGGCCAGTGGATCTTGCCAGTGGGTTGGGCTTGGTTTCTCTCCCCTGGGCTCACTCTTTTCTGTCTCAAGAGATCTCTTCAAATGTCGCCCCCTACTAATCCTGCCTCATTTCCCTAACAAAGATAATCCATTCTCAAATGGATTATAACCACAGGCATACAGGGTAAGGTTTACCTCAGTTATTTGGAGGTTAAAAAGCAAACATTCCCTGCCCTCAAGTTCATTCTCACAGCCACTCTATAGGACAGAGGACAAGGGCCCCAAGACTGTTACTCATCCCTGGAGTGCACAGCCTCCACTTCCTCCTATGGAGTGGTTTCTGGGTTTGAATGTGGGGCCTTGCGGCTAGCAGCCCAACAGGTAATCATTGTGCCAGCAAGGGTGGGTGCAACTCAATCCATGATAAGCATCAAGCGAAGTATTCCAGTTAAAGACAAGCAAGCATTTAGCTTGAGTTCTGACACAAAGCCAGCATTCAGAACTGTGTACCAGTACCTCCCCTACCAGGATCCTTGCCCTTATAACTAGTAGCACAGTCAAGAAGAAATAAGACACATTTATAAAATCCAGTAAACAGAGAAATAACAACCTGAATTTAATCCTTTAACTAGACACGTGGAAAGATTAAGCAAAATCTGCCTTTGCTAAAGAAAAGCCTATACATGAAGGCAACAGGGCAGTTTTGACATTAGTTGTTTGTAACAGTGCACCTGGAGCACTTTGGTGAATCAAGGGGACCCCTACGGGGAGTCAGTCACATGGACTCACATCAGGTCTTCCCCATACAGCCAAGGCCAATGAAGCAAAACTGGAAGGGACCCAACTTTGAAAACGGTGGCTGTACCAGAAGTAACCCTGGAATGAGAACTTCATATCCCCTTCTAAAACAAGGACAGCATCCCCACTGCATGGCTACCACATTGCTACAATGAGCCCAACTCAAGGATGGAGGGTCCCCACCCTGCTTTAAATTTATCTAGCTCTCCGCAGTCCTGAAATAATCTAATCTCCTGAATCAAGCCCCTGTAAAGGCTCCTTAAGCCTTTTCTGAGTCTCTCATGTCAGTTCAAAGTTCTAGTTACTG
Organism: Tenrec ecaudatus; assembly: GCF_050624435.1. Classification (NCBI taxonomy): domain Eukaryota; kingdom Metazoa; phylum Chordata; class Mammalia; order Afrosoricida; family Tenrecidae; genus Tenrec; species Tenrec ecaudatus. Next base: position 118,257,678 of record NC_134538.1, on the reverse strand, counting down.
GGGGATGAGTTAGAGGTCAGTGGGGGGAAGGTATTGGTGGGTAAAGGGTGATACCAAATTATCTCCTTGTCAAGATGGGAAGAAAAAGATGAGAAAAAATACTTGCAAGGCAAGATTTCCAAAAATACATAGAATATTTATTAATCACAGAACTAAGACCTAGTTCTCTTTCTTCTTCAAAGGTGGTCACACACCAAAAAATGCATCTTTTGTCAGAAAGAAAATAGAAATGAAGAAAATATTTCATTACCATCCACATAACAAGTATGTCACCTTAACAAAGCTATTTTTGTACCTAGACATTTGTGTCTTTGTATTTTCACTTTACATACAAATGCTATTTGATATTTTAATCACCTTGCATGAACAAAAATAATTGTATAGTGTTCTACAATGTGTTATTTCTTTAAAATTAGATAGTTGAATTTCACATGGGATTTCCCTCATTGAAATGTGAACTTGAAGACAGATACTCTTTCAAATTCAATTGCTCACTTTTAGTACCTTTAAGATTAAATCCCCTGCATTGGGTCAATGGGTTTCCATGCCTCACATCTTGTCTTCGGCTCCTCCTGTAAGTGAAGAAATATATAAAAGTGACTTTGAATTAACATGGCCAATTACAGCACGGCAGATGATTGCTTCTTAATTTTGCAAACTTTTGGTTGCTTAAACTCTCATAAATTAAGAAAAAAAATAAAAAAGAGGTCAGATCACCTGACCTGGCTAACACTGTTTTTCATTCAATGTTTCAATAATAGAGTTCATATGGACTCTTCTTTTTTCTTCTTCCCCAACCAGAACTAATTCCGTTCCTTTCTATTTGCTATCTGTGGTGGTATTGTTATAAACCCCCTATTCTAAACATGTCCTGGGTAAATGCTTGTTGGTGTTAATTGCCAGTCAATGCATTCCACCTCAGGACAGCCTCAAGTGTGCGTGGCAGAATTGCTCTGTTGGGTTCGCCAAGCATTGACCTTTCAGAAGCAGCGTGTTAGTCCCATCTCCGCATGTGCTTCTGGGTAGGTGCCAACTACCAAACTTTCAGCTAGTCATCAGACACACAGGCATTTGTGCCACCCAGTGTTTCCATGGCATGCTACATTCCATAATTAAGAGTCTAAATATTTCATTTAGAATTGGTATCCAACATTTTCTGAAATGGTAACCTCCAAAGTACAAACTCCCTAGCATTTTCCATCTTATGACAATGAAAAAACCAAAAAAAAATTCATAAAAATCAACACTTTCTATCCTTTCAAGCCATAAGAAAATGTTTCTAAACATTTAATATGTGGAACACAGGCATTTTTTTTCTTTTTTCTACACAGGCATTTAATAAAAACTTAAGAAAGATTGTTCATTCAGTAGGACAAATGTTTTCTTCTAATTATTTATCTTGAAAAAATAAAAGATTACTGAAAAGTTAGTACATGAACACAATAGGCAGTAGAAGATGTGAACTTATGAATAGTATTTTTTCATATTTCTTGTATTGCTCCCTGATCTACAGATACGTGTTGCATATGGACTATATATGCACATATACATATGATCTATACATATGATCAGCCAGTGTAATAAAGGTGTGAAATGATCATTTCACCTTTACCTATTTTATTACCTGATTAGGTTCTTCCTCAATTTTACATTCACAAAGTATTTCAGTGGTAATTTTACTATATACTGTAACAAATCAAAATAGAGAAACTGAAATATTTCTGGTAATGCATTACGGGTATGCGCATTGCTAACAAACTCTAAATACCAGAAGCATGGTGCTAACCTGAGGGTTTACCCTAAATGATGCAAAATAAAGGGGAACATCACTTACTTTGATTAATTATGAATTCTATCTTATTATTTCTACCCTTAAGTTACTAGTTAAATATTCAACTTTAATGAACAGAGATTACAATCACCATGGCTATTAAACTATAATTTTAAGGAAAAATTAATCTCATGTTTTTAAGAATATGGGACAAAATTCCATCTTATGGCTTGAGCATATAGTTAATAATTTATGTATATAATAAAATTATACATTTATTTATGAAAATATATGCATACACATTTTGACTATATAAGTATTTTTTAAGATTACCTGATCTTCATTTAGCTATATATTTATAACACACACACTCAAATGTTAGGCACACCAATCTCAGGAAAACTAAGTAACCACTTTGTTGCTGCTTGCTAACAGCCAGGTTAGTGGTTCAAATCTACTAGCTGGTTAGAGCTTTCCTGCCCATTACAGGAGTAGAAAGCCCTGTCTCTCCTCTGCAGGGGGGCTGGCCTTCTCAAACAGATGACTTTGCAGTTAGTTAGCAGCTCGATGCGTAACCACCACATCACCTTGGCTGCTTGGACAAGAAGATAGTCTGGTTCAGGCCAAGCCTACATATCACTCTCTTCCAAGTCTTACCTGGCTTTTCCCCTGTATCAGACCATATTCTTTTCTTCTTTGCCTTTTCCTTTGCTATGCTAATCTCCATTATAATTTATATAATGCTTCTGTTAAGTACTTGTTTCAAAGCTGTTTCCCTTCTAGAACTTGAGCTCCTAATGCTAAAAATTAGGTCTGCCTTGTTTCCTCTACCTAATATCCAGTGAGTGTCCAACTATAGGTTGGACATACTATGGGTTGGAGAATAAATTACTAAAATTGTTATAAAACAAAAATATTGTTTGGAAAGTTCTGTGGAGGTAGTACAGGCTCTATCCAGGGATGCTATGTCATCATCACGCATGACGCTTTAAAAAAATTAAGTTTTAAAATTTAAAAAAAATTAAAAGAAGGTATTGTAGAAGAACTCTTCTATCAGGGGTTTGGAGCCTTTTTCTTGCTCTGTTTTAGAGTCCCTATGAGTCAGAATCGACTGTACAACAGTAATTTTTTAAAAGTTTGACTTGCTGCATCTGAACGCCGTGGCACTATTTACTAACAACTTGAGAGAGTCTATCACACTGAGCACCATGCAGTGTCTGTAGATGTAACTGTTCATTTCAGCCTGACAGGAAAGGCGTGCCACTCATGATCATTGAATTCATTGCCCCTGATCAGTCCAGTGGTTTGCTCCTGGACACAAACTCTCAAGCTGGACAATCTGCATTTATAACATTTCCAGACATTAAAATAGAGAAAAAGATATCATTGTGGCTTGGCTTAAATTAGGATATCAGGAAGGCAGACACCTGAGCCTTCTGTATGTGTACGCTCCATATTCCTAGAGAATCCTAGACACATGCTGGTATGCAGAGAGCTATTATAATCTGCTTAAAGTTCAAGATTTGTCTCTAATTGTCATGTTCCCTCCATTATGGTCTCTTATTTTGTATAAGCAATGAAATAATTTTCTTTTTGTAATATGTAAATATTTACATACACACATAAATATTTACTCAAAGATTGGATTCATTATTTTGTCTTAAAGTTTTGAACTATATGTCGAAATCTTAAATGTAATATGAAACATTAAGCTTCAATGCTTGATAAAAATGCACAAACATTTAAGGCAATAGTTGAAATTGTAAAATGTATGGTTTGTCATGAAACTTTTAAAACAAAGAAAAACTTCTGAATCAAATATATGTAAGAAACTTATTAGGTTAAAATATGAAATCTAGCTTATTTCCATGTATAATAGTACTGTTCTGTTTCCGTACAAGAGATTTGCTTTCACTTTTTGCTCCTATGGTTCAGTGATCTTTGTATACAGCAAGAAAGAAAACACAAGCACATTTAAAGCAAGATAACATTATTAAAGAAATGAATATACATAACTTTCATAATAACCATTATCATTATTATAATTTCATTTCTTTGTTTTTAATCATTTTATTAGGGGCTCATACAACTCTTATCACAATCCATACATACATCAATTGTGTAAAGTACATTTGTACAATCATTGCCCTCTTCATTCTCAAAACATTTGCTCCCCACCTAAGCCCATGGCATGAGCTCCTCATTTTTCCCCTCCCTTCCCACTGCCCCATCCCTCATAAACCCCTGATAATATATTTCATTTCTTAAAGATATGGAAAATTAGGTGTCTGTTAATTCATTCTAAAAACACACAAGCATTCACTACAAGTTTGTGCATTCCATTCACATTATATTCATTATATGTTCCTGCACTATTAGTGTAAAAAATATGCACTCCCTATGTGTATGTGCTGCAATAAAATTAAAAATGATGTGGAGAATTTAAATTGTATTGACATTTTTCAATGTGCCATCTAGTGTGGTATACAAATGATATGTGTGAGTAAAGAAGCATTTTTTCTGGAAATTCATGGTAGGTTTCATAGCTAGAGATAAGCAAGACAGCTCTCTAAATAGTGTAAACTTTGTCTCAATCTGTGGTTTACGCTTTAATATCAAAAGAATAAAAAATACCAAGATAGTTGCAGTTATTTGTTTTTTTTCAAAATGAAATCATTAAGATAATGAGTTATAGATGCATTGCCATCCATTGCAATATAGAATTAATGATTTAGCACACATCTTAAAATGGATGATTGGAGTTGTACTAGGTAACAGAACATATATTCAAAAACCAGCGTACATATCAGCAAAAATATAACTGTTATAGCTGGGGCAAAGGAAAAAGCAATACGTATTAAGAGGGCGGTCAGCAAAATTAAAAAAAAATGATAGAGGCCAGGAAAGAAACCGGGGGAGGATGAGAGTTATCGGCAACAGGGTTAGTATTGTTTTGTACACATTGCTGCAGTAATGGAAACCCATTGGTGAATTTAGGGATCAACCTGCATGCTGCAAGTGTGTGAGCGAGAGGGAAAGCACTGGTGTCAGTGTTAATAGGTGCCATCAATTCAGTTCCCACTCGTAGCGACTCCGTGCAAAGCAGAACGAAACACTGTCCAGTTCTACCCAGCTCTCACAATTGCTCCAATGTGATGTCCTTTCCAGGACTGGCCTCCCCTTAGAAGGTGTCCCATGTATGTGTGAGGACGCCTCTCCATGCTCACTCACAAGCCGCATCTGGCTGTACTTCTGTCATGACATAGTAGTCGGTCCTGGGCGTCTACTGGACCTTCAATATTCTTCACCAGCACAATGCAAACGCATCAAGTCTTCTTCCTCAGGCCCCGTTATTCAGTGCCAACGTTCACATACATATGAGGCGACTGAAAATACCATTGCTCGAGTCAGGCACACCTTTGTCCTAAAAGTAGCATCCTTGCTTCTCAGTGCTTTAAAGAGGCCTTGTGCAGAAGACTTACCCAATGCGATGCGTCCTCTGATCCCTTGACTGTGGATTCCAGAAGCACTGATTGTCTAAGCCAGACAAAATCCTCAACAACCTAAATCTTTCTTCCATTCATCAAGATTATGAGGAATTTGTTTTTCTTTACATTGAGTTCTAATCTATACTGAAGATTACACTCTTTGCTTTTCATCTGTAAGTGCTTCAAGCTATCCTCACTTTCAGCAAGTAAAGTGGTGTCGCCTATATCACAGGTGATTATTAATAAGCCTTCCTTCAACCCTGATGCTATGTTCTTAGTATATGTGTATAATGTATTTGCTATTACTACAAATATGATTGGGTTACCCTACCCAGTGGATATTCTCTCCAAAGCTATGCATTTTACTATTTTACAAAACAACCTTATCACCTTCAAAGTACTCTCCATGACACTTAATACATTTGTTAAATCTGTGATTCCATTCTCGGAAACATTTTTCAAACTCATCTGTTGGGATGGCTGCCAGCACCCCCTCATTTTGGTCTTCAGCCCTTCTGCTTTGTCAACTCTGTCCTTGCATGGCCCTCTGCATTGACAGAAACAAAATGAAGTTGCATGGAGTGAGGTCAGGTGAGTAAGGTGCGTGGGGCGGGAGACACGTGCTATGGTTTTGCTAAAAGCTGGTGCACTCGGATGGCTGAGTGAGTAGGTGCACACTGGTGGTGGCAAAAACAGTCTCTCATCTGCCACAAACCAGGCCTTTTTTGTTGTGCACTGTTAGCCAATCTTTTCAAAACCTCTAAATAGTAACCTTGATTAACAGTCTGACCTGGTGGAAGAACTCCAAATGCACAAGTTCCACAGCCGTGACACTAGAAGAACTAGGTTGTGCATGGCTGCTATGAAATGCATCACATCAGAAAGGCCTTGAATAGAGTAGGTAAAAAATATGGAGCAAAACTTAAAATCGTGTAAGTGACAAGTCTTATTGGTTACATAGAAACTCTTGGAAACCTCAATAGTATGGTCCTTAATCATGCTTGAGTTTGTAAATGAACCCACATTCACCCCTCATGACTCAGTATTCAGTCAAACAAAAACACATCTATGAGGGGAACAACTACTGGGGAGCTTCACACACCTTAGAATGATCAATAAAATTGGAAATAAAAAGGCACAACTACTGGATAACAAAATGCAGAAAGCTTAGGTAGGAAAGATGGAGGAATAGAAGGATGATGCCCAAAGAAGGAGTCCAATAACCCGACAGTGTGGACTGGTGATCAATGACATGGAAACAAAACAAGTGTATGAATTGCTGAATGCAAAACCGATCTGCTCTGTAAACCTCTACCCAATTTACAACAAACATTAATATATATATATATATATATATATATATAGTTCCCACCACCACCCAGTCCTGGGGCTTTGGGACTCGGCTCAAGGGGAGTCCCTCAAGGTCATGGGGATACAGTGAATGGTGTCACCCTTTGCTGGGCATGCCTACACAGTAGGGGATGCTGGGCCCCTGTAGAGTTTCCTGTATGGGCTCCAATGGATTTCTTCCCTTTTGCTTAAAAAATAAATCAATAAAACTTAGAGACTGTGAATATGTAAAATATAACAATGTTTCCTATAGAATATGGAGTTTATTTTAAATGTATTTTGTAAATCAAAATGTGTGCCGGTCAAAGTCACAGTCTGTAAGTTTTTACCGCAGGACTACAGTAACATTCACTCTTGGTTCTGGGCTTTCTCCATCACTAAGTCAAGTTCCAATGTAGGGGATTGCCTTCCTGTGTTAGAGGTCCTACATTCTAATATGACAAGAAGCACTGTCTTACAAAGACTTGACTAGTTAATACCTTCAAAACAGTATTGTTAATGCTTCAACTTGGTTGTGGTGTGTAGCGGCCCTATGTAAAACAAAAGGAAACACCGCCAGACCCTGGGCAATCTTACAACTGTTGTCATTCCCCTTCGTCACCAGAGTCCCTTAGCAAAATAAGAATGCTATCTTCTTGCCTGGATCCACAATGAATGCTCACGGAGGCAGCAGGGTGAATGGAAGGAGCCATGGTCAGTTCAGTTACCTTCAACGCATGTGTAAGTTGAACATTGAATGAGGGGACCTGCAGAATTCATGCCTTTGAATTATGGTCCTGGTAAAGGATTTGAAAGTACCATGAACTGCCAAAAGAACAAACATGCTGTCTTAGAAGAAGTCGAGTCAGAATGTTTTTTAGAAGGTGGAAGGAAGGCAAGACTTTGTCTCACGTACATTGGACATATTATAAGAAGAGACCAGTCCCTGGACAAGGACATCTTGCTTGGTAAGGTAAAAGGACAGCAAAAGAGAGGAAGGCCCTGGGTGAGAAGGACTGGGAGAGCAGATGCGATGATGGGCTTCAGAATTGTGAGCCTGATGCAGGACGGGGGAGTGCCATCCTGTTGCACAGAAGGATAAACATAAATCAGAACCTACTCGACAGCACATATCCGCAGCACCATACTGAGAGTTTGAAACAAATATGACTGAAAAATACCGTCAGTATTTTTATTTCAAATTACATTTGTAATTCCCTTTTCTCTGTCTGTCTCTGAGTTCCGAACCCCATCTACAGCAAAGATAGACTATCTCAGAGGTATGAAATCAAAGGACAGAAATACCTAGTGGACATCTTATCTAAATCTTAAAATGATAGCCGAGAGCACTGAGTCTTTGGGTAGAGATACCACAGACTCCCGATTAACAGAGCAGGAGTTCTCGTTCTACCCCGTGCCTTTACGTTCATCCCGCCCAGGACACGTTTCTCTAGTCTAGACTCACATTTCTAATTGCAAGCACCCCACCTCACTCTATCTAGCAGGTAAAATTAACATCACCTTCTCTTTCTCCCTACTTCCTCTACAGTCCTCCGCTTCTCAAGGAATGGTATCTGTATTGTGGTATTTTCAAATACTCAGTTCCACAGATTGGAATCATCACCGACTTCCCTTTCCCTCCTAATTCACACCCACTACACTGGCTAATCACTCTTAACCAGCTCTACCTCTCTCCACCTGATGCAAACCAGCACTGTCTCTCACCTGCATCATCACCTCAGCCTCCTGACAGGTTTTACAGCATCCGCTCCCCTCCCTCCCTCCCTCCCGCTCCCGGCCTACGATCCCCATCAAATTCAACTGGCGTATCCTTTGGAACTAAACGTCCAATAATATCATTCCTGCACTCAAGGAGTCTCATAAGTTATCTAGATTTCTCTAAATATACACCTTTCAATGGCAGAAAGAGCGCGAGTTATCTGGGCCAATGACCTTCTTTCATCCTCTCCTGTCTTTCTCATTCTGGTGCAACCTCACTAGCTGTACAATTGGGGTGCACTCCCACTGTAGCAAACCACATCTTGCTTTATAAAGTTATATGCCTAAATAACGCCTTGTTGCAATTCCTCATCATTTAAGCTTGTCTTCAAATGTCACTCCCTCACCACGCCTTCCCGAATCATCCACATAAATGGAAACCCCTTCTTTTACCTCTCTAGAATGTATTCTCTGTGAAGACAGGGCTTTTGGAAGATTGGGCTATTCCGTTGTTGATGGTGGTGATTTCACTGCATAAGTGTCTGCCTAGCTCCCAAACACGGCCTGATAAATATCTGTCCCTTCAGAAATATTACTTAAAGTCTGGGATAAAAAGACCAGGACACTCTTCATACACAAAGTACTAAACTCTTTTAATCTGACAAGGACTTCAAAGCCTGTATTTATGACCAAAAATAAAAGGCTGCTGCAACATGATCAGCGTTGCTTTAAAAGCAACTGAAGTGCCATGGCTGGTTCATTGTTTCTCTTTGTGCTGATTCTAATGTATAGGTGTTGAACCCTTTCACTCATGGGAGCTGTCTGAAAGTACCTGTGAGGTTGGCTCAGTCCAAAATCTGTTTATTATTTGCTCTACAATCATTTTCTCCACTGGGGTCCCTTCGAACCTGGTATAGAATATTCTAAATCCTCCGTGTGAAAAGTTATATCCTGCATCTGTACTTTGAACTAGGACTGATAATTGATTATAGGATATTTAAGTAGCTGGGCAAGTCACATTTAAGGCTATCCTGAAACATTTTTATAAAAGGCATTATTTAGGCCACGTGTGAGAAAAAACAAAACAAATACAAACCTACCTGATCCTTTGCATATGTGAGCATTGGAGGGATAAGGACCGTGGCAGAGAACTTCATGGGGAAGCATGCCTTCCAAAGTCCTGGCTCTACAATGGACAGTTATGGCCACGTTGCCACACACAGTCCTGTGATTGTTTGAAGATTATCTGTAGTGCTCAACATAGCTATTGTTCTTCTTAGGGCCATTTTTTCAAGTCTCTGACAACTGATAGAGTCCAATGCTGCTGTGGAGCACCGTTCTATTGTTAGGGACATCGTTTTGAGGCTCAGTTGACTGCTCAGTACTCACCGTTTCCCAGATGGGTAGAACCTGGAGCAAGAATGGCCGTCCCAGGCACAGTAAGGGTCCCTTGCCAGGCAGCAGTCGGCACAGGCTGTCCCGTAGATGTGGCAGCGATGCAGGGACACTTGGGCAATCCCCTCGTTGGAGCTCACATACAGCTGTTGCTATTGGAGGAGCAGTGAGGAGTTAGTTCAGATGCGGGAGTTAAAGGAGGATGTGCAGCAGGAACACAGGATAACATATACCCTCCAGCCCTGGGGTTCATTTTGAATCACACTAAGACTGAGACACAAAGACAGAAGAGTAGAGAGCCAAAATACATAGAATTTTCCTAGGTTAATATGCCTGTAACATGACCACTTTCCTACTTAAGGGAAAAATGTAAAAAGAAATCTCAGAGCACCATGTAGACTGGTAATCTGGTTTAAACACTGGGATTCATTGTTCTCGATTTCAGGTTTGCCCTAATCTATGACAGGTTTGAATTATGTTGCCCTTTCTTTAAATACGACCTCTCAGACAGTATCACTTTTCCAGCCTGGAAACACATCACCGTGTAACGGTCTCTGGGTTGTGCAAAGTGCTAAGCGCTTGGTGAGCAGATGAAGGGGTGGGGTTGGAACGCCCCCAGAGCGAGGTCTGCGGACTGGAAGGCTGATGTGGCCGACCAATTCCGAAAGGCTCCAGCCTTGGAAAGCTCACAGCAGTTTTAGTCTGCACACACGGGGTCACCATAGTGCGGAGTGCACTCGACAAACATAAGCACAACATACAGGCCAGTTTTATATTTAAAGAACAAAATTGTTCAAAATGACTGTTAAGCTTTTAAAAAATGATCTCATCTTTGAAAGTAACGTATTACTCATGAAACTTATTTTAGCATTATTTGTGGAAGTATATTTGTATATTTAGGCATGTCTTAACATTTCTGCATGATTCCCAAAGACTCACTCTGTACTCTCAAGGAGTGCAGACAAAGATGTAAGGTTTCTGTATGTGTGGGGCATCCGGAGCTTATGATGCTGCCCTAGTTCGGTGTCTGGGTGCTGGGAGAATCCAGGGAGGCTGTGCAAGCAGATACCTACACTTTATTCTGGATTTTTGAATTGCCTTAGGAATATCAATTGGTTTTTTCATGAGAGGATGGTAGTACGAATGAGTTTGAGAACCTATACTCCAGTTAGACTTCCCTGAGGAGACAAAAGAATGAGGGTCCCATTTCCAAAGGAATGATATATCATATAGCCCATTCCAGCAAGAAATCTACAAAATGGCTCATTTTCAGTTTATGTGACTGCGCACACACAAATGCCCACTGATATACATATATGCATACACAAACATTATTATAATCTATGGGGAATTCTTGATTCAACAGACGTGAGATATAAGTTCAATGAAGTCAAATCCTACCTCAGTAATTAATTTTCTACATAATTTTAAAAGTTGAGCTTCCTTGTTGGCAAAATTGGGATAAAACAGCACCTCCCCCCCCCCATAGAGTTGTAGTGAAGCCTAAATGTTCTAAGAGCTAACTTCATATAAAATCCATAAGATAGCTCCTGAGTCATAGGTAGTGCCCAATGAATTTAATTAATACTAGTAATAATCTATTAATCTTTACTTTTACCACTCTAATAAATCACTTGAATCACATGCATTTTTATTATTTAATGTGAATTACTTTTTAATTCAGATAAATTAATTTTACATAAATTTCCCTGGAATTGATTGATCCCAAGTGGAGAACAACATTTAAGAGAAAACAGGCTTGTGTTTTGACAATAACCTCTCTAGGCAGACTCAGAATAAGTGGGTTTTTTTTTTGAGGAAATTAATAAATAATATGATAGACTACATCAAGTTCATTCAAATCTTTTGAGGAATGTAATTTAAGCAAGGGGTAGAGTTTGTTTCATTCTGAAAATTACCTTTAATCCAACTGAAGTTAAATGATAAATTAGAGACTTTAGGAGCATAAAATTAATAATGAGTTGAACACTAGGAAATATATCAATTTGCTATATTTTAATATTTATAAAAAATAATTATCACTAAGAAGATCTCTTACATGGAAAAATTAATGCAGCTTCAGCTGTAAAGAAAGCAAATAATTTTCCCAGCCCTAATCTCACTGGATTAACAACAACAGAATTCAATTATCTAGTATCTGAGGCACTGAGGCTGAGCCAGATCTAGTACTCAGTTATTCCCATTTATGAGCGTGTGTGTTGTACATTGTAATCCTGTAAAATGAATTGTGAACTACAAATAATTTGACACTCGTAATTGTATACAGTACTACCGTGGCTTTGTGTTCATGTTGAACTTTGCTCTGATACTTTCTCTTCCCATCAAACTACTTCAAAGAAAAGGCTTCCCTGCTGACTTCAGAGTTGATTCTGACTTGGTACAAGCTCCCCAGGATATGAGCCAAATTACAAATGGCTTCTTGTGACTCGGGAAAGTGTTTGCCATGCCGCACGCAAACGTTTTCACAGATGAGCTCTTTCACTCTGCTGCACCATATTTATTTTTCTTCATAACATTTAGTCAAGTAAAAGGAGCACATGGTTGGCTGAGAAATAGTTGGTCATCTGCAGCAGACCAAATACGGTGAAGAGCAATATCGGCAGGACTGCCCATAAAACCGTGACTCTGTTTTCCAAGAAAAATACGCCCCAGGCTCTTACAGATAGCATTTATCGAGCACTCACTTTATTTTAGGCAATTTATATAAGTTACCTTGTTTGTGAGAAATGCATTGCCTCGCAGATGCAGAAACGCAGGTCAGGAAAGGTTAATGATGTGTCCATAATTTATGGCCACGTCGGGATTCAAACACATGCCAGACCCACTCGGAAGCCTGTTTCATTTGGACTATCCCACTTGGCCCCTTAACACTTTTGTTTTAGAAATAATACTCTGGACCCTCGTGAGAAGTATATTTGTCTGAGGCTGAAACTGGTGTTTTCCTTTCTATGATCACTGTATACTTGCATGTGCTGCCACACAATAGATTAAGCATTTCTAATAATAACAGACAAAATGATCATTTTGTCTCTGAATTCTGAACCCAGATATAGGTTATATTTGAGACAGGTCAGGATTTTTAAAAGTTATATATATAACCCTAGGAAATAGCAACATTTAAAAAATACACATAAAAGAATGCATAACCCATTTCAGTCAGGAGAAGGTAGCAGGCGCTCAGAAGAAAGGAAGGAGTACTCATTCGAAGCACTGAGAATGCTTGTAGATGTTAAGGGCGCCCAACAGGAGGCTAGACCCTTGGAAGGACTGTTTTATTTTGGTTGGCTTCAAACACTGTAATAGTTGAGAATCTAGGATATACAAAATGTTGGCATATCTTGCTGTTTATATGTTCTGTTCTGATGGCTTTTTTAATAAACCGAGTTAGTCTTTCACTAATAGCTGGTAAATTCTAATATCAACATCAGAAGAATTTTCATGGTATACAGTTACTTTAAACAAGTAAACCATCTGATTAATATTGAAATGAACTTTTCTGAAATTGTACACTATATATTCCAAAACAATTTAATGAGAAGAAAATAAAAATGGATATATATATTTTTTTCCTTCATTTTCCTTTTACCTTTTTGGATGAAATTTTCATAGTTGTTATGGGAGCATCATTCTGAAAGATCAAAAAACACCATGTTAGTTTCTCAAATGACTGTTAAAAGTGCTCCACATTCATATGGCAATATCCGGGGGGTGTCCTTTGTTTGTATGTGCACATAAACCTTCAGCATTTGTGCAATGCAGAGACTGAGGATGGACCGGTTAGATGCGCTCTTCACAAGAGCAAGGTGGTAAGAATAGCATGTGGAACAATAGAGGCTTCTGTCCCCAAGTTGGCAGCTTCAACCAACCAGGGGTTCTTCTTGGAGAAAGAAGAGCTGGCTCCCATGGAAGTTGTCTCAGAGAGCCTGCCTAGGATCCCTCGCAGTCCTGTTGGCATAGTAGGTTACACATTGGGCTTCTAATTACAGGTCAGCAGTTCAAAACCACCAGCTTCTCTGAGGGAGAAATAGGAAGCTATTTACTCCCATATGGATTTACAGTGTCAGACACCCGCAGGGGAAGTTCTGCGTTTTCCATAGGGCCACTGTGAGTCGGAATGGACTTGCTGGCAGTGAGTTGTTGAGTCGGACTTGACTATGGTAGTGTGTTTACCAATAAAGGAGACTCAATGCCTCAGCATTCAGCTGCTAATGCAGAAGTTGGTGGTACTGATCCACTACTTGCTCCACTGGAAAAAGATGTGGTGGTCTGCTCTCATGTGTATTCCCTTTGAACCCTCTAGAGCCCATAAGGTCAGAGTTTTACTCTGTCTTACAGGGTCACTAAGTTGCAATCAACTATGTAGCAATGGGTTCAGGGAATTTTCAAGACATTGGAGTAAATCCAATATTTGAAAAGAAAATTTCTGAGGAGCAAAGATCCCCCTTTCCAGAAGTTTCTCTTTATATTTCTAAAGACAACATCTGGAAATTAACTAACGTGATACATCTTGATATGCTTATTTTGAATACAGAATTATTTCCACTATAAACGCAAGGGTACGCAGCATGATCAGACTCACAGAGAAGCATAACCATTTATTTACAACATCGGTTTAGTTTTACAGAAGATTGACTCTGGCCTCACAATGCTATTATCTGTGCCTTGATTTATAAAAGGTAACAACTGCTAACCCAGCATTATCAAAATACACTTCCCAGTAAATCGTTACTGGTGAATATGAATGGGTGGATAACTCTCACAATTCTGCATTTTTTCTTTCTTTAAATTAATTTCGTCTTGGAAGAAGTACAGTCAGAATGTTTCTTAGAAGTGAGGATGAGGACTTTGATTCAGTGTCTGTAACAGTGGGCTCAAGCAGCAACAGTTGTTAGGGTAACATGGGATTGGGTGGTCTTTTGCTTTATTAAACGTGATGGCTTTGGGGCAGGCTCAACTTAACGAACCAAAACCAACAGCGAGGTCTCTAACATTGCAAGGGTTTTGGATAAAGGAACTACAAGCCGTTGTCCCTACTGGGTTGCTATCTCGGCCGGGTGCTTAACGCTATTTCAAATATGAAAGACAAGACAAAACCCACTGCTACCGAGGCCATCTTGACATGTAGTGACCCTCCTGGACTGGACACAACTGCCCCTGTGGGTTTCTAAGGCTGTAACTCTTGACAGGAATAGAAAGCCTTCTCTTCCTTCGTGGAGCAGCTGGTGGTTTCTAACTGCTAACCTGGCTATTAGTAGCCAAATGAGTAACCACGACATCACTAGGGCTTCTATGTTTTATATATTAACCTCTCTTATTTCCTAAAACCATCATGGCTTCTCCTATGACTGAGTTGGGTAATCTTTCACTCAGACTTGTGGGATTCATAGCTGGAAACTTTAATGTCTCCATTATACGATTTCTTTCTTCCCCACCTTCTCCTCTTCTCTTCAATAATTCCATGTCGAAGTACTTGTCCAACTCAATCATGTCCTTACCTCTTAACTTGATATTTGCCTTGATCAATTATTTTCTTTTATTTATTTATTTAATTTATTTGATCAACTATTTTCTTTGAAGTTGTTCTAATACTTTGTGGCAATCAAGATAAGTGGGACAATTAGATGATCAACAAGAAAACCGTGTAATCAAAGTGGAGAAGAGAATATTGAAAATATTATATCTTTGAATATTGAGTTTACTGACTAAACACTAGAATTTTCTGAAATAGTAATCGTTTTTGAAAGTCATTCCACTCATAACTATGACAGTTAGCTTTTGTGTCAATTTGGTTAGGTCCGAGTTCACAGTGATGCCGGTTATGACACAGTAACACTCCATACTGTGCTGGGACTCAGCAAGCGATGCTATCGTGGGGCGGGCCACGAGCAGTAAACCGGTTGTAAGCAGATGAAGGATGCAACACCTTCACTCAGGTCACAGCCGGACGCAGTAAACGGAAGGGACGCTTCCTTAGGAGTGTGGGGAAACTGTCCTTCTCTTTTCTGGGTCTGGATCCTGAATCTTGCACACTGAACTCTGGGTTCACTGAGCCAAGGTTTGCCATATTGTCTGCTAATCCTGAGAGTCATCAGTGGTCTGTTGTCTGACCTGCCAAACCTTGGGTTCATTCACCCCTGCTGCCCCAGCCTGGCAGACTGGGCTTGGACTCACTGCCCTCCAGTCTGTCGTCTTCCAGCTGATCTTGGAATCATCAGTCCCAGAAGCTAAGTAAGGCAGGAGAAGCCTCCCGGCAAACAGCTGACCTGTGGTCTTGGAACAGGTTTGGAGTTGGAGCTTGCCTACTGCTTCAAATGTGTGTGTGTGTGTGTGTGTGTGTGTGTGTGTGTGTTTCACTGGCTTTTCTTCTCTGGCGAACCCAGATAAGGCAATAATTTCACATTTTAAAACATTCATATTCCATTTCAACAAGCAAATACCATCTGTTGAAGATTCATGGAGGTATATTTGAATAATTAAAATAAGAAAGCTCTCAAAATCAATTTTATTCAAAGTTATTTTTTACCTTCTGGTGTTACATGCACTTATAATCATGCTAAAAGTAAAGTACAAATACCTCTAGCATTCAATGGCAACTATGTTTGCCCATTCCCAAATTATGCTCTTTAAAAGTGTTAGAAACTCTGTCTACCTAACAACCTCTAGCTATTATACCTATAATTCAAATTAAATTGAATAAACCTGGACTTGTTTTAGAATAAGATTATGAAGAGAGCTTTAAAAGAAAATACTATTTCTTCACTCTATCAAAATGAAATGCCTGGTATTTGAGTTAAGTTGATTTTTCTGCAGTATATCAGTGTGACACTGAGCTGAGGGATTTGTTCAATTTAAATGTGTTATTTCTTTACGTGTCCATCACTGTATATCATATGCACTCAATTCTTTTTACCTCACCTCAGAAAATGTGACACAAACCCTAAGCTGCAGGCAGTAACTGCATTCGGTAAGTGTCTCATGGCTTAGCCAGATCAATCACTGGCACACGCATCAGTAAGAAAGTCAAAACTGTTTTAGTCTCTCTTGAGCGGACGGCCCCCACATGCACGGACGCTGTCTAATGTTTTCACGGAGCGCTTATTCTTGGTGATGATAACACTGACACAAGTCACACAACAGAATGTAAGTAGTTAGCACATGATCAGAATCACTCACGTTTCTCTAAAATCTTTCCATAACATACATGTTTGGATTTATGTCAAACTCACTTAATTAAACAATATTTCCTGGTTAAAAAAAAACCCTTTAGCATTAAAAATGAAGTGCTGCAATATGACATGTTTGCTATCTTAAAACTGCAGAACACTTTATATTACTTTTGCTGGCCAGTTATCTCTTTGGAATTGAATGTGGGAAAAAAATATATATATAGGGATTTTGGTTCATCCAGTGATACAATCAATTCCTTTACAAACCGAGCATGGAAAATGCACTTGAACTGGCTTTAGTGGGTACAATTAATACCCTAATCTCAAAGACTATATGCCAAAACTATCATAAAGAATTATGAACTTTAAGCAATGTATTGGGACATTTCCCAGAGCTCCTAAGCAGTTCTATTTGAGTCCTTTTTACATTTACTCACATTAATGTGTGTTAGAATTATCCAATAGTATTGCATCATAATCACTGAGAGGTTATCATGTCATTGTTCTGGTGGCCATGAGAATTCATGAGTCCATCTCTTCTGAGTCCACTTAACTCAGTGGACTAATTTATTAAGCGAGCAGTAGACTCCCCTCTGGTGTTCTAAAGTGCTATGTTCACTAATGAGAGATTGATCCTGATCTTTTATCCTCCTGGGACCATTGATTCTGAATTGGTTTAGTTGAAAGAGAGCAACAAGAATGCTTCTCTCCCACAGCTGACCGGGCTTTACTGTTCTTTCCAAGAACAGATCAAAGAAAGCATGTGGCCTGTGGTGGCCAGCACTGTCCCGACACAATCTCAGGTGCGTCAAGAAAAACCCTCTGCCCTGGGCAGGGAGAGTGCTGCACTGGACT
This sequence comes from Tenrec ecaudatus, assembly GCF_050624435.1. Classification (NCBI taxonomy): domain Eukaryota; kingdom Metazoa; phylum Chordata; class Mammalia; order Afrosoricida; family Tenrecidae; genus Tenrec; species Tenrec ecaudatus. Next base: position 118,239,934 of record NC_134538.1, on the reverse strand, counting down.
CCCCTCAATGTGCCCTTTTGTTGTGTTGTGCTTTTCTTTTTCTTTCTTCCTAAATTCAAATTCAAGTACCAAGAGATGGATACAATGAATCTCAAGTTCACATAGAACATGGGATGCTGAGTGGAAAGGAGACATTTGTCTTATTTAACTACTGTGACATTTGAATTGATAGCAATAAACAAGATAAAACAAAGCAGTTTTTCTTGAAGTGCCGGAGTTAAAAATATGCGAGCGCTTATCTAACAATCAATTATGTGAAAGAATGTGGGTTTCAGCAGAGTATAATAAAAAGCTCGTCATGGCTAAATCTTCCAGACTTTGACTGTAAGAATTCATTTTCTAAAAATAATGACCAAAATTTTTCAAGTTAAAAAAGCAATTTTTCAAGTGCTGATGATGGCTAAAAAAATAAAAAGAATCCTTTTATGTTATGAAAACTTGAAATCATTTTTTAAAAACTACTTAAAATATTTGCTCTATATTTCTTATTTGATCTCTTGTTTGCTGCCATCAGAAACATATAACATTCACTTATTTGATCTTTTAGCAAATATTTATCCTCTCCGGTGGCCGTCTGATTAAAAACTCATCTATAGTACGTGTTCCAACCTGGAAAACTTGCAGTTCCTCCAGAATGAGTTCACTGCTGCCAGAGCTGTTCGTGGGCAGAACCACCACTTTCTGCACCGTGCCTCGATCTAAACAAAGCAAGAGAGCACCGATAAAGGTCATAGTACCTTGTCAAAGGGAAAAATGATAAAAGACTATAGAATTAGAAGTAAGAATATTAGTTATGCATTTACTTAGTCATCAAGAAGTTACTGTACATATTGAGCTATTGCTATTTGCAACTGATCGAATTTATACTAAACGCAAGTGCATAAATTGAGACCCGAAAGCACTCAAAGGGGATTAAAATGAACTGCTTATGCTTGGCGTATATTTAGTGTAGGCATAACAATGAGGGAAGAAAATAATATCCAACAGTTTATGAAGTCTAAAGTTCTAAAGATCAGTAAGATCCTTTTCTGGAACAAGTATACATACTTAAGTGATAATAACTAACTAAAATTTTACATGGTAGTTTGGACCTTAATCTCACAAAACATTATAAAGTGATATATTTATCATTTTAATGTTAAGACATAATTATTTAATGTGAAAAGGTTACCTTTCTGATTAGATACCATCACTCTAAAATGTGATATCTGACATAACTGTAGAGAGCGAATACACTGTGAAACATTTTGTTCACAATTGAAAATAATAGCTAAAGATGAAACATAGCTTTAATATGATTTTAGTATGGACATCTATTGACAGAATAAATTGGTTTTAATTATCTTGTTTGTCATTTGGCAATATAACACCCAAAGACTCAAACTCACCACTGTTAAGTCGATGTTATCTGTGAGCAGCTGTCTGTTTGATTTACTAGACTATGAATTATTATGGAAGCACACAGCCTCATCGTTTGCTCCTGGAACAGCTGGTGGTTTGAAACACTCACCTAGCACTTAGCAGTCCAATACTTACCCCAGAGCAAAACTTAGACAATCTCAAAACACGATGAATTTCAAAATTAAATAAACCAAAGAAATTTAAACAGAAATTCACTTATATTTTCCAATTATAAAGTGTCAAAAATAAATATCATAAAATTTAAAACTATGCAGCCTTTCAAAAGGAAATAACTCAAATGACCAACAAACATATGAATAAATATTCACAACTACTAGCTTTTTGAGAAACACAAATTCAAACAGTTACGAAATAGACCCTGACCTCAGAAATGTAAGTTACAAAAAAAAAAAGCAGAAAACAATAAAGGCTGGAGTGGGGCATGGAAACATGGGAACCCTGGTACACTGCGAGTGGGGCTGTCAAACTATGCAGCCAGTGTAGAAAGTGGCATCTCGCTTTCAAATATAATTGGGAAGAGAAATCACATGAGCCAACCACTGTGCTACTTTGTATGTACTCTACAGAAATATGGCACACCACACGAGCGGATATATGAACACCCATGTTCACGGTAGCGCTATTTGTGATCGAAGGAACATGAAAATAACGGAAATGCCTGTTGATGGGAGAACGGATAAAAAAACTTTGGAAAATACACACAAGGCAATACTACACGTACCTAAAGAGTAATAATGAAACTGGAAATCTTTCATGGCATGGAAGGATTTGGAGGACATTACGCTAAGTGAGGTTAGTCAATCACGAATGGTCAGATGTTATGAGATCACAGATAAAAAAATTAAAGAAAACCTTTTCATACCATAAGAAACAGACTCTGATGCTTTTCAGTGTTGGGAGGGGAATCGGGGACTGGAATTAATCCACCAGAGGGTGAAAGCCTGAGTGAGGGGATCGGCAAATCCTAAATGCGGGAGGTGAGTAAAAGGGGGAAGGAAAGGGACAGGAGAAGCCATGGAGTGAGTTGACAAGTTGTTTGGGTTGTTGAATGCAAAATGATGAGCTCATATGTAAACTCAAAATAAAAATTTGTGGGAAATCCCCATTATTTTAAGGCCATTTTCATGAAAATTTTGAATCTCCCTTATACAAGAAAAATGGTATTCTTGGCCAGATATGTAATTATAATTACTTTAGGATGTAAAAATTTCCAGGTTGATCCTTGTGATCAATTCCCCTTTCTCCCCCCCCCCCCCCACTCTCCCCTAATCCTCCTGGTATCTCTACTCTCCTTGTTGGCCCTGAGGGGTTCATCTATCCTGGATTCCTTGTGTTGTGGGCTCTTATCTGTAGCAGTGTGCATGTTCTGGTCTAATCTGATTTGTAAGGTAGAAATGAGGTCATGATAGTGGGAGGAGGAAGCACCAAAGAACTAGAGGAAAGTTGTATGTTTCATCGGTGCTATAATGCACCCTGACTGGCTCACCTCTTCTCTGTGACCCCTCTGTGAGGGGATGCCCAATGTCTACAGAAGGGCATTGGGTCTCCACTCTATGCCCCTCCCCCAATTCGCATCGAGTATGATTTTGTTCTGGGTCTTAGATACCTAATACCTGATCCCATCGACACCTCATGATCACACAGGCTTGTGTGCTTCTTCCATGTGGGTTTTGTTGCTTCTCAGCTTGATGACTGCTTGCTTATCTTCAAGCCTTTAAGACCCAGACACTATATCTTTTGATAACCGGGCACCATCAGCTTTCTTCACCACATTTGCTTATGCACCCGCTTTGTCTGCAGAGATCATGTCGGGAAGGTGAGCATCACGGAATGCCAGATTGTCAGAACAAAATGTTCTGGTTGAGGGAGCACTTGAGTCGAGGCCCAATGTCCATCTGCAACTTAATTCTTAACATATAGCTATGAGTACATAGTTCTATTCCCCTCTCGTTTTATAGATATATTTACATATGTACATGCCTGTATTTAGGCCTCTATAAATGTCTTTTGCCTCCTGGTTCTTTCCTCTATTTCTTTTTACTTTCCTCTTGTCCTACCATCATGCTCAGCTTTCATTTGGGTTTAGTAATTTCTCGCTGCTACACTGCCCTTGATGAAGCCCCACTAGGCATCCCACACCCGTCTTTCCATTGATTTTACTTCACTTGTTTTTCCTTTGTCCCTTAGTTTCGTGGCCCCTCCCCTTCCTGTCTCCCCCCTCCCCTTCTCTGGAATCACTCGGGAACTATTGGTCCTGTTCTTTTCATCTCCGAATTATTCATCCCGCCTCTTTTATCTAGACAGACATGCAGATACATTAATAAGGGCAAAAACCAGGCAAAGTCAAAGAAAACATCAAAGGAAGTCAAAACCAACAAAACAATAACAACAAAAACCAAAATAATAATAACACAAAGAAAGCCACTGACAAAAATGGAAAAGTCTATAAATAGTTCAAGGTCTGTTTGTTGGCCTTTACGACTGTTTTCCAGTCGAGTCTGATGTGGTGCCACACTCCAAAGTGACTTAGGTATAATAAGTTGTCTTGTTCAGTTACAATGCATTTTTACTGGAAATATTTTTAAAAGGAGGTGCAAAAAATATTTCCAGGCATAAAATGATGCTATGCTGCCAATCAAATGCTTAAAAGAAATAAATTAATATTTGGTAATGTGAATTTGAAGTAAATTGGTGAGTGACTAGGTTACTAAATGCATACTTATTCATCAAAATATATTTTTACTAAAATAATGAGCTGAATCACAAATTTAAAATTATTAATTTTTAAAGCATTACAATATATCTGAATTTATCATTTGAGAATATGTATTAGCATCAGTAGATATTATTACATTTAAAAAATCATTTGGAGAATTTTTAATAAAAAGCTAACTCCAATTGTACAAGACTTCATAACTTGTATTCATTTAGGTTGAACTGCCACAAATCTCAAATCTCAATCTCATTTCAATTGCACCAGTAAAAGTTACCCTGACATGAGAAATTCCATTTTATATGTAAAGTTTCTATTTTATGGACATATTTGAGAGACTCAAATAATTTCTAATAATAAATAAGCTCAATTTCGAGATGTTTCAAACTAAACAAAGAAGTGCACAAAACCTACTAAATTCAATTAAAATACCCAGGATGCTTACGAAAGAAACCAAGACATGAAGGTTTTGCTAGATCAGGCCCTAAATCTTGTGAGGATAGGAAGTAAGCACATGTAGAGGTGTCAAATCTCACATGGTAACTTAAAAATCATTTCTGACACCGTACTCAAAAACAATATAACAACTTTGAAAAGATACTAGCTCTGGGTATAAATCAGAATGCGTTGTCCTTTCTGTTTTACTTAGCAACTCCCTGAGAATCCATCCTCATAACAATCTGAGCTATTTTTCTTGGGGAATCAGGAATATAAGGAAAAATTGGAAGAATCAGTAAATAAATAAACTTTGGGGAATGTGGTACATCCACATGCCACAGTCCAAAATGGATAACTATGGTTGGGCGTATTCCCCACTTCTTTTCACAATTCATCACAGGGAGAAGAGGAAACTTCTAAGGGAATTAGAATGGAATACTAGGAAACCTAATCGAACAGCCACAACATGGCAACAGCTAGTGCAGGACGTGTGAGCATCTGTGTGCATGTGGTCCCCCGGAACATTTGCGAATGAATAAATGGGACCAGTGGACAAGTAAAGAATCAGAAGCAGGATGAAGGTCTAACACAGTCTTTGTTTCAATCATTGTATTATTGTTTTACAAAGAAGTCACAAGAGAGTCTTCAGTTTCCCTCTTGCAGCTTCTAAGTGTCGCCATCCATTCTTCATGACAGCAACCAACTCCTTCTTGAGTGGAGACTGTCCTGACAGTTCACTACAAAGGTAATAATAAACTTAAATTATGTTCTATCAAGTTTCACTCTTTGATTCAACTAGGAATTAAGTGTCTCAATGAGCTAGCCGCTACATCCCACTTGGGATGCAAAGAATCACGGGCATAGCAGACAAGCGTTCACAGGCTAGAATGTATGGTTTTGTGAGCATTATACACGTTTAGTCACTGAGAAATGTGCAGCCCAGATTGGCAATAAAACTCCTAAAGTATTGTTTACATAAAGCTGTCTCTGCACCCTTTACTTTGAAGATGGCAATATACTTGCCAAATGTGCTTCTTCTATAGAGAGATTGTGAGAATGGTATTCCTTGAATGTCTCTATGATAATAAATTGGTTTTATTATTCTGAAGAACTGAGATATTTTTTTCTTTGGGAAAAGCACCACGATTTAACAATGAAGCCATCGCCTCCTTTATTTCCCCTTAAGTGTCAGTTTGCTTATATGTAAAATGCAAACAATAATCATACCTTTTGTAGTGACTATCGTTCCTCCCAGGGTCACGTCCATGGGTGACCGCACAGGGGGACACTGTTATGAAACAATCCTCCCCTTAGACAGAGTCTGCTGGCTATGAAATGGCTTGTCTTTCTCCAGTGCCACTATGAGCCCTTCATCCTGTTACGTCTGTAATTTATACATAAGTGGCCATGGGGACCGGTCAGCTGTCCCTGCCCCTGCCTCCTCTGTGGAGACCAAACGGGGTCTCACTCGAGCTGAGATCAGGAGAGCATATCTTAAGGTGCTCAAGCCTTCCTTTATGCCATTTGCTATGACTACTTTCGAAAATAAACAAGATCGAGACAAACAGCACCAATATATGAGAAAATAATTTCCTAGCAATGTTTTCGCTGAAGTTTAGCTTTGCTTAAAGTGGGTAGCTGTCTTCACATCTTCCCCATTGCGCAGAGGGAGAAGAGGGAGGTTGAATTAGCTGAGCAAGGCTTCAGAGAACTGTCAACAAAAATTAAAGGAGTAATACCTGGAAAGGGCTTAGTCTGGCATCTGGCACACGATAAGCGGAAGGTATTTATTTTAGTTCTTGCTTGAACACATATTCAACTTTTGACCCCAGTGATGGCATTCATCTTTTCTGAACCTCACCTTTCTCAGCTCTGAATCAGAGTCCAATGGTGATGAACTGTCTCCCTGAAGGCATTGAGCAGATCAAGTGGATCGATCTTAGAAGTTACGTGCACCATTTAAACTTCTAGGCATGGATAAAGGAGCCCTGTTGGCACCTACAAAGTGCCTGGCTTGGCACCTACTAAGTGCCTGGCTGCTAACGGGAAGGCTGGTGATTGGCACATCCCCAAAGAACGTCCTGGGGATCTGCCCCGGTAAAGGTGATGGTCACGAACACTCTAGGAAAGTCCTCTTCTGGCACAGGACATCACTATGAGCTGAAATCAACCCACAGACACGCAACAACATGCCAAGATAAGATGTGCATGACAGTTCCGACAGTGGTTTTACTGAGCCTTTAGAGAAAATGGCCTGGGGGGGGGGTTACTCCTGCTGAATTATTTTCTTCTCTCTAGGGGGTCTTTTTCTTTCTAAGAGAAGCATGGAATCCTTTCTCCTTAAGCCTCTTAGTCTCCAAAGGCAGAGAGACTTGTCTGCAGTCCTAGCACTGCAAATGTTCGCTAGGAGCACTGGGGTGCGCTGGTGACGTGTCAGGTTGTGAAACTAAAGGTTAGTGGCTCCAGCTTTCCCAAGGGAGAAAGCTGTAGCAGTCTGGTGTGTCAAGGTGAAAAGCCTTGGAATCCGTGATGGATTCTACTCCGTCCTCCGAAGTCATGATGCAGCAACGGGTCTGAGTTGAGACAGCTAACACTTAACAACCCAGAGAGGCTCAGCTGGTGCTGTGACTGAGGCAGCAGGCTGCTAATCACAGGTCAAATCCACCAGCTTTGCTGAGGGAAGGAAATGAGACTCTGCTCCTGCAAAGATTTGTCTACTGGTAGCCCTAAATACAGTTACTCTGAGTGGGAACAGACGCAATGTTATTAATATATATGTATCTATCTATATAACTAATTTTCCCACATGCAAAATTAGAAATAATCCTTCATTTTTGAGAAATTTCCTCATCTGAACATTAATGTATCTTATGGTCACTAATTAGCCTACTTTACTCACCATATTTTAAATATAGAGGAGGCAGTCATGCATTCCTTTTCAAAATCAGTGAAACTGAACTAGAAGAAACATCTGTCCATGCACTTGTCTGTCAGTTTTTCCTACGATGGTGGCTTGTGTGCCGCTTTCAGGCTACAGATGATGAACGGGCTGTCCCCGTCACGGCAATTACCCTCTGGGAACCGTGTGGATCGCAGCTGGACAGGGTCAATGACCGACCACCTCGATCAGAGCAGTGGACCATTGTAGGAAGTGGTGGCAGGAGATGAGCCGCTCAGGTTAGAAGCCACTCAAATATATGAATGAGGAAGAGCTGTCTTCCCGGGTCACTGTCCATCATAATGACATGATGGAGGAAAGCCATTGGGAGTAAAGTATTCAGGGCCATTTTTTGCTGATGAGGAATGACTCCAACGGAGAAGACACAGTTACAAAAATCTATTAATAATTAGAACTTGCAATGTACAAAGTATCAATCTAGGAAATTTGAAGTTGTCAAAATGAAAAGGACCAATCAAGATTGATATCCTAAACTTTAGTTAGCTGGAATGGACTGGTATTGACCAATTTGAATCTGAACATCCTATGATTTACTCTTCCAGGAATGGAATCACATTCATTGTCAAAAAGATATGTCAAGGTCAATTTTGAAGTACAACGCTGTCTGAGATAGCACATCAGCTATCCATCTACTGTGGATATCTAGTCAATAGAACTATTCATCAAATTTATGCATGAAACGCTAAATATAGCGATTTGGGAATTGAATAATTTTGCCAACATTTTCTATCAGAAATGGATAAAGTTGGAATCAAGATGCATCGATAATTATTGATTTGATTGCAAAACTGGAACCAAAAAGGGAAGGAACTGTAGTTGGAAAACATGGCCTTTATGATAGGAGGAAACGTGGAGATCACATGATAGGATTTTGAATGACCAGCCACTCCTTCATCACCAATATCTTTTTTCGCTGGGTGAAATACACAGACACCGAAGTGACTACATCATCTGTGGGTAGAAACTAAGTAGAAATTCAATGTCAGCAGCTAAAAGCAGACCAGAGGCTGATTGAAGAAGAGACTGGTAATTACTCATGTGTAAGTTCAGGTTCCAACTGAAGAAAATGGAAACAAGTCCACGAGAGTCAAAATAAGCTCTGGAGTATACTCCACCTGAATTCTGAGAACATCTCAAGGACAGATTTGATGCCTTGAACATCAAGGACAGCAGACCTGAAGCCGTGGGATGGTATGAAGAACATCATGCACGAGGAAAGCAAAGGGTCATTGAAAAGGAACGAAAGGAGAGAGAAAAGTAGGTGTCAGGAGAAACCATGAAGCGTGTTCTTGATTGCAGAGGACTGAGGCAAAGGAAAAGAGGATGAAAGCCTTCAGCAGGAATTACTATGCAGTGTCAGAAGTCCAAAATCTTCACACCTGGAACAGTAAGTAACATCATGGTAAATGGAGAAAAGAGCGAAGCTGGTAAGGATTTGTCTTGCTTAATCTACTGTCAACACTGATCTAGCAGCAGTCATGGAATTAAAGGCTACCTTGCTTTGAGGAAATCTGCTGCACGTGACCTCTAACGTGTTGAAAAGGAGGAGGTTACTCTGATGACCATGTCTCAGTTTCACAAACGCTAAAATGGACCGAATGACTCTAGTTTAATTGTGTTGCCATAAGGCTGTAATGAGATAATTGAGATAGTTAAGTTTATTGTGCCAACATGGCTGACTAACACATGTGGGGTTAATTCAAGGGTGTAGACATAAATGGCTTGGTGAGCCTCGCCTTTCTAGTTCTCAGTTCTCTTGTTTTGTGATGGTCGGTCCAGGGTGCAGCTGCCTTAGCCAGTTCCCTGCTTCAGCTGGCAAGGCTCTCTTCCTGCAAGACATCCCCAAGAAGAATTCACATGGACCTACCCCAATGCGGCCCTGGGTGCTGGAGCAGCCGTGTGGAGAACCCTGCCAGTGATGAGATGCTTACACACTCACTGATTCAGTTTTCCTCCTGCAGTTGCATCATTGTGTGTGTTTTGTTAAATGGAGGAGGACTTTGTAGACTGGTGTCAGACATATGCGCTAATGTTGGATTTATGGGCTTAGGCAGCACTGGGTTGGGATGCTTTCTTAATGTACACTTACCCTTTACATAAAACTCTCTCATATACATATGAATTTCTGTGGATTTGTTTCCCAAGTTTGCCCAGACTAACACAATAATTAATGCAGTTCTCGATGCATACGGACCTAAAGGAAATGATATGAATTCTTGAAGGGATTCATTATGTTCCAAATCTGTTTATCAGCTGTCTTCTAGTGCATCTATTTTCCAAGTCATGCACCTACAGTACACTGTAGACACATTGTTGCACCCTTTCAATTCTCTCAAATCAATGTACCAACAGTAGGTAATTTCCTTCTAAATATCTCTTGAATCTGATAATCCCTCTCAATGTCCATTTTGAGTTTGGATTATTTCTTGTCTTTACCATGCAAAAAGTATCTGAACTAGTTGCTTTTCCTTGTCTTTACTGAATCTTCTACATCACTGCTAGGAGGATCTATCTAAAATATGCTCAGATCACAGTAGCAGGCACACTGATTCTCAGTGAGTCACATCCTTGCATAACTAATATTATATAACAAAGTTGGGTTGTTAATCCCATTATTGCTGTGTTTCTCTGTGTGTGTGTGTACTCATGCCAAGTCTTAGCCTACTAAAAGGAAAGACTCAATGCTTAGAATCTCAAGGATGGAGAAGATTCATGATTTCAGCTACCAGAGAAAATAGCCCCGTGCCAGGAGACTACAAGTAGCCACTAGATCCACTAGATGAGAACGCTAGTCCTACAACTGCAAGGGGCTGGATTTAATCCACAAACCCATGGGTTTAGAAGTAGACACGGAGAGACAGAACAGAAGCCTATTCTGTACGGTGACTGCATCTTGTGAAAACCTGAGCAGAATGTCCAGTCATGCCATCATCCAGAGGCATTCTCTGAAGCTGTGTGCAGTTTTAAGCCATTCTTTTTAGGGGATGTGGGAAAATAGGGGGGTGTGTGTGTCAGAGGAAGTAATTTATTATGCAGCAATAGAAAATTATCTAAAACTTATTACAAGAAGCCAATCCTTTCTCTGAGACCTACATCTGTATTTTAAAACTAAACACACGCTTTCTAGAAATGGCTTATCCTGCTTTTCTGAGATATTATTTTGGTTCGCTTATCTCCTTCAAGTTCTTCTTAGTTTTCAATAGAATATGCAATGATTACTTATATTCCTCCCAGTAGAATATAATTTCACAAGAACAGTAATTTCAGTTTAGTTTTTTGGGTACATTGGTATATTCCAAACCCCACTGAGCGATTGGTACATAATAGATGCTCAATAAATATCTGTTAAACTGTGTTGACTTGCTTCCCTTATTGATCCATGAACTTAGTGGTCCATGGACTCCTTGAAGGAAAGAGCTATCGCTAGTCTTCTTTGTATGCCATATGTTTTAGAAAGCAAAGGATTCAATAAATGTTTCCATGAAGGAAAATAATGACAGATTTGTGATATATCATTATGTCACTCTGTCCATTTGAGAAAGAATCATGGAAAATAAACTTTTTTTTCATTAATTAGTGTGGGCTTTTAATAGTTTTAAAACATCATAATTTACTATTTATTATTCTAATTATTCTTAAGAGAAACATCAAAAATACTTTTAGTGTAGTCTTGCAATTAAGCTAGATTTATGAAGTTAGTTGTGTTCCATTTTTATTGCTGTGTAACAAATTATCATCACTTCATACTTTAAACAAGAATAAGTTACTAGCTCACAGTTATGCAAGTCAAAATGCAACATGAATTTCACTGGGCTAAATTCAGGGTACCAGCAGAACTCTACTCTCTTTTGGATTCTGTAGGAAAAAGCCATCCCCGTACCTTTCTCAGTTTTTATAAACCAATTGCATTCCTGAGCCTATGTCCCTCTCCTGCTAACTGGAAATCCGGAATATAATATGTCTCCGATCTTCAAGGGTTGTGTGTCTTTCTAACTGACTGCAGTTGGAACTATTCTCTGCTTTTAAACACTTGGTTGGGTCCACCTAGAAATCCTAGGAAACCTCGCTATTCCAGTCTTTACACCTAATTCCATCTGCAAAGCATATGCATCATGTAAGGGGACATATTCATAGGTTCCAGGACTTTTTATGCAGGTAGAGAGGGCATTGGGGAGGGGGTAGAGGAGTGGGCATTATTCCCCGGAAAGGGAAAATAAGTGAACCACTCAGTAATGTGAAGCCTGCCTGACTCTCGTACCCCCGGCTACCCCACGCACTCTAGTTTCAGTGCTAGTTAGTTTGCACCCATTTACACTACACTTCTTATTTCAGAGTTAAACACTCTTTCCATCTTTCAGAATTTGAACTCGTTCCAGATAAATAAAAATTCTTGAAAAGCTGGCCTTCCGTACAGCAGCCCCATCACAAGTGAGAGCACTAGTCCTCGTTCTGGAGCCTCCGCAGTGAGGGCCTGGCAGGCTGGGCAGTAAGCTACGGTTCTCCTCTCTCAAACCAAGGCCGCCAAGTCAGCCTCAGAAGCCCTTGGCAGCACATCCAGAACACGAACATATGGTGGCTCTTTATTCTCCAAAGCAGACAAAAGACCTCATAAGCTTATGCTTTCAAAGTAGAAAATTTTCCTACACACATTTATAGTTGAAGGGTTGACATCTGATTGCAGTTGGTTTAATGTCACCTGAGGAGTGCCCAAGACTGCATAGTAATTGCGGGACCCATACAGAGCAAATCCATTTGCGCCCCACATCTGGATGACACACAGTCTATCTCCTTGCTCTATCACAATGCTATCTGAAATCCTCCAAATTGGCCCACGCTTCTATATAGATTATTATAAACTGAGTCTTCATGATGTAAACAGAGGCTTCTTAATGCTATTTGTGTGCGCTTTGCTGAGTGCATGACGAGGACTTTTCACAGTAGATTAATCTCCACTTTAAAATAAGCTGAATCCTAAGATTGATGGACGCAATCACTTCCGCTCCATTTCTGCATCTCTCTCTATCTCGTATGGAACAGCCTTTCCCCCTTCCCTGCAGACCCTCAATTGGTCAAAGGTTAAATTCTAGCCCAGTCATTGTGCAAAATATTAGCCTCTTCCAAAGTTTGTACTCCAAGTCTCCTGCATTAAGATCCATTTTAATCACATAAAAAAACCAGCAGATGAGTGGATTAAAGTGAGTGACATCATTCAAATAAAGTAGTGACAATGCTGCTTTCACTGTAAGCAGCTCCCCAATAGTAGGAGCTCTGACATAGTGGGTTTACAGTCTGGTGGTAGCATTTACTAAATAGCTATGCAATTGCCATCTCCCAGAAGCATCGTTTGAACAGTACCTGCCGAAGACGACATTGAGTGATGTGCTATTCTAGGTACTATGGACCTAGACAAACATTCTTGCCCCATGGCGCTGGCCTTTTCATAATTACCCAAACCAAACACATTGCCATCAAGTCAATGCCAGCTCGTAGCAACCAGTGGGACAGGGTAGAATCTCCCCTGTGAGTTTCCAAGACTGTAACTCATTGCAGGAGGCTAAAGTCCTGTCTTTCGCCTGATTCTCCTAATTGTTCTTAGAATGGTTTAGAGGATTGAATGAGATTATGTATATAACATTCCTAGCACAAGGTAAGCCCTGTAAATAAATTGAAGGAACATCACTATACAGTAATAAAATATTTTGGAAGCCTGAAGAAATGCTGTCATTTGTACAGTAAGTAGGGCACCAAGTCAGCAAACTGGCAACCCTACAATTTATGTATTCATTACGTAAGAGACTTCGCGTTATCTTTCAAGGTGGGCTCTCCACTCCGGTGCACAGTTACAGTCTTGAAAACTGCAAGGGGCAGTTAGTTCTACCCCTTGGAGCTGAGGGGAGTCGGCATAGACTCCACTGCAGTGAGTTTGGTTGGGGTTTGGATACATGTGTGACTCTGAAGAATACATGAAGGAAAATAGTTCAGCAATTAGTGATGTCTTTCTTACGTAATTATCTTTGAGAGGTCAAATTTAAGTGTGAACACATTCATCTCTGAATTATCCATCACTGGGTGTTTTATATATGGGTATTTTCACTTGCTTGGCTTCACACATTTCTCTCTTTGGACTCTTCTGCATGACCACGTAACTATCAAACCATGATTTATCCTCTTCCTCCTGTCATTTCAGCCATGATCCCACTCTGCTCCAATAACATTTCCTGCTGTGACAATCCCTGCAGACTCTGGTAAACTCTGCAAGGTTTTGAAATTCTACTTGGGAAGGCAGTGAACCACAATTTTATTAAAGCCCAGTGACTGACAAAGATATTTGTTGCTGAGTGCTAAGGAAGGGGGACGGCTAGACATTCTCCTTCGAGTGACACACACAGCTTCCCACTGACAGCAGCTACTTCTGAACTCAAATGCACTGCTCTAGCTATCAAATTTTACTTGGGGTATTTTAGGACATTCTTGAAAATAAAAATGCCTGTCTCTGCAGTTCATTAAGAGTGTGTCATTCCCAGAGCTGTAACTGCCAGAACTGGGTAGTTACCATGAAGGCAGCTGTCCTGGAACATTGCAGGCAAGGAGTTTAAGGCGCTAGTCCCATATGTAGCACACACTTCAAAACTCCCCACTTTCAAAGGACTCTCTGGAGCCAACTTCCCAACTTCTGGTTCCTCCAGTTGCAGAAGCGAAAAGTAAGTGAATTTTCACAGGCCACTGAAAATATTAACCCTATATTTTTAAAAAATCAAAATGTTATTAAATCATCCTAAATCATGACAGCTATTTTCAGTAATCCTTGCTTACTCCTTCTTCAAAACTCACACAGCATCTTGGTTTCTATAGAGTGATAAACATATTAATTTCACAGATTGTCTGACCCTGACCCAGAAATTTAAATATTTTCATAACTGCAGGAGCAAAAGGAAAACAGGCAACATTTCTTCGCTGTGCAATCTCGCCTCCTTTGAACAGATGCTCTGGAGATAAGCAGCAGGTGGCAGCATTAAAATACACATGCTAATCCCATGAAAACCTTGCCTGCTGTTTTACCATCATCCTGAAGTTTAAAACAAAAGAAAACAATGTGTCACATCAAAAATACCCTCAGCTCTAATATTTAGAACTAAAACCATCCAACAACACTATGGCAACACATTAAAAATTAGCATCAAATAAAACAAAACATAAAGCTTTTTATTTTTCCCATGTTGTGATCCTTTCTAGGAAAAGTGATTGCAAGAAAGAGGCTGTAAATAGTACTACAGTAAGCTTTGTTCCCAGTATAAATTTTAATGAAATATCGCACATTTTAAAATTCAAGATAAAAGGACATATATTTATTTAGAGAGGGCTTCCAACTCTGGACATCTTTATGGATTAGATGGCTTCATCTTCTTCCCACAGAGGGGCTGATGAATTTGAACCACTGACCTTGTGGTTAGAGTCAAATACTTAACCCACTCTGTCAGCAGGGCTCCTAACATTTCTGAATTCCTGTATTATACCCACATCATAGAAGACAGCTTCTTCACAAAGTCTTGGCTGTTCTAAAATTGCAGAATTATTAAGCAAAGCAGACCTCACAGGTGTTTTTGTTTTGTTTTGAAAAAGGCTTAATAATAATTATTTACTCTTGGGGTTTATCTAGGCTCTATAGCAACAGCTCATCTTTACCAGTAAACTGACAGGTGTGACAGGGTTCTAGTAAAGTTTTATTAATACATATAAATTTGATTTTTAAAATAATTTTCAATCATAACAAAATACTCTTAAAAAACAATCCATAGCAGATGGACACTGGGCTTCTACTCAAGTCCTCCCTCAATGCAAAAACACTTTGTTCTGATAGCTTGCCATTCAGGGATGTTCACCTTCCTGACATGATCGCTGAAGATAAAATGGGTGCATAAGGAAATGTGGCGAAATAAGCTGATGGTGCCTGGATATCAAAAGATATAGTGTCTGGGGTCTTAATAGCTTGAAGATAAATAAGTGGCCATCTAGCTGAGAAGCAACAAAGCCCACATGGAAGAATCCCACCACCTGTGTGATCATGGGGTGTCCATAGGATCAGGTATCAGGCATCAAAGATGCAGAACAAAAAATCATATCATTGTGAATGAGGGGGAGGGCGAAGTGGAGACCAAATCCCATCTGTTGACAATTGGCCATCCCCTTAGAGATGGGCCACAAGGAAGAGATAAGCCAGTTAGAGGGCAGTATAGCACCAATGAAAAACACAACTTTCATGTAGTTCTTTAATGCTTCCTCAACCCCACTATCATCAATCCAATACTGCCTTACAAATCTGGCTAGGTCAGAGCATGTACATCGGTACAGATAAGAATTCTCAACACAGGGAATCTAGGACAGCTAAACCCCTCGGGACCAATAATGAAAGTAGCGATATCAGGAGGGGAAAGGGAACGTGCAGGAAGAAAATGGGAACTGATCACAATGATCGACATATAACCCCCCCTTCCAGGGGTATGGACAACAGAAAAGTGAGTGAAGGGACACAGCAGTCAGTGTAAAGACATGAAAATAACAGTTATAAATTATCAAGGATTCATGAGGGAGGGAGGGAGGAAGGGGGTGGGGGGCAGAAATGAGCTGATACCATGGGCTCCAGTAGAATGAAAATGTTTGGAAATGATAATGGCAACATATCTACAAATGTGTTTGACACATTGTATGTATGTATGGATTGTGATAAAAGCTGAAAGAGTCCCCAATAAAATGACTTTAAAAAAAGAAAACAATCAAACAAACAAAAGCAATCGGCCTCTTGAGTTCCGGAGTAGAATTGTTACCCGGGATCATCTAGACTGCAGTCTTTATGGAATCTCTTTATCGGGACTTTCTCCCATTATGCAGCTGGGGAGTGGTTAAACCAGGAGCTTTTAGGCTGTTAATTATAAAACAGTTACTCCACCTAAGAATTTCTCAAGCCCAAACATTAGCATATAAACTGTAAGTGATAAAGATCACATCTTTTTCACTGCATATATTAGCGTACAAAATAATTTCTATCAGGCTCATGAGAATGAAAGGGCAGAATCTCAATGAATCAATTACCGCTAGAGTAGTGCATCGTATTTGGCAAATTGTAACAGTTCCCAGGCAGTGAGCCTACAGAACTACCACTCATAATATTGAAGGTGAAACAGCTACGAGATACCCTATTGGTGTTCCAATGTTCCAACGGAAGCACCAAACAACTTTTCCCTATGGCATCTTCTTTGACAACTCCATTCTTCACGGAATTCCCTGAAACTTCCCATGATGGGACAGAAGCAGTGGATGCCACAAGACAAGCATTAACATTGTGGCAAAAAGTTTAGTATCCAGCATACAAGAAATGCCCTATAGTTCCCTGGAACATTAAGATACACAAGCTAAGAAATCATGGGAACCATGACTTGTGATTCTCCCATAGGCCATTTCCAGAATGGCTCTTTTATTCACTTGTAGTAGTAAACAAACCCAGCAGAATTCCCCTGAAGAAATGTCATCAGCCATCCAAAAACTGCTTGGACAAGAGATATTTTATATTGATAATATGGTTGAGAGAGTTTCAAGTAAACTTAAAAGCCCTGGCTTCAACTAAACTGCAGCACAGTTCGATAGAGCAATGGGATACAGCTCCGGGGAGACATGGCTTCCCGTCACCTCAGAGAGATGCCCGTGGCCGAGCCACCACCACAGCATGCCCTGCTCGGTGAGGACAGGCTCTCAGGGACCCATGGGGCTTTGTAAGCAATTGCTAGTGGAATTTCCCATGACAATTGAGAACATATGTCTAAATGTTGGCTTTGAAAAGAACACGGGTGTTTAAATAGCAATATGAAAACTCTGGGTAACGGTGTCAGAAACATATGTGGTTAAAAAACAAAACTGAAGGATATGCAAAAGCACGATTGTCATTGCCCTCTCTATGAAGAAACTGGGGGCACTGCTTCTGAAGCCTTCTTCAGAATCTCACCCATGAAATATCTGTGTCTTACACAGAGTTCCATGAGGAAACAACCTCATGGTGGCATCAAAGTCTCCCATTGACAAGCTTCAAAGACTACAAAAAAATAAAACCATCTCTTTGGCTAGTGTAATACATTAAGGAGATAGCGGCTCTAAATTATGACCTCACATCAGGAAAAACACCCATTTTTGAAAGGCAAATCCTACAATGGATGATTGAAGCCAAAAGTAATTTATACTCATGCATAATGAGATTACATCTTTGCAGATCAAAGCATCGAGATAAAGTTTTCCATTCATTTAATTAAATATTTAGCAAAAACAATAGTGAGGATTTGCAATTCATCTTTACAAGTTTGCATTGAGCTTACGTAATTACTTAGAAATTATATATATCAGACGGAGCTAGAACCTGGGAAGAATGAGAAGCTGAAGTGAAATTATTATCAAAGGCTCTTCCGTCCCTAGTCTTTGCAATTCCAAGTGAATGAGTGAGAACTCGCAAATAAGCTATACAGGACTCTATCTTAGGCTTTGGTCAATGTTGCCATTCTGCTGGGTATAAATCTGAGCCATCTCAGAGACAAGAACACAGAATCCCACAGTTACCAAGCGAGAAGAGCCACCTGTGGATGTGCGAGATTCCCAGCTTGAAGCTGTGGTGGCAGCAAAAGTGCCTTTGGCCACACTATTGAGACCAAGAAAGGCAGCCACAGGCTTCACAGCCTACAGAACAAGTGAAGCTGAGTGCCATCGGGCAGGAGGCTGGGTAGCAGAGCAGGGTGCTCTTAGGCGCTGCGCAATGTTAGAGGGTTCATGTAACACTGAGCAGGGCAGATGCTAAGAGACCCAGTGGCTAAGTGTCTGAGAACAAGAGAAAGCTTACCTGCTGTCATGGCTAGAAGAGACACTGCTGGGGTCAAAAGTCTGCTCTCCGTATCATTGCTTTCTGATCTTTGCTTGTGGTGACCTTTAAACCTCCCTAATCAATACCCACGGTTATGACTCTTCTCTGTGATTTCTTTTTGGCCATCGCTAAAGATTATCCAACTGAACCGGTAAGTAGAGTGGTTTGAGAGGGCTGGTTTGTGCTGGACAAGAGTACAGAAGGACAGAGGGTGAAGGCACGTACCCTCTCTGCCCCGTAGGACTCATCCTGTGGGAAGATGTGGCGTTGGATTCTTGTTAGCTGCAGGAGATCCTGTATGGCCCCCAGGCCATTGCTCCAAATTGGCTATAAAGAAAGTAACTATGTGATTGAGAGTCTTAGAATAAACTGAGTTTGAAGCATGATGTATGACGTGTCACTAGTTATCCAACGTGTGGCATCTAAAAGTGTGTCATGAATGCAAAATTTATGCTCAGGAAATGTCACGGACTAGAAATACCGAGGGGATTTGTTCCCATGGAATAGATCATTAAAATCAAGAGACGGAATTAGAAGGCCAAGGAATGTATAAAACAATTGTCACATGGATGGAAACCTGGGAAATACTCACACTCATGGGCAGCCAGGAGTCTGAGCTACTGAAGGAGATGGTGCGGAAGGGCAACTGGGCATTACATGACACGTGATTAAAGCAACAGGAACAGAGTGATTCTAAAATGTCACATGATGTCTTAAACGGAGGATTTAGTAAAGGTAAAATATTTTAAATGAAAATAAATGAATGCGGATACAATTGATTGAAGTTCAGAAGATGGTAAGACATGAAAATAGAGAGCAATGTGGGATGTATTAGTCTGAGAACAGTATCCCTTAAATTCAAGACTAGAGAAAAGCAGGCCAGAAAAAGCACAGATAAATCAAAGTGTTGGAGAAGATTCCAAAATATACACACTAGGGACTTTCAATCTCAATAAAGCATAAACAGAAATCATAAGAGAATGAAGGGCTTAAATCCGGCTTTTAAGCATCAAACACACACACACACACACAAGGTGAAATAATAAGACCTTTATGAAGAACCCACACTGTAAAATGTACTTAGCTTAAAGCACCCAGACTATCAGTTGACTGAAGTCATAGTGCTACTTATCCCTGGGCTCGGATTACATACGCCACTGCTGCTATGGTTGATGATATTAACAGACATCGTCGATAGCGCTACCCTATCCTACTAGAAAAACTATCTAATTCACTGGTAGTGTAATATAAAAAATACAAGTAAAAGATTTCCTTTAATCACCACTGGCAACACAGTCCGGGAGTTTGGAAATCTACAGTGAACGGTCTCATCTGCAGCACAAGTCTTTCTGTAGAGGTCACTCTCAGAGTTTCGTGTTGCACCATGAAAGAGGACCCAGTAAAGCACAAATGGGCGGGTTTCATGCTAAGATTTCATGGGACATCATCTAAGAATTTGTATTTCTAACAAATTCTCAAACAATGTTAATGCTTTTGGTCTGGGGGCCATCCTTTCAGAGGCAGTATTATAACACTAGAAATATAGTCTCTCCATTTCATGTAAGTTATGAAGAAGAACAGTTTCACTCCATTTGTCTATCAAAGACTAGAATTTGTAAATTATTGAGCTAGTTCCATTACAACATTTGAAGCTAACAAGAGCCTTCTATACTACAGAGGGCATTCCCTTTTCAGTGTTATCTAGAACATATTTTTTTATCATGATCCTTAGAAAATGGCCCAAGTAATTTATGAAGACGTCAGAACGCCCTTCAGTTGAAAGAAAAATTCATTCACATATATCCTGCTATTCAACCAGTGATTGACTATTGTAACACACACACTACAATGCATGCCCGGTACGGGGCGTCCTAGGTTCACAGAACGCTTTAATCCTCTGGTCTCGCACTTCATCCTCACAGCTCCCCGAAGGACCTTACAGTCTGTCACAGTTCCATGCGCAGTGCGGAGCGTGAGCCACTGGGAGGGAAATCACTCACCGGGGCTTGGGCAGCAGCGAACGTTCCAGTACCACAGTCTCCCCTCCGGCACTGCCATCGAGTCAATGCTGACTCACAGTGAACCTGTCGGGCAGAGGAGAACTGCCCCCGGAGTTTCCCAGACTGAAACTGTTTATGGGAAAACAGCTCTCTCCTGGGTACCTGCTGGTGGTTTTGAACGGCTGACCTTTCAGAGACAGCGCAGTACCTGTACACACACTTTCTAATGGACATTAAAATGAAGGGTGGCATTTTCTAGTCCCCATACTTACCTGTTCCAAGAAACAGGACGTGGTATCTGCCGTCAGCAGCGTTGACTCGGTCCACAGCTATCTTTGTGTACTTGTCGCCGGTGCCTGTGCGGACAATCAAGGGCCTTCTGTGCACTGGGTAGATGGAATTGTACATGAGCGGATGGTTGCGGATAAACGTGACAACATCATCCGGGAACTCCTTGGTGGTTCGCATATTCGGCGTAAACGCTCCCCCTGGGCACTAAAAATGGTTCAAGAAAACACATTGAACCATTTAATTGAAACAATTAAAACACGTTTATATTTAAGAAATAAAACTCAGAAGCACAACTTATTTTAAGTGCACATGCTATTTAAATCATGATTTTACCATCTTAGATCATTAATATATGCTTTGCAAAATCTGATTATATTTTAGCCCATTTGTTTTCAAAAAGGGACAGAGATCATTTTCTATGTAACGTTCACCATTCTCTTCCATCATTTCATATTCTGCCAGGTATCATTTTGATTAAAAATATACAGCAGAACAAAACAGAGAAACATAAATGAAACTTGTGAATACAATCTGTTGCTACTATAGTTAAAGAAAATTAGAGTTATCATTGTTAGTTTAATCAGAGCCCTACTATGCAAGAACTTTATTTTATCTAATCTTTTCTTATCAAAAGAGTGTCCTTGAAGTTGAAGTTCAGGTTGCAGGAAGTTAAACGATGCATGATAATCCCCTTCTACAAAAGACTCCACTGGTTCTCTTGCCCTTAGACCAGGACGTCAACCACTTAATATGACTGCCAAGCGCCTGCGTCATCTGGCCTGAGCCTCTCTCTCTGAGCAGTCCTTGTACCTGAAACGGTCCAAGCATGCGTCTCTTCCGCAAGGTAGACACTGGCCAGCCCTGTCAGGAGGGAGCAGGGGCCGCACAGTGGGTATGAGTGGGCCGGGCATCCGGAAGGTCAGCAAGCAGTTCGAGACCACCAGCAGCTTTGAGGGAGACAGACAGGCCTTTCCACTTTTACAGCGCTCCTCTCAGAAACTCACAGGGGCAGTTCTACCTTGTCTTACCTTACTGATTGCCATCAAACGGATGCTGACTCACAGGGACCCTGTAAGGACAGGGTAGAACTGGCCCCCTCCCACCCCCAGGTTTCTGAGACTCTAACCCATAATGGAAGTGGAAACGGCATCTTTCTCCAGTGGCGTCGTAGCTTTGAGCTGCTGACCTTTGGAAATACAGCCTAAAGCATCGCCACTAGGCCACCGGGGCTCACTGGCTCCACGGCAGTGAGCAAGCCCTTTCCGGATTCCCCAAGCCGATGGTTTCCATTCAGTGCACAGTCCCCAAGTTAGCTCTTTATAGATGGTGAAACAGTAAACAAAAGCGCCCTCCCTCCATCACTGCTCTTATACCTATTTCCCTATTCTGATGTAGTTTTCTTTATAGTAGTTGATCACCTAGCCAGACATATTAGTTGCTTGTGTATTTATTATCTACGTTTTTAAAAAGGAAATTGGACCTTTTAAGGTTTTGCTTCAACTTCAGACACCTCAGAAAGTTGTCAAATAATACATACAGAATAAACAGTTGTTGAATGAATGGATTATTCTATTACATTTGGCCTGCAATTTTAGTAAAGTGACAAGATGAGACTCAAGATTCAGAGTAGATTAGTAATAGGCAGAAAGCAATAATGAGATCGACGAAAAGGATTACCTGGAAAGAATCAGCAATTCTGGAAAGAGAGCCAGACAGGGCTCCTGAGGGGGTCTGGGGAGGGGTCCCGAGACAAAATTCCAGCATAAATTGAGAACTGCCAAAGCTTGGCACTCAAACTCAGTCACTACTAGGGCCAGAGTATGAAAACATATGTGCAAAACTGCTGCGTATAGTCTTTAGCACATACAAGCATTTTTGTCCATTAAACCAGTTTCATATTGAATATTTCTCCTTTCAGGAACAAAGCACTTTGCCAAAGGTTTCTTTAATTTTTTCCCTAGCCCCACATGGAACTCCTACTCAAGTCTTGATTTCTCCCCTCAGAGAAGAGCGTCAGAGTCAAAGGAAAGCATAAATAAACATGTCTTCGTCAACAGCATCTCCTCGGGCCCAGAGGTGAGGGGGTCCAGCAACAAGGTTTGAGGACGCAATGGGACACATGCGCTTCACAGAAGGAGGCAGTGGATACTCACTTTCAATCATTTGCTCCAAGAAGGAGTATACTCATTTAGGCTTAGTGCAGCCACATTTCCACAAAACATAAATATGTGAACAGTTCTATGAAAGCTGCAAAAACATCGATGCAGATTCAGTGACAAACTAAAATGGTAAACAAACCCTGGGGCCAAAAGCATCAAGGGAAACTCTGGGCTAAAACTTGCAACTCTCCAATCGTTGTGGCGCCCCTGGATCGGGAGTATGAGGCTGACCCACAACGGCAAATAATACTCAGCCAATTGTTACTATGACCTCACTCAGTGAGACATGGGCTGCATCATCCTGAATGCAAGTTTTAGACTAAATTTGACCAATTAACATTACTAGCATTTTTTTTTTACAGGACCAGTAAATGTAGTTCTCTTTTTATAGAAAGGCCTCACAGGCAATTAAATGACTTCACCAAAGGAAGATAATGAAAGAAGAAATAAAACTAAGCCCCTCTTCTGCACCGCCATGAACTTGACTTTCATCTGGGACCATATTTTCTTTAAAGAGAGGCATTATGTTTAAATATCCCTGTTCATAAACTGGCCACAGTGCCGGCCAAATGAGGACAAGGAATTTCAGTGGAGGGTGTTCTCAGCTGAGGAATGCATTCCATACTTCGGTGAAGTATCAAATTATGGGCATTTTCTGTCCTCGTTCTTCACACAAAGTGGAAAAAGGGAAATATATTGCTCACTGAATGACAACATGGAAAGCACAATGCATGCACAATTGAAATAGATCCAGCCATCCGTAAGACACTACCAATTATGGGTTTGTAAAGCCGAGATGCCCCTTAACTCTCGGCATCTCCAAGTTCTAAAACAATCTGAAGTTCACTAGACATCATTCCTTTGGGGGTATTTTTCTAGCATGTGCTAATATTAAATGATTAGTTTCTCATTTCTGTGTTTTACTTTGATAATTAAACCTCAGACAAACTATTTTTGGTGGCTAAGAAGTTTAGTTATTTTAGTAATAAAAAGTTCGTCAATTTGTAGATATAAAAAGAAATGCTAATAATTAGAAAACTGTTACGAAATAGCAACTAAAGGCAAGGTGTGTGTGTGTATGCACGTGTATATAAGCACACACACAGAGTGAGTCGTTGAATGTAGACCAACTCAAAGCAAAACGCAGACCTCCTGGCTCCAATATTTATAAACACAAAAGGAACTGGCACTGCTAACTGACGGCTTTCTTTTCAGCCGGTGGATTTAGCACACGGAGAACACGTTCCATACACAGAGGAAACTAGCAATTTGCAATTTCCAACCAGCTAGGTTCTTATACGGTCTTCTACAATTTGACTTGAGTAGATTCCAGAGTATGACAAGCCCCGACCCGAGTAGAACAGTGCTCCAAAGGGTTTTCCATGCTTGTTGAAAATGTCAATCATCAGACCTTTCTTCTGGTCACCTCTGGATGAATTTAAACCACCAACTTTTTAGTAGTCACGTGCCTCTTAACCATTTTCATTGCCAGAGATTGTTCTTCCCCTCTCTTTCCCAGTAAGCCCTCTGCCACTGAATCAATTATGACTCAGTCACCCTACACAGGACTTCTGAAGTGCTCAGTATTTATAGAAGCAGATCTATTTCCTCAGTGATGGCTGGCAGATTAGATCTGACAATCTTGTGATTAGCAGTCCAATGCTTTCATATACACGTAAGAGCATAAAAGTGAACATGTTTTGTTTACTAGATACTTCATCGATTGAAATTTGTTATTTTTCAGTGAAACAGACAAAACTTCTGTGGTGTAGTAAATTGCTGGTTATCGGCCTACTTTGTATCTCCCACCAAGTGACGGAAAAGTGTTATGAACACGTGAAGTGACTATGGCCTACCGATAGTTTGCTAATAATATGGGACGGGACAGCCTTGCAGAACGGGAACATGCAACTAGGATGTACAGACCCTAAGGTAGGAATCGGTCTTCAACAATTTTGCTAGGCTCACCACGAGTCACCCCAGAGGCAGAGAGGGGTAATGTCACTACCATCAAGAAAAAGCATCAGGGGGAACCTGAGATCCTGGTTCTGAGAACATTCTTGATTCCCAAAACAGAGGGAGATGACCAGAAATGTGACAAACGAGAAGAAGAAAAGTAGTGGCAGAGAATTATCAGTAGAAGAGATATCCAAACCAAGAGACTGGCATGAGACAGAGCAGTGGCTTTCCAAAGTATGAGAGCTGAGTGCCTTCAGGTAGCAGGCTTGCTGGTAAAGGGGTGCCTTTGAGCACTTGGCAGGATTAAACGAACTTTCTAGCACTTGTGCAAGGTACTACAGGGCCTAGAAAAGCTAAGGGGCGGAACAGGAAAAGCCTGTAAACATGAAAGAAATAACTGTATTCCGATTGAAGAACTGTAGGCTGAGTGAGTCTTGTCTTGAACTGCTGAACGGCAGCTTGTTTCTTCCCTTCAAATCCCATAATTATGATCAACGTCTATGAGTTTTGCAGTGAATTGTCAGATCCCGCAGAGAAGTCCAGTGGGCCCTGTGAGATGTTTGGTGTCGGAATTGGTGAAAAGTTTGGAGAGTAAAGGCATGTAATCCTTCTCCCTCAGAGCAACAAGCCTTGGGCTCATGATAGGTTTCCTCCTCCCCGCTTGTGAAATTAGAGCATGTCAGACACCGTTCTATGCCACACTTTGCAATACCCACGCAGAAATTTAAATTCATAGCCATTTGGGCCATTTGTTTCATATTTCAATGAACTTCTTGCTTATCACTTAGTGTCGTCTAAAATATTATTTTCAAAATCATAGAAGAATTCTATGGATAATAATAGAATAATCGGATAAGAGTAATAATTCCCTTTGGTCATGCCATAAACTTTGTTGATAATGAATGAATGACAATGATGGGAACAGAACACAAGTTGACTGTCCTTTGCAAGTTGTCTCCGCGAGCACTTCTTTGCTTGCTCAGTGTAATGCCCTCAAGCACAAATGGGTTGTGATTAGCTCCCCCATCATCTTGTGAAATATTAGAGAAAGTGCCTCACCTCTTGACCCATGCAGTCATAAAATGGACGCGTTTGATTATTAATCAGGCTGATATCTCTTGGTCTACTCCCTGCAAAGTCAGCAATTCAAAACCACTGGCTACTCCAAGGGAAAGACGGGCTTTCTGCGCCCATAGTCACAGACTTGGAACCTCACAGGGGTAGGTCTGTCCCAGCCTCTAGGGTTGCTTTGAGCTGGCATAGATCCCATGGCACTGTGTTTGGCTCTGGCTTGGGCTTAATACCTCCAAGAGGTACTGGTGGCATGCTGGGTTACAATTTGAGCTGCTAAGCACAAGGTAAAAGATGACGCTTTCTTTTTCTTTACTGATGTTTAGCCTCAGAAACACACCAGTGCGGTTTACTCTGTCCTGCCGGATCACTGTGCGCAGGAATGGACTCAGTGGCCGTGAATTTGGTTTGGTGTGTCTTCTAAAGGAGGCCTGGAGGTGCTGTGGAGGAGGCAGTTGGTCTTCTAAGTGCAAAGTTGTCAATGTAAACCCACCAGCGGTTCCACCAGAGGAAGAGGAAGCTATTTGCTCTTCTAAGAGGCCCGGTGGTGTAGTTGGGCTGCTAACCACAAGGTCAGCAGTTTGAAATCACCAAGGTGCTCCCTGGGAGAATGATGAGACTTTTCACTCCCTTGAAGCGTTCCTATCATGGAGACCCATAGGCAGTTCTACTCTGTCCTTCGGGGTTGTTAGGAGTCCCAATCAAGTTGATGGTGGTCAGTGTGATGGTTCTGTTGTGTTTGTATGCTCCTGTAAACGTGTACAGGCTCAACAATCCGTGAGCAGGTTGGTCATGAGTCAGAGTCAACTCTGTGGCAAGGTGGTTTTTCATTTTTTGTTTTCTAGAGAGAGCTCTGGTACAGGGGAGATATGCCTTGGGCTCAAACCACAAATCATCAGTTTGACTCAACCAGCCGCTCCATGGGAGACGAAGGTGGTCGTGTGGGCGCGTAGACACTGATCATCTCTGAATTCTTACATCGCATTTCTAGGATTCGGAATTGATTCTGCAGCAATGTGTTCACTGTCTTCCAGAGAGAAATATTCTACTAAGGAAAATGGACATATTCAAGGCAAAATAAAAATTGAGTCCTATACGTAAAAGATTGTAGAGAAATGAAAAATAGACACTGCAGTGCGGTTCATGATGATTGGATGCATGTGCTTCAAAGCCTGTAATTCTTAACAGGGAGATTTGAAGCTTACAGCAGTCAGAGTCAGTGCAGAGATTTAGAGGTAAAAAAACAAGGGTTCTGAGAACAAGAACTGCCACTCTTTCCAGACTGTAGATCAGAGATCCCAAAGTGAAGGAAAGGGCCATGAGGTGACAGACACTTAACTCTTCACAGGTGGATTAGCCGTGGGTACAGAGGGTTTAATGATGTTCCAGGATCGGGACGCATCTTGGCCATTGTTCTTATGAAAGATGTCCTGAGAGAAACCGAACTTGTGTTCAAATGCTAAATACCATAGACTGTTTCTTTTGACCTAAAATAATTATGCAGTTGAGAACACGTCTTTATGTACAAGCTAACGTTCATCTCTCTTACACTAATTTTTCATTGCCTTCCAGAACCCTCTGTGCCAGCCCTGTCATCACATGCAGGCTAACCAACCTCATGTACTAATTTTTATCTTCGACATCATCCGCCTGAAACAACTTCTCTAGTTCCCTCCTCTAGATCCAGGGGCCCTTCGCAGCAGTTCCACCGCACCTTTCTGTCCTCTCCCTAAACAAAGTTGTTTTCCCTGTGATCTCTCTCTCTCTCTCCTCTAACTTCAATAACAATGCCTGTAGTGCTTGCCTTTTTTGAATAATCATATGACACATTAACTTTTCATCTCTGTATTACTTATATGTTCAGTTTTATCGTGAGCTTTTCTAACTGAATCTTTTCAACATCTTAAAAAAAAAACACACTCTTTCTAACCTAAAGGGCAACTTGAAGATGTGCAACCAGCAGAAACTCCAGCAATGAGCCCCTCTTTCCTTGCCACTGCCGACTGTCGATTAGGACTTTTCTGCGCTCCTTTGCTGCATCAAGTACCAGACTCGTTCAAGGCACTGTAACTGTAGGAGGTTGCTCTGCTCCATATATAGACCTATTATAACTGAACACTCTCGTGAGGGTCTGCTTTAATCGAATAGCATGTACAGACATATCTCTTGCGGAAGCGTTACACCCGTGGCCCTGGAATAATGGGACACGTTAACTTGGCCACAGGAGAAGTCGGCTGTGTCTGGCTGCCCTTCGCAACACACCAAAGGTGTCGTGTTTCTTCCACAAACTTGAATGACTTATGGAAAAACATTCTGATGCAACTGGCAGGCTTCTTCCAACTGACGTGGGCGGGCTGGTTGCTAACACAGTTACCAATCCTGCTTTTAAAGGAGTGCCTATAGGGCACACTAGTGTGGCAGCATATGATTCCTACTTGTGTCATTTCTTTAAGAAAACAGTCATGTTTACAGGGTGAGCTAGCAAATGGACTGTCGTGTGTATGTGGGGGGTGAGGGGGGGATGCAGAGGGGTGTTAAAGTCACAGTTGATCCTTCATTGGGAGGACTTCAGAGGTAACATTCCTAACCCTTGGCAAGAGAGGAAGTGTTGAGTCACTTAGCTGCCAAGAGTCTGGCAGCGTGAGCAGGATGTGAAGTGGTAGGAGCCCAGGAGAGGGACAGCCACTAGCCAGGCTGAGTCAAACACCTGGCACCATGAATGTGCTGCTCTCCGCAGGGCGGAGGGACCACATCTTCAGGGAGGTACACTTTTTCCAGGAGGGGTTCAGAAGGCTATTCCCCACCCTGTCACTCATCTCATGATTCTTCTTTGGCTTAATTTTAAGGAGCTGCCCTGGCCTCAGCACCAGATGTAAAAAACCACAGCATAGGAAATATGTCTCAAACACTGACTACTCCCTGTTTTCACAGTCAGCACCAGCTGCATGTCACTAAGCCAAGGCTGATTCCATAATGCTTTACAACAGGAAAAATGCGTCTTCTTAGAAACTCCAAAGTAGTAAAAAAAGAAAAAAAAAGTTGGCGGATTTTTCTAATTTAGTATTGATTTCTTTTCTTTTACTAAAAAGTGTATCTATTCCTAGACTTTATATAGAATATCTGCTACTCTCTGTAAATCGTTTTCTCACTGTGGTTCTCAGAGTCCCGGTGGTACTGTTTGTTAGAAGTCTGGCTCTTCATTGCAAAGTCAGCAGTTCAAAACCTCACCAGTCACTCCAAAGATGCAAGATGAGACTGTCTGCCTCCATAAAAAGGATTGACAGTACACGGGAAACCCTAGGCAGGGTCATAATCAGCTGACACACACTGGAGGGCAGTGGGTTGGATTTGGGGGTTTCAGCGTGCTTCTGCTAAAGTGACTTATGAGCTAGCATGATTAGAAGCATATGACAATTTCCACAGTGTAAATATTTTCACCACAGCTAATTTCAAATTTCCACTCTGATGCTTATTAGTTGAAATGAGGTACGTGCACAATCTGCCCTTCTGAGTTTATGCAGTCTGGCTCCAAGACACACTGCATGAAGCTCCGAGGTCTTAAACCCAGATTCAACCAGCATCCATTTTTTTAAAAATATTCTTTTATTTTTTATCTGAAGAATTCTTCTTAAGGTTTCATTTGCATAGGAACAGATAGAATTTTGCTGCTATCAACAGTTGGAACAGCAATTGCTCCTGTATGAATTATAATCACTGATTAAGTTTTAAACAATTACAGACACACCTTAATTGTCTATACTCAGATGGAGCTATAACTGGATCACTTCATATGCCAAGTAATATTCAAGAATATGACTTGTTTGGATGAGGTGATTATTGATTCATCTCATTTGGAAATTCATGATATACACTGAATGGAATACAGAGAGCCACGGACACACAGTGGCAGTCGAAAGTTGCTAAATGTCCCCATCCACTCTCCCTTGTTGTCCCAGCTGTTCAGCCAACAGTCTTTAACCTCAAGGACTTTACGTTGGATATATTTGTTGACTTCTGTTTCCTGTGTATAAAAATAATGAAATGTTTGCTCCAACTCCTACTGCTTTATCACCATCAAAGTGATTTGAAAAGATTTTGTTGCCAAACCTGATTAATTATGGTTTTTAAAAAGAATAATATTTTCATGAATAAGTGGAAAATTTGATAAACCTTCCAAGGTTAATTAAAAGTGAACAGTTATATATAAAATACATGTCAATGATGAATCTTTGAATTTCCTAGTCAGAAAGTTAAAGTCCATTCCTTATAATTTTGATTAAATACATAGAATTTTTTAAGGCTTAGGAAAGTTTTTTCCTTATATGAAAAACCCCTACCTCACCCCCAGCCAGACCTGGGGCTTTGGGGCTTGGCTCAAGGGGAGTCCCCCTGGGACGTGGGGTACAGAGAATGGTGTGACGCTTTGCTTGGGCATGCCTAAACTGTAGGGTATTCTGGGCCCCTTTAGGGTTTCCCGTATGGGATCCGATGAATTTCTTCCCTTTTTCTTAAAATAAACAAACCAAAAACCCTGAGAGGATGAGGAGAAAATAAAAGGACAAACAAGACATTGCAAATACACTCTAATGGATGCATTAAAATCATGTTAGTAAAGAGCCTGTGGGATAGACATCTAAAAGCACACTCAACACTCAAACTAAGAAGGAAGAACAAACAAACATAAAGCCCGGACTCCCGGCCACTGACTGGATTCTGAATCGTGACCATGTCTCAGCAAAGAGAACGCCAAGGTCCAGAGATAAGTGCTGCACTCTGATGAAGCAAATGTCCTGTTATCCCTTCTTTATTTACGTAAGTGTCACGGCTCTGTTTCATAAACTCGTTACTTGCATAAAGTCAATCTTCATTCATTACCACTGTCTACTGTAAGCAGCCCTCGCGGTGCGGATGTGAAGCATTTGGCTGATGGAAAGGTCAGCATTTCAAATGAGAGTTTAGAACTGAATCTTCTTGCTTAAGTCATCATTAACAAAGAAAATCCAGAGAAACCCTTCGTGATACATTTTGAGTGTCCCAGAATGGTGACCAGGATCAAAGCAACCACTAATCTATCCTTGCTAGACATTAATTTTCTTAGAAAACAACATTAGTGTGAGTGTTTGCATGGCAACCAAATCTTCCAACCAGCACAGTTAAAACAAAGGTGCCAAGTTTGCTTTATTTTACTCTGTCTTGATTTTGTGCATATTATTGTCTCTGCATGTCTGTCTAGATAAGATAAGCAGGATACACAAACCTGAAGAGAAAACACAGGACTGACAGTTCCAGAGGGACGTGGCAGAGGGGGAGGCAGGGGAAAGGAAGTGGGTTTGAGCAAACCCAGGGACAAGGGAACAACAAGTGATCTAAAATTGATGTCAAGGAGGGTGTAGGAGGCCTCACAGGGCTCGATCAAGGGCAATGTAACTGAGAAAAATTACTGAAACCCAAATGAAGGCTGAACATGATAGTGAGACAAAAGGAAAGTAAAAGTAAATAGAGGAAAGAACTAGGAGGCAAAGGGCAT
This sequence comes from Tenrec ecaudatus, assembly GCF_050624435.1. Classification (NCBI taxonomy): domain Eukaryota; kingdom Metazoa; phylum Chordata; class Mammalia; order Afrosoricida; family Tenrecidae; genus Tenrec; species Tenrec ecaudatus. The sequence goes on along the minus strand of NC_134538.1, from coordinate 118,208,501 downwards.
TTATAGAGATCTACATACAGGCATGTACATATGTAAATATATTTATATATGATGATGGGGAAATAGATCTCTGTGCATATATTTATGGCTTTAGTATTAAGGTAGCGGGTGGACATTGGGCCTCTACTTAAGTACTCCCTCAACTCAAGAACACTTTGTTCTATTAACCTGGCATTGCATGGTGCTCAGCTTCCCAACATGATAGCTAAATACAAAATGGGTGCACAAGCAAATGTGATGAAGAAGCTGATGGTGCCCAGCTATCAAAAAATATATCATCTGGGGTCTCAAAGGCTTGAATATAAACAAGTGGCCATCTAGCTGAGAAGCAACAAAGCCCACATGGAAGAAGTGTATCAGCCTGTGAGATCACCGAGGAGTCGATGGAATAAGGTATCAGGCATTAAAGACCCAGAAAAAAAAATCACATCATTGTGAATGAGGGGAGTGAGTGTGGAGTGAGACCCAAAGCCCATCTGTAGGCAGTTGGACATCCCCTTGGAGAAGGGTTGTGGGGAGATGAGCCAGTCAGGGTACAGTATAGTACCGATGAAACGTACAATTTTCCACTAGTTCTTTAATGCTTCCCCCCACTCCTCACTATCATGACCCTAATTCTAACTTACAAATCGGGCTAAACCAGAGCATGTATACTGGTGCAGGTAAGAGGTGGAAACACAGAGAATCCAGGACAGATTAACCCCTCAGGACAAATATTGAGAGGAGCCATACCAGGAGGGGAAGATAGGGGTAAAAAAGGGAAACTGATCGCAATGATCTACCTATCACCACCTCCCAGGGGGGTGAGCAAAAGGAAAGTGGGTGAAGGGAGACATCGGTCCGTGTGAGACATGACAACATAATAACTGATAAATTATCAAGGGTTCATGAGGGAGGGAAGGTGGTGGGGGAGGGGAAAACTGAGAAGCTGATACCAAGGGCTCAAGTAGAAAAAAAATGTTTTGGAAATGATGATGGCAACAAATGTACAAATGTGCTTCACACAATGGATGGATGGACGGACGGATGGATGGATGGATGGATGGATGGATGGATGGATGGATGGATGGATGGATGAATTGGGATAAGAATTGTATGAGCCCCCAATAAAATGATTTCCAAAACATAAAATTCAAAAAACACCTCCAAAACAACAACAAAAATCCAGTGTCCAGCTCAAAGACTCCAGCCATAACTACCCTTTCAATACGTGTAGCTATCTAAAGTCCTGGCAAAAACCCAGTCTACTGCACTCAGGACCTCCTGGAAGACAGAGTATGCTTCTTCTAAGTCTCCAATTTCAGCAAGTCCATCCATAATTTTTCCTAACCTTATTATAAGTCCCATTTTCAAATTTGGTTTTGTTGTAATTTCAATGTGTCAGCCTTGACTGAACAAGTTCAAGGAGGTTCGATGCCCTGGTTTGAAGCTAGCCAGTACTGCAAACCAAAAGATGCGAGAAGACTTGCTATCATGCGGACTGTACGCCAAGAGAAGCTACGCTGCAGCTGGACGCCAGCATGGAGATGGCTATGAGTCCACACCAGCCGGCGGTCAAAACAACAACTATGCCTTAGAACTTCACCTCGCTCGTGTGACAAGTACAGTCTTTCATATCCTCTCTTTAGCTAATCTACATGTCCTTTAATTGAGACACAAGTACATACATAAGCAAAAGACGAAGCATTATATAAGGCAAACCAACAACCACGACCACTTCAGAATTTTATCCTTTTTGTCCTATAAAGATGACCAAAGTTCATACTCAATATAATCCTTATTATTACTCCTATAGCATGACATAAATGCTACTAATTCATGCATGCCTCAAGAACAATAATTCCAATTCGAGCAACTTCTACTTGCTCAAGTTGCTCATAATTAAAAAGTTCTGATTTACATGTTATAACTTGTAAACATTGTATTTTAATGACATTCGTTGCAATTATCTGCTCACACTTAATAAGCATGTTCTTTTTGAAGAAATAGGTAATGCTTAATTTTAATACAAATATCCATTCATCTATTTCCACATAAACTCTTTCTGAGTTATTCTCGCATCATTTTACGTATTGAGGCAAATGAAATACAGGGCTGTAGAGCAAGAGCTCGCACTTGGCTGCGAATCTAATGACTGGTGGTTCAAAGTGGCTCCCGCAAAGAAAGCACTGACCGTCTGCTTTTGGAAAGAGGACAACCAAGAAACCCTTAAGTAGGTAGTTCTCCAGTAATTTGGAACCTATTAACAATGGTAACAAATATGCAGTAAGCCCATGGGTGCACTGAACAAATACAACATGATACTTTCTTGTTAAATTATAGGTTTTACAAAAGTAATATAACGAAGATTTTTCTTCTTGGATACTTACGGTTCCAGGGCGTGGGTACGGAATTCTGCCTTGATAGGAAATCAGCTGGTGATTAGGCCCTTCTTTGTGGGCAAAAGGTCCATTAAACACAGTCTGTATATCAGATAAGTGATACACACACACCGCGGAGCCTTTAAACACGGAACTGAGATGGAGAGTAGAAAGAGATCAGTACTCTGTATACTGGACATTTCTATACTGAAATACAGCCTTTAAGAAAGCAATGGCAATGATTGTGATCGAACATTGAGATGATTCATTTTAGAAAAACCGAATGTTTCGACACATAAATGTAAAATTGAAACACTCACAGTGCTTTTATACAAGGCATGTAAGGTATTTATGTATAAGCACTTAATTTGTCACTGGAAATAGTAGATCAAAAGGAAATCATAGAAAATTTCCTTTCAAAGTTTCCAAGAAATAGGAACAATGAAGTGTCTCACTAGCCTATCTTAGAACCTACTGCAAAAGAATTGGTGATTGTATTAAGTACCTGAATTTGCATTCCAAATCATGATTACTAGTGGTTATCTATTTGGCTGTGAACCATGAGGGCAGCTGTTCAAAACCACCAGCTGCTTCAAGGGAGAAAGTGGAGGGCTTCTACTCCTGTGAAAAGTTCCAGTCTTAGAAGCCCACAGGGCCGCTCTGCCACGTCCTCTGAGGTCACGGTGCGTCAGAAGCAACTCCACGGCAGGGAGTGTGGTGTGGTTTAATCACCATTTACACAGATGAGTTAAACCCACTACTTTGAAAAGATGCCATTATATTTATTTTTATTACTTTAATGTGAGTGGGCTCAAATGTTACAATAATTATTATTTGGAATAGTCTAAATTGTAATTGTCTATTTGTTTTCCCTGTTAAAAAATCTCTCTGCTTCAATTCTGACTCATTGTGACCCTGTACAGCGGAGAACGGTCGCTCTGAGTTTCCGTGTCTTTCTCCAGAGAATGGCTTCTGGCTTCAAACTGTAGACCTTGTGGTTAGCAGGCAATAGGTAACCTTCTACCTTATCAGAGCATTTTATTCACAGAAGAGAAAAAAAAGCTCAATAAGAATTTTCTGAGTTACCTTTATGCAATGTATCAGAGTTCATTGGAATTTTTACTAAACATTATGTCCATAATCATTGACACACCAACCAAAATCATACTCTCTTTCAAATCAGATGACTCATTGAAAAAGTACTGCACTCCCATTAGAAACACAAGATATTGTACTAATCATTAGCATGTCATAATAATGAGAATTGTGAAACTTTCAATCATAAGGTTGGTGGTTAGGCAAACAGTAACAGAAAATTAATTGTCATTGAAATCAAGTGAGTCTTAAGATTCTAATCCTTTTTTGTTTGTTCATTTCTTTGTAAGTTGAATCAAGTCTAGTTACTTTATTAAAACAGCAGTTAAATGAAGGACTTTTTAGACATCTTGTGGGAAAAAATTAAATAAAATTCATAATGAGTATCCCTGCAGTTTTATTTTGAATAACTCACTGCAATTTTTAACTATCCTATACCATCTTTAACTCCACTTAGAAAATGCTAAAATACTTAAATTTCCCTACTATAGATACTTTTATATAAAAGGATCCATTATATATATATATATATCTGCCAAATCACAATTGAATTATTAGACTGAATTCATAATTAACATTCCTGATATAAAATTTGTAGACAGTGATATGTGTAGGAAAGAGGGGGAAAATATCACTATTGACTTGAAATGTATGATAATTTGGATAGAGCATCCGAAATTAGAAGGCGTCAAACCTTTCATCAAATATATGAAACACCATTCCATGTGACATGAAAATTGGTTCTGGTTCGCTAGGTTCTAAGTCATCACTTTAGATTGTCAAGAAATACAAAATATTGTAACAAATGTCAATTATTAAAAACTTGACTCAAGTTTTCAAATTGTTGCCTGAAATTAAAACATGCAACATATTTTATTCCTGCATTATAATTCAGGTGGTCCATTGATTTAGAAAAATTGCAAAAAAAACACCCACTGTATAAAACCCACTTGTACAGTTAGGTTAGCTCAAATGCATTTTGGTGATCATGCAAAAGAAAATGAATTGAATATCTGCATTTCAAATGTTACACAGAATTAATAGAAAAACAGTACATTCTGGATAATTAACTCATTGCCATTTAGTCGGTGCTGACTCACAGCACCCTCTTCTGGGTGTCCAAGGCTGGAACTGTTTACAGGACAGAAAGCTCATCTTTCCTGCAGCGCTGGTGTGGTTCCACCTGTGGACCAGGTGGACCGTAGTCTACCGTAGCCCAACGTGTAACCACCACACCACCAGAGGTCCTTCTCTAAACAATTACTAATCTTCAACACAACATGCTGCTTAATCCATAGAATACAGTAATTTAATGTAATTACCTGGATGTTGTGAAAACACCATATACTAGTGTAGTCCTTGGATTATCAGTTTCCAGCAGAAACACATCCTCTGTAAGAGGGAAAACAGCATTATTTGAAAGTTCCCAAATATTAATTGTATTTTCAAATATTAAACCTCTGACAATCACTTCAACTATGGAATGTATTTGAAAATAGCCTCCTGCAGCATCATTATAATTTAGTCAAGGCACGTGGCAAAGTAAAGGAAATATTACATAGGCACTATGGGATATGTATGAAGAACTAGTAACTGCATGGAGCCATACAAGTAATGGAAATGATATAAAAGTATATAACACGGATTATGGTGTTGTTATCAAGTACCACCGACCCTCGGCTTTGCCCAGCATAATGATGTTCTTCAAAGACTGGTCCCACTGGTGACATGTCCAAAGTATGAGAGATGGACTCTCACCACCGTGTAAGTGAGCACTTGTCATCCTCTAAGGTTTCCGAGAAGCATTCTTGCTGTACTTCTTAGAGTAGGAGTGGGTGTTCATGGTACTTTAAATATCCTCTGCCAACATCCTAATTCAAAGACATCGATTCTTCATTGGTCATCCTTTTCCATTATCCAGCTTTGGATGCATTATCAAGTGGTTGAAAATTCATGTTTGGGTCACTCACCCACTCCCTATCGTCGAATAGATGCTGCCTCATAATGACCTTATAGGACAAGGTAGAACTGCATCCAAGACTGGAAGTGTTTATGGGGGTAGAAAGCACCATCGTTCTTCCTTGCAGCAGCTGGTGGAGTTTGAACTGCTGACCATTTGGGTTCCAGTCCGATGTCTGAGCACTGTACCTCCTGGGCGCTCTGGTTTGGGTCACACGTATCTTATTCTTAAAAGTGAGCTCTTTGCTTTCTAACACTTTCAATAGGCCTTTTACAGCATATTTGCCCAATGAAACATGTCATTTGATTTTATAACTGCTGTAGGGCATTAATTATGAATGAAAGTAAAATAGAATCCTTTACAAGTTAAATATTTTCTTAATTTATTGTTGCTTATAGATCCAGTAGGGAGGGTTTTTTAAAAATATATTTTATTTTAATATATTGAGAAGTAATCCACATTGAAAGCTGTAGTTTTACTTTTTTATCTTCATCAGTAAGTACGTCAAGGCCTCTTAATAATTAGCAAGAAAAGTTTCGTCATCTGAGAACAACAGGCTGTTAATGAGCCTTTCTTCAATTTTGATTCCACATTCTTCAAACATTATTCATTTTCTCAGATTATTTGCTCAGCATGTACACTGAACAAATGTGGTGGAAAAATACAGCCATCATGCACATCTTTGCTGATTTTAAGACATCTGTTCTTTTTTATCTACTTAGAGGTTCTACATGACTGAATGCCAGAAAATTCTTTTGCATACGGTGACTGCACATTACTTTCATCTTTTGTGATGCTTTGGGATGTTGGTGGTGCTACCCAATAAGGGTTGGCTTGCCATCTTCACGATTGTTCCTAAGCTTAAGGTCATTGAGGTCACTGTGCCAAGCTCCTCCTCAACTTTACCATGGACTGGTCTCTGCTGCCAATATGTCTAGCACATGTGAGACCAAGTCTTAACACCCTGGACTCTAGGGAGCACTCTGCCCACACTTCTTCCAGTACAGCTTGGTTTGTCCTATTGGCAGTCCACAGCACCACAATTCAAATCCAACGATTCTTTTTCTGTCTGCCCTATACAGAGCCCAATTTCACATGCACATGTGATAAATGAAAATACCATCACATGGGCGTGGTGCACCTTAGTCCCCAAAGTTAGATCCTTGATGCTCAGCTGCAGTTAAATCTAGTGCAGATTTACCCATTGAAACTTGTTCCAACCACAGGTAATCCTTGACATATTATAATGACCAGCATCCTAATTTTCCCACTCTGCTTTTATTGCTATTTGATCACCTACTTCAATCAGAGAATAACTATTTTACATTTTAATGTATTTATGCTAAGAAAAGTCATTTCTAAGAGTTAATTAGGAAATATGAAACTGATAATACACCAAGATAAACTCATTAATCAAATAACTGCTCTTTTTCAGATAGGGCTCACTCTGTTTAACCCTTTTTGACCCGGAAAAAAACTAACCTCACCAATTAATGCAAATACTTAGTCCCAGGATTAAGGAGGGCTAAAATGAGCTTCGAGTCTTCAATTTCTGGTCTTACATTTTCTACCTAACCTTTATCCTGTCCATTAAGTGAAATAGAAAAAAATATATAGCTGTAGTCTCATAGAAATGGACTTTAAGCCAAGATATTGGTGATTATAATATAGATATAAGCACTTATCCGTATAAACAAACTGTACAAGCACCTCTCTTAATGTTTCTCTTTCACACACAGTTGGAGATCATGCATCCAAATTTGCATATTATTCACTCTGAAAATATCTCCTGAAATAACACCTTTTGATAGCTTATTGAAACTTCTAAAACTTGCCAGCTCTCATTCAAAGAAAATTTTCAATCTCATACTTTATACCTAATTCATCAAAATATGTTTCTGGGCCATCTTCATCCATCACTGAGCACACCAGCCTCGCTTTCAAGAAGGTAGTCCACTTATTGACAAGGCTACGAAGTCCACCGGTATCGTTCTGAAACCATTTTATAAACACAAGTTGATTAAACAAATATTTTACATTAACTATCCAACTGTGACTCTATTATTTGCACGTTTTCTGTAATGCTGATAGATAAGAAACTGAATCCCTACATCTGTACAATAATAAAGAGTAATATTTCAGATGCATAGTATCATTTTACAAAATAACTGTGAAATCAGGTGGAAATGTCTCAAATGAATTCCATAAGAATATCCCCTTAAGTTTTCTAATTATAATAGTATATGATGGAAACATTAAAAATAATATAGGAACAGTATATAGTTTGATTTCCCTTTTGTTGCTAACTCATTGTCTACAATATGAACATAAATTATTATACAATGAAGTCTCAGAAATTCACAGAAAAATTATATGTAAAGTGGAATTTTTCCATAAACTTTTTGAAGTCCCTCAGTGTACACCAAACTGTACTTATAAACCCTCCTGTGCTGCGGAGAGGAAATTTGTCCTTAAAGCACAGTTCTCAATAATTTTCCTTCTTTCTTTTCTCAATTAATCCTTAATATATTTAACTGGATGTCTTAGCATACTTATTTTTTATACTCTTTTTAATATACTTATTTCTCAGTTGGGCTAAAGTGATGGCTTTACGTAGTTCACGAAATCCTCTGTGTATTTTTGATAAAAAAAAACCAAAAAACACAATAACAACTGTGACCGGAAGTATTTCCTCCTCTCCCCTGGCTTTGCTGTGCTGCTGCAAACGCTTGAGCAGAAGCTGATCCCCACGATTGGGGGGTGCAATGCTTTAGCTAAACTGTCTTTAGCAGTGAATGTTTGAAAGATGCTTTTGAACAAATGGTGCTAATAAGAGATAAATAAGGACAAGTTTGTAAATCTCCAATTAGGAAGAACATGATGATTTTATTTTGAGCATCTCCTTATTATTACTGTTTGTATACAGAATTTTTGTGTTAGGTCATTTCATACAATGTAACTTAATTATCATTATTAAAAGTTCCTTAATCATTGCCCTTTATTGAATATTATATTTTACCAAAGCTATTTATTTTGGTAATACACACTTTAGGTATTGTTTTTAATACAAATGCATTGAACGAAACTGCAGAAAGTGTGCAAACCATTTTTTGTTTGCCCAAATTTATGACCTTGAGTTTGCTTTAAAAAAAATACACTGAACTAGAGTATGCTTATCTCAAAAGGTCAATATGAGTAAACATATTTGAAATGTCTCCCCTTGACATTTTATTAGTTGTTAACCAAACCCAAAGCCAATCTAGTGCCATCGCAGAGACTCCGGCACGCATGACCCTGCAGGACAGAGTAGGCTGTGTGGGTTTCTCATGGCGTCAGTCTTCATAGAAGCTGGCAGCCATTTCTCCCCAAAGAGCAGTCCCCAGGTTCAGCAGCTGATCTTTCCAGAAGCCACTGAGCATTTAACCACTGAAGCCCTCCAAACAAACCAACAAAACACTGCCATTGAGGCTCTGCTGACTCAGAGCCACCCAGTCAGACAGGATCGAACCATCCCCGTGAGTTTCTGACACGGTAACTGTTCATGGGCGTCGAAAGTCTTTCTCCCATGGAGCGCCATGACCTTCAGATAGCAGTCCCGTGCACAGCCACAATGGCACCCAAGGGCCCCTCTAATCCACGGGAGCACACAATGAAACCAGGACAAGAAAGGATTGGAAAGATGAAACGTATGCATACGGTTTGAAGTACTGGACAGTTCCTCAAACGTGAGCACCGCAGCACTTACGGGGCAGATTCTGGCGATCATGGACTGGATGTGTTTGGTGCTCCTGCTGTTGTCCGTCAGCTTCTCTTTAAAGAAGAAGTACACCTTAGCATCGTTTGGATCCGTGCCGTCTGGGATGACATGTGCATCCACAAACATGGGTTCTGGAGAGGAAAAAATACAAAGACTCTCTGTACTCATGACGGAAATCCATCGAAAATTCATCCAATCAGACCGCAGGCAAATACGGTCTCCATGGACGTGTCGTGCAGTGAAATGCTCATGGGCAGAAATCTAAGAGCAGTAATTCTAGTCACTAAACATACCACATTTGGAATGTCAATACCACAGAGGATGGCTATAACATAATAGTTGAAGGTAGTTTTCTCTGTCTGCAATATATTTTGGAAGTGCAGTAATGGCAAACATTCTATGTGCATTGATGGGTTTTAAAAAATCAAAGTTATTTTACCAGTGATTTCCCATGGAATCTGCTGGTGGTTTTGTTGGGAAAAAAAAAAAAGGAGATGTTTGTTTTTTGAAGTGTGGCTTTTCAATCTAGCGCATATAAACCCAAACTCACTGAAGCAGAATGAGGAGTTAGGAATCCAAGCTCTGAAAAATACCGTTTCTTATAACACAGCTTATGAATTGAAGGGGAAAGTCTTCAGAGGGAGGGAAAGTTAACTCATTGGAAAAACAAGGTTTCCCTATTTCAGGTACAAAACAACCTTTAGAGCATTCTATTTCCAGATGTACAGGAGGTATGAGTTCAAGAAATAAAAGGACAACCAATGCTTTCTTGTGCTGGCTTATCAGTGAAGCAAGATGTTTAACTGCAGTGATTCATGAGGAACTGCAGTGTCAAGCAAATTGCCTTATTTAGAATCAGAAATTTCTCCAACATGAAATGACAAGTCTTAGAAGTAAATGTCTTCCCTCTCTTAAGCTATCCCGGTGGATTGGGATCATACAGTAAATTCAAATTCAAATGAATTCCACATCACTCTACAACTGGAAACAGTTGAACACTGATCACAAATAAAGTCATTATATCCATGATTTCCATTAAATATTAATACAATTATGGTAAAGAAATATGAACCAGTTTTATATTTTATACAATCAATACATACCAAATTAGGAGATTCTGAATATCACCTATTTATGATATCTAAATATCCAAAATATAGAATTTAAAATTTGGGGGCATTATCAAAACATTTAAGCAAACTTAAGTATAGTCTCTGCATATTAACGTTATTATCTTAAAGTTTAACAACCAGAGACAACCCTAGGTTAACCTCTCTTGGCATGATGCACATCATTGTCCCTTTATCCATGTGTCATATGAAAATTACACAATAATATAAAGAGTTGAAATAGAAACTAAAGGTTATCTCAGTATTTTATCTTCACAATGGTTGATAATGATAAATTGAATTATTATTAAGACTGTCCAATCTTGAGTTTTTGTATTTTAAGACAGCTACCTAATTTCCACTACAAAATGAGATAAATTAGCTTGAACTCTGATGCCAAGAAAAGCAAAGAAAGGAAAAAAGGCAAAGAGAACCCAGGAGACATGGTCTCACCACTCAGCCATTTTGAATTGTGCTGATCCGTTCTGACCGCATTTCTCTTCGTTAAGCTCCGGAAGACAGCAGCGTCCGTCCCCATGAAGTCTATATACATCCCGGAGAAAAGCTCCTCATCTAGGAGACGTGAAAGAAAATATCAACATGATTGCAGGGGTTATTGAAGGCAATTATATAAATCGAGGAGAATTCATTCATGGTAACATAAATTTTATAGTGTTTATATGTTGTTGAGTGTTTGATTTTTCATTGGCTTCCACCAAGAGAAAAAAGGAGATAAATGTTAACCAAATATTTACTCTTTGTATTATCCCCACTGCATTTAAAAATAATCAAACTCCAAAATAATATTATCTATACATAAAGGAAACTCCATACTACAATGTGAAGATTTTTAGTATTCATCAGCAACACTAGTTTGATACTAATAACATAAATGCTTAGAGCAAAAAAATTTTCAGCTCTTTGAGAAACAAATAGACATTCCCTGAATTATTTTGACATAATAACTGCAAATTGTCTTTTGATCCTTGCTGATATATCTAGATTCCATGTGCAGACAGTGAAAATGAGCCTTTCTTTAAAAAAAGAATAATATCTTAAGTATAAAAGAAGTTTAAAAATATGATTTTTAAATGAATATAAAAGATATCATTATAACCAGAAAACTGGTTTCTAATTTTACAGTCCTTAATAAGCAAACATTCGGGAAAAGTAATTTAATACCTCTGGGTTTCAAGGTTTTCATTTGGAAAATTCAAGATTAAGTGAAAAAGTCTTGCTATAAAGTGTTAGAAACCTCTATAAAACAAAAGTATCAAAATATGAAACTGTTATTTCTCAGCATATCCTCCATCTACTTTCTGAAAGTGGTGTTTCACTCTCTCTAATCCTTCCTAGAAAAATTCCTGCTCTTCAATTTACACCAAGTTTTACACAATAGTTTTAGCATTCTCAAGGAATTTGAATCATGTTCCTTTAAAATATTATTTGAGATTTCAGAAAAAAAAGTAGCAGATGGGCCAATATCCACTAAAATTATTGTAAGACAGCCAATATGCTAACCTTGAAAAATGAGCAATTATATTTTTGTCATGGGATACAAAAAATTTTCCTTGGCACAGCTTTCCTGGTCTTAGTCTCACAAAAGCCAGTTTTAAAGTTTCTTAAAATTTCTGTCTAATAAAGCTACATTTCCCTGCATCCTTTGAAAAATGAATCAAGATGACTCCTTTTGGTTGTTACTGTTGTTGATTTTCAAGTTGGTTCTCAAGCCCTGCACTGTTATTAGGTTTGGGCCCATGGCTGTAGTCACTGAGTAGGTCCATCTCATCAAAGGTATTCTTTCATTGACCTTCCTTTAACAACCAGATCCTATCTATCTATCTATCTATCTATCTATCTATCTATCTATCTATCTATCTATCTATCTATCTATCTGTCTGTCTGTCTGTCTGTCTATCTATCTATCCATCCATCCATCCATCCATCCATCCATCCACCCATCCATCCATCCATCCATCCATTCATTTTGGACAAGATGTTCAAAATACAAGAGATGATATCTCACTATCCTCTCTTCCAAGGTACATTCCAAAGTACTTGAGATGAAGTCTCACCATCCTTGCCCCTAGGGAGTATTGTCGCTGTACTTCTAGATAAATCTGCTTGTCTTCTTGGCAGGACAAATGTAGGGACACATGTCTTAGTGAAAGAACGTGACTACAGCCATCCACTGAGTGCAAAAACACATTCAAATCCATTTTGTTAGGAAAAAATATGTCTATGCATGAACTAGAACTCTGTGATATATTTGAAATCCTATGATTTAACAAATGGTTTGAATATAATAGCTTCTTATTATTCACAGCACATTAAATTTTGTCAACATAATATGATGGCTTACAGGAATTAATTATTAAAAGTATACATTTGGATATTTGTGCTAGAAGAGTCTTATTAAGATAAATGAAGTACTACCTTTTCCATTGCAGTTAAACCATAAAAAGTAGAAGTTAGGGACAAGGAGAATGTATTTAAAGCTAATTTAAACTGGCATTACTATGAAAGGAAACATTTGAATTTTTATGTCATATTAAATAGTTAGCTGATTTTCAAGGTCAATATTAATTTTTATTCTAGTAGGAACGCTAATATTTCAACTGGTAAAAAGAAATGTAGCCCTTGAGCATAAAACAGTGGCTAAATATCTATTTTAAAAAGAATCCAATTTCTCAGGCCTGACCCAGAGAAGCACTGGGCAGCTGTGTTTTTCTGATTAATGTTCTAGGATTACTCCCCTGGCTACTTCTAGCTTGTGGTAATCTTGGCAGGACTGGAACATTTTGAAGCACTGTAGGCTCACTTTTTAGTAATAACCAATACCAGTTGGCCCGGGACCGAATGGATAAAGAATGTTTCTAATCTATGCTGACCAGGTCATGAACTGGACTCCTACAGGCGAAAAAGCAGACATGCCTGCAATCATATTCCTGAGCTCACGTTCCCAAGGCACCCAAAGGCCACGGGTAACGATGATAAGGAAATGACAACATTGTGCACGAAGGCAACTTTTTGAGCAATTGACCTCCTTAAAATTCTGTGAATATTTACAAAGCATAAAATGTGTATTTGGCTGTTAAATTGTTATCTCTTTGTGATGAATTATTTCATATGTTTGTTATTCTCTATTATGCACAAAACAGTGGGTTATGAATTCCTGCTATGTAAAGGGCAGATTACCACCATTATCAGTTTTCAGTTCTGTCTCCAGGAGTGAAAAAGAAGCTGACGCTCAGGTGGCAGCGTACGGCAGTACCTACGTCACAGACACTACAAACGCCGCTTGCCTACTCGGTTTGATTTCCTGTCATAAGTCCTCAGTATATCTAATGGCATGTACAAATGTGTCTGTTTCCTTTTATAGTGAATACATTAAATTAATTATGCTTCAGGGGAAGGTTTTCTCTCGTTTTTTATTCCCTTCAGAATTTCTTTCCAGGTGTTTACAAACTTGTTCCTTGTAACTTCAATTTTTAAAATATTGCTTTCCAACTTGACTTCCACTGACCGGAAAACCTTGTGAAGTTTTTGATAAGTCCTTTAAGACATACCACTGGATCCTTAATATGTGTGTGTGTCATTGCATGACTAAAATGCCAAAAGCAAACAAAACTTGCACAGTGGTGCAGATATCAGAGCTTTAGTGTGGATTTTATAAATGTTCTCGTTCTTAGCATCTTTTGGAACTTAAATAGATCCCAAGAGTACTCTATGCAACCTGTGCTATTTAGCACGTTACAAACAAGCAGAGATGATAAAGCCATACTTGGTGAAGCACGTGTGCTGCTGCATAAAGCAGCGCTGGAGATCAGCACAGAGGAACAAGCAACAGGACAGACATTGTGGTCCGAGTAAGTGTATTAATGATTCTGCTCATTTCACTTGCAGCTTTTAAGGAAAGAAAATCCTGATGTTGATCAGAGCAGTGAAAGGTAATAAGGAAAGACCATGCCTGTGGAAATGGAAGCCTCCGCCCTCAATAAATCCGGAAGGCCAATAGAAACACTTCAATTTGCAAGAAAATTTAATTCACTTAAGAATAAAACTAGTAAAGGACATATTACAATTTAAAAAGAGAATTATAATGCGTTCTATAGGCATGTTTTATTTTGAGCAATATTCAGTTAGATCAATCCCCTTTGTTATAGTTAACAGTTCTTTAAAGTTTGTTTTTTGAAATGAGTTTTAGCTTAAAGTGAAAACTTTTTCTATAAACTTAGCTATTATGATACATGTCATACAACTTTAAGGGCAGAAGCAAAAAACTCTTCCTAATAAAGAAAAAACAACCTCTTAGCACTGCTTCTGTTAGGTAGTATTTGGGAAATTATCTGAAAAGGCACACTCTCTGACATGGTTGATTACTTGTAGCTTCCTTCACAGCTTTCTAACATTCTGCCCGATTGCCTTGCTTCTTGCCTGGCTCTGCTCGGAGCAACTGCAGCGGAACCCCAGGACCCAACCGCCGTGCGACTCAACATAGAGGGCTTCCTGCGCGATTTGTCGAGGAAATGTTGACCAGAACTCACACAAAACAACGCATCCGACCTGACGCACGTGACTTTTGTAAACAAAATTAGTTCAGGTTTCGGTCACGAGGTTGTTAGTCGGCGTTGTTTAAACCTTTGGCGGCTGTGTTCCAAGTGTTTTCCTAGAGTTTTCTTAGTTTTTATGGCTTTTTGTACTGTTTTTAGGCTAAAACCATGGGTCCTAAGAAAGAGTTTTTAGAAAAGAATCATGATAGGGAACTGGTTAACCGTGTTATCGGTTTGGTTGATAATTTAGAAAACAGTTAAGGAAATGCCAACAGCTGACAACATTCAACAGATTTTTTTCAAGAGAAAGCCAGAAAGGACCTCGTGAGAAAAGGCAGAGAAGGGGGAGAACTCCCGACCAGCAGCTCCCAGGTGATTTATGGAGGGGGATCCCCTTCCAACAGTGCCTCTCTCCATCCCTCCTCTGCACATCCGCGTCCACAGAGCCACATCCTCATCCGTCTCAAGGTAAGGGCCATACTGTCATTCCTAAAAACTTTTTTCAATGTGTTTCTTATGTAAATTATTATTTAATTCTGAATGTTTTTACTTTAAAATTTCAGTGTAATGTTTTGCATAAAAAAGGCAAGATTAGGGTAAAAACTTGGTGGTTGAGAACGGATTATCCATTTTATTTATATAGGAAAAATTGATTCTGAACTCAAATACATCACATCTCAATGCTACTTCCAGAATGAATTAGTGTCTAGGCCCAGGGTCCTACTATCTATAGAACAACTCTCTGAAATGCAAACCGTACACTCCAGTCAGTTCTGGACACACCTGACTGAATTTATTTCCTAGAAAAGTTTCCCTTTAAATGCTTCTGAACATTTATATTATTACATGTAATAATAATAAATAACACCTAAACAAATGTTCAAAATGAGAATTAGGATAACAATAATTAATTTCCCCCTGTTCCATTGGCAGAAAATATACTTCTTCTGCTGTCTTAGACAGAGGAAAATAGAAAAGTCATCTCTTATCCATTCAACATTCTGAAATCCAAGATTTATCATGAAAGTTAATTTACGAGAACTGAGATTTTTCTGTCTTAGTTTAACTAGAAGAGAATATCTTTGAAGTCAACCGTTGAAAAGTATCTGACACTTGAGATTTAAAGACATTTAACAATAAGGGCTTGCCACTTAAAAAGGATATTTTCAGGACTATCAGACACAATGTGGTATTCCCATTGTCTCTTCTTTAAAGAGAAACTTCTGGATAATCTATGGAGAATAGACTTGGCTGATCATTGCACTGTGCACTTCTATCATTTAGAAGAAATACCATTTGTAATAACTTTGTAGAAGATTGCTAAAACACGAGGAAAAGTTGGTATACGTTATGGTAGTAGAAATTCATGAAAGCGTTAGAAAAGAGTTTGTATATACTCAGACATACTTTTTGGCAATGAGTGACTTTGGAATAACATTTATAGATGGAAAATTAAGACGTGTTTTGCAATTTAATCATAAAATTTCTTTTGACTTCTGTACTCATTTGTATTATTCATGCAACCATCCAAATGGCATATTGGGTCATGAGTTCCATTCTTTGGTTTCTCCATTATTTTGTTTGCCCACCACCATTTCTTGGGTTCCAACTTACTGATCATAACGGACACTGTGTTCACATTGGGGTTGAAAGAGCAACGTCCTTTTCCAGATTCACACTTGGAGTCAATCATAAAAACTTGGTCCTTTAACGTGAATAAAATTGAAAATATAGTAGCAATAAATAACTTAAACAAATGTTTTTAATAAAACAATTCACAATCGAAGACAATATTATCTTACACTTGGCTGCTTATGACCACCAAATTACTGTGCTAAATGTATGTGCACTATAAGAATTAAATGAGCTAAACTCAGCACATCTAGTTCTTAACCCTTTACACTCCCCAAATGGCTGATGCAACATGAAGTTCCAAAATAACTAATATGAAAAATTCACTTGAAATTTGAGAAACAATATTTTTGGCCAAAGAAGAAAACTATTCACAGAGGAGAAATATATACCTGGGTGATAATATCTTCATAAAAATTTTGACACTTTTTAATGAGATGTTATGTCATGATTTAATTTTTTATATGAAGCATCACACACTAATAATTAGTCATTCAGGTAATCATTAATAATTTATTTTTATTTATTTAACAATAAGCTCTACTATATGCCAGACATTGACTAGACACAGCACACTGAGTAAACAAAACAGACGAAATGCTTGCCTTTAGGTAATTTATAATCTAATGCAGGCCACTGAAAGAAAACAGAACAACTAAATAATGTGTAAGGAAAAACATGTATACCGTGAAGTATTTTACAAGTCTATGGGTAAGTGCTTTCTGACTGGCTGCAAAACTAGAAATTGTCAGTTCAAAGCCACCCGGCGACTCCACGCCAAAAAAACCCCTACAGGCCTAGTGAGCTGCTTGATAAAAAGGACAGTCAGGAGCACCTTCCTGTCCTGAGTAGCTCTACTCTGTGTCATCATGATGTAAATGAGCCTCACACTTCCTGTCCTGAGTAGCTCTACTCTGTGTCATCATGATGGAAATGAGCCTCACACTTCCTGTCCTGAGTAGCTCTACTCTGTGTCATCATGATGTAAATGAGCCTCACACTTCCTGTCCTGAGTAGCTCTACTCTGTGTCATCATGATGGAAATGAGCCTCACACTTCCTGTCCTGAGTAGCTCTACTCTGTGTCATCATGATGGAAATGAGCCTCACACTTCCTGTCCTGAGTAGCTCTACTCTGTGTCATCATGATGGAAATGAGCCTCACACTTCCTGTCCTGAGTAGCTCTACTCTGTGTCATCATGATGGAAATGAGCCTCACAGCAGGGGGCTTGTGTGGGTGTGTGGAGTACTTCGGATCAGGCGACAAAGTTTATTGCACAGAGAGGGACTGGAGTCATGGATTCTGTTTGAGGTAGGGTGGTCAGGGTACTTCCCTGAGAGGAGAAATGTATCAATATCAATATTTAGCTATTGCTAATAGAAGATCAGAAAAACAATCAATAAAATGAAAGGATCAAAGTTTGATTAAGAAAGAATGGGCTTTATCTTATGTGTTAGGCAGTTTGGGAAGGCCTATGATCCGGATGTGACTGCTTCTACTTTTATCTGCATGAAGTACATAAATATTTATGAATTGAATCCATAAAGTTTTGAATTACCAAAATGGGAAGTAGGTGGTGAAAAATTAGGGAAGAAGACATAGAGAAATGTCCCATGGTCACAGATGCTAATGAAGATATAAAACATACCTTTCCAAATAGAGTTTAATGTGAGAGTTTAACATTATAGCTTTGTTGTGACCAAGTGGTCTATGAGATGGGGCATAGTGATTCCAGACTTCAATTCAGTCATTAATCTTGGTCTTCAATCCAACACTTTTAGTTAATGGATGGCAACGATGGTCTAGAAAGGCTTATTAAGGACAGGGAATACAATACAAAAGCAGAGAATGTAGCCTACTAGCTTGAGATATTTTGTGGTGCAGTAAAAAGAAAGAAAAAGGGGAACGTTTTTTTAAAATCCTCCCAGAGCCAAGATACTGATGTGAAGGAAGACAATGAGTGGAAGAAGTAAAGTAAGACATTAAAGAAAAGAAGAAAGTGTAGGGGAAAGAATGAAGACATAAAGCAAAGTCAAGGAGTTTCTTGATAGAACACCAAACTTTACTGGGTAGAAAAAATGTATAATTCTTCTGCAAAATAGAGAAGGCATCAAAGAGATGATAAAATATAACAGGCAACTTTTTGTTTCAAAAAGTACAGGGAGAAATTGGATGCGCCTGCTACTCTGTGTCGCTTGGAATATTTCTTGAACAGTCATGTTAAGGTGTAGTTCTCGATGAGTGGTAGACTTGAAGACTTCATGAAATTGAATTATTGGAACAAATATTACATAGATATCTACTAAAATTAACCAAATATGAGATACAGGCAATGATTTGCAGAAAATTGACTAAATTGCTGGGAGGTTTTCAAGAGTAGGAGGCAAGAGATGTAAATGCAGCTCTCTGCTAGATAGAGCAATAACTGTGATGGGTGAGTACGGGGTTCACTTTCAACTTAATCAGGTGGAGGAGGAAGAGAGGGACTATACCTAGGAATATATGCAGATTAAACATAGGATCTTTGCAGTGGTATTTAACTTTCGCTTCATATGTATCCATGGGTGTTGAATAGCAGTACAGGGAGCAAAGTCATGATAAATGTTTTTAACATAGCTATTTTTGGTCTTTTTTGCATATATTAATTTGAAGTCATGATTTCATTGTTATTACTTTACTCATTTTCCTAAGAACCAAAGACAAACAGTGTATACTGAAGAGAGGTGTGGCTTAGACTTTTTGTGGCAAATAAATTTTTTGGTTGGTTACTATTGAAAACATCTATAAATATTTTATTTTCCCAAAATAACATAATAGTCATTGGGTATAATAAAGGTGTGTGATATTCTGAAAATAAACTGAAATCATAAACTGTGTTCCAAGATCAAATGAATCCCAGTGAAGACAGGTAAATTAAAAGTGTAAAATAGAAATAAATCATTAGTGAGCATTCTAACTTAACCTGGTTACCTTTCTAATTGACTTCAAATAGATTTAAAGAATGCTCTGTTATCTGATGTTATAGAGCAGTAAGTACTGCCCAAGTCATTACAAAGGGCAATGCTACCAATGAAGAAGAATGATCTCCAACGACATTTGTCTGCCTCAAAACATAGTCATTTTATGCATGTACACATTCTGTAGAGGAAAATAAATGCTTATCTACACATCAATGAACCAAAGTGAACCCCAAGCCCCCGAACCAGGGCTGGAGTCTACTCAGATGCATACGGTCCCTATAGGTCACAGTATGTCACCAGGCAGCCTCTTGCACACAGTAGTTGCAGATAAACTATACTTACCTGACAGCTATGTACTGCAGCTTTATAACACTGATATTATGATGAGACTTTTGGACTATGTGTAAAATATATAAAGTTTACAAAATAAAACCCCTTTTTATTTCAAAACTGGCTTTTCATTTGTTCACATCTTACTTAAATCAATTATACCACTCAATGGAAATGCTTCCCCTTTGAAGTAAGACCAAAGTATTTAATATTTAGTAAAGCAATTTAAAAATGCATTCCATGCTGGCATTACAAAGGAGATGATGTTTGTGGACAGGTTTTCCAATTAGAGCTTGATGTGTATAGTGGGTAATTTTGTGCATGGGAAATGATGTTTTTGAAAACTGCACTCTGAAATGTCTCTGCTATTGTTGGCTGGCATGGTGACTGCCCAGCCTTCAGTGGAGTGTCTAACAGATTGCAGACATCTGAGGCGGTAGTTTATTTAATCAATTGATCACAGGCATGTGGTTCTAATGACAAGCTCCGTGCAGTCAACTATGTTCTTGCCCAAAGCCTAGCTGTACTTTCTCTTTAAGAGCTTTAACAGTTCATAGCATCTTGAACCATATTTGGAAATGATTCATTTTGGGGTCAAATTATTGTCCCAGTTGTTTTTAAAACCTTTTAATTCACTGAAAGTTATCTATGTTTAAATTTTATGTATTAAATAAATAAACTTAATAACAAGAAGATTGAAAAACTTATTTTAATTCGAAAGTAGATTTATGCTTGTTAGAAGGAAAGTAAACTACATTGGGTATACTTGATCCTTTCTACAGTTATATTACTTAAAATTGAATTTGGACATTCTTTAAGAACTGAGCTTTCTAGAATTTAGTTATATATGAAACCAAATTAAGAGATTTTGAAAAAAATCAGTTGAAAAATAATTATATTAAGTAAAACAATGCGTTTGTCTAAAAGAATGTGGAAAACCCCTTTTGGTCTAATTCCTTTTCTTAGAATACAACCCTTACTCACTACTGTGAGTCGATGGGGACGCGTAGTAGCCCTACAGGACAGGGTAGAACTGCCTCTGTGTTTCCCCAACTGTAACTGTTTCCAGAAGGAGAAAGACCAGTCTTTCTCCCATGGTGTGGCTTGTGGTTGTGAACTGCCAACCTTGAGGATAGCAGCACAACCTGTAACCACTGGGCCACATACTACAGGTAGGGTTCAACTACCCATATATTGGACAACATACGAACTATATGTTTGATGGGAAAACCTATCTTGTGATAGAGTAGAACTGTCCCAGAGGTATCTAAAGCTGTCGTCTTCACAGAAGCAAACTGCTGTGTCCTCCTCTTGCTACTTGGAGACCTTGTCTTTAGCCCATGCTTTGATTCACAGTACCCATGTCCTTTTATCTAATGTATGAAGCAGACTTAACCTGGCTTGATACAATCTGATGCTAATCTTAAATGAAAGTACAATTTATTAATTATGTCACACTTCCTTTCAGTACAAGCATCTGGCCTCATCCACTGTGTACTTCATCATGTTAAATTGCTTGTAAGGAGTCCCCAAATTTGATAAAATAATTAATTGAAAAGATTATAGGCAGCAAATATATACAAAAATAATTTTTTGTACAGTCAAGAAAATTCTATCAATGTTCCTTTTTTTGTTAAGTCTTTATACAGAAATCTCTCTTCTTTTTCAATTGCTTTATCAGCAGCTATATTTTAGTAACTTGATTAGAATGATATGCAGCACAATTGTGCTGGAAGGGCTTGAACACATTTTTATGGTTATTGATTACATTTCTAAGTTTTTACTCCAAAACAAAGAGTTTTGGAAAATACTTGGTTGTAACTCAGAATTACCTACCTCTGATCTCCTTCCTCTGTTGACGTAAGTGCAGACTGGACTGAAAGCACCACTCCCACAAACATACAGATGGGTGCGGTTGAATGCCTGGATTACTCGGACGAAGTTCCCACAGCCATGCTGCGAGAGTGGAAAATAATCAGTTAGTACCTCGTTGACGTCTGTGGCTCTTTCGGTGATAAGCAGGTCCAGTGTTTGAGGATAAGCAATTCTAAGATTACATAATATATAGATGCATAAATCTGTATCTTTGAGAAATTATGGGTATGCCGTATAATTCAACAATATGCATCTAATTTATGGAAGTATTTCATTAAAGATTAAGAATTGTTGCCACTGAAGAAAACAAATGACATCAGCAATAGTCATAGTATTTCATAGAAACCAGCACTTAACAATTACCATATATACTCGTGTATACGCCGAGTTTTTCAGCACATTTAAAATGCAGTTTTTATGGTAAAATTAGGTGCTTCTGCTGATATTCAATTCGGCTTACTCCTGTATATACTTGGTATCTGCTACCAGTGTTGCCCAAAGTGGAGATAAGATCCTCTAGGGGGCGCTGGAACTGTCCATGGGGACTGCAAAAGGCACGCTCCACACTTTAGCCTGGATTTTGGGCTATCTAGTACAAAGTTGTTCATTGATGTTGACTTTTCTTTCTCTATATTTCTTAGAAGAGGTCAGCGAGTAAGTTTGGGGACCTATGGTTGGGCATTCTGATGAATAAAAGGGGCAACGATCTCTACTTCTGTGTAGTTTAATTCATCAGTTTTCCTCTATGTTCTAAATGCACTACCATGTCGTCCATTCTGACTCACAGACCCCTGTGAGGCAGGGTAGACCTGCCCAGTAGGTCTCTGAGGTCTCATCCTTCTCATGGGAGTGACTGCTGGTTCTGCAGCGCCGGTCTGTGGGTAGCGGTCCTAGGCGCAGCCCACTACACCACCACACCACCCTCGTTTGGCTAATTCTGCTCAGATCTACAGTGGATCTCAGCTTTTACTTGAATGATACATTGCTATGTGTTCATCTTTCTTCTACAACTTTTTGTTGTTAAGAATATGTTTGGGGAATAATAAGAGAACATAGTTTGATTTCAAACAGGATTGTATTATTTGATTTCAAAAGGGAGGCAATGAATAAATGATAGGTCTCTATTGGTTTTCAATTTTATATACTACAGAAATGTTTGGTTCTGAAATTTGGAAAGTTATTCTTTATTGGAAAAAGTTAAAACTGATAAATATAGCATATAATTTTACAATATAATTTTCCTATTTTTCATCAAACATATATATATGTTCAATAATGCATATGTGATGTTTAATATGTATTATACACACATATATATTCACAATATAAATGGATTCTGAATGAATTTGTGATTATATAACATGTCTATTACTAGTAGTTAAAAACATAGAAAATACTATTGGCCTTTACAGTTGGCAAATAACCCAAACTTAAACAAAATGCTAACATGGTTGCTTTTCGTGTCATGATATAACCCATTACCTTCCTGTTCTTCATTTTCTATCCTCTGCCCTACCCTCCCGAAGCCTGCTTCATACTTAACTCCCTCCCAGACCAACTAAAGGACAGGATGTCATTTATTCACTTAATTAAACATAAAAGTATTATGAGTACAAATGGATATAAATTAATCATTTTTACTTTGAACTTGAATATTGTTTCTTTCATTCTCTCACATTTAATATATTTTATTTTTAAAATTACATTAAAAATAAATCCTTTAAGAATATATGTCAAAAATATAACAGTGACTCTCTCCTGTGTATATATGTGTGTTTCTTTCACTTCTAGATACCATGCATTTTTCAAAGTACACATTTATAATTTTAACTGAAGCAAAACAAAGCAAACTTCGTTAAATAGAAATTAAATTTAATTTAAATCTAGTGTTATATTATATTTTCTCATGATTATTTCTTTTACTTCATTCTACACTGCCAGAAAGTGTGCTTTATTTTCATCAACAGCAATTCTGTGCAACTGTTTCCATTATGTCTTTCTTATGAAATGATCAATCATATGTTTGCTGTCAAAATAATCAACTCTCAAAAGTAATCAACTCTCACAGACCAGACTATGCAAGTCAATTTTATCTTAAAACAGTAAGGATTTTTGCTATATGTATACTTTCATGTATTGTATCCTGACACCTTTTTACACAGGTATCAGAAAATGATTACAACATAAAGGTGATAACTTGCTTCTCTGGAGGTAGGAAAAAGTAGATGGAGTCTGGTGTTTATATCATATGTCTAGGTTGGGGGACCTGGTGGTGTAGTGGTAACATGTTGGGCTGTGTGCTCAAGGTCATTAGTTCGAAACCACCAACACTCTGCAAGAAGCATTAGGCTTTCCTGCTCTCAGGAAAGAGTTAGTTTCAGAAACTTGTAGGGGTACTTCTACTCTGTCCTATAGGGTTGCTATGAGTCAGAATTGACTCAATGGCAGTGAGTTAGTGAGTTGTGAGTGGTAAGATATATATGATTATTTATTCACATTCAAGTTTAGACATTGTGGAGGTATATTTATAATTTCTTTAGGGCATTAATTCAGTTCAATTCTGTTAGTGGGTCATGTCTGTTTTATCTTGCGTTAAGTAGAACAAGTTAAATTAATTTCATGAAATTCTAGTCCTATAAATTTAGTAAGAAGAAAGAAGTTATTGGTATCCCTTTTATATTCTCAATAACATTCTACTTGCCTCATCTGTATCCTTAGAGCTATAACTACACTTACCCATCCACATCCAATACAGAGATAGACTTAGTGTGGCTAAGATTCATTGACAGAGACACAGAATGGTGCGAAAGCCAAGAAAAACCATGTTACATATTTTATTTACTTTTATTTACTACTTTTTATTTCACAGTACTACTTTTATTATACAGTTACTACTTTTATTTCACAGTAGACTCTAATTTCAGCTTTAAGCTCAAATTCATTGAGGACCTAATATATGCTACTTTGATATATTCACATGCAACAAGAAAAACAAAAAATTCCAACCTCTTTATCTAATTAAGCTTCGAACCATTTGGGTTGTTAATTTTCCCAGGGTCGTTAAGCTAGAAACTCATAAATCATGCTTTGAACCACAAGTCTGTCTAAAATTGACTCTTACATTTTACAAGGACGCCGATGTCATTGCAGAGTTATAGAAAATTTTACAACTCTCAGTTCTTCAATGTCAAGGGTTCTTAATCCTAGAAGCAATGCTTTCATTCAATCCTTAATGCTCTATTTTATTCAAGAAGAAACGGAGTCCCAGAGAAACTTAAAAGAAAAGGTGTTTTAGATTTAATTAGTAACTGAGCTGAGCCTTACACCATGGCTAGCTTTTCTACAGGAATTGAGACTCCCCCTCACACTGTCTGATCTCAGAGCCCACCAGAAGACGAAAGAGCATACAAGTCGGTTGAATTCATTATTTGAAAAGACTGTCTAGCTTCTTTCCAGATCCAAGGACCCTGTCTTAACTTTTTGTCCACATCATTTTTGAACCGGACCATCACAATTGCATCAATTCCATAGAGCAAATACTTACTGCACGGCCACCCCAGGAAGGGCACCGGGCAGGGTGCTAGAAACACTGCCCTGAGGAGACCCGAATGCGGCTTCTGAAGAGGAAGAACCTGCTATGTTGAATGATCTCACTTGTTGCCACAGAGTCAACACCGACACAGGGAAACCCTGTGGGTTTCTAACCCTAACTGTTTGTGGGAGTAGAAAGCCCAGTCTCTCTCCTGGGGAGATGCTGGTGGTTTCAAACTGCTGACCATGTGAATCACACTCCAACGCATAACCACTCCATCAGGAGGTTCCTATGTTGAGCTATAGTAGGTGGGTTTTTTTAGGGTTATTTTTAAAATAAAGTAGCATATAAGGAAAGAAGAGCTATTAAATAATGTTGAATTGTGTGTAAAGGTTTGAAAGAAGGTACAAGTAGAACTACTGTAGAATAAATGAAGACTTCTCCTAGAGAAAGGAAAAACAAAGGAAAGAACGTCCCAGCAGAAGACCTCATGGAGCAGCACAGGGGCAGGAGAGCAGGGTCACCTAAGGAAGGGTGCCTGGCATGGAGAGAGGACAGTGGAGACAGGAGGTCAGAGAGGCGTGTAAAAGCAGTCTCTCTTCTCTTCATGCAGATGGACAGTAGGGAGTAGATTTGAGCATGCTCAATGCTGAGCCAGATTACCTGGACCTAGTCCCTATGCCCACCTTTACTGGCTGTTTCATGCGAAGACGGTTCCTAGCCTGGCAGCTCAATGGCCATGATAATACTGACTGTGAGTGTACACAACTGGGCACCAGCGATAGTGACACTGCATAGTGTTCCCCGTCAGGGAAGTGAGCTTCACATTAAAAAAAGCAATGAAACTCTGAGGTAATTGCTAGCGTGTGTTAGTGAGCATTCTCCGGTGGGAAGGGGGATTCTCCAGAGAAGAGACACCTGCCGCGGTACCTAAAAGGATACATACTTATTTCCCAGGCTAAAAAGGTAATAACAACTGAAAGAGAAGAGAATTATGTGTATTATGTACGAAAGTCTGGAGGAAGAAAAGTAGAAGGCTTATTTGAATTCAAATATCATTGAAATGGAATAACGTCAGCTATATATTCTCACAGCTTTTTCATGTCCAAATATCACTCAGAGATACCTTTAAAGTCTGCCAAGTGTGACACAGAAGGAAATGGGTGCTTCAGAACTCTGGACCAAGATGTTTTGGTCTCAGTTGGTCAAGTTTTTAGTTCCAAGTAACATTGTTCGGTCCTGGGAAATAACAGTCACGTTAATACTTGCAAATGCCTGCTCGGTCTGTGCAATGAAAGAGTTTGAGAATTTCACCTTACGTCATAAATTGGAGACATTTACACAGTTAGTGTCTACTAGTCAGCATGTAGAAAAATAGGCCACTTTAGCTTTGGGTACGCATGGTACTTATATAATCATTTGTCAATTTGAGGATTAAGAATGTAGGGGTGGAGTTTGTCCGTCAGTCAGATCATAGCCAATGAGGCCTTTGTGTAGGCACGGCCTTCTCCTGAGAATTCTGGGAAATCTGGTATTTCCTCCTCGGAGGCAGGAGAGAGTCTCTCACTCCTTCACTCCCTGGGAGACATTGCAGCTGACAAGACACATGAACTACTCTAGTGCCCTGAGCCAGACAAGCCACATGGATGCAACCAGACCTCTGAAGCCAAAGAAGCTAGAGAGAGACCCCTGCCAGCGCTGAGATGCTAACACCACTGGACCCGAAGACTTTCTACCAACTGGCTTGTGATCGTCCTGTATTTGGCTTCATTGCATGTGTTTTATGAGTCTGAAGAGGACTTTATAGATTGGTACTGGATATATGGGCTAATATCAGACTTATGGCCTTGGGCTGAACTGGGTTGGGAAGTTTTCTTAATGTACAATTGATCTTGGATATAAACCTCTTCTTTATACACATAGGTATGTGTCTATGAATTTGTTTCTCTAGTCTACCCACATGAACACAGTATGTTACCCTCACTCCTCGTGGTTCTTTTTTTGTGGTACAAGCGCGAACGGTGACCATAGAGCCCACCTTGTAGCGTTATCATGAGGAATGAAACAGTGAACGTAATCCAGTTTCTTTCACTGCAGCCAGGCCAGTTCCAATACCTTGCCTGTTCCATTAACTGTTGGTTGCTACTAATTGATAATAGTCACAGATGTGACTTTTATAATTATATTTATATAATTAAATATATTTAATATATAGTATTAAAACTAACTTGTAGATTCTGCAACAAAGTCATTGGCACAAATTAAAATGCTTAATTGCTATTTTTATCACAAAGATAATAAATCATGTGATAGCATTTATTGCAACCAAATTAAGAGATTCTTAAATTGTGGGTTTTGTTGAGAATTTAAATAAATATATGTGGTTATGGATTGAATTATGCTGCTTAAACAATGTAGTGTAAATCCTAAGCCATATACTAGTGGCAGTTATAATATTTGGGAATAGAGTTTTCTTGATTATGTTAATGAAGTCATCTCAGTGCAATTCTCTCTTAAGCTGTGATAGTTAGGTTTATTATGCCGACTAGGCCGATAGGAACAAGTGGGTAGAGTTTAATCAGGTCTCAGCTTGACTAGAGGGCAGCAGGATAAATGGATTTCCAAGGCTCACCCTCTTCTCTCTTGCTTCCTGGGGATCAGACCTGCAGGCTGTTGCTTGAGGTAGCTCTTTGCATCAACGGTGTGCTGCACTGTCTGTGGGCAAAGCTAAACCCATGGATCCTGTTGCTAGAGCTTGATGCTCCTTCGAAACCTTCTTAGCCACACTGCTGGCATGTACATCTCTTGAGCTTCAGGCTTGAGCTTGGGGCTGGCGGATACTGTCACTGTGCATCACTTGACTTCAGGATCCCACTGAGGCCTGCTTCACTCAGCTCCCATGCTACTGACTGTTACTGACCCACCCTGCTGTCTGCTGCCTGTGGGCAGACTCTGTCTTACCTGAGGAAAGCCACTCTGTCTGCTTCCTTGACCTTGGATGCCAGTCTGTGTCAGTTGAAGGACTTTCTATATGTTTCATGAAATGGAGTGGAACTGAGCCCTCTGTACTGCTGTGTGGACTAATTAGCTATCATATTCCTTCTTGCTGTATTATCTATCTATCTATCTATCTATCTATCTATAAAATCATAAGTGTCCTGGTTTTGTTTCTCTAGAGAACCCTGCCTAACACATAAGCCAATTACCTCTGAGATATACAATGAAGTGGTTAGGCAGAGTAAAGCAGGCAGAGAAGCAGAAGCTAGATACGGGTCTGCATGAAGATCATCCAAGAACTGAGCTACAGAGATAAAAAGGGACAAGACCCTTCTCTAGAGACCACAGGGAGAGAAAACCTCTATGTTAGAACTGGTACCTGCACACTGGCTTCTAGCCTCCTGAGAATAAATGTCTGCTTCTTGAAGGCGCCCACCGTGGGAGTTGTGAGACAGTGACACTAGATAACTAACATAGTTGCCATGCAGAAATACTGAAGACGTATTTTGCATCATTTTTCTATCCTTGGCCTTTTTTCTTGGCAACAGATAAGAGAGTTCTTACTATGCAAATCTCTCATATTTTAAAATAGGAATGGATTTCTGACTCATTCTTCTCTTAAACAGGAGAACCTGTATTTGAAAGATTCCACTCTGTTGTGATTTCCTAGGAGATACCCCTGTTAGGTGGACAAAGAAGCCTCTCCAGATCCGATGTAATAATACCTGGAACGGAGCTCACTCAGTTATTGCTCTTCTGTACAGTAATTGGCAGATACGGAAGATATCTATGAATAATACTGGGAAACATCAGTGCTCCAGGCAAATGTAAGCCTGCGCTCCATATCCGGACTCATCGTTACCATAATGTAAAGACAGAGAGTTTATAGTGTGCCAAAGGGAATAGGAAGTCAAATCACTTGGCTAAGAGTCTCAAGAAAGTCGAAGCAATTTTTGGAAAGAGAATGTGGCAAAGTATTTAGAACCTACACATTGCCCCTGTAGCCCTTTCTATGGATATGAAATGCAAATCTTTTTGGATAAGGGACAATCAAATCAGTGATTATAGCCAAAAGTCAAAGCATAAGCTGACAGACATCAATGGGGAAAATCTACATTCAAGAATGAAATAGTTCAATTCAGGCACAATTACTGAAATAATAGCTTCAGTGGAGAAAGCGTCTTCTCTGCTACATTATACTTCCTCCTTCTCTTGGTTCCCTAGAAGACAATTGTAATGAACAATTTGGAATGCTTCCTCCTCATTTTTAGGTATTTCTTCCTCCAAATTACTGTCTAACACGTCCCGTCAATGTCAAGTACGCCCCCTCAACATTCTTCTCCCTACTTTTTAAGACTCATGCTCTAATGTGGATAATAATAAAATTGGAAAAGGGATCATCAGGGCTGATTGGGTCAGTGCTGATGTTTCTTTTGCCACAATGTTCCCCAGTGAGACCAGAAGAAGAAATTGACCATTGCCTTCCATGACCCAACCATGACCTAGACTTTGTCACAAACCTTACACCTGGGATCGTTCAGATGCAAAGGAATTCAAAGCTTAGTCTCCATCTTTTCCCTTTCCCGAAGCATTCGTGGTTTATTAGTTGAGCTAACCTGATGGATCTGCAGACTCGCTGCTGAGGCTCCGTGTATCGCCTGCGCTCCTGAAACCAGAGCGGCTAGCCATTCGTGCACACTGGTCAGCACTTGTCTATCAATGGGGGTTAGAACGCTACGACGGCCACATTCAGCATGTGTGTGCACATGTGTGTGTATGTGTCTACATGTTTGCTAGTTTTGCTATTCAGTCCATGCATCTCAATCTCATTCCTGAGAGTCCATTTATTTCCTACTCATTTGATTAAAGCCCATCCTCCAAGAAAATGAAGTTCGTGAGAGTCACAAATATCTATTTTGAGGCAAATTAAAGCTTGGGTTCCTAGCACTGTGCCAGACACGTAATCAGTACCCGATAAATATTTGTGAATGAATGAATGAATAAATGAATGAATGAATAATGAAATCTCTTTCCTAAATTATTTGAGAAATAGAATACTTTATACTTTGTTCTGTTCCATTATTTTTCATACAACAAAAATAGAAGTGTGACATGACACAGATCTTGTATTATAACAGGAAATTACATGTGAGTGTTAAAGACATGTTTCGTGTATATCTTTTACAATATTCCAGAACAACGTAAGGCGTCGATTTTATCAACTCATTCATAGAAGTCAATCTTGGTTTCTTTCTTGACTCTTGATATTAAATCCCACCTAAAGGAATACAGTTTGTAAAAGTGTCGTACACTGGATATTTCTGGATATTGAGATCTGGCTGTCTTGTTGTTTTCATGGTGATTTTAAATTAACAACGGGCGAGTCCTGCCTCTGGAATGTGCCGACTAACCACGGCTGCTTTGCAGAGAATCTTCCTTTGGAGAAGACACATGATATCTGGGAGCTGCCCCAGACATTTGCATTGTCATAATTTCAGAAGCCTGCTGAGAATTCTGCAGGTTGGATCCACTTGGAATGGGGGTTATTACTGAAATCCATCATGAAAAGTGTCAGTATGTAATCATGAAAGGGAAGCAGGACATTTTTTTCCCTGGTCAGGAATTCCAATGTTGGAGAGGCTGCGAGAGTTCCAAGCTCCTTGTATTTACATTTTTTACCATGTGTCCAGAGGAGGGCTGAAAGCGTCACCCCCTTTGTCTCACTCTGGACTGCACTCAAGATTCACTGACTCCAAGACTGAAAAGTAAAGCCCCCCGCCCCCCACAGGCCCATGCCTTTAACTACTCACAGTGGGGTCTTTGCCAGCCAGAGCACACTCTTCGACTTTGATTGCAGACGCCGGCCAGAAAACCTGCTCCGAACGGAAAATGAAGGGTGTGTAATCAATCACACTCGGCTATATGACAGCTCAATGCTTTTCATTTACTGCTAATAGATTTCTTTTAAGGTCTATCTATACCTAAGTTTAAAAATTAGTCTTATTTAGTCTCATGAACTCAAATCAATCAATAAAGATGTTATTTTGTGTTAATAATAACTATTTTAACTCTCCATAAATTTTGTCTGTAACACATCTTTCAGTAATGTGGCAGATTCACTACTATATAATATGAAAATAACGTCATCTTTACTATAAATGTACACTAGGTAGTCTAGTGCATATTGAACACCTTTTGAGTGACAGGATATGTTATTTTAATTGCTGGTGTCACAAGGAATTTACATTTATATTGTTATCTCAGTTTACATTATTTTTGCTAAGCCACACAGCCAGAATACTAAAATTTGCTTCAAAGGGATCCCTAGAGAGTTCTAGCTAAAAGAACCTGTATTGTAACCAAGGGGATTCCTCTAGGAAAGAGTATGTGCCTTCTAAGCCACGGTGCCAGTTCTGGCAAGAATGAGTGCTGTTGTTGTTGTAGCTGTTTTGTTGTTTGTTGTTCAACTGCCCTGTGAGAAAACAGTAAATGTAAAAGCTTTGCTGTTGAAATGAATGAAAATTAATTTTTTTCCTTTTTAACTCCAATCATACTCACTGTGCTTTCTTGTTGTGCAACAGAATCAACATTCATTTTGCTTCCTGGTGTAATAGAACAATGAATATAAGTCACACCTTTTAAAGTAATAGTGGCCTGTAAGTAACAACTGGCATCCTGTCAAGCCTTCCTTTTATCTGCTCGTGTTTGCATGCTACACTCATGTTCCTGGCTTTCCCTTTCTATAGACATACCTGAAGTCCCTGCAGAATACACATGGTCAACAAGCTTGGTAGCTAATTAAAAGTATGGCGAGTCAAGTGCACCCAGAGGTGCCTTGAAAAAGACTCCTAGCAAGGTAGCTTAGAAAACAACGTACCTTTGCAAAACCCTGAGGAGTATGATTCCAATCTGACAAAAGTGAGCAGCCAGGAGAAGGGATTGACTCAGTCATAATGTGGTTAATTTAGTTTGGTTTTTAATAAAACACACACACATACACACACACCACATGGCACAAACGGTCAGTATGCTTGCAGCTAACTGGAAGTGTGGAGATTTGAGTTCCCCTAGATGTACTTTGAAAAAGGCCTGTTAGTGTACTTTAGAAGAAGCAACCAGTGAAAGCACTCCACGGAGCAGTGTTCTACTCTGCCACATACAGATAGATGCCATGAGTTGGAATTGATATTTGTTTTGGTTTCCACACAGATACGGGGGAGGGGGGAGCAGGATCCAGGAGTTACAGAGTTAGCATGCTTGACTGCCAAGTGAAAGGCCGGAGCTTGAATCTGCCCTGGAGACAGGCCTGATGAGCTACTTCTGAAAACCGAACGGAGCAGCGCTCTCCTCCGACACCTGTGTGATGGCTGCAGACTGGGCTGGACAGCAGCTAGTGACTGCAAGCGCACAGGCAGTGTTTTCTCACTGAGCTGGAAGTTTGGGATTGCTAGAAACCATGACACTACACAGGGACAACAGGGCTGCTTATATTTCCAGTCCTTGAAATGAGTACGTACTTCCGACTGTTTATTGACATATGACAAGTAGTCCTTATTGCTGGCCTTATAAAAATCTAATGTTTTTCTTTTTAATTGAAATGTTTAAAGATAAAAGACATCTACAAGATCAACAGTGCACTCATAAAAATGATAAACTTACACTCAAAGGCTCTTGACTTATATTGTTAATATTCAAAGAAAGAATGTGATCTTTGCTGCCCACATATATACGGTCCTGATCTTCGTCCATTAATAATATCCTGTAGTCTAAAGGATGGTGGGACAGACTGAAATATTCCGAGGTCTTTGTTTCCCGCAGTTCTGAAATAGTGAAAGCACAAATAAGAACAGAGCATTATTCTCAATAGAAAATTTCAAAGAATATTTATTTTTCAAAAGCAAGACTATACTCTCCACCCAATAACAAATTAATTTAAAATTATGTTAGTGTCACTGTTAGTTCATTACCTGTAACATTGAGATTAAATAAATCAGTAAATACAATGTTAAAATTAAGGTTATATGACTGTGAAATCACTCATAGTTGCAAAAAATTTCAACTCTTTTATTACTGCATACCATCTGCTCATATATTAATTAAAAAGTAACCAAAAGAAGACAATGAAGAGTTTCCAGCAAAGTGATGGCGATGTGTACCTCTCTTTCTAGCCTCAGTCAGCTCCAGTTCACATTGCTGCTGTGTACAGCAAGACACCCGCTCTGTACGTTCTCCATCATCACTGCTTTGTCTGAACCCATTATCACTGGTCCCTGTGTCAGTCCATCTCCTGAGAACACTCCTCTTTCATACTGACCTTCGATTTAAGTTTTATTCTTGACACTCTGCAAATTCATCACTTTAAGTCAATTAATTCAGGACTATTTTCTATTCGAATTATTGACTTTATTCAAAAACATCTTTCTAACAAGTATATTCTTCTATAGATTATTTCAAAACCAATCACCTTGTGACATCAAGTTTCATTCAGAAGGCATTTAATTTAGATGGCAATTTATCTGCCTATATCAAAGGAAAAACAAACAGAACGCTCAAATTTTCAGTACCTCAGTGTTCAATGACTTATTTTTATTAATTTCCTTTATATTCAACGTGTTGTTAGGTAGCTGACCTTTTGCAAACAATGAATATCATAATGATCTAAAAGATTGATGACTATCATGATAGATACCATTTTTCCTCCAAACTAAAATGCTCCTTCTTCACAGAATTTAAGACTGCTAGTCAAATGGCTCCAAATTTTTATTTGCTTCTAATTATGATCCTAAGAGAATGCCAAGCTATGAAATAATTTGTTTTCTGCGATTATTACTTCTGTGCTGAATCATTAAAAACTTTAAAAGTATTCGATTATAATTGTTCCTATGAATTCTGGCATGGCTGAAGTGTGACTAATTCAAAGTTGAACATTTATAAAATAGTTTACAGGAAGCCATGAACAATATTCTGTGAAAACTTGGGTCATAGCTATGTATCACAATTTTGATTTTTCTTTTTTTCTTGGGAATACCATTTCAAGACACCTGCCAGAGAGTCCACTTCATGGCACGCGGAAGATGCCTAAATGAAAACAGCCGAGGGTGGATGAAGTGAGGGTCTGGTGTCCCACGTCTTGTGACATTGAACAAGATAGTTAAACTCACTATGCATTTATGAAATAAACAAAAACTTTGTACTGAATCTGTCCGTGGAACTACTTGTCACCTTACATGTAATAATTTGTTTGGAAAGCCTGGCAGAAAACCTCAACTGGTTTAAATTATTATCATTATCATTAGTGTTAGCATTGTTTAAGCTGATCACTAACAAGAGAGACATACGGGTATAGACAAAGTAGAAAATTTTTTTCTGTTTCTTGTTGTTTGTTGTAAATGCAAGGCACGGGATCTATGAATGCGCCTTATAGAGTAGGTAAGGCGCCCTGGTAGATTAGTGGGTTATGTGTTGAGCTGCTAAGCACAAGGTCAGGAGTCGGAAAACACCAGACAGAGAGATGAGATGTTCTACACCCGTAAAGATTTACAGGCTTGGCAAACACACGGGGCAGTTCTACCCTCCTCTGTATGATTGCTATCTGTTAGAATTGCAGTTGTTGCAATGATAAGCACAAGGGCAGTGGTTCAAGCCCACTCATTGGGAGAAAGAGAAGCCTCTATGCTCTAATGAAGATTACAGCTTTGGAATCCCAAGGGAGTGGTTCCCCTTTGTCCTATACATTTCCACTATACATTGGCAATCTCACAATGGCAATGGGTGTGGCTTGGTTTTGGGTGTAGAGCTATAAAATTACTACTGCCTTATCTTAAATAAAAACAAAGTCCTTAATGGAGTTTCCTGTGGAAGGGAGCACGCTGGTGGCCTCTTGGTTACACATTGGATTGCTAACTGCAAGATCAGCAGGTCAAAACCACCAGTTGTTCCCCAGGAGAAAGATGACTTTGACATCTGCAAAGAATTGCAGTCTGAGAGACCCATGGGGATGCGTTGATTCTGTTTTACAGCATTGTTATGTATGAGTCAGGACTGAGGGCAGTGAGTTTTTGTTTTGTTTTAATTTAATATGGAAGAAATCATTTCAGAGTTAGATAAAACAATGCTTTTGACGAAGCCTGAGAAGTAAATTCGTGAGAGTAGAGACCCTGAACTGATCCTCAAGGATCTTTTATTACTGTTTCTCTTATATGAGATTAAGAAAAATAAACAAGTCCTTTATATTGTAGTATCTTGAGTCAAAGTTGTTGCTTATTGTTGTAGAAATATACACTGAAGGACAGACCTTAATCTAACGCAGGTCCTGCTTCTTATCTTTCTAACAGATTCTGTTTGGTTATAGTCTTTCTTTCTTTTTTGGTACTCTTTTTCCCTAATCCATATTGAAATGAAACTCAAAGTATGGTCTTCTCGGAGTACATCATTTCCATAGAAATGTGCTTCCAGGTAACAAGAGCAACCCTCTTGGTTACCTGTTTCTTTAGAAAGTGATTGATTTCTTGCACTCATTCAAATGCTGAAGGAGCAGTGACTACATCAATTTAAGATCTCTCTGGTCCAATGATTTTATTGTTTCTTTGAGCCATGAAGCTATCTTCAAATTTAATTACCTGTAGCTCATTGACAGCTGACAGCTGGTAACCAAGACAGATTTACCTCGGAAGTGCCCTTATTATGAGAGAAGCGCAGACTATTTTGTTTAAAAGCTATTTAAATGGCTGCCGGTGGGCATAATTGAAACTTGGGGCTTGGAGAAGGGCGACAAGAATTTGGTTTTGAGAATAAAAATAAGATGAGAACATTATCTACACAAAGGCCAAGAATCTATCTTTTTGGTTTAAGACAGATCCAATTTAGGCCAGTTAATAATTCCTTGATTTGCGCAAAGTGAAAGAAAGGGACGGATTTAAGGATTTGGCAACACTTATAAAAGGGAAAAGGGTTACTTGTTCCTCCTCTAAATAAATTAGGGAAGGGCATTGTCTGACATTTCTTATTTCACAGTACTGACGTCATCCTTTTTACCACCCGGCAGTGCATGCTGATTGTTCTCTTTCTCAGAGCATGCGCAAGTGGTGAGGATGACCTTGGCTGAAAGTACCTGGTACTGGAAATGCAGATGTCCAATTGCCTGCTTCTGTACTGAAATCCACATGCTCCTAGGCCTCCTTGATAGAAAATTACTGTCAGGACTCCATGTTGTCTGAAGGAAATTTGCAGCACAACACGGGGACCTGAAATTTATGTATTTGCATGGGCTTTTCTTTGTAATGCAAACAAACCACTGTGAGCACTGAGAATTTAATGCAGGCTGGAAGAAGAAAAGGTTCTTCCCAAATATGAACCCTAGTAATAGAACCTTCAGAGCATCGCTGGTAGTGCAGTGGTTACGCATTGGCAGCAGTCCGAACACGGCAGTAGGAGAAAGTTGTGACAGTCAGTTGCTCTTGTACATAAATCTCTTTCTCATATACATATGTGTGTCCATCTTCCCTAAAGATTATATTCTTGGAAAACCTCTGGGTACTTCTCTGTCCTAAAGGAATGCTATGAATTAAAATCATCTTGACACTTGGCACAGCAAGGGTGGGGATGAGGCGATAATAGGTTTCTAGTTGGGGTAGTCATCTACGCTGGTGTCAGTTAAGGAATAAGAGTGTAGGGGTGGAGTCTAGGCTGTCAATCTGGAGATAGCCAATGAGACTTCTGGGTGGGCATGGCCTTCTCCGGGGAAATCTGCCACTTCCTCCTTGGAGGCGGAAGACCATGCTCTCTCTCTGCCACTTCCGGGGAGACATTGCAGAAAACAAGACACATGGATGCAGTCAGACCTCAGATGCCCCAGAAGCCACAAAGAGACCCTTGCCGGCTCTGAGATGTTTCCAATGACACTGGATCCAAAGACTTTCTACCTACTGGCTTGTGATCTTCTGCATTCAGTGTCATTGCATGTGTTCCATGAGACTGGAGAGAACTTTATAGATTGATATCGCAAATAGGGGCTCATATAGGACTTATGGACTTGATATGGACAGGGCTGGGATGTTTTCTCAATGTTCAGTTCTTGTACATAAATCTCTTTCTCATACACATGTGTGTCCATGAATTTGTTTCTCTAGTCTATCCAGACTAACACATAGGTCTAGAATTATTTAGATCTTGATACAGCAATCACAATATAGTTTAATATATAGTAATATAGTCTGTCAAAAATAATAATCTATTTTTTTCTCTGTTAAACCAGTCAGTTGCCTTGGGATTTCTGAAGTCATGAAAGCAGTAGGAAGCTGATTCGTGTGTTCAGAAATTTGACCTAGGTGAAGGAGAGTGAAAAGTCCGTTTTATTAATTTATACCTATTAAACAACGCAGGTAGCATGGAAACTCATTCCCTCCAACACTGTATTGTCTCAGGTCTCCTAGAAAATTCAAATATAAGCAAAAGCTGAGTTGGTTGAAATATCAATTTCCAGGATTGTCTCTTTTTCTGAAACATATGCAACTTTGGTGACACGGTGGTTCAAATATTTCCTTCTCATCGGAAACTCCAGTGGTTCAAAACCACGAGTCCCTCCATGGGGAAAAGATGTGGCGGTTGGGGCGTGTAAAGATCCCAGGCTTGGGACATGATAGAGAAGTTCTGCGAATCCACTCTTTGTCAAGGCATTCCGTTTGTTTTTCAATGCATTATTAGTTTGTTTATTAAGACCATCAGAGTTTAGGGACTTTGATAGAGTGAGGAGAGAACACAGACATGAAGAAAGCCAGCACCTCAGGACAATCAGCACTTTGACCTGACATTGCATTACCTGTTTGGCAGCCCCTGACACAGTCCCTCCATCCCTTGGGCATGATGAGCAAGTGCCAATTTCAGAGTAAATGCCTAGGATACGTTTGACCTCAGGGATAATTCTACTGCCAAGATAATTTCTTCTATTGAATGTCTTATCTCAGAAGAATGCTAAGTAATTTGTGGTCAGAAATGACCCATTCATCCATAGCCTCACCCCCCCTTTCTTTTCTCCCCCACACTCACAGTTTAAAAACTAGGTAAGAGACTAAACTTCCCTTTTCCTTTAAGAAAAAACAAACAGGCAGATAAAGACAAGAGCTGTGAAACTTAAGGAGACTGAAGCACAAATGTTCTTGATTCCCAAGGCAAAGGCAAGCCACTAAGAACACAACACCTATACTAATCCCCAAAGTACTGCTAAATCTTGGTGCTTTATAAAAATTATGTAGTTCTTATTCCAAAGCCTTTTTAATATTATTCCTGTTTCACATACAAAGAAAGGAAAGTTCAGTAATCTAACGCAGGTCCTACAGTTGTAGGGAGGAAAGCACGTGAGAGCTGGGATCCAATCAGTTTGTTCCTTAGGCCAGGAATTGAGCTGGTTGCCTTCCTGGTTTTCAAATTAGATGTATTTGTTCGGTTCCTGCTATTTTCTCAATGAGCAGATGATGCTGTGCAGTATTAGGGCCTCAGCCTTGGGAATTTTCTTTGGTAATTGGTGATGGGGAGGGGAGGGGAGGGTGGAGGTTGGGTAGGAAACACAACTGGAGAGCAAACATATTCTCATCCATAGAGTGGGATCCAAGTGTCAGCTATAGCACCAGGTCATCGTTTCTGCCCTCTGGTGGGTGGAGCGGGTCAGTGCAATGGAAGCCAAGGGTCAAATGAGCATATGAGGGCACATTCCATACAATGAGTCTAGCCAAGAAAGCTAAGAAGGTTATTCCTACTCCTGGCCTAGGCAGGAAGATAGGAAAGCTGTAGGAGTCTCTAAGAAGGAGTCCCTAAGGACAGTTTCCTCCTGATTTGTTTCAGTAACTGAAGCCAATGTTTGTGTTTCCCCAGCATAGTGATCCACAATTCCTCCGATCCACTCAAGGCAGTCTACTGTTAAATCCCCTCCTTCTAATTGTTTTGAACAGCTGAACTAAATCCAAACAATGTGGGCATCGGGCTGCTATGATGTAGCTGCAGATAAATCAATAGAAACCTCCCCATCGCTGCCAGCCTCTTTCACCCCCATCCTTCCCTTCTGGCCTTCTTTGCACCCCATTCAAACCTTCTTCAACCCGGCTGACCTTTACATACATCGGGTCTTTCTATGAACTAGTCCTCCTGCCTGTATAATTAGTCTCGTCTTGTTCTCACTCTGGCTCTTCCCTCAAGTAGTAGTTTAAACTTAATTTAGCTGGGAATGCTACATAAAAGCTTCCTTGATTCTAGATGAGGTCGAGC
The DNA here is from genome assembly GCF_050624435.1 of Tenrec ecaudatus. Lineage (NCBI taxonomy): Eukaryota > Metazoa > Chordata > Mammalia > Afrosoricida > Tenrecidae > Tenrec > Tenrec ecaudatus. The sequence continues at coordinate 118,169,084 of NC_134538.1, read as the reverse complement.
GTCGTCTTCCAGTAATTTCTCATTTGCATTGGTAGTTTCCCCTTTTCTGAAAGGCTGCCTTGGATATTATCAGAGGTTATCTTAAACGCAGAGACTCAGTGATGGAGCTGGGTCAAGCAGCTTCACTTGCAAAGATCTCACCTACATATGAGGGGACTTCCAGAAATTTGTGGAAAATAGATTTTGAAAATAATGGAATTTTTCCCGATCTTCTGGAAGCACCTTCTTATAGATTTATATCAGAAAGTAGCTCAGAATATGAAACAAAGTTCTTTGATCACTCACTCTACCACTTTAACATACTATATTGAGTTATATCATTTTTTTAATCTTCCAGGGAGGGGGGAGGGATATGAACATGAAGCAAATTTTTTAATAATTCAGCTTTCTGGACCACAATCTATTTATATTAAAACACAGCTTTTATATATTAAAAATAAACAGAAATGGAAAGCATCCTCCTGTTGGGGAGTAAGCCGCCTCAGGCTGCATTCTCAGCCCCCTGCTGGCTGAGGATGCAGGGCTGGGAGTGCCTTCTCCCCTTCGCCTCTCTCCCCTCTTCCATTCCCCGTCAGCTCAAATCAGTCCCTCCATTAAAAAATAGCCTCTAATGTAATAATCTCAGAATAATCTCTAATGTTTCACACAGCATTAAAGACAAATCTCTGAAAATAATTTTATGTCACAGTTTGCAAGTGTTTACCTGTGTTATAAAATGTTTATAAAATTAATGCAAGCTTTCATATTGCAGTAAATCTAATGGGTGTGGAGGTGGAAAGGGGTCTTTTAAAAACTCTACCCTCAGATAAAAATGCGGAACAAAGTTAGGACCCACTAAGGAGGCCAGGGTCACTGATAGCAGAGATTGTGGAACTGCCCCTTCAGACTGCAGGTTAAGAAGTGACCTCATCCTTGTGCTAGACTAGTCAATTACTTAAGATCACAAGAGCAGCATGCACCAGGGGACAAAGGACACAGGGTGGGGGAGGAGGAGGAATGGAAGCAGGAAGCAGAGAGCAGGAACTGGATGAGCTGAAGCAAAAGGTGTGTGAAAGGTTGGGTGTAAAACGGAAGATCTGCTCTGCATACTGTCACCCAATTCATAATTTTAAATAACCGGCCTCAGGCTCACAGTCACCGGTAATCAAATTATCTTTCTGGAAAAATGAAAAGACTACTCCATTTGTGGTTTAATCAAGTGTCAATTCTGAATCTTGACTTACGTTCTTGTACGGTTTATTTGGGAGACACGAAAGAAACATCAAAGGCACTGGGCACAAGTCTTTAGCTCTCTAATGGGAAATGGTGAGTGTATTCCACTTCAGAATACAGACAGTGTATAAATATGACACAGCACACATCTCTGAAGAACCTGTGAACGAGGACGAAGGGACTCCGAGAAAGTAGAACAAGGCAGAGCCTGTATTCAGCTGTGGGAGAGCAGTCCACAGGAGCTGCGAGGGTGAGGGCTCCGTCCCAGAGGGTCCGCGTGAGCTTCTAACCAGAAAGATAGCCTCGTGAAGAGAAACCACTTCCCCTGACTCCTCCTGAACATGTCTCAAAGAGCGGTTTTTGAGCAAGGTGTTCAAGAAGAGCTGAACCCAAGGGGACTAACATAAAAACAAAACAGAAAGGGGAAAATAAAAATTAAAATGGCAGGAGCACGGTGTTGATGGAGAGAGCAGCTGAGGACCTGGAGGAGGAGATGATGGCAGGAGAAGTCCAGAGCGAAGGCCATGCAACAGACTCCCCAGTGCCAAGGAGCCACCACACTTGCACGATCCCATGAAAAGGAGCCTTGAACACTTGTCCTCACAAAATGCGTACTCTTCCGTGGTTGTCCGTGCTTTCAGCAAAAGTTCAACTATGTGGTAACCTTCCAGTGGGGGCTTAGCGTCGGCAGACTTGATTGTGGCAGTCAGAGTGGGAGATACCATGTGCTGGGAGAGGACTCTTACCCTGTCCCACCCCATCAAGTCTTCTAACCCTGTAGTGAAGTCATGCTGTAGTTCACTATGACATTAGTCATACATGTGTGTATAATACAGCTGGGTCTCCACTGACTCACATTATTCTTTGAGCCACTGTTTGATATCTGTGCAGAGGCTAGATTAGATGAGGAAGAAACTCCATCTCTCCCTTAATCCAGGTGGTTATTCTGGAATGGAGGCAGTTATACAAATTAATGAAGAGAGAGCAATGAAGAAAGGTGATTTTTTTTTTTGGAAGCAGCAGAGAAATATAGAAGGGAGTGCTTGAGCTTATTTCTTCGCTCATTCAATAACTATTTGTTGACTCACTACAAATAGTAAACTGACAGTAACAAGTGCATAGTAAAAGAGAAAGTGTTTAAGACAAAGATTTTGGGTGGGGAGGCATATATACTTATGAGTTAATCAAGAGAAGGATTTTCTAGCTAGTAGCGAGCTCGTGTAGAAACACTGAAGTAGGAGATTCAAAAGATAATTACAAGTTTGGGGATTTGAGACAGAAGAAGATTTGGGTGTGATTTTAAAGTTCTAAATTGGCTGTGAAACCATCTGGGAATATCATCGCATGATCACTCAGAAGGGAGCCCTGGCGGTGTTGTCTGCTTTGGGCTGCAATCCACACGGTTGGTGTTTGAAGCCACCAGCAGCTCCAAGGGAGAAAACTGGGCTTTCTACTCCTGTCTACAGTGACAGTCTCAGAAACCCCCTGGGGGTTACTATGAGTCAGCTACAAGTTGACTCCAGGGGGTATCCAGTCTCATGAGTTGCAAGTGGTGTTAGAAAGATAATGATGCTCCCCAAACCCCCTCTAACCTCACTGTCCCGGAGTCCACGCCAGTCCCACTAACCTCACTGCCTCGAGTCCACTCCAGTTCCCACTAACCTCACTGTCCCAGAGTCCACGCCAGTTCCCACTAACCTCACTGCCTCGAGTCCACTCCAGTTCCCACTAACCTCACTATCCCGGAGTCCACGCCAGTTCCCACTAACCTCACTGTCCCAGAGTCCACGCCAGTTCCCACTAACCTCACTGTCCCAGAGTCCACGCCAGTTCCCACTAACCTCACTGTCCCAGAGTCCACGCCAGTTCCCACTAACCTCACTGCCTCGAGTCCACTCCAGTTCCCACTAACCTCACTATCCCGGAGTCCACGCCAGTTCCCACTAACCTCACTGTCCCAGAGTCCACGCCAGTTCCCACTAACCTCACTGTCCCGGAGTCCACTCCAGGTCCCACTAACCTCACTGTCCCAGAGTCCATGCCAGTTCCCACTAACCTCACTGTCCCAGAGTCCATGCCAGTTCCCACTAACCTCACTGTCCCAGAGTCCATGCCAGTTCCCACTAACCTCACTGTCCCAGAGTCCACGCCAGTTCCCACTAACCTCACTGCCTCGAGTCCACTCCAGTTCCCACTAACCTCACTATCCCGGAGTCCACGCCAGTTCCCAGTGCTCAGCAGAGCAGAGCAGAGCTACACATGTGGATATACGTCTGAGACTGCACATCTTCATGGAAGTAAAAAGCCTTATCTTTGCCTCAAACTGTTGACCTTTGGGCTACTATAATCTACCATGATACTAACACAGCTGCTCTGCTCATGAAGCGGTATCAAGAATTAGTTTTTGGTACAAGGTTAAGTGAATAAAACAGATTAGAGCATGTGTGTTTCATTGAACTATGAGCTGTCTGTATATAAACATAGAAAAGAGCCCTGGAAAAACTTCAACTTGTTAAAATTCTTTCTCATATATGTTTAATTAGAAGTAATGGTCTGTGATAATACTGAAAGTCTGATTCCGTTTTCTGTCAGGGTACAGAGTTATAATCATTCTTTAATCAAAAGTCAGACAATATAAACTTTCTTTACAGACTTTTCTGATTACATCTATTCTTATATAGAAGTCTGGTTGCACTACACCTAACAAATACCGAACAAGACAAGGAAAGAAACAGCAACTATTACAAACTGGAAAAGAGACACAATTGCCAACATGTTTCCATCTCTGGATTCCTTCAGAATGAGCGAAGACCACCCACAACTTTCACTCAGACAGACTTCTTTCGAATTTAAAAACCTGGCTTCCCAAGCCTATCAAAATTCTTTAACTCTTGTTTTCACTTGGTGTACTCTTAAACGAAAGCCCTGGTGATGCAGTGGTTAAAGCCCTTGGTGGCTAATGTAAAAAGACTGATCAAACACCCCATTGCCGGGAGAAAGATGTGGCAGTGGCTTCTGTCCAGACTTACCTGCGTGGAAACCCCTTGGGGACAGGATTCTGCCCCTCCTCTGCACTGTCGGATTCTACGTGTCTGAATAGACTGACTGCATGGCAGTGGGTTTATTTGGGTGGGTTTTACTCTTCTATTTTCCTTGGATCATCGGAAGAAATAAAACACACTGTACATCATAAAAGCTCACATTTAAAACCATAGACTTTATAAATAAATAAAAATATGGAGATGATTTCCGGAAGAGACAGCTATATGATCTAGACATTGTTTGGTTCAATATGACACATTGTTTAGCCCAGTTCCTCCACTTGGCTTTAAGACAAAGGAACCACTTTGGAGACATGTGGAGGGCAGTGGAGCTCCTTCCACCGCAAGCACATTAGCCAGTCAGACCATGCAGAAGCAAGCCCTTTCCCCGTTATTCTTGCCCCTCTCTCCCCGACACTGTCTGAAACCCAAGGTCAGTGACTGCAGAGAGGAGAATTAAACAGATGCCTGGGAGTGTGCTGCTACAGAGCAGGAGAGCTGCTCGGTGATTCTTTCAAGAGCAGGGCAAAGTATGCCACCATGCTTCCTGCGGCTTTGAAAGTCCAAAGCTCATCATCTATACAATGGCTGTTCAGCATAAACAAAAGACTTTTCCCTTTTCTGCGTGCTGACTGGGACACTGATTGTTTTTGCGTTTCATGTGATGGTGTTTTGAGAAGGAGTGGGTGCAGCATCCCCCAATCTCCCCAAAGAGATCAGCATGGCACTTTTTTGTCATTGTTCTGGAACCATAATATTTATCGCTCTTGCGTGCCCTTCAAGGAGGATAGCCAGATCTGGGACTCGATGTTTATTTATTTTACAAAATGCTGCTGCCTCCATGAAGTAAATATTAACCAAGACTGCCTCTTTAACTTCCAGCGTACAAGTTAAAGCCTTTTCCTGGAAACGAAGCATACTTAAAAGAGAAGGTGACAAATCATTAGAATCCAAAAGTTGGACCTGATCATTAACAGTTCACAGTCACTTTATCAAGGTGCAGAAAGTTCCCAATCCCTTGATTTATAGCCCCCCTTTTATCTCTGAGTCTTACAAACATATTTTATTAGACAAAATGATAGGTAGACATAGTTAAGACGGTGTTACTTGAGAGGACTTCACATTAAACAATCTAAGTGACTCCACAGGATTAAGTCAAACAAGTCACACTGTGCCCTCAATCTAGGAGACTGGATAAACAGGTTTCTAGTTAAGCATTTGCCTCTGGTTTTCCCTCATCAAAGAGATATCCAAGCTGTAGTTCCCAATTTTAAAACTTCACAAGCTTTGTTACTCATTAAGTAATGGATAGGCATCATAGCTAAGCTTATCTTTTAACATCCGGGACAAAAATGAATCCAAGTGAGGACAATGGAAGTCCAAAAGTAATTTCAACAGAAAACATACCGATAATTAAAACAAAACTTTTTTTTCCACCTAACATATTTTTCTGGAACAAAGACTGACTTTTTCCAAGACAATCTGGGCACTGCATCAGACTACATGCCTAAGGCAAGTTACTGACAACATTAAGGCCAGAGTGTCCCCACTTGAATAGTGGAATAATCATGACTAGCTCATGGGATTATGGTGCTGACTGAATGAGGAAATATGTATGAAGCCCCGGAAGCAGGAAGGTCTCACTCATAATTGCTAGCCGCTATGCCCAGATAAAAGCTGTCATTTTAAACAGGCTACCTGTGCACTGTCATTTCTTGAGGGCCATTTGTTTCCTGAGCTAATTCTGCTAAACCGAACCTGCTGAATTAGCTCACTGCTACTGAGCTGCGGTCCATGCACCAACGAAGCACCTCCATAACACTTCAATCCTGACAAAGCAATCAGATGCCATCATCAATGTGTAGGAATTGCAATAAGTTTACCCACTGTCATTCCATTGCTATCCTTGGTTCCTGAGAGCTAACTCTAATCTTGGGATGTGTCCTGAGTCACTGAAGTGTTTGGGGATGACAGATGGAAAGGTAGTCCAGTCACACATGCCACCTAGTCCCCAGGAGCGAAAGGGGAGGAATTCCGCCGCTATAAACTGTGCCCCCCAGGCTCACTCGGAGTCGGAGCTGACTCAAAGGAAATGAGTTAGATTTGCTGAGTGGTACGATCTATAGGTCTCCAGATGGGACAAAATGCTATTGAAGCGACTCAGCGTGGCTGGCTAGACGCAGAGATACCATTACTGAGATCAGCTGATCTCAGAAAAGGCAGGTGGGGAACTCTTTCAATCCATCATGATGACTTAATGATACCCCATTGAAACTGTACTAGGAGGTCCCCACCACACACACACATACAAGCATCCTGGCTGGTGAACCGCATGCTCCCTGGGAGCTAATATTTTTTGGCTCATTTTACGTGAATCATTTTTGGCTCATTTTACGTGAATCATTTTTCTATAGTGAAATGATAAGTATAACACATTCAGTGAGCTCTGTGGGTCATTCTAGTGAATTACTGAACAAGAGAGGAATGGGAGTCAGCAATGTTGGAAGTGATGGGTCTTCTCAACCCTAACGTACTTGAGGCCTAGAGGGGGAGTCCCTGAATTTGTGGCCTGGGACTAGAAGTGAGGGAGCCCCGGAATCCCTGAGCCTGGGCTTTGAATCTGAAGAGGTTGTGGCAAATGCTTAATCCTGGTCATCGCATCAGAAGTGAGGGTGCCGTGTGGATTCCTAGGTTTGTATCTGGTGCCCGGGTCCTCAGCCACTGGCCTTCTGGAGTGCTGTGTTCTTTAAAACGAGATATTTGGTTTAGTCCTGAGTATTTAAAATCAGAGAAAGGAGCGCAGCTGCGGTCAGAAGACAAGTTGAACAGAGTGTAATAGAGAGGAACAAACAAAATTGATAACAGATTGCATTGATTGGAACGTTAAAGCTGGGTCTGTGCAAGGTGAGATTTTTCTTGTTCCATGTAAAAGGAGTACATGAATAAAACCTTTCCTTCATCTTTATCCAAGCTACCTATTTTTCCATTCACATTTCCTAAGACCTCTTGATTCCACCAACCAAAGCGCTCACCACCACGGAGTCCTTTCTGACTCAGGTGACCTTTTCAGAAAGCATAGAACTGTCCCGGTGGGTTTCCAAGACTAACTCTTTACAGGAATAGAGAGCCTCGCCTTTGTCCTGCAAAGTGGCTGGTGGTTTTGAAAGGCTGACTTTATAGGGTTGTTGCAGATATAAAGTAAGACAGTGTTGGTAAACGTATTTAGTATGTGAACATTCCAATATTTTTCTGAGAATGTAGGAAATGCATAATGATCTCTGCAACCGCACTATTAAGTGGGTACTATAGTTTTTCCCATTTGGAAAATGGGAAAAACTGCGGCTGAATCTTTGATAACTTGATCAAAGGTTGAATGGAATGTGTGTGATCCTCATTCTCTGCTCTCCAGCTCCTAGTGGGATGAAAAGACATTCAGCAGACAGCTTGGTCTCTTTCACACGTTCCTGAGTACGGAAGTGGCTCCCAAATGTTTGGTGTATTGTGTGCTGTATTAAAAAGAAAATAAAAATCAGGAATGAAAATATTTCATACCAGAAATATGTATCCAGAGCTTCTGCTCAGCTTTTTCTTCTGAGCACACTGAGCTTGTTGTTCCAGGGCTGCTGCCGAGAGCAACCTCGGCCTCCCTTCCCAAGGCTGCCTCCTTTCTCTAAGTCTGATCTAAGCTACGCTCCTGCCCAGCCAGCTCTGTCCATCTTAGCGAAAGGAGGTTGCCCATGAAATTCCCTGCAGTGTAACTCCAGTATATTGCTGCCACTGGCCGTAGGGGTCAAGCTAGTTTTTAATAGGGTGCACCTTTGAGTAGAATTAATATTTGTGTCAACGATTTGTTAAATGGCATTTGGGGTATATGTATTTATTTGTTACTATGTAAGATGATTGTTTATTTGAAACCATCCGATACAACAAGAAATTAAGATCTCCAAAAGATGAACTTTTGTGTGAGTGTTGGTCTGTTTGTTTTTCCCCACAAAGCCCTTTGAAGACCAGTGGTGCCTTACACTGCTTCTTTTCCCGGGAAGAATTTGGAAGAGCCTCAGATATATGAGATGGAAAGAGTGCACAGGGGCAGTTGCTGCATCCCCAGCTCCCCTCCTCACTCCTTGTTTCCAGAGCCCATTGGGCCCCACTCTGACCAACTTGACTCTCAGTTTATACTAGTGATCTTTACTGTTCTCTCGCACAGATTTAAAGTTATTGTGAAACAAAACATTTTGAAGTTAGGAAATGAGAACGAAAAGTAATCATTTTTTAAAGCCACTGCACTGTGTAAATCTGACTCAGAGAAACCCTATCGGAGGGAGTAGAACTACTCCAGGAGTCCTGCGACGGTGTCTTTATGGAAGCTTACTGCCCCGGGTTTCCTCTGTGGGGTGGCTGATGGCTTCAAGCCACTCACCTTCCAGTTAGTAGCGGAAACCCTAACCACTCCACCACGGCTCTTCTTGTGGTTTCTAGAGGGTGTAGGAACAGGACTACACCCACCGTGGCATGTGCCACTGGTGTTGATTTTCATTTTTTCCAGTCTGATTCTTTTCCCAACACATATTCCTTGATAAGGTAATAATGGGAGTCACTACTTCAATTACTATTAACAATACTAAAATAAATACAGCATAAACCACACTCCAAGAAAGCTACAATCTGCAACGAGAGGTATGTCCATGTGACCATTATACAAGGCAGTGTAGGGTGGCCACAAGAGGGTCACAGAAGGAGTCTGGCACTCATCACCCGATCCATAAACCAAGAAGTCCATCTCAGTCCCCTCACGGCCTGCCAGTCAGTTGTCGAGGCTTGCTTATTTTACTTCTAAATAGCTCTCAGGTCTGTCAGTTATTCTCCAGCTCCCTTTGTCACTTTTTAATTCTAGACACTTATCTTGTCATCGCTGAGTGGAAAATTGCATGAGACTCCTAGCTGCACTTTCTGCCTGTAGTTTTACTCGTTGTTCAAATTTTGATTGAATGTTGAGAAAACAGGGGTACTGCGGTGCAGGCTGTGTGCAGGGAACTAGGGTGCAAAGACCCCGACTCTGCCATACAACCTCAACTCTGTGTAGACCTCATTCCTGAGCTAATGACCATCCAAAAAACAGGATTTGTGTCTTGCACATTCATCACTTCTACCTCCACTTAAAGATATTTGGTGATTTCATATTTCCTAAAATTATGGTTCTGGGTTTGTGAGAGCTATTAAGTTATACATCAAAAAAGAAAATATTAATAGCTTCATCCAACAAATTGAACAAACAGAAAATGGATAGCAAAGTGAGTCCATAGTAACCAGAAGAAAAGAAGTCATAAAGCTCAGTGTAGAAATAAAGGAAAGAGAAAAACAACAAAGGATTGGCAAACTTAAAAGTTGGTTATGTGAGATCAACACAATGAACAAAGGGAAAATTATGAGAAAATGCAAATATCCAAAATAATAAACAAAGTGGAAAACATTACAAAATAAATGATCAGGATACAGAGATCTACATATAACCTCCTTGCTGGGGGATGGACAACATAGGAGTAGGTGAAGGGAGATGTTGGACGGTGTCATATATCACAAAAATAATAATTTATAAATTATCAAGGGTTCATGAGGGAAGTGGGAGCGGCAAGGGAGAGGGAAAAATGAAGAGCTGATGCCAGGGCCTCAGGTGGAGAGCAAGTGTTTTGAGAATGATGAAGGCAACGAATGTATAAGTGTGCTTTACACAATTGATGTATGAATGGATTGTGATACGAGTTGTATGAGCCATCAATAAAATGATTTAAATTTTTTTTAAAAACATAAAAATATGAAAAATGGCACTCTAACAAATTTGAAATCCTAGGGTAAATGGGCACATACCTAGAAGCATACTAGCTACATTAAGTAACACAGATAGAGGCAGAAAATCCAAATAGACTCATAGTAAAGTAAGAAATTAAACATGGCATTAAAAAAACTCACAACAAAGAAAATTAGAAGACTGGAGAATGCTATCAAATATTCAGACTGCTGTGGGATAAAGAAAGGAAAAATTACTCCATAGTTTATTCAATTAAGCAAGCATAACTCTGGTACTTAAACCAGGTAAAGGTAACAGAACACACACACACACATACACACACACACACACACACCAGTGTGTCTCAGGAATAAAATCTTTAAATCCTTAGCAAACGTTAAGCCAACAGAACTCAATAGGATATAAAAAAAGTATAAATAAAGATATGATGAGATTCATTCTCGTGACACAGGGCTAGTTCGCCTTTCAAAAACATCCACACCACACGAATAAAATGAAGAGAAACACATGATCGTCCCACCTGATGCACAAAGGCCCTTGATAAAGTCCAGTACCAATTCCTGATTCATATGATCAGCAAGATACACAGAGAAGGGAAATTCCTCAACATCATTCCACAGTCTGTGTGTCAGCATCATATTCAATAAAAACTGAGTCTCTTTATCTTGAACATGAATAGGACAAGGATGCTCATTACCACAACTCTAATTCTGTATCACACTAGAAGTCTTAGCCAGAGCAATGAGGCATGAAAAGGGATTGGTACGGAAACACTGTCTTTATTTGTATACTATATATACCCAGATCTTCCACGAAAGAAGTTACTGGAACTTACAGAAGGGTTCAACAAACTGACGAGATAGTACATCAATATCCAAAGTCAGTCAGGTAAATATACACTTTATAAGATCCATAAGGAAACACAGTTGCAAGAACCCAAATGAGATGTGTGTGTGTGTGTGTGTGTGTGTGGAAAACCAGTCCATGCACGTAGATGGGAAGGCTTGCCACTGTGAAAATATCACACAACAATCTATAAGTGTAAATGAATCATTATCAAAAACCAACAATATTCTTTAATAAATGGTAAAACTGATTTTCATATTTACATGGAAAAGAAAGAGATCTAGAAAGGTTAAGTTAACATTGAAAATAAACAAGATTGGAGGTCTCCTACTCCCTGATCTCAGAACTTACTATCTGCCATCGTGTGTGTGCTGCGGTGGAACTGCCTGCCTTCCATCCATACTCTTACGTGACTCCCACTCCATGAATAGTTGAGCGCATATACATAAGGATGTAAATACACATGCGCTAAACTACATAGATATGTATGTATATAAGTGTGTGTATGTGTGTGTCTCTCTAGCATAGAACATCCCTTTCTATATGTAGACACAGTCTTAGATTTTTGTAAAAATGCTAGTATGTGATATTTGTCCTTTGGGGCTGGCCTATTATCATTCAGCGTGTCCTCCAGATTCACTTATTTTAGGGTACCTTGTGGATTCATCATTCCTCTTGGACAAAGTACAGGGAAGTAACCTAGTAACATTCCTTGCTGTCACTCTTCTGTCTAGGGTCTCTGTGACTCTCATCTAATGACGAGGTGGCAGCATGTCAACAAGGTGTACGTGACTCTATAACTGGGAATTGGTCAGTTGAGATATAAATGATGAGTGTGTGTGTAGAAAGGGGGGGGCGTTATATATCTGGAGAAAGAGAGCTTCTTCAAGTGTGGCTAAGACGACTTCCTGGGCGGTGGGTCCGGGAAGGGCTGGACCACTGCTCAACTGCTGGGCTTCAGACGCAGACTGGGGTGCTGCAGAAGTGAGGCTTGGTGATCTGTTCCTGAAGGACCCCAGCCCTGGACACCCCATGGAAAGCACTTCCGCTTTACTCAGCTGAGATTACCCTAATTTGGAACTTACTCTAAGGCACCTAGCAATAAGGATGTAACTCCTAAACCCATGACTTTGATTGGTGTTGAAGGGGCTTGTGGTTTTCCAAGGAGTCCAGCCTTCTCTATTGCTCAATTAAATATAAAGAACAAACTAACAATACACCAAGTCAGAAATTTTCTTCAAAACAAGTATTCTTTTTCATCTTCACGATTAGCTTTCTTGTAAGAAGTGCAGCGAAGATGCTCCTAAGACATCAGGATGGGAGCCCTCATCTCCTATTTCAGACATGCTATCAGGAGAGACCAGCCCCTAGAAAAGGAATCATGCTTGGTCACGTAGAAGGGAAAGGGCACACAGGAAGATCTTGGCGGAGATGGGTCGGGACAGCGGCTGTGGCCAGGGGTTCAGATCTCACCATGGTGAGCTCGGGCAGGACTGCTTGGTTGCGCACAGGCTCCTGTGAGGAGGAACCAACTGGCAGCAGGTACCTAACCACAACCACACCAACATTGCTTTTTATCTTCTCTCCATGCCGTGGGTTTTCTCTACCTATAAGTTATCCAACTTGTGTAGTTTATAGAAGATAATCATTCTAAACTGATTTTCATAAATATGCATTCAATACTGGAGTCATTTCTGATTCTAAGAAATGAAATCAAGGAATTCGTTTCCTACCTCTGAGAGCACAGCTCTTGAAACCCAACGCAGACGCTCTATGGGGAGCGGGTAAGATCCCGCCTAAACCCACATCGACACCTCTTCCCTCATCCTATTTCACGGCATGCACGCTTTTTTAACTCGAGAGATTTTCCTGCCTCCGTAATCCAGTTTTTGAATGTCATACTAAACATCATTTTGCAGCTAAGTTTCTAAATTTAGCCTTAAGTGTGTCTACCTAATTCTTCCATGAGTGGGTAATTGCATAATCTTCTTCATTGCTGTTCTGCATGAAAAATAATACAAGAATCTTTCTTAATCTTCATTTTATATCATTTATAAATAGCTTTACTGCCTGTAATTCAAAACCAGAGAATAAATGCCAAAAATTTGGGCATTCCTAAATTTTAGTACTGGGGACAATTGAGAATTTTGATGCTTTTGCTAGTAATATGTATATTACCACTTCTGACGAAATGCTTACCTAATTTTAATTCTTAATATCGGTTTCTAACGCACTGGACTATTCATTACTCTTATCACGATGTTTTCTTCATGTTCTTGACAAAGTAATATGCACACAAGTACCTTTTCTTCAATGAGTGCACCTGGATGTACTAGATAATACTGTGGCTGGAACAGATTCATAAAGAAAAAAATGGAAATGAAACAAAATCCTCAAAAATGAAGGTAAGAATCTCAGTTGGTTCAAATATAAATTAGTATTTGTAGACATATAATGTCCTGGAAGACAGTACAATATAGATTGATATGTGGAAAATATGTAACAAAATTCCCAGAGTATGCTCGGGGAGATTCTCTCTATGTCCTTGGTGTAGTAGAAACAAGCCAACACCAACCTCACTACTGTTAACTTGACTTAACTCAAAGCATGGCGTAAGCTAATGCTGTAGCTCTTTACGGAAGTAGATGCCACCCTTTCTCCCACAGAGTGGCTGATTGGCCACCGACGGCTCTTGATTCTTTCCTGAATCATGGAAACCTTATATAAGCACGACTTTATAAGAGAAGACTATTTCATCCTTCTCCCATGGAGTAGATGGGTTTGAACTGGAAACCTGAGATTAGCCATCCAACAGTTTGGGGATAGTAACGTGTTCTCATATAGGACAAAAGTTTGCTACATTTGAAGACTTTAACTCTTGTAGTTTCTGTTTATGCAATCACATATTTTTTTCTTGTTGTTGTCAGCTGTCCTGGCGTTGGCTCCTCCCGTATGCACAGAAGGAAACACTTGCTAGCTCTGTGCCTTACCTATGTTTGAGCCCAGTGTTGTAACCACTGATCATCCTACTCACTGAAGGTCTTTCTCTTTTTCACATGCATGTGAAACAATTGAAGATCATGTGGTTGGGTCAGGTGCGCCTTAGTCTTCAAGGTGACATGGATGCTCCTTAACACTTTAGAGAGGCCTTGGGCATCAGGCTTGTCTAATGCAATATATCACTTGATTTCTAGACGGCTGTGCCCAAAGGCACTGACTACAGATACAATTACAATGAAATCCTTACCGTCGTCCATCTTTTCTCCATTTATCATGATGCTCTTTATGTTGAGGTATAATCCATACTGAAGGCGCTAGTCCTCGATCTCGATCATCGATAATTGCTTCAATTGCTCTGTCCTTTCTCTAAACTAGCTATGTTCTCTGCATACTGCATGTTGTTCATGATTTTTCCTCCTGAGATTGATGCCTCTACTTCTGCTTCACTACTTCATACGAGTGAGGATCTGACTGGCAACCAGATCAGACCTCTTCTGGTTTCAGTCAGGAAAAGGAGCATCCAGTTCCACTGTCCTTATCTATCAGGATATTCTATGACAGTGGCCACACAGACTCGCAGACAATACTCATGATTTGGGTGTTTATTAGGGAATTTAACATATTACCATAAATCAGATAAAAAATTAGGAATACAGTCTTTTGTCCACAGTCATGACTCTTCTCAGTCAGCAACAGTCTCTCGCTGATGCTCAGCTAATCAGCCACATAAGCCCCTCAGCCCCTGCCTTGTTCCATATGCAGGAGGACCCTCGCTGTCTCACAGGCTTGGCGCTGCTCCGCTGTTCTGATGCATAGTCTCAGCCCGGGGGTCTCTGCCACTGCAGACAGGGTTCTTGCATGCACTTGGTTGGTCCTCTTCCCTCTCGATGGTCTTGGGCTTGTTCCTTCCTGCTTCTGTGTCTGAGATGGCTCTCTTCTGCTTACAGGGGTTGTAAAAATGATCGGCCAGAGTGCACGTTATTTGAATGAAAAGACATTGGTGGAGGAGCCAAGCATAAGTAACTTCACTTCACCACCCCCTAGTTTTTAGAATTGAAACAATACAATCCTACTACAAATCTGTCCTGATTTGAAACCACATATTATCCTCCTGTTGTGTTACATGATTGCCTGCTGGCCTATGAACAGATTTTGTAGACTAGCTAAGAGTCCCTTTGTAGAGTCTATGAAACACAGCTAAAATCTAAGAATTGTAGTCAAGCCCAAAGCAGAAATTATCCAATAATATCATCAATATCACATCTGTGTAAGCTTTTGAATACTCTAAGCAGCAATGCATTCCGAAAGAACAGCCAGCAACCCGCGCTGTACACAGAAGACGATGCGGAATAAAGGATATGATCTCATCGGATAGCCCGGAATGTCCTCCAAGGATGAGCCTGTACATTGTCATGATGGTGGAAACAATCATTGGCCCTGCTTTCCTGGCCTTTTGCCCACCAAAGCAGTGTTCAATCATTTCTTCATAGTACGCTACTGTGGTTATTCTCTGTGCTCAGGAACATGTATCCAGAGGACCCCTTGGCAAGCCCCAAGTTACCATATCCTTCTAAAAGAGTCTCTCTGACTTGAATTCAGAAGGCCCAGCAGATCCCCTCAGAAGCCAAAGTTCTGATGGAACATTTCTAAGGACACCAGGTAAGACTAAGACAGGTACATTACCGAGAACACTTGTCTGCAGCCAACAGAAAGGTTTTTGTTTTTTTTCATAAACTCATGTCTCATAAATTTTCACCCTAGTAGAATCTCAAGATTTACTACTCCAATAACTTTTTGGAGTCGAGCTTTGGAATCTGGTATTTCTGTATTCAAGCTTTAGAAAGCAATACTTTCCCCTCTCATCCATTCACTCATGTAGGAATAGTGCCGATGCGCTCCAATAAAATGCACTTCAAGTTTAGCTGGAGCAGTCCTGGGGCCACTGCTGCTCCGTCCATGGACTACCTTGTTGCTGGATCCTAAGTGAGCTCAAGGGTCTTGGGCAGAGACAAGGCAAACAGGGTAGAAAAAGTGAAATCTAAGATTTGTCAATACTGGGGCTGATTGTCTATATTTTGGGCCTACAGAATTAATTGGTGTCAATCTAGTCTGTTTTCGATCTTTCAGGGGAGGATGTGTATTAACTCCAGTTACCTATGGCTAATATATGAGGGGTACTCAAAATAAACAAACAAACAAACAAACCCGGAAAAAAGCTCAGCTGGGTGGAGCTGTCTTAGTATGTATTTTCCCTGCTAGGTGAGCATCCAGCAGCTTTCTCTGAGTTAGTGCACCCAGTGGTGTCGCCTGGGAAGGCTCTCTCTGGTCACGATGAATTTTTTCGTAAAAGCAGTTTTGCTTGAACCTCGTTTTTTTTGCGATGGCCAATTTAAGAGAACAACGTGCAGCTATAAAATTGTGTTTCCTGCTCAAGAAAAATGCCACAGAAACTGTTGGGATATTGAACACAGCTTACCAGGACAACACTATAGGTAAAATCCAAGTGTATGAGTGGTTTTCTCATTTCAAAAAAGGTGAAATGTTGATTGATGACAAGCTTCATTCTGGACGTCCATCAGCTTTCCAAATAGAAGAAAATGTTGACTCATGGTGCATTTGGAGTTCTTTCCACTCAGTCAGACTGTTAATCAAGCTTTCTATTTAGAGGTTCTAAAAAGATTCTGTAACAGTGTGACAAAAAAGACCTGATTTGGGGCAGACGGGTTTTCATTGTACCACCACAATATACCTGCTCATGCAGCCATCTCAGTGTGCCTGTTTTTAGCAAAAACCGGCATGCCTCTCTTGCCCCATGTACCTGACTCTGGCTCCCTGTGCCTTCTTGTTGTTTCTGCAAATGACGAGGGGCGTGAAAGGACTGAGATTTGACGACACAGGAGAGGTGAAGAAATAAAACAAGGGAGGTGCGGTCAGCCATCCAAACAGATGAGTGTGAAAAATGTTTCCAAGAATAGAATCACAGATTTGACAGATGTATGAAGTGTGATGGAGAGTACTTTGAAGGTGATAAGGTTGTTTTGTAAAAAAAAAACATTTAAATACATAGATTTTGAAATATATATATATTTCAAATATATATATATTTCAAATATATATATATATATATATATGGATACCCCCGTATGCCTATTAATGAACTAAAATAAAATCTACTTGGAAAACCTAGACTGATTTCCACATGTTTTCTAGCAATAACAGTATTTTTTGAAATTTGCATTTTATTACTATAATGATTTAAATTTTTGGAATGTGTCCTACTGATAGAACAACATTATTTCTGCATTTAAATATAAGCCAAGACTAATAATATTCATTGGGAAAACAGAAAGTTGATTGTATCTTGGATGCCCATTATCCCATTGTCTATTATGTGTACTGCATGGGAAATGTGTAATTATTTTAAATTTCCCTTGCCAGTACTATTTCTTTATATTGGGATTATAATAATATTAAATATAATAATTTTATATTTATGGCTAATACATATCCAGTACATCTAGTAAAATAATCCTTCATGTTTATTAATAAATTCATTTAATCTTCACAGTAACCATTTCAGTGGAGAATTATATAGCTTATCATTGAAAATGGAGCACTTTTTAGCATAAAAGGAAAGAAAGTAATCCTCATGCCTAGAACATTGGCATACATGTTGCCTATTCTTGGCAAACTAAAATGGATCACCAGACACATGAGAGTTGCTTAATTCTGAATACACGGCCGAGGAAACCAGAGGCAGCGAGGGTAAATTGCATGTGTACGTTTGGAGAGTGGAGACTCACGGGGCTGCAATATGAGAGGGCAGTCATCCGAAACCACCACCGTCTGTGAGTAGAAAGACGGGCTCTCTCGTCCCACAAACAGTGGCAGTCTGGAAACTCACGGGGCAGTTATACACTGTCCTATAGGGTCACCATGTGGCAGCACGTCGTTTGGGTTTTTAGTTTGGTTGGTTGGTTTAGTAAGTGACCTTAATGGTCACTCAGGCATCTCATTCCAGAGCCCTTGCTCTTGTGATTACAAGATTGTAATCTCGTCATCTCAGCTGAGGGTGGTGATAAAGGGAGTTTCAATTTTAACAATTTACTTCTTTTAAAATATTCAGCTGTAAGGTCATTTTAAAGTGTGTGTGTGTGTGTGTGTGTGTGTGTGTGTGTGTACATGGCTGGTTTCAACAGGAAGTTCATTAAAAAAATAAATGTCCTCAACCACTCCTGTTGTTATAAGAAGGGTTGACATTTATGTAGCCGTCTCGTCATATCTTTATGTAAATGACGAGCTTCTATGAGTTTATTTTTTGTTCTTTAAAAACATGTAGATGTAGAGTGATCTTCTGATTAATTTTATTTACATAACCAAGGTTTTTAAAATCATTTTATTGGGGGCTTGTACAATTCTTATCACAATCCATCCATCCATCCACTGTGTCGAGCACATTTGTACATTTGTTATCATCATCATTCTCAAAACATTTGCTTCCTATTTCAACCCTGGATATTAGTTCCTCATTTCAACCCCTTTCTCCCCGCTCTCCCCTCCCTCATGAACCCTTGATAATTTATAAATTATTATTATTTTGTCATATCTTACACTTTCCGACATCTCTCTTCACCCAAGTTTTAATGGTCCTTAAGAAGTTAGCAAAGTAACTGTTTTAGCCTGGTCACCAAACTTCAAGTTATTAATAACTAAATAATGTATATACTTTATTGAAGACCTTACGATGACTAGTCAAGTAAAAATTCACATAAAGGTGTGCTAGGATAAATGACGTTGACAGGTGGTAAGAAGAATTCAATCTGATCCCTTGGAGGCAGCATTTTGGGATATTTAGTGTTTTGCATCTATTCTCTCCTATACACAAAGGATAAAGTGTGTCACCTTCTGAGCATCCGTCCAGAGTTGCACGCAATGGAACTGAAAATCAATATGAATTAATACCAAAGTAGCAGAATGGTGACCTGGGTGGAAGGAGCATTAGCAACAATAGAGCGACGTTGGCAATGGCCTGCTGCACAGCATTTAAAAGAATGGGTGACGTGCTAGTCAGACAGTTTCAACGGAGACATGATCCTGAAATGGCTAGGAAGCATGACTCAGGAGGGATTCATGCTGATAAAAATGGAGTGCTGAGGCTTACAGTGTATTGGATTAATAAACAAAGAAGCATTGTGACTATAAATTCTTCACTAGAAGAGAAAACGCCACAAGGATTATTTTGTTATCTAGCTGACACTTGTGTTTCTCGGTAACTCTCGGTCAACTTGCATGAGCTTGCCTCTGCTGTTCAACAAATGGGAACTGAAAAGGAGACCCGATTCGATTCTTTCTCCGGGGCAGTATCCCAAAGGGGAGGCCTCATGCAGAATCTGCCCCCAGACCAAGTACGGCAGTCACGTAAGGTGCTGTCCACCTAAAGGGCAGCAGAGCAAGTCCAGTTGCCTCCCCACAGGTTTGGAATGAAAATTACAGGCCTAAGGACTAAACTTGACGAAAAATCAACATGCCCTCTCCTCTCCTTCCTCCTCCCGTCTTATTTCATTCTAACAACCACATGCCACTAGGTAATGGGATGGGGAGGGGCAGTCACTCAGACCCAAACCCCACAGGGTTCAGCATGAATAGAGAGTGAAGAAAAAGAAAACTCCTCTCTCTCGGACCCCTACTTTTCAATGAATTAATTTCTGAATTCAAGCCATTTTTATATCTTTGTGCCATGCCTTACCTGTGCACATGTTCCTTAACCAAGACTCACATTCCTTATTGGAGGATCTATTCCACAAGTGTGTAAATCCTTCCAATAATGCGGGTTTGGGTGTTTGTGACTTGTTATTCTTAAAGAAGGGCATTTGAATTCTCAGGACTCACAGATATTATACGTATCTCAAACCCTTCCATTTAACCAACTAACTGAGAAGCATAACTAGCAGTTTAAGAGAAATGAACAGAAAAGACCAAAAAGAAAACTATGAAAAACTCTGCCTAAACTGCATGATTCGTTGCTAAGTTGGCCAAGACATCTCAGAAGTGCTTATCTTTCAAAGAAACATTTGTTGGTAGTTTTTGACTTGTGTTACTGCTTGCCAAGATTACATTTTAAAAAATAGTAGCCATACCTAAAGAGAATCCCTACCTATCCAAAAATATTTCATTAAAAACATGTTTTAATATAATCTTATGAGCCTTTAGAGCTATCAAAATTTCTTTCTAAGTGTGTCTAGCTCTTCTTTTTATCTGTGAGCTTTAAAACTTGAGAATAATATTGGGGAAAATGTTTTGATCAGATCAATCATACCATGGAGGCACAATGAACAAAAGACAAGGAAATTAACCCAATTTAAAAACTGGTATTTCAAAATATGACAAAGAATATTCTTTTTTCACAGTTTTGTGGGAATGTAGTTCACATACCATACAAAGCAATAGTCCCAGTGAATAAAAGAGTTGTACAATTATCACCACAGTCTATTTGAGAACACTGTCCTCTTTCCTGGACACCCTGTTATTAGCGCTCTGTTTTCTCCACCTCCTCCGCCATGTCCCTAAGAAACTATTGATTCAGTTACTGTCTGCATAGCTCTACTGTCCTAGATTTCATATTCAGAAAAACAAGAAACACAACAGCAATAGTAAAATAAAGCCAAGCAAAACTTCAATAACCAAGAAATAAACATATTGAGAACTAGAACAAATTTAAAACAGATCAAAAGGGAGATCAAGTGGTAAGGTAGACAATTTTACCCTCACTGCATCTGGAATAATTCACTTTAGCAAAGGATATCTTATGTGTAGAACATGGTAAATTGAACCAAGTAGTCTGCTAGCGTGTTCTCTCTCACAACGTCTTCAATGTCCTTATACGTTTTCCTGAGATACGTTGTGGGAGTTTTTATCCACCTCATTGCTTCGCATGCAGCTTGAATATTGTGCATCTCTCGGAGCTCAATCACTCCTGTAGCGCGTGCAATCTCTGGAGCACACATACGATTTGTAACTATGTCTACAAAATTATGAAGATGCATGTATATGGTTCTTATGTAGTCATGCTGTTTTAGTAGGTAATACTATGGTCTGCACTCTACATGGTCAGCAGTTCAAACCCACCAACTGATCTGCTGGAGAAAGATGAGGCTTCCTGCTCCCATAAAGAATTACAGTCTTCCCTTTTTGTCCAGTCTCCTAGTGTTCTGTCCTTCTGTCTGTGACCCACTTTTCCTCCGCTGACACCCACCTGGTCCAGCCGGCGCCATGGGTTTCGGAGACTTGAAGAGCCCTGCCGGTCTTCAGGTGCTCAATGCCTACCTGGCCGACAAGAGCTACATCGAGGGGTAGGTGCCATCGCAAGCAGACGCGGCACTCTTTGAAGCAATCTCCGGCCCTCCACCCGCTGACTTGTATCATGCCCTACGTTGGTATAATCACATCAAGTCGTATGAAAAGGAACAGGCCAGTTTGCCAGGAGTCAAGAAAGCTTTGGGCAAGTATGGCCCTACTGATGTGGAAGACACCACAGGAAGTGGCAGTGCAGAGAGTAAGGATGGTGACGACATTGATCTCTTCGGATCTGATGAGGAGGAGGAGGAAAGTGAAGAAGCAAAGAGGCTGAGAGAAGAACGCCTTGCACAGTGTGAGTCAAAGAGAGCCGAGAAACATGCACTTGTTGCCAAGGCTTCCATCTTACTCGATGTGAAACCGTGGGACGATGAGACCGATATGACGAAACTGGAAGAGTGCGTCAGAAGCATTCAAGCAGACGGCTTGGTCTGGGGCTCATCCAAGCTCGTTCCGGTGGGATATGGAATTTAAAAACTTCAAATACAGTGTGTAGTTGAAGATGACAAAGTTGGTACAGATCTGCTGGAAGAACAGATAACTCCTTTTGAAGACTATGTGCAGTCCATGGATGTGGCTGCTTTCAACAAGATCTAAAATCCCTCCTGGATGGTTGCACTTAAATAAATGACTAAAGGACAAAAAAAGAATTACAGTCCTGGAAACCTACAGGGACATTTCTATAATGTCCTACAGAGTTGTTATGAGGATCAGCTCAATAGCAGCGAGGATTTTTGGCTTGTGTATTAATTTTTAATGCATACGGTTCAAAACCAGTAGTTGCTTCACAGGATAGAGAGGCCATCTGCTCCTGGAAAGGGTGATATAGAGCCTTGGAAATTATACAGGGTAGTTATGCATTGGAATCAATTCAATGGAAATGGGATAATGCAAGGAAAGGCTGAGAGCCTTTCCAGCAATACGAAAGTTGCACATGCAGCCGGCGATGATGACTGTGATAAGTAAGTGCAAATTTGCTCGACACTAAAATAGGACATCGAAGACAGTAGCGCTCCGCTCAAAGATGGTAGCTAGTGCCCTGTGCAAACATGGCGGCCAACTACTCTGCTTTGGAAGTGCGGCTGTCCACGATCCTGACACTAATCCAACCTGATGCATCGGGTGCCGCACAGGGCTCTCCATACCTCTTCTTGGCCTTCTCTCCAAGGGCTTCCATGTGTCGCTTCTCCTTTTCCTGTTACCATGACCTGAAAACTCTGGTTTGTTCCTCTCCTGCTTGGTGGCCATGGAAGAACTGCTTAGATGCCCCAGATTGAAAGACAAGTGGGAGTTAGCCATAAGAGAAATGTTCATAACCCAGGATGGCCTGAATGGATATGTGAGATAGATCATTAGGCCTTTCTAAGCCCAGAGAAGCAGATTCCTAAAGTATATGAGAAAGTCTCTACTGGACTATAAACTACAGGACATCAGTTGCTTTGGGGACTCAAAATGCATATTTCTTAAAAATAAAAAATTTCTTTCCAGCAATTCTGATCTGTCTCATGGTGCACAAAGCTGCTTGCCTGGAGGGCTTCCCTCTGGGTTACCTGATCATCAGACACTGGGCCAGAGGACTAATCCTCAGTTATGTAGCTATCCAAATAGATTTCTAATTTAAGACCTCTGGGCATAATGTCCAGTGCGCTGTATTAGAGCTTTAAAGGTAGTTTGAGATTCGAGCGATTATCGTGTAAATTTGTAAAACCACAGACCTTTGGAGGAAAATGTCAGCCTCACTTGTCACAGATGAGGAAATCAGTAAATAAACTAAGCCATGGACGTCAGAATGTTGCGCTTAAAATCCCACATACTCATACGAAAGTGTACACAATGAACTGGAAATGAAAAATGGTCAACGTAGATGGAAACATATGCAAGATAAACAAGAATTTTGAGGTACATGAGGCTGGACTGTTCACGTTCCTGAAGCTACTACGTACTTGCCCAACAGAGAGCATCCAGCGCACGCACACTCTTTCCACCAGCCCTATTGTGCTACTGAGATCAAAGACCTTTCAGCCGAGACGAGCTCTGCTTAGCACTGAGCATGGGTTAACGCTTCATTCTCCTTTCCTGGTTACTTTAGGAGTTTTAGGTTAGGGAAGAAACAAACCTTTCTTCTACAATTTCACTCAGAGTATTACTGAACCCTGGACATTCAAAAGTGAATGGAATCTTCGGAAACGTTGGACTCCGTACGCGAGTTATACCTTTTGTCCAATTCTCTGAACTATTCAGGTTTGCTGGCAGCTTTTAAGTTTTCAGACTTAGCTCTTTAACAGCATTCCTTCATTTGAAACATCTGTCAACAACTTGTTGGAACAGTATTTATCATATTTGAGATCTTACAGAATAAATCAAGCAAAGATGCAGACCAGCAGACACTGCCTGGTTGCCTATTGATGGGGACGGGGTGAGGAAGAGGGGTAGTATGTAAAAATAATAAATTTATTTTCACAAGATAGATAAGGCACTGTATCCTAGTTACGTGCTTTGGCATACATATTTAGGTAACCTTTTTTCCCTCGATGATTATTGCTCAACAAATCACTTCCTTTGCTGCTTACACAGTGGTGAGCAGTTTTGATACGACCGTCTTGGAGATTTGGGTTGTTTGGGAAAAGCTTTGAACAGACTCCCAAGAGAAGATATCTGATCTTGAATTCTATAATTTTCAAGTTCATCCAAAAGATTTATGTCTGGTCTCTGGTGGATTCTGTAAGATTATGCTGCTCCAAGATCCTCCCTAAATCATGGCTATTCCACTGAGTGAACAGAAATTAGCACATTCAAACAGGGATTTGGGGACTGTGCGCTTTCTGGTCACGATTATTTTAGGGCACACGTTTGGAAACTGAGCATTCTTGCCTTGTCACAAAATGTTGACAGCCCTAGTTAGGGGTCCCTCTGCTCCACTGGATGGCAGGCTTCCCATGAGGCCAGGGCACGAGGCCTTATTTGGTGATAACAATTGAGCTTTCCGCTCAGTGACTGGCACAGAACATGTTTGGGAACTGAAATTGAAATCAAAAAATCTCTAACACCTTTCCCACATGTTTTCGGTTAGGAGTTCCTTTGTAAGTCTGCCAGTCTCTCTTCATTTTAAAATGACTGCTTTTAGAGAAAGCCTCATCTATCGAACTTATGACTTTTTGGCTAGCAGCCAAGCATTTAAAACCAGTATACCACCACGGTTCCCAGTCATACTACAGTTGAAGGAAAAATTCAATTATTGCAGACAGGAATTTCTATTCCCATGAAGAGTTATAGTTTCAGCAACTCACAGGGGCAGTTCTACGCAGGGTCACTGTGAGTCAGCATCGACTTGATGGCAGTGTTTGTCCTGTTTTCATGTGATTTGTTTTACGTGAGACAAATGGTCAACAGTTACCCTAGAGGAACCGTTAGGAAGGTAAAGGTGTGCGTGTGGACGAGAGTAAAAGAAGTAATGAAATGTGGTTGCGTGTGAGAACGTAAGCAGGGTCGCTGAACCATGTGCACAGACATTGTTGCAGGGAAGCCTATTTTGCTGCACAAACTTTCTCTAAAAGTTAGGAAAAAAATTAAGCATAGAAGTTAATATAATATTTTTATTCCACTAGCCATGCAGCAACAATACTATTACTTCTTTTCTGTTTTTAATTATTATTTCTTAAAAGAAGTGAAGTGCTGCCTAACTTTCACTGGGCAAAATAAACTATGATTATGTATGATGACATGAATTTCTAATAAGAAAAATGTTTTGCCGTGAAAGAGTATGAATCCTCCCATGGTAGCTGTTTTCCTTTCTTCTTCACTGAGGTTTTTGGAATGAAATCGGGCTGCCAATTCTTCCCTCTGATAACCAACGTCTCTCCTGCATCTCCTCACAAAACAGACACCATTAGATAGCCGGTGTCTTTTGAAACACTACTACACATGGCAGAGGCCACTGATTCAACATGGCCAGCCCTCAAGCTCGAGTTTTGCCTAACAAATCTAGTATTACAGAGGAATTGCCATGTCCCCATTTGATAGTATTTAAAACGCACATAAACAAACAAAAACAAACCCTCACCCAGCGTGCTAGATCTAAGTTTGCAGAAAGAGAGGGGAAAGATTTAAAGCCTGAAGGCTTGCAGAGGTCAAAGGCTTGGACCAATCACTCTTTTGGCAGTGGCAGACACAGAATGGGCACGTCCATTCGATCAAAGGGAGGGACAGTCCAGACGAGGCCACCCACAGCACAACTGTTTGCTTACGTGGCTCTTTTCATGTGGCACCAAGAAGACAGGTGCATTAGGGCTTTGAAATTGTTTGAGGAGACCTTTAGCTTGGTGAATTCTTTTTCTCACATACGTAGTTACCTTCTAAACATTCTTTTGACATTTCTTCTTTAACTGGTGTTTGTTTATTCAGCGTCAGTAATGTTGACAGAGCTTTATGTGTGACTTTAAAGCAAATGCACTCTGAATGAAATGATACGGATTTTCACTTAATTAAAAAGGCTTTATCGAGTTAACCAAACGCCAAAAAAAAAAAGGTGAGACTATACCAATATAAACACTCCTTTATAATTTCATTTCCTAAAAACAGCAGGGCACAAAAAGAGTTACATACAGGGCCCATAAAAAGTTGTTTTTCCTTATATAGACAACAAAACTTTGATTAGAAAAAAAATCCATTCAACATCTTTTATTCCTAAACCACAGGAATATCTACCTATAAGTACATATATGCTTTCAATCTATTCCAAATCATAATGACCCTATACAAGTATATAGACAAAATGTATAGAGTATAGATAGATAGATAGATAGATAGATAGATAGATAGATAGATAGATAGATAGATAGATAGATAGATACAGAGAGAAAGACAGAAACAATTTTCCCCATCAGCTAATTCTGATGCCTGATACCAGAGTTAAGGAAAAGGTCTTGTAACACAATCCTAGATGCACAACCAGGAATTCTCATAAAATCCACTTGCAATCAGTGACCCTGTGGAGTTTCTGAGGCTTTAAAAAGTCTGGGGCATATAGCTCCATCCTTCTCTGAGGAGCATCTAGATTCTAGAGCATTTGAACCACCAATCTTGCAGTTAGTAGTCCAATGCTCAGCCAAGATGCTACTGGGGTTCCTTTTAGGGTTCCTCAATCATTTCAAGATAACTTCTAATACAAAATGACCCTATAAGGCAGATTGGAACTTCCCTTGTAGGTTTCTGAGAATGTCAATCTTTACAAGAGCAAAAAGCCTCATCTCTGTATGTTGGCACACTTAATGTGTTTGAACTGCTAACCTTGTGATTAGCAGCCCAAAGAACAACCCATTATGCCGTCAGGGCTCCTGGGCTCCTTAGCAGAAACCTTTATTAGACAAAAACATTGCAATGTGAAGCTAGTGTTTCTCAACACCCCCTCCATCCAGGTGTATACACTTCAGATCTCTCGAGTCTTTTCTCAAAGAAATCCGCAATCTTCATACCAATTCATACCAAAACAAAAGGACATGGTTCACATCCTTGAGGAACTCAACTTGTATTCCTTTTTCATGTTCTTTTCAGTTGGGAGAACTAAAACAAGTTTGCAGGGGCAAGATCAGGACTACCTGGAGGATGAGGTAAGGTTTCCCAATAGATAGCCCTTCCTCCCCACAAAGAAGGACCAGTTGCGTGGTCACTATGGAGACAAAAAAATGTCCAGTGCCACATTCAGACCATTTTCTCATCAATGCAGCTCCCACTTTCACGAACACTTCATCCTAGGATCGCCCAGTGTCCCTCCAAGAAAATATATCGAGATTACTTCTCTGGAACCCAAAACGCAGTCTCTGGAATATTTTAAGCCGCCGTGATCTCTGGGGAAAACTGCTGGACCCTCTTTTGAAGGGACTCATGAGACTAAGACAAAGGTATAAATGAGGGAAGTTTTGCACACAGCCACCCAGTAATCACAGAGACACGGCGACACGCTCTTGGTTTGAATACATCTGTGTGTTTAGACACTGGAACTCGGTAGCAATACTTTTTGACTTACCCTCAACTCATCTATGGATTAGAAAATAATTCTGTCATAAGAATGTCATCTTTTCAGTTAAATGTGTCGTTTAACAGCATGATGTCATGTATTGACGTGTAAGAATCTGAAATAGTCTCAGCCTACTTCGAACAGCAAATAATATCTTTTAAGTTTTAGAAGTTACTTCATTTTAGGTCCACTTTGCATTTTACAAGCAGCTTTTGGTGGCAAAATATCAAGTCAAATATATACCAAGCCAATTGCAAAGAAAAACCTTGATCCCTTCACATAAATTAAATAGTTATAAATTTAAATAATTAAAGTCTTGAGAAAGTTGATGTCAAAGTTGTAAAAGTGTAACTCTTATTGAAATAGCAGCACTCATTCTTTCAATAAATATATGTTGCATTTGCATTGCTTGCCAACCACTGTCATAGACTTGGGGAATACAGTATGTTCTTTATTCTGACAGAGTTTTTATTCATATCTGAATGAAATGCTGTAAGAATTACAACTTGTTTCTAAAGACATCTTCATACATGCAGCTAGTAAGGCAAATAAATCCAGAAAGCTGATACACAAAGGTGTGAAATAAAAAAGAAAAATAAGCAGCTGTGTCTTCTGAAGAAACTCCAAAATACTACAATCAGAATAATCACTTTATTCTCATAGATTTTCAGCGATACACATGGCTCCTAAATCTACCATTCTATTTCTGACAATAAAAGTCTCATTTTCTAAATTAAACACCTCTTCCTAAATTTTGTCATTGTAACTTCCACCCGGTGTACAGTACAAAACTCATCTTCTGTCGCAATCTGTCGCAGGCTCTGCCTTCTATAAGAGGCCCTCTTTCTCCCAAGAGCCTCGGGGCTCCAAACCTCCTGCTTCCCTCCCACCTCTCGCCGCCTGCCCCTTGTCGGAGCCCTCCATCACATGGCAAATGGCTCCTCGTCAATTAAGGATGGAAAGATCCCCTCTTATGATTTTCTACCCGACCTTAATTTGTAATTAATTTATGTACACTCTCAACCTGCCTGCCCCATCTTGAGCCTGTCTAGCGTTTCTGAGGCTGTAGAACTTTATAGGAGGAGGCAGTCGGAATATTCTCCTGAGGAGGTTTGAACCGCTGATCTATCAGTTTGAAGAGTAGCGATATTTCAAACTAGAATAACACACACGCCTATCCCTTGGGGCCAATATCAAATCTGTGTCTCCACTGGCTAAGAATGAATCTGCTCTTCGCTGCGGGTTTGTTAGGAGTTGGAATTGACTCGGGGCATGGTTTGTTCAGGGAAAGGATGTTTATAAAACTAATGTCTCTAATCACATTATTTATTGCACATATGTATACTTACAGAGAGAGAAGAGCACTACATGGGGATCTATGATTTGTTGTCGATGATTATAGCGGCATTCCATACTGGCCTACTGCAGTATTTAACAGGCACAAACATATTCCAGTCATTCTCGCGCCATGTCTTTGCTTTTGTTATGGCCTCGGTCTGCAACATTCTCTAAATCTACATTTCCATCTGAAGGATGCCAATTAATGGAACAACCCCCTATTACTCTGTTTTCAATTTTTACCCCCACTTAGTCTATATTTCTTATTTCTATATCTGATTAGTAGGAATATAATCTCTTACCATATAATTACAGACTATAAATGTGTTATGAGTAGGTATTCCATTTTGGTTCTTTTAAAAATTATCTTCTGTTTAATAACTTTTAGTTACAACTGGAATCAAATAACATTTTATAGCACATTCAAATGCAAAAATGCCTATAGATATTGTTCCTATAAGGAGCTGTGACGCGGAGGATGTGCACCTAAGGAAACCGATGGCCTGGGGAGTGAGGAGTCTGGGCAGACTGCATGACTGGATAGGGCTAAGACCCGGAGAATGGTCATCTGAGGAGTCTGGGCAGACTGCATGACTAGATAGGGCTGAGATCCACAGAATGGTCATCTGAGGAGTCACAGCAGACTGCATGACTAGATAGGGCTGAGACCCGGAGAATGGTCATCTGAGGAGTCACGGCAGACTGCATGACTAGATAGGGCTGAGACCCGGAGAATGGTCATCTGAGGAGTCTGGGCAGACTGCATGACTAGATAGGGCTGAGATCCACAGAATGGTCATCTGAGGAGTCACAGCAGACTGCATGACTAGATAGGGCTGAGATCCACAGAATGGTCATCTGAGGAGTCACGGCAGACTGCATGACTAGATAGGGCTGAGACCCAGAGAATGGTCATCTGAGGAGTTCCATGGCTCTTTGCCATGATATTATGGTCAACTCTCAATTAAAATGAATGTGTTGACACATGAAAACCACATTTTATGACACATACTGGTTTAAGAGAATATCTGGGCTCAAATATTCTTAATGCAATTATTTGACTTCTATATCCGTTCCACTTGTCTGTTTGTTCAAAGAGTAGCCAAATCACCCTTTATCAGTGAATTCCTACATGACGACTATGCTCTGTACACTCAGCACTTCTGAAGGGCTCAAGAATGGCTGCAGAAGATGTTTGTTCTGACTGAAAGTTGTCTGGACGAACTGAAGACACAAAAAGGAACTTAAGCCTGAGGGGGTTCATTCATAACTCTTCATATATTCATAACTATTCCTATGCTCACAACTCCATATATTCATAACTTTATACATTCATAATGCTTCATATATTCATAACTCTTCATAAGAGTTCATTTAACTCTTCTTATATTCATGACTTCATTCATAACTCTTCATATATTGACAGCTTTAAATGCTATTATAACTCCGCAGTATATATTTTAAACTGTCAATATATGAAGCATGTAAAATATTCATTTGTAATTTCAGATACTATATGTTTCCTATAAGATTTGTATGTTGGGAAATATGAATATAAACTCTCCACACAAGTAAGTTTTTGAACCCAGAGAGGTTAGTGGCTGACAAATTTACTGAGAACCTGGCCTTAAAAAGAATACAGAAAGAAATATGACTCTGAATTTGTGGAAATAATGTAGCTTCTGAATCTAAAATGTTCAGCAGGTGTAGTAATACAGAGAAAAGCAAGAAAACGTTCCAGAGAAGAGGTTGGAATGCTGAAGAAACCCTACTTAGAGAGCACTTGACATTTACTATCTGCGTTCTGTGAGCAAATTAGCTATCTAACGTGAAACTGTGTGAACTCATAATCATACTATCTAAGCACTGCTTAACAGAAAATCCTTTGACAAGGAACCATGCATACTCCTTCTTTCCCTCCTTCCCTAAGTGCAAGGAGGATGGGCAGAGCTGACCTCCTCTGGCTCCCTATTGCCACAAGGCACTGCTTCAGACAGGCCTCAACGCTCCATGGCCGTGAGCCAGAGGAGAAGGTTCCCCACAGGCTCAGCACTTCTCTGAGTCTCTGTACCACAGTCTCTGGTGTTTCTAGTAGCAGCTTCCTGAGATCCACAACCTGCTCTTCAGGTAGTCCTGGGACTTCCCTCTTTGTCCCAGACAATGTTTCTATACAGAGAAATGGCTTTAAAAGGAGGTGCGATTTTTGTCTTATTGTTAACTATCCTCCCATGTTTCTAACCTCTGGTGACCACATACTCTCTTTCCTTGTGAAACAAAGTCTATTCATGAAATGTATGTGATGATATAAAAAAATGTTAGGCTTAGCAGATCCAATGGGAAGTCGTTTAAATCCAGAGAAATTCCAAAAGTAGCCAACTGCAGGAACCCACAGCTAATATCTATGTGATTCTGCCATTTGTCATTGTGGACAGGCCAGGGGCCAGGCATGGAGTGAGGCAAACTACCACCAACATTTGGGAAAATGATTTATTGGTCAATTTGGACTTACCCAGAATGAATGCAAAGCAGGTTTGTTTTAGAAAAGCAACAACTATATTATAATGCTAAAATATACATTTAAATCAACTATATCGATAAAAATGTTCTATTAAATAAAATTAGAATTCATTATGCCTGAGTTAAATGTACATTTAAGAGTATGACCTCTTTTGATGGGATACATTATGAATGATCACCATTGTAACTATGATAGTAGAGATTTTTTAAAAGCATCTTTTTATATAAAATTCAGCATTCCGGCTCAGAGCAATATTTAGTAGCTGGATGAATGAACTAGAATACTACACACGCACACACACTCACAGAGTTAGCAATGCTCAAAGTAATCACATATGAACTTCATGTTCATAATCAACTGTAATTATGTAGCAAAATGTTAACAAAAGTGTTCATTAGCAGCAAAGAAAATCTGCTTAGCATCTCATTACAAGACAAGGAGGGATTGCTTGACGCATTAACCTACTTGTACATAGATCAATTGTCAGATGTTAAAAACACATTTTTTGTGCTCCCTTTCGTATTTATAGTCTCATCAAAAATCCTCACAGGTGAAGTAGGAAGGTTCAGTGGGTGATGACTCTCTACAGACCATCTCTTCTGTTTCCTACGCTCTCCCCTTGCCCTTTCCAGACTACCCTTTCCAAGGAGACTCTCACTGCCATGAGGCTGATGCAAACTCGGAGTGACCCTGTCAGTCAGGCTAGAGCTGCCCCTGTGGGTTTCTGAGACTGTAACGCTTTATGAGAGTCAAAAGACTCACCTGTGTCTCTCGAACAGCTGGTGGTTTCAAACTGCAAATTCTGTGGTTAGCAGCCAAATAGTAACCACTAAGCCACCAGGGTCCCTACAATGAGACCAGAGGATCCTCCACTCGGATGTACTGATGTGTTCCAGGTCTGGAACGGTGGGAGGAGGAAAACGAGCCAGTAGAATCAGGGGGAACTTAAATATAGATTTTATGAACATGTTTTCCTCCTGTTCATATTTAGAATCAGTGGGTCTTATTACAAGATGCGTTATTTTTGCCTCAAATAAGTTTCTTTTTACCCTGAGAGTCATGCTCATGGAATGGCATTGTTTTTGGTTTCTGGGATTGCAAACCTCGAGTCTCCTCTATCGTGCTCTCCCAATGCTCACACAAACAAAAACAAAACGGCTGCAGGTATCGGAGGGTCGCTCCCGCCTCAGGTCCTTTTCCTCCTTGTCCCCTCCCCTTGCTATCTCCCCCTTTATATTGATGCCAGCGTTCATTTTCATGGAGCACACCTGTAGTAAAATGCTGCAAAAAACCTTCACTCTCTCTGTGGTCCTTGTAGACTCAGAGCTCAGCCTACAATCTGGACAGTGCAGTCTTTTGCATGATCTGTCTGAAACTTTTGCCCCGTGGCTTCTGTAGCCCGTGCATCTCTTAAGGCCTACACACGGGTTACCAGGTTCCATCACAAGCTCTTTCCCTGAAATGATCTGAGCCCACGTGAGTAACACAACCAGAGCCACAACTCAGCCCTTTGACTGTCAGCCGACCTCAGATGTCCCCAGTGCATTGGTTGCCTAGTTTTCTACATTGCCATCTTTTTGGAAGCAGACCAGCAGGCCTGAATTACACCGCGCCTCTACATGGGTTCAAACTGGCAACTCCTGGTTCCGCAGTTGAGCACATTTCCTTTGCGCCACGCAGAGACCTCGGGCAGCATGACAAGAACCTCCTAATATCCAAATTCAATCTGAAAAGTGCCTTGTTCTTCACCGCTGTGTCTGATGCCAGCTATCGCAATCAACATCTTCTCACCCACAGTCATGTAGCACCACGGATATTCCTCCATTAAAGAGCAGGGTAGAGTTGGCACTGTAGGTTATCTTCCTCTTTACACTATAAATTGCTTGAAACTAAAGATAACACTGTTCTCCATAGACTCATGCATTTCTTTCCTTATTAAATCCATTTGCTAGTTAGTATTTTTCAACTTTAACTGAACTAGACTTTGTCTTAGTTCCACCCAAGGCAACCTAAGTGTAGCTACATCAAGCTCTCATGGTCCTGTTAGTAGCCCAGCTAACTCTCCTTCACACCCAAACTCCAAGAGTACAAATTCCATCGCAATAACACGAACTGAAAACAAGGACATACGTACCACCCACTGTGCTAAGTAACTTTACATGTAACAACTTACTTTACTTTCACATCAGCATGTTAGGAATCCTGATTTTATGCATGGGAACAGTGACCCGTATTCTTGTCCAAAGGGACCAATGAATCAATTTCTATCCACTGTGACACCATATATGGCAAGCTTGCTCTTTAGGATTTTCTAGGCTATAATCTTTATGAAATCAGACTGCCAGATTTTTCTCTTAAGAAGTCTTGGGTGGGTTTGAACCATATGTCTTTTAGTTAAAGGCACTTAACCATTACACCACAAGAGTATGGAGAAGATCAATTGGTTGCCCAAGCACTTGTAATAGAGTCCAAATTAAACATCGGTATTTGGCATAAATTCTTAACCTTTTACCGGGGGATATATGTTTCCCTGGTGGTGTAAAGGCTACCCGTTGAGCTGTGATCCACATGGAGGGTAGTTCGAAACCAGCATCAAGTCTGAGGGAGAAAGACTGGGCTTTCTACTCCTATAAACTGTTAACAAGTTAGAGTCCAGGAAACCCGCAGGTGTGCCTATGAGTCAACAGTGACTCGATGGCAGAACACAGCAGAGACACTTTAACGATTGGCTCTCTAAAGGCAGAGTTTGGCCTCTAAACAGTCCTCTGAGCGAGGAACCAAGCCCTCCCCTGGAGCCATTCACACCGCCAGCAACACCACATCCCCTGCCTTTATGAAAAGAACTTGCCTGGAAAAATGTGCTCTTTCTTTCGGGCTTGTGAATTCAGCCTTTAACATTGGCTCTTTGAACATGACTTGACCACCTTTAATTTATGTTCCTCTATAAAAGTCAACATGAGTTTCTAGCTATAAATTTTCCATGCCTTACTCTTGAACAAAATTGTGTTTTCTGTCAGTATTCCATTTAAGTTCATGTGACCTCATTCATTAGCACATATATTTATAGCTGCTTAAAAAAGCCCTCAAATTTTCAAAAACATCTACCCACTCAAAAGTTTTTTTTTTTAAAAAGTAGGTTGAGGGGCTGATTAAAGATAAGTAGGAAAGAAAGAAAATTTAAGAAATAATTATTGCATTTAACTTTCACTATAAATTAATCTCTATAACATACCATTGTATCCTGTTATTTCTCTTTTTTTCTGAAACTTTTAATTGTTCTGTGCTGACTACATTATCAGTGTCATTGCCCTGCGCTGCTTACAAAACTTCCTACAGAGCTAACTCAAACTTGCACACCTGACTACTATTCAGATGTTCTCATGCAGCGATCGACTTGTTCGACTAATGCTTAATAACTGCCCGTACGCCTCAGGCACTGTTCTCGGTTCCATATGATGTTAAGTGGTAAATGGAACAAAGACCTTGACCTCATGGTGCATATTTTTCAGTATAAGGTATATGTATACACTAGATAGTTTCAGTGCTAGCTTTATATGAGGGGGCTTCAAAAGTTTATTGAAAAAAATGTAATTAGTCCATGTATTTATGTTTTAATCACTCATATGCATGTCAATATTATCAAAATTTAGACATTTGGCTTTCTTAAAAATTTATTGGGTACCTCAAAGAATTATTATTTATTTGGTCTAAATTTACTGGTATTTATCATAAGTGAAATCATAATTGACAAAAATATTAAATGTTTATTAATTTGTTTACATAGGCATAAATTCAGTGCACATCAACATACATAATATAGTTATGAAAATATATTTTCCAAAACAACCTACTGAGAAGACTAGAATTGTTTTCCAATTAAAAAAATATCTTTAATAATTCAAAAAAGTCACTGCCGGGGAATCCATTCTGACTCAGTAACACGACATAGTTTTTCTAAGGCTTTAAGTCTTTTGGAGAGCAGAGAGCCTCGTTTTCCTCCCACAGATCACGTGGTGGGTTCGCTCCACTGACTTTGTGGTTCCCAGTCCGACACATAACCCACCGCATCACCAGGAATCTTTCTGAAGAAAAATAAATATCGCTCCTTAACAAAACAGTTAAATTGCCTTCATGATTTTTGTTGCAGTATCAACTGTCAATGTTGCTTCGGGTGAAGTTCAGTATGTTCATGAGAGAATGAAAGTTTTAAAAAAGGCAATTCTACCTGTTTTTATACTGAAACCACCTTTGGTCGGTGGATGCCCTGGGCAGGATTGGGGATCTCCCAGTCTCCAGACCACGCTGGAGAGTCCGACAGGGAAGGGCGTGGCGCCTTTAGAGCGCATGTGCAGTCGGGAAACAGCACTTGGAGGAAGTGGGTTTTGAGGTGATGTCAACACCTGCTGGGGACGTACTGCACGCGAAGTGCCAGAGCTCTGGGGCAGACAGGAGCTCGAGCGCTGTGAGTGACGGAGGCAGCCAGCGTGGAGCGAGTGTGGGGAGGGGAGAGAGGCATGCATGGCGGGTGCAGAGCCAGGCGGTGCCAGGCTGCACGAGGCAGAGGTCGTCAACTTGTGGCCTGAGGAGCTGAGCGAGACATCTGTCTGACTCATGTTCTTAATTTGTGCGCACAATGTCTTTTTTCACTACGATCATGGCTGTTGTTCTTGGCACTGTGCCTAATTGTGAAAATCTGGGCGGATTCCACATAAAAACTCTGGGTTTCTGTCTGACTTCCCTATAAAAAGCAGACTTACCATCCAGTGCTAAGGCTGCTCCCATGGGTGGCAAGACTGGGCTGAAGGGGTGCAGCCCCTGTCCT
Organism: Tenrec ecaudatus; assembly: GCF_050624435.1. Classification (NCBI taxonomy): domain Eukaryota; kingdom Metazoa; phylum Chordata; class Mammalia; order Afrosoricida; family Tenrecidae; genus Tenrec; species Tenrec ecaudatus. The sequence goes on along the minus strand of NC_134538.1, from coordinate 118,133,135 downwards.
GTGTCTTCGGGAGCCATAATCTCCACAGCCCCCGTCACACCTTGAATGTGGAAGCCTTCGCGGTTGTCATTCTTCCCCACCTAACTCACGCTTAAACTCAGCTGTCTCGTCCCAGAGGAGGAACTTGCTGGCCTTGACACCATTTGAATTTGAATTAAGTGGAATGAGACATCACTTAATTGTGGTATACACGGAAGCGGCATATTCTCACTTCTGTATTTTTATGACAGTAAATATATGTGACTATACACGCATATATTCAAATGCCTACACAAACAAAAAACATCCTTGCCATTTCAACATTCTTGACTGTACAAATCAGTGACATTGGTTGCATTCATCACGTGGACACCATCATCGCTATCTGTTTTCGAAAATTCCCATCACCCTTAATAGAGCCCTGGCTACTCCTTGTGTGGAAACAGATGCCAAAGGGAAGAAAAGCTGCTATTGAAACGTCCAAGAGGAAGTTTGCCCTTCCTCTCCTCTACCTTCTTCATCTCCATCCAGCTCAAAGGCCCTTCAAAGTTGTCTTTGGGTGAGAGGTTTCCCTGGACTAAGATGAATGGCGTTTGAACCCATCATACAGTCAGCCAAGGCACCCAAGCACTCCTTGTTTACACCTGAAGCGTCTACTAGGTGGAATCAAAGTCTGCAGACCTTTTCACACATAAGTGCAATCCACCCCAAGGCCTCTCGTTTCTTTGCTCTTTCCCTCATTTATCTCTCTGCCGGACATTGAGCTGTGTCTACCAAGATTGAGTTCCCCAGTGAAGGTAAACTGTTAAGCAATTCACTACCAGCAAATTCCTTGGTGCTTTGGGTGTCCTCTAGGCTCCTGGGAACACAGGCTGGGCGAGCTGTGTCTGGGAGGTCACAGCCTTGGGACTCATAGTAAGTAGTTCTGCTAAGCACACAGGGGTTATCGTGTGTCTGAATTCACTCCATGGCAACTAACAACAAGCAGAGCAAATACAAGTCATTGAGCACTTTCCTCACCTTGTCGAGACTGCTGACAATGCTATCTTGATTACTCACAATAGACAGGCCTTTGACAAATTCTCTAAATTGTATATAAAACACCATGAGCACACTGGCTCTCTCCCTTTCTTTATCTGGAAGATAACCTTCCTTTGTATGTTGTCAAGGAGCCTTGGTGGCATAGGTAGGAAATCAGGCTGTGAATCACAAGGTCAGAGGTTCAAACCCACCAGTTATTTCACAGGTGAAAGATATGGCTGTAAGAAAGACTGACGGTCTGGAAACCCAGGGAAGAGCACTTCTCTGCCCTATAGGTTTACCACGAGTCAGAATCAACTTGATGGCAGTGTTGCCATTCTCGTTTTTTTTCCTGTTTGTTTTGACGAGATACTGTTAGGAGTAAATGAAGGAATGCATGCGGAGCACGCAGTGATTATTAGCTGAATGGCTGTGTGGTGATAGCAGAAGCTGAGCTATTAGATATTTGCCCTCAGACAAAAGCGAGATGGTGATATAGAAGGTTTGCATTATTCATAAATCAGAGAGATGTTGTGATGTTTTAGTCTCAAGCAAGCTCCGTAATTCTTATTGGTGCCACCATGCTATTCTGGAAGGTTGATTATTTTTTTTAAAGAACTGACTAGGTGATTCAGGGAAAAGTAAAATGATCACGAATTAGGTCTTTGATTTACCACTTGTGTATGTGCATGTGCATATCGCAACCTCTCTGTAAACTGAAGATAAATTGAAGATTTACAGAATTAAAGATAACACTGCCTAACTGATAAGAATTTTTTAGAGATCAAATGAGTTTTTGGTGATTTATAATCTGTGTCCCAAAATGTAAGAAAACAGGAGTGTATTATTTAGCAGAAAGAATTAAAATATGTCTTATCTTCTAATCATCAAAGTTATTTTTCAAAATGAGTTTAATCATTGAAAAATCTTTCTTCAATATAAACTGGAATCCTTTGATAACATTTAAATCAGGCCACACTGAAAGTCCCTCAAGTTTTTTCTTGTCTCTGTCAATTTGATTTGTCGCATACAAAATACTTATTCTCAAGCAGTGCGAAAACACTTGTCAGTAAAATAGAAATGCTGCTTGCTTGTCTCAACAAACTCTCGTTTCTTTGCTCTTTCTATCACTGCATTTCTCCCAGCAGTTCCCGGGGAACTGCTTTTAGGGTCACTCCAAACTGGACCCAAGAGATTGCAATAATTACATCCCAGTGGTGTTGACATCCAGCTTTGTCCCACAAGCTGCTGAGGACAGGCAGGGCGCCATCTGTCATGTTAGATGGCCACTAGCGACCCGTGAGCAGTGCAGATTTCCTTTCTGACTTGCCACAGTGCTCGCTTCTGAGCCAGCCTTGTAACGTCTGAAGCAGCTAGAGTTTTCTCGGAAAAAGACACAGCAAGATAATCTATTGATAATACACAGTTTCACATGCAGAGCCCAAAGACACAGAAACGTACATCAAGTACCTTCTCTAAATGGCACGGCATCTCTCTACAGCGGCGGTCATGTGTTTTAATCACGTGTGTCCTCATTTACGATGCATTCCCAAATAGGACACTTGTTTGCATTGGCTTTACTGAAGGCATTTGTCTTCAAATTTGGAATGTTTTGCCTCATTTTTCTCCAACTGCCAAATACTTAGATTTCTAACTTTAGCAAAAAAAATCTCCTAATTCTAACTTTTTAAAAAATTCCTGGAAAGACACCTCTTAATTACCCTGGACTCCCCCCATCTAATCTTGTCTCAATACTCTCAAGATAACTGGGGACAGGGTGACTGATACTTCTAACATCATCTTAAATACATTTCTCTGTAATTACAGTTAAAAGTCTAACAGGCAGAATAAGGGAGCTACACTGGCTTGTGATTTTCCTTTATTACTAACATTAAATTCTGGGTTTTTTTAGTTTCAGTGATTCTACTATTTATATTTTTTGTTTGTAGTTTTTTTATTCATCTCGGACTTGTTAAGCATTGGTGAGACAATTGATTCTAAGAAAAAAAAGGCATTTTGCATTTTTGCTTGAACTTTTACTAAAACAACTCTTTCACAACTTTCAGGATGTAGGAGCTCATTTATACAGCAGGCAGTATAGTTGAAATAATGGTGACAGAAAGAGGACAACATTCTTCGCAATTGAGCCCACAGCATGAATTCCAGCTTAAGGTGAGCTTACTCTTTTCTGTTTCAATTATACCTTTGGTCGGGGTCTATATAATGATCATTTTAAATTTTAGTCTTCATTCAACCTTACTTCCTTTTTCTGTGATTTGGTCCTCTTTCATTAGCATGAATTTGATTTCATCATGTAATCTAATCTACTGTATTTGTTTCAAGTTCTAAAGAATAAAGATCATTTATTTTTACCAAAAAAAATCTGGCACTGGGACCCTGAATGATTTTAAGAAGTTGTACATTGTAAACTACAAAAGAAAATATAATTGCTAGTATGGGGAAAGGTGAGAAAGGAATCGATGAGAGGACCCAGGTTCCTAACTAAGAAACCAGAGTACAAAGTGGGGCCACTCACTAGAGATTGAAAAAGAAAGTTGGGGAGGGTCGGTGGCTGGTGTTCTTCTATGTCTTTATATTAACAGATGTATATGAAATGCTGGGAACCGGTTCCCCTAGGCCAGAAAATACATCCCCCAAATAGTCCTAAGCATAAAGGAGTGAGCCTGGTTGCTCGAGTATAATGTATGATATTAGGAACACTGATAATTAAGAGATACACATACACACAGGTAAAAAAAGTAGGGACTTGGTTAGAAAGTTGCCAAAGAGGTGATCAAAGACTGGAAAGAATAGTGTCATTCCAGCTAAAGAAGAAATATCTTCAAGGAGAGAAGTGGTCAATAGCATCACCCATTACGAAAAGAACAAATCAGAAAAGGCTGTTAACCACAAGCTCGGTGGTTCAATCCCAGCATTGGCTCTGTAGTAGAAAGGTGGGGCTTCTGTTCCCATGAAGTCTTGCAGTCTCTGGAAGCATAAAGAACGGTCGACTCTGTCAGAGGAGGTTGCTGTGAGTTCGAATCAGCATGATGGCAATAGCTTTGGTTGTGGTGCATTCATGCAGCAGGAAAAGGAGGTGGCGCTGCATGAGCTAATAGGGACAGAATCTTAATTGCTGGAGCCTGCAAAGTGATGGGGAGAAATGGACATAGACGCAGCATGTGTAGAGATAAACCCAGAGCCTGGCACTCAACAGAAGATAAATAAGCTACAGTTAGAAATTCAGAACTCTAAAGATGGTTGTCTAGCTGTTGTTAGTTGTTGTTTGCGTGTGTGAGAGTTTTAATGAGAGACAAGTGGGTATCAATTGTTAAAAGAGGCCCACACTTCGTGACGATACAGTTGAGGAAAGGTGATGAAATAAGGTCTTTTGGAGGGATAGGACATTCGATTCTGGAACAGGGATTCAATAGCCTGAGAAGACAAGCCACTTAGTCCTTTTTCAATCAAGAGGGCATAGGGCAAGAGGCAAAGAAGGATGTGGACACAACTGGGGCTTATGAAGATTGCAAGCACCTGGCTGACTGTCCCTGCAGGATGCTCCCGAGCAAGGAAGATTCTAGCACCGTGAAACAATGATGTTTTCATGACTTGTAGGGATTCTTTACCTTGTTTTATGTGATGGACTTGCTCTCCTTTGAAGGGGGAGGGGGATCTAAAGACAGACATTTAAATGGGTTACCCAGAAGAAAAGAAGAAGAGGAAGTTGGCTGGTATTTACAATTAGTTTGGATGCAGAGCCAAACCTAATTAAAAGTGACATTGAGCCAAATCACATATAAAGATCCTATGTGAGGACTTTCCAGATCTCATCTTGGCAGAGGTCCCTCGTTGCACTGTCCAAGCTAGATCCCTGCTGATGCTCCCTTCAGCACCAAGCTTCTCTGCGACTTCCTCTCCTGCAGCCCACCCTGCACTCACTCTGTGTGACCCCACGTGCTTTCTCCCTATGATAAGCCAGGGCTTTCCCCATCATGGAGCCTTTATTCTGCAAGGTTCTCATAAGCATTCCTGTGTTAATTCCCTCAAGTCCGTCAGGTCTTTGCTCAGATCTCAATGTCAAGTCTCAATGAAGTTTACACTGACTACCTTTTAACAATGTGCCTGCCGTGCACGTATCCCTCCTATGTACCTTTACTTTGCTCTCCAGTTACTGTTTGCAAAACACTTGTAATTGTGAATAATACTGAATAATTTATACTTTTCAGAACCTGCTTATTTCATTTGATCTATTTCCTTCTATAAGAACACAAATTTTACTCTAGCAAGGAGATTGTTTTGGCCAATGATGTATCCTGTGTGCCAAAGAGTATCTGGCATATAGTACATGCCAAATAATGAGTTTCTTTCTGTCAAATGAAAGATTGCATTTGCAAAACGGTGTCATTTTTCACTGTGTTCAAAAATTATAATGGCTGTTTGGCTTAGGAGTACACGTTGTATAATTTATGGAAATCATTTGGAAGATAAGTCATTCATTGTAATTGTGGGAGAAATGCAATTGGGTTGTTTTCGTTTTTTAAAAATCATTTTACTGGGGGCTCATACAATTCTTATCACAATCCATTCATCCATCCATTGTGTCAAGAACATATGTACATTTGTTGCCCTCATCATTCTCAAAACATTTGCCTTCTACTTGAGCCCTTTACCTCCACTTCTTAAAATAGAAAAATCACCTTCCCCAAGATAGATCTTACCACAATGAGAAACATATCAACATGCCCTTTGGGGAAGTCCATTGGATTATAAGGATTAAATAATAATCATTTCTATGCATTTTTTATTTTTGTGATAAACAACTACAGTTATTAGAGTGATACAATATACAGTGTGCTTCTGATATACAAACAAAGGTCATGTCTCATTGTTATATTTGTTACTTGGTAAAGGTGATTGGTCCAACTGCCAATCATTTTACCCCAGAAGTCAACAAAGCCAATATAATTATTCCTCTAAATGAACCTCCAATCTACCTTTATTCATTATCACTGCTCTATCATATCACATTATTATAAGAAAAAGAACATGTAACTTATAAAGAAGTTTTGAAATGCGTTTCCTCTTGGTGATTTTATTAATATTAATTTTTTCTATAAACAGGGTAGGATCAGCTTCCAAGAAAGTAGAATTAATACTTCCTCTGTATGTATTCTCAGTTTTAGACCTAGTTTACATGAAATCATGGACAAATTCTGGCACAATTAAAAGAGTTTGCATGTATAATTGAGGAGAAAATCTAATGTTCCAATTGCTACCTTTTTCCCAGAGCTTATCTTTGGTGATATGGAAAAATCCAACCTCTCCTGAAGCAGAGTTCCTCTTAGTAATTATGGGAACAATTAACTGCATGCACAAGTAGCTCCCGAGCCCAGCAGCAATGGGAACGCTATAAGGTGAAGAATGAGATTCGGAGCACTCCTTGTGGAGATAACCAATTAGCAGGTCTGGAAACCTCTCATCAGCCAGGTGATTAAAATAAAGATGGTGTGAGGAGAAAATGCCAGCAATATAAAATTGTCAGTGACGGAGAATGCTTGCTGATTTAGATAGGAGGTTGACGCAGTCTACCATTACATGGGTAAGACTTTCATTTATAGGAAAAAACATGAAATAAAATACCTATGTAATTTTATTGATTTAATATATTAATTGATATCTTAGTGTGGCTTTCTACTTAAAGTAACATGAATGTATTGATTGAGGGGACAAGTTGAAGACATAGAAATACAGACATGCGCAGTAGCTGTGCTCTCCAAAGGTTCTGGAGGTAGTACAAGGATCCATTGCTGACTGGTGCCATCAACGTGGTGCTGACACTATGCACAACAGAAGGAACTCGGGGCTCCTTCTGTGCCACCCAGAATCCTCACTAACATACTGAGTTATCTGCCAGTCCCTATATGTAAACCCTCTGCTTTAGACCAGTGATGTCAGCAGCATTTCAATGTGGCTGACACTGATACACATAGTTCTGCATTGTTGTTTTCTTGTGCCATCGAATTGGGTCCAACCCAGAGCGCCCCTATGAACAGCAAAACACACTGTGCCATCCTGCATGGTCCTCAGAATTGTGCCTAAGCGTGAGGCCAATCCAGCTTGCCGAGGGCCTCCTTCCTTTTCATTGGCCGTCTACTTCACCGAACCTGAAGTCCTTCTCTCTGGACCGGTCTGTCCTGAGACAAGAAGCAGTACCCACGTAAAGCTAGACCCACCAACACCACCGTTATGGGTGACTCAACTCTAATAGCTGAAAACACTAGACCTGGTTCCCCAAACGATGCCGACCCAACAGTCAGCATGGAGTCAGACCACTAAACCACACAAAAATAATAAAAAGCATCATATCTGTAAACAAAGTCCTAATGTCCTGAAGATGTTGTATTAGTCCAAAATGGAAAACATTTTGTGACATTTTTATCTTCATGGAGGCTCTCAATTCACAGCTATCGATCCAATGCTGACTCATAGCGATCCTCTGTGGGTTTACAGGTATAGAAAGCCCGGTCTTTCTCTTCCGGAACTGCCGGTGGTTTTGAACTGCTGCTCATGCAAACCACAGCCTAACTCGTAGCTAACCACTACACCACAGGGCTCCGTCTTAGAACTAGACTATAAGAAACATTCTATTCTATGGATTCTATTATATAGAATCACTATACAATATACATAGCTTCCCGGCCTCAAAATTCACTCTTGACCTATGAAGAAATGCTTCTCTCTTCCCTCTTCTTCCCTGCCCTCCAGTGTCTTACACTGCCAACGATGTCTCAGATAACTTAGACACTTGCTAAAATGTAATGGCAGGAAAAAAGCTGCTGATGGTTATTCAACCAGCATTCGGTGATTTGTTAAGCACAAATGCCAACGAAGATTTCACCTCAGCAAGCCTATGCAAAGGCCCAGAATAGTATTGGCTTTCCCTTTGAGAAGTCAAGATTATTACCTCATGTCTCACTTCAAACAATTTATTTTTCTTGTATGCATGGCTGGGTTCAAGAGTTCTTACCTTGTTTTAATTGAATATATTATGTCTTCTTTTTTCGTCTAAGTCCTATAATATAAGAAAGACAGCCAACAGAGCTTTTCTTTCTAGTGTTATCTGGATATCCTTTATGCATACATGTTTGATTTGGGCAGTTTCCATCAAAAAGGGATATTCACATATAAAAAGTTTAATAAGAAAGGAAAAATCCTGAAGAGGCAAATCCAATCAGTAAGTGACCTGCATCCGAGAGCTTTTTACGCCATAAGAAAGGATGGGAAACACACCTTCGGTACAAGAATGAGGATTCCGAGACATATAGCAGACCCTCTGAGGAAGCCAGAAGCCCTCCGTTTGCCATCAAGTAAACTACTTTCAGTCTCCTCTTCCCTGATCTTCACCTCTTGATACCTTGCCCTCACCAACCCTAGATGTGCTCCTTTCGTATTTAGCAATGAATGTAAGATTCCTATCACCAATGGAGGCTAGGATTGAACAATCAACAATCTTTCCTCAACTCTGAGGGGAAAAAAATGACTTTTTCCGGACACAGCGTACTACGCATGGGATTTAGACTCTGTCCCAAATCTCAGAGATCAGAACAACACAGCTCAGCGGGTCCCACTGACCGAAACCACAAAGAATCTCATAAAGGCAGCAGGTCTACATTTGGAATGACTCCATCTTACATATTTTCAAAAGGACTCAAAGGCATTTTACTTGGAACATCAAAATGGCTATCAATCCAAATAAAGGTAAACATACAATGAGATGTCATAATCTGCTAAGAGGAAAATTTGGCTTGCAGGATTTTGGAGACCATCCCACGTACTCCCCTAACTGAGGCTTTGCGTGCCCAGTGGAAGGTTACCTCTCTCTCTTTGTGAATGCCATTTTGTTTGGTCTTCCTATGGCTCATCCAGCCTTCTTGGGGCTCCTTCCACCCTAAACACAAAGCAAGGCTCACGGTCGCCCCGAGGCATGCTTGAGAGCTCCTTAACTGTGACTCACTTCTCTATAGGCCTTCATAGTCACAGTATCAAAGCGCATCTTGACATCATGAGGAAAAGACAGAAGATGTCGACAAATTTAACTCATACCATCAATTTAGCCATAATTGCCAAGAGTCATCGCTCAGCTTTCATTTTTCACTTGGTATCATTTTTTGCCAACGAGAACCATTTCTCCAGCCTGCACTCAATAAAAAGGCACTGTGGTAAGCGGGCACGGTAGTTTCCTAAACTCAAGCGGTTAAAGGCTGTGCCATAGCCCACTGAGGGCAGAAAGTCCATTTCAGCACAAAAAAACATCTGCTATGTTCTAGTGAACATCATTCATTTTGAAATTTGATTGAGATCAGTTAAATCTGTTTTAGCCTTATAGTTATAAAACTGTTACAGGCACTAGCATGTGACTGATTTTATATGCAGGCATATGCAAGTAAGGCTTTCATACCAATCAATTGGCTTCTCTTAAAACACATGAAGTATTTTAGACAAAAGGATCTATTTGCTTTCTGTACTTTACAGGTAAGAAAATTGAGACTGGTCCAAGAACAAGAAAGGCTGCTAAGAAAGCAGCAAGATAAGGGTTCTTGTCTCTCCCACTTAGAATTTTTAACTCCCCAACAAGCTTCTTTCTACAAAAATTTGAGGTGCTATTAACCAGCTTTACTAATCTCAGAAAATCTGTCTGATTATCTAACTTAAAAAAGAACTTGGTACTCTCTTTCCATATCATGAATAAGTGCATGCAACTTGGTTTGGGAGTGTGGGGGCGTTGTAGACTTTTGTGCGAACATTTCAGTACTGAAAATAAGCAGCAAATACTTCCCTTCAAAAGACACAGCAGGGCTGGGCAGAAAGAGTCTCCCACCGTGGGGGGAAGTGTTGACGAGAGAACATAAGCAGTTTGCTCTCACACAAACGGTGGCATTGTGTTTCCGCTACACTGGACCAAGGTAGCCAAGATGTAAACTGTAACCACATGTTCAGCAGAAATCGTAAAGTGACTATGTTTCTTTGTAAAAGAATTTCGTTATGTGTTTATTACCACTTTGATGTATACCATAACTTTCAGCTCAAAGGTCATAAGATTGAGATGACACATCAAAAACCACATTGTAATAATATGCTGACTGTATAGGAAATCTGTGACAAGACGTGTACAATAATAAACATTAAGGCTAGCATACATTTCACAAAACACGCGTTAAATGCCCTTTGAAAAACCTTCTATGGAACTCTGGTTCCCATAAAATAGAAGCAAAATATTTTACTGTTCAGTTAAAGTCATTCTCTCTTATGAAATCATTTCAGCTGAATGCTTTAATCAGATTCTACTTTGTTTAATAGTTCTCCTTAGAATGAGAAAAATGATGCTTAGGGTTAGAAGTAGAAAAGTGGCTTAACACCTTGCAACTCTGAAGTTTTCCTTATATATTGTTTCTGAAGCAGAACATTTGTTCCCTGATGTCTAAGAAAATAATGTAAAATATTTTTGTTTTCAGACATTTGGGTTAAAACCATTTTATTTATCTTCTATCCACCTGGCTCCTGCAGTCAACTGTGTAAAGCCTGGTATTTTCCATCAACAAACAAAAGTAACACTTGCATTGGCAAATCTAAGTAATAAGTTCAATTGTTCAAAGTGGAAACTCACACAAGTTTAAAGTGAAAATGTTAACGGCTGCATAATGTGAGTCTTCAATCCTTAGGTCAAATCAAAATGATCGTTACACCCAGGTCTTATTGCCTCACTTGCAACCTGGTTCAATATTGTCTTGTAGTTTAGTCACCCACGAATGCTTCCCTATCCCCTATGCCCAACATAGCTTGATGTGTTTACATCCCCTGCTGTGCCAGGGCAGTGGCCTTGCCTGTGTAGGCCTTTAATCAAACCGTCTTGTCACTGCATAGTGTCCCATTTGATTACACAAACCTGCTCTGCTAAGCATCTATCACAACAAACTTGCTGGGGCCATTGATTTTTTTAGTGTCAGTTGTTCCGCCTGAGAGTTCACAGCAGCGGTGTTTTCTGTGAGGGACACTGACTGAAGAGCATACTCACTGTATCCAATCCAAATAGAGGGACTGTTAATCACTCCTCAGATCGTCAAGTCCAATCAACTGGTAGGGCCCATCAAGCCAGCCCTAACCTACAGGGACCCCGGACCCTCTGTGAAATAGAAGGAAGCCCTCTCCGGACCTTTGCCATCCTCGCCATCATTGTCTCGTGTCCGTGTGTTTTGGCAGCACTGTGTCAGTCCATCTTACTGAAGGTCTTCCTCAATGAAATGTCTAGCTAATTATAGCTCTGGGCAATTCAAGTCTAGTTTTTTCTTCCACTATTTTTATTTATAACATCTGACAAAGTACTCACCACAGGTTGTTTCTGCAAGAACTGTATACAGTACATGTGGTGTGTGTCCATGTATGTGCGTGTTTATGAATGGATGGATTGATTGCAATCAGCTGGGTGGATTGCAATCAGAAACATAACTTCCATGGGATCATTTGTATTTCCAAACTCTCCATGGAAAATAAATGTCAGAAATTGTTTAGGGAGCAAGACATTGGAAACTTACAAATTAATTAAGTATAATGTTTATATATTTATTAAAGTATAAGGTCTTTAATATTTATCAAACCAAGCTATGCTTAAAGGTCACTAGTCTTTAGTCTAGTCCTTAATCCTCAACAATGTGGTTGAATTTATGTATGTTTTCAATATTCACACCAGTTTCACCATGGTGATATTTTCCTATGAAGTTTTTAAGAAAAGAATTAGACTCCCACCACTATCATGATCCCAATTCTACCTTTCAAATTCTGGCCAGACCAGACGATGTACACTGCTACAGATAGGAACTGGAAACACAGGGAATCCAGGACGGGTGATCCCTTCAGGACCAGTGCTGAAAGTGGCGATACCAGAAGGGTGGAGGGAGGGTGGGGTAGAAAGGGGGAACCAATTACAGGGATCTACATATAACAGAAACGTGGGTGAAGGGAGATGTTGGACAATGTAATAAATGATACAATAATAACTTATAAATCATCAAGGGTTCATGAGGGAGAGGTAGCAAGGAGGGAAGGGGAAAAATGAGGACCTGATGCCAGGGGCTTAAGTGGAGAGCAAATGTTTTGAGAATGATGAGGGTAATTAATGTACAAATGTGCTTTACACAATTGATGTATATATGGATTATTATAAGAGTTGTATGAGCCCCCAATAAAATGATTTAAAAATATTAGAATATTGCTAGCTAACAAACACAGACCAATTCTTCTCACATGCTAAGCTATCAGTGTATATATACAAAGAGGTTTCAAAAAGATAATAGAAAACTTCCATTGTTTGAGGCCCCTTCCAATGTGCATGTGTTAGATAGTTGATGCGTTCTATAATAAGCGTGGCACATAGACTAGGTCTACCAGTGCTTGGCTGGCACATCCGGATACTACAATGCTAAAATACCCCGTTAGAATTCTTTTTAAATATACCTGTCATTATACAGAGGAGATCCAAAATTTAAGACCTGATATATTAAGTATATTTAATTTTCTCACATGAAATATTTATATCAATCTCAATATTTTTGAGGTTACATGCCACAACCATCATTTCAATTTTGTATAAGAGAAATAATACTAGGAAATAAGTCACCAAACAGAAAAGAATGACCCATTGAAGTGTTATAAGGAAGAGATTGACTGCCTCCCTCCCACTGTGGCACTATAAATATGATTCGGTAAATTTACGGCATCTAGAATAAAGCAGAAAGATTCACTGGAGGAATTAAATTCCTAAGCCGTAAATGAATGCATGAAACAAATTCTCAACTCAAAGATCAGCCGTGTGTCTAACAAGTGGCCATGTTTGAACAATCCAATAGCTTCACGCAACGGCTAAGGGCTGCCACCTCTCATCTGCCACGCCGGGCTTTGAGACTCTTGTTTCAGGTGACACCTTTGTAAGCATTCATTTTAAATTTGTTAAATAAATGGAAAGGACTGCTTACTCTGAGAATAAGGTGTAATTGAGAACAAAGCTTAACAGAGAATGGATACAGCGTAGCCATTACATGTACTAGAGAAAGCCAGAAAAGGCTCCATCCAAATGCATTCATTCTCTAAAGCAATATTCTGTTCTGAACCCAGTCTGGTCTAAAGGCCTTAAAATATTGAGGAACAGTATCTTAGGCATCACAAAAATCCTCATTCTGATTTTAGTATTTCAACAGTAAATAGCCTACAGAAAGAGTATATTTGGGAAGACCGAACTATAGATAAGTGGCCGTTTGCTGAAGGAGTGTCTAATGACAGTTTTAGAAGACTGATTGCCCCATTACCAAAATATGCAAAGTATTTTAAGGAAAGTAACCGTGGATGTTTCCTCCTTAATCCGCTTATGAAAGTCAGAAGTGATTGTTGGGATGGTCTCTAGGCAATTTAAAATATTTCTGTGTTAGAGCCAGCTCAGGTGGACATGAGGCTTACCACAATAGTAAACAGTCATGCGGACAGAAGGAAATGCCCATAGGCTAGAAATATATGTATGGTGTAAATAACAGAATGAGAAAGCAATTTCATTCCGGAAGTCATTTGCCAACAGGGAGATTTGAACTCATGACACCAACACTGTGCAATGGCTCACTCTGGAAAAGAAGAACACCGGGCTTTCCCTCGGAGGTGTCTCTGAGCACATTCGAACCTTCAGAGAGCGAGAATACTAAGCATGGGGACTGCCCATGGGCACTGGCATCATTCTTAGGCATCTGAGATTTTGATGATGTCACTTCTGCTTTATGTCTCAAAAATATAAGGACATATTTAATGAATTTTTTATGCTCAGGAATTTTAATCTTTTGAAATAATATAACTACAATAACCAATGAAGTCAAATTAAACCAGGCAAGTCAAATTAGACACCTACCCTAACCTGTGTTTTGTCTCACATGTCAATGCTAAAATGTATTTTGATCTTATCTATTAGAATTCTGGGTTACAAGTGTAGGTAGGTGGCCTCTTAAAATTTTGACTTCATAGTAATCTTATTTGAAAAGGAGTAGTATGATCCTCATTTAGAAATGAGAGCAGGATTGGAAAGGTTATTAAAATAGAGTACGGTATAAATAAATACATATCATAGAACTAGCATCCAAGCCTCAGTATTTCTAATCTGGTATATTATCAGTTACTCATAATGACTTCTTTTTAAATAATGAATAAGTCTACAAATAATTACTTAGGAAACATATTGTTTATTCAGCATAGAGAATGTAGTTTTAAATTTTTATTTGGTTTAATCTTAAAAAAGTATCTCAATGGTTAAAACTGCATTATGAGTGAAAGTATACTAAAACCAATAATGTGCATATTTGTTCACATACACTGTGCAACATTTAACAGTTGCAGAGATATGCAGAGAGTTATTTTGAGCAATAAATCTAATGGCAAATAATTTACCATGGATTTTTTAAAAAGTAGATCAATTTTAGTAGCCCCAAAATAATATTCAACAGTATAAATATAATGCATGTATGAAAATATTCATAATCCTATTACAAATAACTAGTTAGCTCCAGTCTACCAGCCGGAGTTGGGAGTAAGAGAATTACCCAAATTATACCTTTGTTGATGCTTATTCAAATTTAGCTGAATTAATTAAATTTTTAGATGTTTGCTTTTCTCATAATTAAAGAAACTAACTAAAACATGTGAAAATAAATCAAATTAGTGGTGAGTTAGGGGAATCCATTGTAATTGAAATAACTGACAGTCTGGCTAAAAGATATGCTATCATTAAAAATTTGAGCTCTGATCAGTTTAGTCTATCACATTATCAATACCTAAATCTATAACATTTGTTGCTGTCACTTTATTCATGAGTTAATTTAGGAGAGGGATAAAGAAAGTGTTTTTTTTTTAACCTCTCCAAGGGTGTCTATTGACCAGTTTCCTGATGATGCCTCAGGCTCTTTCGCAGCTGAAGTGGGCGTCCTTTAATGGAAGAGCCCTCTTAATTAGACCTTCAGAGCATCTAAAGAAACAGGAAAGTTTTGAAGGGTGCTTGGTAAAACCAACTTCGGAAACCACCTCTAAAACAGCCAAATTTAAATTTAAATTTCCAAAAATAGCCACAGTTCCTCTTCACTTGAGGTTTGGCTGGATTCTCTTATTACATGTGCCACTTTTTAAATCTCTCGGTCAGAAAGCTGAAGGACACATGATCAGTGATGACTAACCTTTCCCCAGCTCCTTGGCACATGACGAGCTACAAAGCCCATGGAATTCCAAAATTACCCAAAGAGGAACCAGGAGCTCAGTGTCAGACCTCTGCACCGAGGAAGTGCAGAATATGAGAGGTTTTTAGATAAAAATTTTGCTAGGCTAAATGATATTATTAGCATACTATTACTTTCTTCAAAATCCCAAATAGCTAATATGTCAAGTGCCTTAAATGGATGTACAATCTCAATTCAAATGCAATGGTTTATGACCTTTATATATTGCAATGAACCCTGGTTCTTTGGGAAGCATATGAATGGCTAATACAGATGCCACTGAGGCCTCACTGCACCAAGGAGATTTAGGCAAATTTTGGCTCAGACGGTATTCTAGAACCTGGGTCAATTAAAGACCTCCCAAGAATTGCTTATCTCACTCCACTGTACTTTCTTGTTTCAACATTTGGGTGACAGTGGCTTATTGATTCTGGCCCATGCAGTCTATACTCCATCCACCCTTTTACCTGTTTCTCTTTTTTTTTAAATAAATCATTTTATTGGGTAATCATTTTATTACAGTTCTTATCACAATCCATACATATATCCATTGTGCCAAGCACATTGCTGATTCCAAGGGCTCAAGTAGAAAGAAAATGTTTTGAAAATGCTGATGGCAACATCCGTACAAATGTGCTTTTACCTCCTCCTGTAGGCATTGTCGACAGACAAATTAGGTGGTGCAAACCGCTAATCCTTCAGCTCTGCGCTAGAATTTTGGGTGTGAAAATCTACCCAGAGGCAACTTGGCAGAAAGGTCTAGCAATCTGCTTCTCAAAATTACAGCCATTGAAAATCATTTGGGAACCTCACTGCACTCTGAAACGCATGACATCACCTGAATCAGAAAATATGCTTGATGGCAAAAGGCTAGTGATGTAATTTACTGATGATACATGACTGAAGTGGGAGGGAACCACTCACCATGCATTGAAACCCTTCTGCCACCTCGTCTCTGGATCCCTTTTAACTTGAAAACTTTAATCGGTGCCTCTCCTGACTGCCCAGTCTGCTGCAAACTGAATTTACCTCCCTTCCCTCTTGACCCTCCGTCTATAAATCTTCTCCTGCTCCCTCACTGGCTGGACCAATTTATCTTCTCCAGCACCTCCTCCCACCCTGCCCCCATCTGCCCAACTCTTTAAATTCTGAAGAAAAAACATATCTACCTTATAATGTAAACTTTTTTTCAAAGAAAAAATAGGGATGAGAAACAGGAAAAGAGAACACAAAAGAAAAGAGACATATATGTCTATACCTTTCATATAGTTTTTCCATTTTAAATAATTCTATGGGGGAATCAATATATAAGAACTATTCTCAGAGAAATGACGTCAATATTGTTTAGAGAACAAACAAAAGAACTACACATACATGCACTTGAGTCGGTGTGGGGGTGCGGGGAGAAAGTTTTACTTGTTTTAAAAGTTAAAATTAACCATGAAGTACAAAATCATCTGACGCAGGATCACTTTCTTATCTAAAACATGTTCTCCAAAATTTGTACAAATGACTAAGCATTCACCTTGTAGCCGCAAGGTTAGTAGTTTAATACACCCAGAGGAGCCTCAGAGGACAAGCTTGCCGGCCTGCTTCTAAAGATTGCAGCCTTGATAAACCACGGAGCTGTTCTGTGGTGGACATGCGCAGTGTCCACGAGTCAGAGAAAATGGCAGCCATTCTGACCCATAGGGACCTTAAAGGACAGAGGAGAAAATGTTTCAAAGGGATTCTGAGACTAAACCCTAAGGAAATAGACTGGGTTTTCTTTCTCCAGTGGATATACTGGGGAGTTTTGAATCACTCAACTCACGGTGCCACCAAGACGACACTTTCCCTAAATGAATTCTATTTTTTATTAGCTATAGTCTCCTTCACTGAGAAATGGTCAAAGCTTCCCAATTAATCTTTGAATAAGTGTAGAATTGTAGGATCACATACAAAATTTTTGGTTTCCGTAGATGGTCTCTTTACTCTTGACCATACGTGACTGCTTTAAAAATGAAAAGCGTTCTTTATGAATTGTGGGAAAAATATATAACAAAGATTCTGCCATTGTATCCATTTCTAATTGTGCAATTGAGTGTCACTAGTTAGCATCGCTGTGGTACCATCACTATCCATTTCCAGATGTTTAATGTCACTCCCAACAAACCTCAGTGCCTCCTGCAATAATCCCCAATCCCCCATTTCCTCAGTCCCTCGGGACCACGAATAAGCTTTGTCTCCATGCTTTTGCCTCTGCTATGTATTTCATATCAATGGAATAAAAAGCATTCATTATCTCTGACAGGTCATTCAACATAGTGCTCTGAAATTTCACCCTTGACACAGAATGGATCAGAACTTCAGGGTTCTTTACAACTGAGTAATATTTCATTGTATGTGTGTTAGTCTGAGTAGACTAGAGAAGCAAATTCACGGACACACATATGTGTAATTGAAAGAGCTTTATATATAAGAGCTATTGAATATTGGATAAGAAACATCCCAGCCCAGTCCAAATCAAGTCCATAAATCCAATATTAGCCCATACGTCCAATACCAAACTATAAATTCCTCTTCAGACTCACACAACACATGCAATGATGCCGAATGCAGGAGATCACAGGCCAGTGGGTGGGCAGTCTTGTGGATCCAGTGGCAGTAGAACAGCTCAGCACGGGGGTGGGTCTCCACCAACTCTTGGCTCCAGCTGCATCAGTGTAGCTCCATCGGGCTCCTTGGCAGTAATGTCTTGCAGGGAGTGGGTGTGTGTCCCATCTCCTCCAGCAAGCTATTTATCTTCTTAGTGCCTCCAAATGAGGTCATCACGCTACTACCCGATTGACAGGCTCGACTTCACCCCTTCACTCGTTAAGTCTCACACTGCCAACAGATTATGTAACTACCACAGTAGCATGCGCCACATTTTGTTTATTCATATATCTATTGATGGACACTTCTCTAACTAGGATCACTGCACAAACAATGTCACCTGGTGCGACTGGAAACCCTCAAGCTACCTATTGATGCCAATGCATTCTTTACAGACAATACAAGCTCCTAAAATGAAATACAGTGAAACCCATTGCAGTACAGGTCATTTGCTTTGTGAATGAGTATACAATTTTAACTATGGTAGGACATTAGCGTGCATGTTGTTGTTCGCAACTGAGGCAATACCCCAAATCATATCAACCCAGTATGACAGAGTAGAATGACTCAAATTAAACCTTATCCTTTGTGAGCTTACAGAATTTTCTCACAACTATGGAAAATCTTCAGGAATAGAGTCACTATTGATGCATGTTTCCACCAATAGATAAGCTTTTTTTTAAAGTCACATATTTTAAGGCGCTGCTTCCCACGTATGTGGATTTTGATCTACTCTGATACTGGCTAATCAGCATTGTTCATTTTTTAAGAGTTGGAGTGGAGCACTTCACTGCCATTCCACCTCAAAGCATCTCTATAGGACATGGTAGAACTGCCCTTGTGGATTTCTGGGTCTAGATATCCTTACCGGAGGTCAAAAGCTCATCTTTCTCCTGAGCAGCAGCCAGTGGTCTCAAACAGCTGACCTTGTGCTTAGCTACCAAGGCCCTTGTAACTACACAGTCTTCATTTTCAAGTAAATGTTTACTGTGAAGAGTGGTGTTTTGATCAAATAAAATCAAAGTCAAACACTGCCTTCGAGTCCATTCAGACCCATTGTTACCCTACAGGACTGGACAGAACTGCCCCCTGTGGCTTTCCACACTGCAACTGGAGACAGGAGTAGAAAGCTTGCTCTTTCCTCGGTGGATCGGCGGAGGGTTTTGAACGGCTAGCCTAGTGGACAGTTGGCAGCCAGCACGTAATCACTAGGGTCTGCCAGCACGCTAAACAAGTCAAAGAACTGGGAATTTATGGTTTTGTTTTCTCCCAATTCACAGCTTCCAAGTTGCTCATTAAAAACCTCTTTCAATATTTTAGTAGAATCACTCTTTTTTAAAGTTTTTTTTATATACCAACCATCTTATGCAATTCAGTAGTTCGGTATATTAAGTAGGGTTGGGTAATTATCACCACAATCAACTTTGGAACATTTCCGTCCTGCTTGTACCTATTGTTGTTGATGCCCCCTTGCCCCTCACCTTTCCTTCCATGCCCCCGGAAATGACTGACCCAGTTTCTGTCTTCATAGATCCATTCATCCTGACTTCCAAATATAGACAAACATACTCATTAAAAACAAAAACATAAAAGGACCCAGGAACAATGACCATATAAAATCAAAAAATCTCCAATAGAAGAGAAAGCAGAAACTATTAGAGAGAGAAAAAAAAAACAAGAAATTCAAAAAAAAGTCAAAAAGGAGATCTAAGACAAGAAGTTATATTCCGGCCTCTCTAGACCTGCGTGAATCCATGTTACAATGGTCTTCTTTGTGTGTTATTAAAGTTATTGGCCTTCCTAGACTATGGTCAGTGGGGATTCACCGGAAACTCCATCTATGTAAGGACCCTGCAAATGGATTGGGGGCCTCCTTCATGATTGACAGTGTTGCGTAAGCTGGGTGAAGGGCCAATCTTATTCTCATGCTTACGACCCTCCCTGGGAATTCCCCCAGTTCTTTGACCAGTTCCTGACTGCATAGGTTGAAAAGAGAATGGTGTGGTGGATATACTATCGACATGGAAACAATACATTCGCATTCTTGTTATCCAGTCCAGTGGGCAAGTTATAATATAGAGGGATCAATATAATATCTCGTTTTAATAAGCAATAAAATTTAGATTCTAAAATTTGGAATATGGTGTAGATTCCTGCTGGCATCAGAATGCACTTACTATTTACCATAGTTCGCTGTCAGGAGTAAGATGAGTTGAAGCAAATGCTCTGAAATGCTGAAAATAAAATGTATGACGTGCTCTGCAAACCGCCACCTAACTCATACTGAAGCAATTTTTAAAACTCTCACCCTTCGTGTGTACTCTAATCCCCCCCAAATCAAACATGGTACTAAATTTCCACTCTTTGCCTACTGTTCCCTACATTTCTTTGACTTATGAATGATAATAAATTTACTACTTTTTTGAGTTAAAATTAAAAAGTACAAAATTAAAATGTCAGAAGTGCTCTGGATATCAAACCATCATGCCCCGACTTCTCCCTTGTTTGTATGTCCCAACACACGCCCCAAGTCCCACATGCATTTATAGCCTCTTTGAACGTGCCACTTACTTCAGTCAAAACGTTTCTAACTGGTCTTTACTCATGGTGCTTAATCTCCCTGTGGCTGAAAATAACAAACCAGGGAGTCGGCGTGTGGTGAGCATGTGGTTATGGATAAGGGGGAACTCTGAATTTAAAGGGCAGACAGCAATGGAAAATGGAAGCCAGCCCGCTACCTCTGCTTTTCCAGCTGTTTCACTCTTAGAACATTCCAATAAAACAGATAGAATTTCTTTATGGCCTCATTAGTTTTCCCTATGCAAACTGCAACGTGGGGCAGTATTCACTGCAGCACATTGTCAAACACAGTGAACTTTCCATTCTCATTAACATGATGGACAAAGTGGCATGCTATCCTAAAGGTCTAAACACCTTAGACAACTTTAAATCCTGATGTATAAGATAAATTTAAGTCCCTGATATCCATATCAAACTTAATTAGTATAAGATGATTATAGAAAATTTAAATTGTTGAATATTTATTTATATTAAGTATAAAGACACAGGGGTCTTAATGATGTGTGCCATCTATTAATTATAGAGGAGCCCTGGCGGCATAGTGGTCACATGTTGGTAAGCAGTTCAAAGCCATCAGCTCCTCCATGGGCGAAAGATGAGGCTTTGCACCCCCGTGAAGCATTCTGTCTCAGAGATCCAGAAGGGCAGATATACTCTAACCTATATGGTAGCTGTAAGGTGGAATCAACGCAGTGGCAGTGAGTTTGGGTTTGGGCTTATTAATTATCTGAGTAGATGCATTGATGGACTTTAAACACACGGGGGAGAATCCCTAATGCATCTCTCGCTAAACACCGAGTCACCTCGTTTTCTAAAATATAGCTACGATCTGGAAAAACCACCAAAGTATTGATTAAGGACTGCCTAAGGCAGTTAATTAAATCAATTTATTTCATCTTAAATGTTTTCTTCTGTGATTCATCATTAACATCTAATTGAATTTCAGGCATGTGATATTGGTACATAAATAATAGATGTAGACAATTCTTATTGCTTTTCATAATATTTATAATACTTCATGACATAAAAAGGAAAAATCAGAGAATAGATTACTATGAATATAAGCCTTGTGTTTCATTTAGTTTTCATGTCAATTATATTCAGTAATATATCCATACTATTTTTAACACAGTCTGAAAAGATTATACCATTCTTGAATTGGTTTAATTTCCATTCCCCTTAAATTCTATCTAAGCCCATTGCCATCAGGTTGATTCTGACTCACAGCCATCCCATAGGACACCACAGACCAGCCGCATGGGGTTTCCACGGTTGCAAATCTGTTTGCAGTCAGAGAGCCACATATTTCTCCCGGAGAGCAGGTGGTGGGTGCGCACAGCAAACATCTGTAGCTGAGCACTTTCCCAGCTGTGCCTCCAGAGCTTACTGCATAGTAGATGACTCTCTTTTAAGTAATCTCACAATTACAAACACTGGATTCCCTTATTGATTGAAAACAATTCTATAATTCTGGAGAACCTGAGAAATGTGTCACCTTTGAAGGAAATCAAGACTACAAAGTGATAACTCAAGTTATAATCATTTTCATAAAATCAAGGCAAGCTTTGTTGTCTGCGTCTTCGTGCTTACAGCTCTCCGCATCTCTCCTTGTTTCATTACCCTCCATACCACAATTTAACAAAGCCTCCATCACACAGATCCACCATTCTGTATATTTGTACCTAAAATAAGTTACCTTGTTGCGAATTCTTTAAAGAGATAAATGTTCTTACATGGGCTACATTCTCAACTTCTGTTTCCACATCAAATATATTCATAGATGGAGGCAGACATTCAAGCATCACTTTGTTCCCTTCAAAGAAAGTGTTTTATTTTCATCTCATCTGCCCCATTCCTTAAAGGAACAGCATTACTGTGGGAACTATTAGTTTAGTGTAATCGTTCTGTTTATCACTGCTTCGTCCCATTTTTTTATTGACTAGAGATCTTCATGCCGGTGGGGCTCATCTAGGTGACAAAAATGACTAAATTATAAACCAGACTTGAGAGGGACAGTCCCGTTTATCCCCCAGACCTTCCAGGCTCCTCTGCCTTTTCAAGGAAAAGAGAGACAGATGAACAACCCAAATCTCTGTAAATAGGAACAGCAAATTAAAAAGCAATTGGTTAAAGGCTATGTGACCCATGAACACGCCTTTCTAGGATAGTGACCTAGAGTACTATTTCTAGATTAATGTTTCTTAATAGACATGCAAATAAATAATGAAGGGCAGAGGGCATTTAGTAGCCATATTTTAATTCCCTCACTTTATACAAAGTCACAATAATAGTGGCCAACGTCAATTTGTTGAGGAAGACCTTGACGAAGACGGATTGGCACAGGCTATGCAGCAATGGGCTCCGTCATAGGAGCAATTGTGAGGAGGGCCCAGGATCAGCAGGCTCTCATTTGCTGTGTGCAGGGTCATTCTGGGTCAGACCGACTCAATGGCCTCTAACAACATCAACATTAACGTGTGCCGACAAAGAATGCTGAAAGCTACACGAACTTCCCCCAAAATGAACAAATCTTTGTGGAAGAAACCCAGCCGGAATGTCCCTTAGAAGCAAGGATGGTAAGACTCTGTCTCACAATTTCAGACATGTTATTGGACGAGACCAGCCCTGGAAAAGGGTATCGGTGAAAGTGAAAAGGCAGCAAAAAGAGAACCTCAACAAGAAAGATTATTGTGGTGGCTAAAACAATGAACCCAGATATATATATATATATATATATATATATATATATATATATATATATATATATATATAGAGAGAGAGAGAGAGAGAGAGAGAGAGAGAGACATCAACACTTGATGTTGAAGGACCGAATGCTATTTAATTCTATTGTTCCTGGATTGCTTTGAGTTAGAGTCCACTTGATGGTACCTAACCACAATATTAATTCTGTATCATATTATGTTAAGCAGCATGTAATCGTCTCAGTTGTATTATCAGGTAGGAACTAATACTGTTTTTCATTTTTAAAATACTAAAGGACCTTTAGGGAGTTGAAACAGTTGTCAAGAGTCGAATGGTTCTGAAGTGATAGAGCAGGATTTAAAATGTAGACAGTTTGCTTCTGGGTCTAACCTAGGCTTTATACATCTGGGGAGCCCTGGTGGAGTAGTGGTTATATGGTGGGCAGGGATCAGCAAGATCTACAGTTCAAAACCACCAGGCGCTCCTTGGGAGAAAGACAGGACTTTCTACACCCATAAAGAATTACCATCTCGGAGTCACAGGGGAACTTCTACCCTGCCTATAGGGTGGTCGTGCATTAGCAGTGAATCAGTGGCGGTGAGTTAAAGTTTAGTTAGTTAGACAGGCAGTAGAAGATAACAAAGCAGAATCCATTATTTCCATCTTGGTTTAAACAAATTGAAGATACTTGTTGGAAGGACCCATTTGTGATTCGGGCCCATTTGTGACTGTCCCTTATCATATTATAAAGAAAAAATAAATAAGGTCATGCTTTATAACAAATGAATACACAAAAGATAGTTCATTGATGATTTGCTTATTTATTGTCCTACATTGTCAATGTCCATGTGTGTCTCTTTACTGCTTCAGAATCATAGAGTAGAGATGATCCTGGAGTTTAGGAAATGTGGAATTTTTTTTCACTGTGCATTTTCCAGAAGACAAAAATAAAACAAACTCATTACTATTGAGTTGAAGCAACAAAACAAACTCATTACTATTGAGTTGAAGCCAACTCATAGCAACCTCTTAAGACTGGGTAGAACTAACCCTGTGGGTTCCTAGACTGTCGCTCTTTGCGGAGTAGAAAGCCCCCTCTGTCTCCCACAGAATGGCTGGTGGTTTTGAAATGCTGACCTTGCAGTTCGCAGCCCAACCAATAAGCAGTCCACCACCAGGGTGCCCAGCATTAAATGTATTGCCTGAGTGACTGATAAAGAAATTGTCAGGATATCCTCTTATTCTATATAAAATATATATTCTATTTCTCTGCTACACAGATTTGGTATTCTTAGGTGGGGAAAGGGAATTAGCATTTTGCCTGCCAATGAAGGGGTACTACACTTTAGTTTATAAAGTCCAGAAATGAATTAGGAGCCTTGAGATAATAAGAGAGTCAAGTGTTTTGTTTTGTTTTGTTTTCAATAATCAAGGTAGAACTGAATGGAACTTGGGTTCTATTAATAATACCCAAAAACAAGTAAATAAATGAAATATTCTACTCAAGATAAGAACCAATTTAGACCATAAACCTTAAAATGTACTGACTGTTTATTTCCATTCAGCATGGCAATTTCCCTTCGCAACATCCAGAGAAGTACCAAGCCTGTGATACTTGCATTTTTATGTACAAAAAGCTATATTCTTATAATCTACTACGCCAAACTTTGCCATTTCACCCCTGGAAACAACATAAGCCTTTCTTATCAACTCCTCATTCACTCACAGGGTCTATGTACTTTGCAAGACACGCCACTGAATTTTACACAACAGGCATGCACTAAATTTAATCATTTCTTCCAAAAGGGAGATAATCTCTTCCCACGTACTAACAACCCAGAAAGTTAGAGGTGGAATTTTAGAAACAATTCTACCTTTCATGTGAGTCAAATTCTTAAAAAATAAATACTGTTCTATAAGCCATTTGCTATTCATTTCCAAAGATTATCTGTCTGGTTTTCTTCTCTTTCCTAAATAGCACCCAATGAATAAAACACATTTTTCTAACGTTGCCCATATTGATATAGAAGATATGAAACTAGAATAAGAAAATATTTTAGGTAAAAAATATTTTTAAAAATAAGTTATCTATCACAAAGCTCCTAGGTAAGGTTCAACTAAAGTTATTAATTTATATTTAGTAAGAAAAAGTAAAGATACTCTTTCCTTTATAGCCAATATTGAAAATGTCTAAGATCGCAAATACCCAATTTGTCTTTTTATTAGTTTGCTCTCCATAAAATGTCTAGTTAATTTATTCTACATTTTTATCTCCAAAACTGATTCAACAGGAAGCATACAGATACATATCATAAATAATGCTAAGTCCAGAAATGCATATATCAAAACAAAATTGATCTCTTAACCAAATATAAGAAAGTATTATATTCCTGAAAAAGCTCAGACTATAAAATAGCTATAAATTATTATGGGATTAATCCATTTTTATTATTCACAGATTTAAGGAAAGTCAATTCCATAATCTCATGCAATAACACAAGTCTCATGACATCATAATACCATAGAGCCAACACATAATGACTTGCAATTTTTAATTACAGAAGCTGTCTCCAGCCTATCTCCAGTACTCATGTTGATTGAAGGTCCAACTATTCCTTAAAAAAAAACCCAGGTCTTTTTTTTTTCTAGACGTCCATGGGAAGTTATGCTTTGCTCTCTTCACTGTAGAAGCCACTGAACCAGAAGAACTCGACATCAGTCCATAACTCTCCTGCCTACAGTACAATAGCAGGATTATAGGGTAAAGGGCAGAGACCCAACCAAAGCACTTGCTAAGAAGAGGCGGAAAATCATATTAAGAAAGATCTCTTACAATTTATGGATGCAGAAAATAGAATAGTGCTTAGGAAGGGCTGTGGGGTAGTTGGTGGGAAGAGAAAATTGAAGAATTATTGTGCAGTGGGTCTAAAATTTCAGTTTGGGATGAGCAAAAACCTTGTGGAAATAGTTGTGGGATAGTTAGGTAATATTGTAGAAATAGTTCGATAACATTATAAAAGAACCTAATGCCATGGAAAAGATACACTTAAAATTGTTAAAATAGAAAACGTATGCCATGCTATTTTTTACAATAAGAAGAAATAAAATATTCAAAATTAAAATAGGAGGAACAAAGAAAGTAAAGGAGGGAAGTGACCTCTGAATTCTGGGTACCTGGTAATCCTGGTGAAACAGGGGTTATGCACTCAGCTGCTCACCACAAGGAACACCATTGAACCCATCCCGGGAGAACGGGAAGACTTTCTGCTCCCGTACAGGTAGACCTGCAATCTGTAGGGGGAAGTTCTACTCTGTCCTATGGGGTTGCTATGAGTAAGAAAGTGTCTATGATCCTGAGGTTCTGTTTTCCTTTGTTTTGTTTTTTTCATTCTGGCTCTGTCTTTAGATGATGCAAATGGTCATCTACTCTCCTAAGTAAACGTCAGAGTTAAATCCCACCCTGAGGACCCAGGGACCCTGGGGGCTGGGGATCTGCTTCAACTAAGCTGACAACCAGAAAAAACCCTCTGGAGAGTTTCTACTCCACTCCCACCCCCCGTCCCACCCCTGCCCCCGCACCACCACCACCCCCAGGCTGCTCCAAATCAGACATCTCAATGGAACTTACCAACAGGATCCTGGAGTAGAGAATTAAAACTGGGTTTGATGAACTATTTTATCTTTTCTGACCTACTTCTACCTCTGCCAGGATTTCAAAATTGCTACATCAGATAGAATCCACTCATACTATCACTCTTAACTATTTATTCAGCATACTATGTTTTAAACATTATTAAAGGGGATGAGGAGACAATGATGTACGAAAGATGATCGCAACCTACTCCCGCCGCCCGAGCTTGGATCTTGTTTCTGAATGAGAAGAAACTGCCTCTGATTTGTCTTCTTCCCCCTTCCATCTCCATCCCTATTTCCAACACCACTCCCTCCATTCGCAGCCTCTTCACCAGGTAGTCTGTTGTCTCATAATCCCACACAAAGGATATACAAAGGCAATCATCCAAGGGGGAGCAATCAGTGCACAAATTTATTTTCAAGTCTCTTGTCAACCATCTCTGTGCAAAATGTCCTGGCATAATCAAGCAAGAAAAACGGAGCTTAGGTTTTCAAGTATCTCCCCAAAGTTTTCATATGTTAAAAATGTTTTTAAAAAATAGAATGTTGAAGACAATTCTCCAGATCATGGCTATGAAATGCATCTTCACATTCCACAAAGAAGTAAGGAACCCACTTTTAATGAGTTGCCAAATTTCAAACTGCATCTTAAATTCACTAATGGTAATTTCCCTGGCATTGAAAGTCTCATTTATTGAGTCAATGGGCTATAATTTGATTTTGAGCCATGCCCCTAGCCTGGAACACTTAGAACACATGGTTAAATAGCTTTCTCTATCCCTGTTAAGAGGCTTTCCCCGGCAGTTGCATGTTGTCTAGCAGAAACTGCACTTCAGGGAATTTAGGGTAGTGGTTCCCAAACATGGCTGTTGATTAGAATCACCTAGGGCCATTATAGATCATGGAGGTGTAGTCCTACTTCAAGAAATACTCATCCGGCCTCCACTGGTCTGGGGTGCACCTTTGGCGTGAGGGCTTCTTGAAGTTTTCGGGTGACGTGAATGTGCCATGATTCTAGGGTCTCCCGGGTTTTACCATTCATGCCAAGAGCTCTCAGAAGCACACTTTTACCCTGAATTGATGTCAGGTTTTCTTCCCTACCTTGTATCCATGTTACTTTATAATGGGATGTCAAAATGCTGGTTAGAACAAAGGCCTGAAGGCGTTTTGGACCTCTGGTCATGAGATTTGTTCTTAGGCATGAAAGATGATATTTCCAGAGACTTGGACTTGTTAATATTTAAGGCTCCCTCATGCCTCTGTGTCATCTCTAAAATATGGCCAAGGTTGTGTGTGTGTGTGTGTGTGTGTGTGTGTGTGTGTGTGTGTGTCTGTGAAAAGACAGAGCACAGAGGATAAGAGGCAATATGATGAAAAGAAAGACTGGCTAAGGGAGAAATGGCCAAAAGTCCCCCCTGAGTTTTCCCTACTATAGATAAAGCTTTCAAATGTCCTGGGCATTTTGAGTCATGTGGGAAAGTGCCTGTCAGGCAATCCTGTTGACTTAGTATAATTTCAGGGACTATTGGGAATTTAGAGCTCAAAACAAAAAAAAACCCAGCAAACTAACTTTGTTCTGGGCTTAGCTCTCCTTAGGCAGATGAAATAATACATGTCATTCCAGTTTAACCCCTCCCAAACCAATTTACAGCCATGATAGGATTAATGCATGCAAGGAACATAAAGTGAATGTTCTAAATTATAGTAAGGTACGTTTTATTTACAGAAAAGTCCTCTTCCGTGAGTTGTTTGTGTCTCTTTGTTGGTACTCACCAGAGTGTGCCTGGTGCAATAGTTATTTCTGTAGTTGGCTGATCCTTCTTCATAGATTAGGTGGTCACTGAGGAGAGAGTTTACGCTAAACTTTTCTTTGTATCTATAGACATAGCACAAGACATTGGGCAAAGTAGGATCTCTGAAATAGTTCTGTAATGGAATGCAGTACTTGGGCCATTTTATTTTGCAGTTGAGCAATGTGTTAATAGACTCTCCTGAATTCAGTCGGGAAAATGGGAACTAAACATAAGGGGCAGGCAAGAAATAAAGCTTTAGATAAAAAGGGCCTCAACGCTTTAACTCATATCGATCCACATTCTCCAGCCAGCGATTATAACCAGATTTTCCCGTTGCCACTTTAAGGTGAACATATTTTTTTATTCTTGGAACTTAAAACATGTGCTTACATATCTTGAAAAATGCCTAGGGTATTAACGGACCTCAACAAATTTATCGTGAGTTATTAAAACTCTAATATTTTCCCCAGAAGCAATATTAGAAAAGGTATTAAAATTCTGCTTCAAATCAAATATTTATTGTAAATTTTGGAAGCCTGAGATGGTTTTAGAGGCAATTTCAAGAAAGCACTTGGGTCCCTGCATTTCACTTCGAATGCCCCCAGGACAGTAGCTCGAGGCCGCAGTGAGCATTATTCTTGCTTTCTGTACATCCTTCAGCCCCTGGGCTTTTGACACTGTAACCATTCATGAATAATTCCTTGCTAAACCTGATGATCTTTTCTTCGTGTCAATTAAAAATAAATAGTGGATTAGGGGGAAAATGGATACAAGGAACTAGAGATTTTGGGTATGTTAAATTTTGCCTGAACTTTCTAATGTCTTATCTAACGTGTCTACTCATTAAAGATATGTACTGCAAGCCATCAAATGGAAGGGGCTTAAAAAAAGTTCATGGAAAATTCCATTATACTTTAATTTCACTTTTCCATGAAATGTTGAAGCCCCTCATGCCCAGTGTACCTTGTGAGTGCTCTTGTACCAGAAAGGTAGACCAAAGTCCGTAAAACCAGATTATTATGAAAGTGTCAGTGAATAAAAACTATTGAAAAAATGCATGATAAAAGAGACCTAGATACTATAAGCCTAACAAGAGAAGCCCACATTTGATTTCACTGGAAATCAGAAGATTTTATTATGCTTCAAAGAGATAAGCCCTGATTTTCTCGTTAAAAAAACAAATCTAAATGTTCTCCTCCTTCTATAACAACCACATACGCCGTTAACGTGGACACAATTAGCGGAATAACCAAAGGATATAAAACTAGCAGGAAGAACATTTTTCCTTACCTTACTTTAAATATCAAAATATAAAATACAACTGCATTGAAACATGCATTATCAGATCCCCTGGAAAAATTTACATAATTAGATTTCTCACACAAGGGTTTTAAAACTCCAGTCATATCAGCAGGTTTCAAGTACTAATGGAATTGATGTAATTATGTTGAACCGTGGCAGGAAGCTTGGCTCTTAAGTGAATCAGCTTAAAGCAAAAAGGAAAATACTCAGTTGCATTTGCATTAAAACTGTCAAAACGCTACAGTAAAGATTTGCTCTCTATGCCAGAGAAACCCCTGCCGGACCCGCAGAGTAACTTTCTGAAGCTTCGCCAAACCCTTTGCTTGAAAATAACAACTTAATTGGTTTCTCCTAATAAAATTCAGAATGTTCTTTTGGTGATGATAATACACCCATTGTTTTATTCCAGCTTAATGTCCTGGTCTCTTGGAATGCTCAGGGTATTACCATTCAAGGGGAAAAAAAGTCCATGCGCTTGAATTTATGGAACAACAATCTGGCTATGCAGAGTAACACAAATGGGAAATTTCTGATGCCAGAAGGACTGATTCTATAAAGAAGAATTCTATTTAAACACACTTCATATGTGATGCT
Organism: Tenrec ecaudatus; assembly: GCF_050624435.1. Taxonomy (NCBI): domain Eukaryota; kingdom Metazoa; phylum Chordata; class Mammalia; order Afrosoricida; family Tenrecidae; genus Tenrec; species Tenrec ecaudatus. The sequence continues at coordinate 118,102,600 of NC_134538.1, read as the reverse complement.
AATGAGCCTCCAGTCTGCTCCCATTGTCGGCATCCTTATCAGAGAGTACGATTTCGGTATGACCAGAGACGAAGTGTGTGAGGTTAGAAAGTGTGCCGGGTTCTAATTGGTCACCAGCACAAATTCAACTATGCAAAAATTCTATTCAAGTCAAAGGTTAAGTTATGGGGATCCACTTCCGCTGGCATTAAAATTGGTATTTATTCCGGAACTTGGAAAACTTCTAATAAGAGCTCGAAAATATCCAGCCCATTGTATTATCAAAACTTCTATATATCTGGTTATCATCATGTTTGTTTATTAAATGATTTCTAGTCAGTCTATTGAACGGTTTGTTTGCATTGAGACTGGACTCTAATTTGATCATTAAATTCAATCAAGCATTATTTATTTTATAACAGCCACTTATAATCACTTTGCTGCTATTCATTGATTTCATTAAACAAAGGGTCCCTGTGTTAGGATTTTACAGTTCCGTCAGAATCATGTTTGTGCATGAAAATTAAAGCTGCCCCCAAGTACTACCTGTACCTGACTCAGGAAGCCAGGTTAGCAATTCTGGGTCTTCAGTGGCCCTTACTCTGGTCCTGATTTCATTAGTGCTGCCTTGACACTGTGGAAATGGTTGCGTTCGTTACAAAACATCCACAATGAAGTGCCAGCTCAGCTTGGTCCACACTGTTTATGCAAAATTATGTCTCTTTCCCAAAGAGACAAGGTCTTTTCTATTTTAAATTTGGTGAAATGCGGATTTATGGAAACAGAAGCACATAATTAAAGATTGTAATTCCACATGCCATGATTACACGCTTTTAGTTCTTTGACAATTGATGCTGGTCAGAATCAACTTGATGGCAGCGGGTTTGGGTTTTTTGTGGGTTTTTTTTTTGTTTGTTTCATAATCTTCATTTCAGCAAGCAGCTCTAGGGTGTAGCAGTTTGCACCCACCAGCCGTTCCTTACAAAGATGGAGCTGCTGGCCTGTGAACTGATTGCCATCTTGAAAACTCGACCGAACAGTTCTAGATAGTCCTATACAGTCACTAAGAGCCAGAGTCTACTCTACGGTAAGGGTTTTTTTGGTTATGGTAACTGTAGCGATATGGGTCATAAATGAAATAAATGTGGTGAGCAAATCGAGGCACTGATCTGACCCGTGCCCTCTGGGTGATTAGCCCCACTCCATCTCACTACGCTTCTTATTGGTGCACAGGCTGGGTGTATTCCTTCCAGTAGGTTGTTCACACTAGTCCTGGCCATGGATGATGGGAGGGGACAAGGTTCTCGTGCGCCACCAGTTTCCTTGTCTTATTCCCTAGGTCATTATCACAGAGGATGACGCTCAGTGAGATGCTGATAGTACACGGTTTGCTATGCTAATTACTCCACTATGATGACGATGTGTGGCTATTTGTAAATGCAAAAACGCATAAAAAGCTTTAGTTAAATGATAAAAGAATACAATAGCTCTTTTCCTGACATCTTATTTTTTTATTGTGTACATTGTGGATCCCTGGTGGCATAGTGGTTACACATTGGACTGTGATCAGAAAAGTTAACAGTTCAAACCAAACAGCTTCTCCAAAGGAGAAACAGAGCGTTCTATTCCTGTAGAGTTATAGTCTCAGAAACTCACAGAAGCAGGTCCACCCTCTCTTACAGTGTCGCAATGAGTCAGCGTAGACTAGCTGGCAGCGAGTTTGGTTTGTTTGGCATTTGCAAGAGAATACACATGCAGAAAGCAAGGCACATTTTTGTCTAAGTATAATTTATTTTTTGTAGTCAATAGGTGTGTACATATGTTTATGTATGTTTACACATGTATAGATAGCCCATTTATTTTAAGTGGATACATATCAGCACTCTGTAATTCCTTCTATCTTTAGAAAATGCAAATTTATACTATACCCCCAAAAAAGAGTGCTCCATAAAGATATTAGCAACTGGTCCTTTAGGACTATTAATGTGACACTGATTCAAGGTTTTCTTTGGCTAGATCAACAATCTGGACTCTCTTCTTAAAGGAACAGATGCCGTCCTCGGTAATACACCGTGCTTCTACTTCCTTTTGTTCTCCCAATTCCATATATGCTCGAGACTTTGCATTAACAATCATAGTATAACCAAGATTGAATATAAGAGTTACCTTAATTGACAGTTTGGTATTTGGTCGTTTTTCATAAGTAAGTAATTTCCATGACCTAGTAACTTAGGAATTAATTAAATAGAATACTTAATGATTTTATTATCAAGAGTTTTAAATCCTATAAAACATTGTAGATCACTGGAGTTACTTTAAGCCAGAGCCTAAGACTGTTTAGATGTTGCTTTCGCTCTCACAACCACAGGCATCGAGGCAATGCTGAAGTGAGCAGAGTCGAATATTCTAGGGAGTCACAAAGGGAAAAATAGAAACTTGATGTAAGCAGCACAGCACATAAAAGACCTTACTTCAGAGCAGTAGCTTGGGATAGGCAAGACCAGGAACGTATGTTCATTAATTTATATGAATTAGAGACACATAAAACTCCGTATGGATGCAGGGGTAGGTAGGCATTGCCTCTATCTTTCCAAATATCATTTGAGCCACTTCCAATGTAGTATTAAATATGATCTATAGTCTGATAAATTATTGTTAAAAATCCCTAATTAGAAATGTAAGCTATTTTGCACAACAGGGAAGCCGGATGCCTGTGTGCGGTGGTTAGCATGTATGTGAAGGCCTGCTCTCTCGGCAGACTCTAGAATGCGGATTGAGAGCCTCCAGCTCTCCACGAGCAGTGTCCCTGCTTTGTCCTCCTCCTCTATTACCAGCCCCATCCTGTCATCTCCACTCTGCTGCCATCGTGCTGCCTGGCCATATCCGAGACATGGAGCCGTCTGGGACTCGGTGTCTCCACATGGCAATCTACTTTGCAGGAATTCTATTCTAACTGAGTGAACATATGTGGAAATCATTTGAAACGTAAGGTTTTCTGCAGCGGTGACATATCAAGTGCTCGAAAACATAAATGCCCGTTGAATAAGAAACGAAGATGCAGAGGGCTCTTTCTGAAAGTCACGCACATGGGAAATGGAGACGAGAAGTGCCATCTTTTACAGCTCAGCACATTGTTTCTCAACTAGTGGTACCCTAAAATAGCACATGGCTCAGCACTTCGCTCTGCCTTTTCTGTGTCCTTACTGTCTGCGCTAGACAAGCCTCGCCTTCTGTCCCTGCTTTTAAATTGCCTTCATTAACAACAGAGGACTCCAGTCCGACATAAAGGAAAACGCACGAGGCAGAGGAAGGCTGGAAGGTGCCCAGAGCCTGCAGTTCTCTTTCTCTATGTACTTTTATAGCAATGGAAATAAAGCCAAAATGATAGATTTTTATACTTCATTAAATAAAAGAAGTTTAGGAAAGGGAAACATTGAATGTGTCTCAGCTTATTTAATGTTGCAATAGGATCCATAAATAAAGAGTACTGGAACCATTTTTCCCTTTGTCTCTATTGAACTTATGGAGACACCAAATAAAACGGCCTAGCAATGGGAGGAGGATAAGGGACAATTCTGCTGTATTTGCCCTAGGCCTGGGTTGTGACTCGATTTGAGAGGCACAAGGGAAACATCACCCAGGCCAACAGACAAACACTGTCCAAAGAAGTAATTCTCTTCTTTCTCACCCTGATGAATCATAACTTGAGGCGAGGCTTTTGGTGTGAAGAACTGATTCTAGTTCCGTTGCTTTCAGGAAGGCAGGCTGTTCGGTGAAAACAAGCCAAGCTCTCCTGTGGCATTCTCAACATGTGGAATGGAGTGTCTCGATAAGAAAACAGGTTTTAAGAATTTAGTTGTGATTTATGAGGATCTGAGAACTAATCATAATGGAATCTACACAAATGGGTCTACCTCCGCAGTCTGACTGCTGGTGTTTGACTTTTGCTGTTTCGGGCCCAGTGAGTCAGGCAAGTTACTTAGATTTTCTGTGCTTTCATTTTATAAACAGAGACGGGGTCTAATTTGCTGTGCTGCTAGAGAATCAAATGAAAACACATGAGGTATTTAGAATAATGCCTGACACAAAGGTAATATTAATGTTAATGATTTTCATGAATATAAAGAAATTACCAAGGTATTTTAGAAACACAGAAAGCAAACCATCAACTTATATCCGTAAAAGGCAGAAAAAACATGTATCTTTTGGTTATCCATACAACAAAATAACTCAAACCCAAGGTCATTGAAGAGGTTACGAATTCATAGCAACCCCTATAGAACGAGTGAAAAGGCTACTGTGCATGTCTACCAGGGTCAGCCTTCATGGGAAGAAGCAGCCTCCTCTTTCACCTGCAGAGAGGCTGATGGGTTTGAGGATGGCACCTCAGTGCCTGCCCCACTGCACAATGAGAACCCTTAGTTTAAGTCGTCGTCAACTGAAATATAAATATTTAGATACAACCCTAGATAATCTGTCTATAATATAAAATAGACACAGCCAGCCCTTTTGGGTTCTGTTTTCAATTTCTAGCTCTATATTGTCAGGTAAACAGTATACGCACATAAGCCGCCCCTTCTCAATTCAGGTCATCAGAGCAGGCCCACTGCAGCTAGGCTGCATTCTTAGGAATGGTTTGGCATCATAACATAATCTCTGGACATCAGAAATGAGCTTATGAAAATGACAACACCCACCTACAGTAGTAATGACTTTTATAAACATATGAAAATACTTGTTTCTATTTTCTTTGAAACAATCTTAAAAATGAGACCCACAAAATATTATTGAGGTATATTTCTCCCTTATTATTTTCAAGAAGACAGTTTTTCCAATATGTGAAATATTTTCTTCCATAATGCAAGGCCATGAAAGATACTTTGCTTTATTTTGTCTATCTGCGTCTCATCTAATTATATAGCTAAAAATAGACACAAATGTCTAATTTTATACTTTTTCTTGAAAATCTATTCTCAATTGTCATTTATAATACTTTTTAACTTGCTGGGCTATAGCCATAGTACTGCTTGACCTTAGAAATTTTACATTTAAAGTAATATCCAACTCCCACCTGCATTCATCTTCAAAGACAATCTTAGTAGGGGGAGAGTGCAAAGAGCTTAAACAAGATGACTTTCAATTTATTAAAACATGCTGGTGTCATTTAAGAAGCTTAAGCAGCATTTAACTTAGACCATCAAAAGGGGAATAAAAAGAAACTGCAGTAACATTGATGTAGCTGAGAACTCAATATTTCATAAGATTCAATCCAACCTGAGTGAGGATTCTTGGGGAAATCAAGAACAATTGGTTTTTTTAAAATTTCTCTTGAGCAGCTACAGATCAGCTCTTTCCACCAAATGTGTCTTGTAATGTTAATGCTGCCAGCGTAGCTCTTGGTTACTTGGAGTTTCTGTCCAATAGCAATTGATCAGCTTTGGGGTTTAGCTCATTAGTTCACAGGGATCCTTTCATTTGTTGTTGCATTAACTAAGATTCTTGTCAAATGATACAGGTATTAAAAAGATAAATGAGGTATAGAATTCTATTGTCTATTTATTTAAATACCACTGACATTTAAATACCTGGAGACCTTGATGTCTCTATTATTGAAAACTCATGACCAAAAGATGAAAAGAATCACAAACCAAATATATGAAAGCATATTGTTGATTTCATGAAAGCCTCTTATCTAACATGAGTACTCCTGTTTCCCAATACAAACCTCACACGGCCACTTGTATGCTTTTCAACTAGTCATGTATATGCATCTATAATCATAAAATTCAACTTTGGGGGGGGAGATTGGCCAACATTAGGTAAGAAAATTGTATCAAAATTGTAAAACTCTTTTTTAGCATTTTAACATTTTATTAGTCTAAAATCTTCTTGGATTTTAGAAAAATTAATTATAAGCTTAAATGGGTTGGAGGCATTTTAATAAAAAGGTATCATTACTGTTCTGATGAAAATCAGCAAATGATTGATAGCAATCACAAAATAATTGACCTCCCTGTCATTTTATGATCAATTAATTTGTCCCTGAGCTTGTATGGTTTCATAAATATTTAAAATGAAAATACGCATCATAAAAATTTTGAGAGAAAAGGAATTTATAAATAGAATCCAACTATTGCATGGTCAAAACCATGAAATTTAGTCTTTCTGAAGTCTAGGGGATATTTAGGGGCCCACTGACACAGTGATTAAATGTTCGGCTGCTAACTGAAATGTGGTCCAAACCTACCAGCCGCACCTTGGGAGAAGATGTGGCAGAAAAGTTCAAATCGGTTCTACAGTGCTACTATGCAGCAGAATGGACTCTGTGGGTGTGGATTTTGGTGGGCTAAAAACCCAAAAACCAAATTAAGTGCTAGAAAGCCAATACCAATTCAAGGCTACTCAATAAGACAAGGTAGAACTGCCCCGTGGGTTTCTGAGACTGTAGCTCCTTACTTGAGTAAAAAGCTTTGTTTTTCTTCAGCATAAAATTTGGTGGTTTTGAACTGCTGACCTTGCAGTTAGCAGTCCATCTTGCAGCCATTATGCCACCAGGGCTTGACATCTTAGTGCATGTTGGTTTTATCGTATGTCTTTATTTCATGATATATTTTGTAAATATAAAAATACATGAATAAAATAACCGTCTAATATTCATCTGGATTGTATTTTAGAAAATAAAATAATGCCAAATCACTCAGAGGTTTGTATCTGAAAGAAGTACCACCCACATCACTTCTTTGATTAACAGAGGAAGACTCTCGTGTGACATTGAACAAGGTAACTTCTGAAGGCGGATGAGCTCTGGGAAGTAGTGGGTTGCACACTGGGCTGCGAATGGCAAGGACAGTAGTTCAAAACCACCAACCATTCTGCAGGAGGCAGAGGAGGCGGTGTACTGTGGTGGCGAGTTACAGTCTCCTCCACGGCTGTCACACTCTGTTCACTAGGAATCAGGTGCCACGGGGAGACAGTGACATTTGTTTTCTTTTGTTTTGTTTGCTTTCTAGCTAACTTCTGAAAGAGCAGTTATCACTCAGCCTCAAAATCAAAGAAACAAACAGAAACAAAGTCGTTTTGCTATTTCAGTAATTTAAATCATAAATATCCTCATAACTATATATTAGATCCATAAATTCAATAATAAAGTATATGTTAAACTTAATAATACCTTGCCTCCTGAGATTTTGGGGTGATTTTAAGTGCCCCCAAATGATAAAAACTGTCTATAATTCCAAACTGTATCACTTATACCATGACAGTCTTAAGAAGTGAACTGTGTAGACCAAACTCTATGAAGTCCAATTGTATTATAGAAAATCAAGTCTGAAAAAAATAGACTAAAACATGATTTGGGTAAAATGCTTTAAAATTCTAGGCGTATCTGGAAATGCTAAACAAGATTGCATTCCTAGAAGTGAATGGATGGAGGATTGAGACACGATAGATCTGGGACTGAGATATGTGTCTGAGAGGCATCCAATTCAGTGGGCTCTTCCGGTTAAACAGTGGGAAACAAGGCTTGTAATCAACACACATATAACATTTTCTGGCAGAAAAGATGTAGAACTTCCAGAACTAAAACGGCTGCAAGGGGGGAAATGTGGTGTTTGGAATATTTTGAAATGGCGTGGGAGGGATTAATGTAAATGTGGAGTTCCCCGACAATACTGAGTTTTTAGTGTGACTGAGTAAATTTGGAGGTAGAAGGAGAAAACGATCAATAGCTATGTACTAGAGGATTGCTCTAAAGCTGACTGTGTAAATAATGAACATTATGTTTATATTTTAGTGGCGGGTAATGAAAAGACAAGACATATCTTTTGCATTTTACCTAGTGGTTGCCATTGTTTCAAGTTAACAGAAATTCACTTAAAGAAGGTTCTTACGAGAAAGAGGGTAACGTATATATTGGAGTATAAGCCGACCCGAATATCAGCCAAGGCACCTAATTTTACCACAAAAACAGCATAAAAAATGCAGGGGCGGTTCCACTTTGTCTTGTAAGGTCACAATGAGTGGGAACCAATTCATGGCAGTGAGTGAAAGAGAATAATTAAAACATATTTCATCAAAATACATTGGATAATGCTAAATCAGTACTTCAATAGAAACATATTGTGTAAATGGACTCAAATCAATGAACCAAACTTCTAGGTTAAGAAGTTACAAAAGGAAGATAAATTTGAAGTAATTAGAAATAAGGCAACAATGAATTTTATAGCACAAATCAGTGAACTATTAAATAAAAATCGTAGTATACAAATTAAATCAAAAGCCACTTCACTAAAGAGATCAATAAAACCGATCAACCTCTAGCTAAAAAAAAATCATGTTGTATATGATAATATGTAACTATCAACCTATTAGTTTTTCACCAAAATTCAACATAAGCAAACTGCATGCATTTCCATGAATTTTACAGTCATCTACAAAGCTGTTGGAATAAAATGTGAAATCTAAAAATAACAACATATGGTTATCTAATTGAAGTCACAGCTCTTTTAACGTGGGGATTTTAACTTGCCCAAATGTAACTAATTAATACCATCTGAAGTGCATCCTTCCAGTAGACTGATGACCATCTGGTTGACCTTCCTCTAGATCAATAGGAAAGTCCAATGTGTAAATTATGGTTTCTGAAATGCTATCACTATTTCATTCTACCACAAGAAGAAGAAGAACTAGGATGTAAGAAGAGAGCTCTTATTTCACACACTTTTAAATTGACGGAGATGCTTAATTGAACCATAAAACCAGATGGAGAGGATTCTTCAAAAGTTCCATGGTAAAAGAAGGATTGTAAGAGAGATTTCAGAATGAAAGGGCCAGAGTCCAGGCAATTAAGAGCACATTTAATGATACAGATATCTAAGAAGTAATTCAAATGACTACTGTCTGAATGATCTTTAAAATATTTGAATTTACTCAAGATCATCTTCCAATACCTGAGTTTGGGTTCACATCTTGAGATATGAAAAATTGAAGGAGGATATATATCCATATGTATTGTTCAAAACTATAGTGACATATAGGTCAAGTCTATAACATAGCTCTGAAGCAACAAAGCCCACATGGAAACAGCATACCAACATGTGTGGTCATGAAGGGCCAAGGGGATCAGGTTTCAAGCAACGAAGGCGGGGAAAAAATCATATCATCGTGAATGAGGGGAGTGCATGATGGGGACCCAATGTCCATCTGTAGACAACTGGACATGCCTTGCAGAGGGGTAGTGGGAGGAGATGAGTCATTCAGGGTTCAGTGTAGCAATAATGAAACTCACAACCTTCCTCTAGTTCTTAAACGCTTCCTCCCCTCTAACTATCATGATCCCAATTCTACCTTGCAAACCTGGTTAGACCAGAGGATGCACAGCGGTACAGTTGGGATCTGGAAACACAGGGAATCTAGGACAGATGAAACCCTTAGGACCAACGGTGAGAGTAGCGATACCGGGAGGGAAGGGGGTGTAGAAAGGGCGAACCGATCTCAGGGATCTACATATAACTTCTTCTCTAGGGGATGGGCAACAGGAAAGTGGGTGAAGAGAGATGCTGGGCAGTGTAAGATAAGAAAATAATTTATAAATTATTAAGGGTTCATGAGGGATGGGGGAGCGGGAAGGGAGTGGATGGAAAAAGGAAAATGAGCTGATTCCAGGAACCCAAGTGAATGCAAATTTTGAGAATGATGATGGCAACAAATATATAAGGGTGCTTTACTCAATTGATATATATGGATTGTGAGAAGAGTTGTATGAGCCCCAATAAAATTATTTATTAAAAAAACTAAAAAATAAACAAAACTCTAAAGTTTGATATCAAGACGAAAACATTTTGAAAGATTCATGGTAATCTACTCAACATAATATTCTTATTTTATTACATCACAAGGTAATAAGGAACTGTCAATAATGAATCTGACATAGGCATCTCAAGTTGTGACATCCAATAGGCAAGGAACTTTGAATTAATGGTTGATGTGACCATGTTTCTACAGTTATTTTTGCCCAAAGAACTTTTCCTCTGTTACCTTGCTGAATATGCTTTATTTTAAGGATCTAAGAAGTTTATTTATGAAGTGTTGTCTCTAATTAAATGTATTCACTAGAGTGATATATCCCTTTATATAATTACCAAATGAAGTGGTATTCAATGTATCTGGTTATTTGCAAGTGATGCTCTTGGGAATGGTAGCATATTGTCAGGCAATGCAGCAATATATTGTTAAAGCTATAGTTTAGTCTTATCATGCTCCATTCTGTACACCTTATTAATTAAATGGATCTTATTCTTCAAGAATCTGTTTTGTATTTGAGATCATTTAAACTACTACAGTATATTTAAGAAAATCATAACTTCTAGTCATGCTAAAAAATTGTATGTATTGCCCTGCATCATATTTGTTTAGTTCAATAAGATTGAAGTACTTCATTTCCTGATATAATAGATAAATTATAATCATCTTCTAATATATACTTGATGTACTATCTCTATTCTTAATACTTACATCAACAGTTTGGGTTAGTTTGGATGTAACAGGTGAGACGTTGTGTCTAACCGATGGGAATCCCCATCTCCTTTCACACTGAGCATTGTTAGAGAAGGAAAAACTGTTGCTTTTCAATGCCTTTTAATTTTTGTTCTCCTATTAGGAGAAAAGGTATGAAGAAACTGCAAAATGCTTTAGTAAGTAAGATAAGAGACAGGTCATAGCGTCTACTCTTCCCTTCTTCACAACTTAACTGGCTAGCCAAGGGCTGTAATGGGAATGCCTGGCTTGCAGGGTAAGGAAGCAATTAGAGGTGCACATACTCCACGTTCTAAATATGGCTCCTTCGCTACTTATGATGACCTTGGAAAAGAGCACTTGTGAACGCTAAAGAAAGAAAGAAAAAACGTCATTTGACTGGTGTCAGCCATACTGTGGTAGGAAGTTCAAGATAAGAGAGTCTTTGAGACGTCCTGTTAAAGGCAGGCCTGAGAACTATGCATTTAGTCAATGGCACTGAAGTTTTAGCAAACACAAAATTGAAAGAAATAACGAAAATATAAATGACCCTGAGAGATTGGCGTTCGTTATCCATTAGTTTCTTCCCTTTTTGTTTTTAATGTTTTTAATAAAACCATAATATTTGGTACATTTATTATTTTTACAGCTAAATTAGCAAATAATTTTCTTACCATATGGTTTACCCATATAAAAAAGGTGTATAATCATCACGACAATCAATTTTAGAATATTCCCTTCATCCTTGTACTTATTATTAGCTCCCTACTTTTATACAAACTCCCCCCTCATAACACTGAGGAACCATTCATCCCGTTACTGTCTCTATAGACTAACCTGTCCTGCGTCTCATATATAAAGACATCCGATGTCCCACCTCAGAACACAATTACAAAACTAAGCACAGTAAGACCTCAATCCAAAAGACGCAGGAAATACGCTAGAACAAATTTAGAGTGTGTCAAACGGGAGAACAACTGAGAGTGCTAAGCCACCTCATCGCTGGGCTCGAGACTTACACTGTCATTCGTGTTGCTGTTCTTAGGTGCCACTGAGTCACTTCCAACCCATAGCAACATTCACAGACCTGGACCGTCTTCGCGATTAGTCCTCTACTTGAGCCCCTGCTGCAGCCACGGTGTCAATCCATCTCCTTGAGGACCTTCCTCCCCTTTGCTGCCCCTCTCCTTTCCGTGCATGAGGTACTTCTCAATAGCTTTCTGCAAACCAGGTGCTCAGGATTTAAGCTCTAGTTCCCTTCCCTTCTCCGAGTTAGTGGGATTTCCAAATCCGATCCTTCCTGCATTGCCTCTGAATGATGTGGGGTACCTCAAAAGGCAAAGGGCTAAAGGGCCAGTTGTCCATAGCACGTGATCTAGTTCTCCAAGGTCTGGATAGAAACTCAGTCTAAATTGCCTGATCAGGGGCGGCTTCTCCCCATTGGAGAATTGTTCCCAATGTAGGGTGGTGTACCCACCAACAGCAGTGAAATCACTTCCTCTGATACAGATAGCAGCCCCCGACTCCCCTCTCACCTCTGGATCTGCATTAACAGTAAGGTTTGCTGAGTACCCTTGTAGGCGTGTGTGTTGATTTGAGGTAGCTGTGGAATACTACATGACAGGAACTGATAGGTCTACACCCTCTCCCACCAAAATGTGTAAGTGACCCCCACCTGAGGCAAGGTTTCCTCTGATGAAATGGCCTTTAAGATGTACCTATTAGAGGGTGGTGCTACGGGATCTCAGCCATTTCTTACTTGAACTATTACTATGGGTTCTTCCATTGACCCAAACCGTCTATCTTTTAACCATATGCATTGGAGGTTCTTTCATACATTTGTCCAAAGGTCCTCTCAGAGCACCCAGGACCTTTTATGTTTGAAAATATGAAACTATATAGACTTCCCTAAGTTTCTGAAAACAAAAGACCTAGCATGTTTCCAGCTACTCTCTGAGATCCTTTCAAATGAGAACACTGTGACGATCTTGTGGAAACAAGACAGGCACACCATGAGAGTGTAACCTAAGGAGCGATACGCTTCCAGGCAAATGTCTAAAATTCATTGGGACAGGTTTTCAGCAATTAAATGGACATTGCTCTTCCTGTTGCTAAGGATTAGTACATTCATTATAGCATATGCATTATTCACAAGTAGATAAATATTATGGTCAGAATTCTTAGGCATCTTCCCCCAACTCATATACGCATTAAAAACACTGAAGAAACTTCAGGGACAAAAAAAGTAGCATACATTTCGAGAAAACATTTTCTCAAAGGTAATAGAGATCTTTAACTTAATAATTAATAATTTTAAATGCCCACATCATCCCAAAGAGAGTGTAGAAAATAGTTTTGAAATTGGACCATACTTAAAAAGTTTCTCTCGTTCATTTATCAATTTTCAGATCTGGATAATGAAGAAAAAGTAACATTTCACCCCAAAGTACTCATCAACTTTCTTACCATCAAATGTCAAGTACACTCGTGCTTGGGGCTGGGAAGATCCTCTTGCACACATAGAATAAGCAAATACTCCAATCAACACATGAATTGCCCAGGAAGCCATTTCTTGAGATTTGCTACTTAATATCCAAGGAAATTATCTGTAAAACAGATGGCAAATTTTAACTATATCAATTATCATATTCTAGGATTATTAAAAGTTAACCTAGTCTGAGTACTCTAAAAAGACTAAACTTACCGTATATTCTCAAGTATAAGCCGACCCGAATATCAGCCGAGGCACCTAACTTTACCACAAAAAGTGCATTAAAAAATGTGCTGGAAAACGTGGCTTATACACGAGTATATACGGTATATAGTAGTACAAACAGTAGGAGGTGCTGTGACTTTGTTTCTCAGCTATGAGAATGTGGACTTGATTCATTTGGGTCTAGAAGTTTGGGGAACAAGAGCTGTTTCATCTTCCAGCAAACTGTGGTTCATACTGAAACAGAACAAAGCAGCAAGCAACTAGGTATTAGATTCCAGAAGAAATTACTTTTAAACTTAGTCTCCCTAAAAAAGCACATTGTTTTTTTTAAAAAAGATGCTACCAATAAGTTATTATAGGTGAAAAATCCTCATCGTCTCCATAAGTCTAGTAGTTGGAAGGGCCTCTCACATGAACATTTCCGTGTCTCCATTCACATCCATGCTCATGATTTCTTTTGTAGTCCTGGTCTCTGAAATGATGTTTCTATACATAAATCTATGCCCGATCCTTGATCAGTAAAATCACTCTAATCAGTTATCTACCAATTTATAAGACCATACCGCTGTGAATGATGCTGATGACGTAATCATGGGCCTGTGCCAAATTCACTGCAATGAGCTAGTGGTGAGCTATCTAGTGAACCGCATAACCACCGATGCATATTTGTAATAAGTCAACCAGAAAGTGGGCTGTCAACACTGGAAAAGATAAATCAGAGAGGCAAGTGTTACAGCTGGAAGCTGGAGCTATAAAATGGATACATGCTATTAACTAATCTCGGAATATCAAGGAAGGCCTGGCAACGGGTTAGTGGGAACCTACAGTAGCCACAAGATGCAAAATAAGTCAGGACCATAAAAGGAATCGCATTATGTTCAATTCCATATAATTGCACAATCGAATGACCTGGAGACTTTAACTCTGATATCTATGTGTACAGTGCACAATATTGAGCTTCAATATTGTGACTTCTAAAATTTTATCCCCAACTTTATTCCATAAAGAAATGTCTCTAAACATTGAAATTCATGCTTCCTTAATTCCTAAGCCAAAGAAGTCAGCTTCCAATGCAATTGTTAACAAAAGGTATCAATTGATTTCCTCCGTGGTACCTACGCTGTGAGAGTTAGAAAGGAAATCTACCCCCTTTGCCACACAGATGGCGGGGACCCCAAGAGATGTTTGTGTTGGTAATTTTCAAAAGGAACAGTTTCCTCCTGCTTCCACAACCTCTTCACCCTGTCAGCCCTCAATTCATTTAGAAGAAAAATGGATCCTGCCGGTGACTTTCTCTTACCAATTCACTCCCTAGTTTTGTTGACTTCATTTTTAACTATAGATCTAACAGCACAGCACAAACCTTTAATATGCCCAATCCTTATTATTAAGCAAGCTAATGATATTTGCACAATTTATATACTGCTATAATTAATACCCCATTGGATAAGTCCCCGCTAAAGGAAATGCTGATATAAATGGAAAAGGGTAGAAACTGGGGGCTGGGGGGGTGGGGGGGGGAAATTGGATGTGACAGGTCAAATGAAAGGAGTCCTTAAGCCACCTGATTTCAGTCCTACCCAGTGAAGCCCGGACGGGCACGCGTTCCCTCCCCACCCAAGGATCTGACTTCTGTGTTTCACTGTACAGAGCACCTTTACAGGCTGCTTTCTGATCCCCAACCAACAACGTGTGACACGATGAACTCGTGGTGTGGGAAAAAAGCTGTCCCATGGCCTTCCTTGAGCGATTGTGCAGGGAACGCTTCGCAAGTGTCACCTCTCCACTCCGCAGGTGTCACTGCCTAAAGAAACCGCCCCAGCCGGCTCCGGCAAGCGCGCCGGTCCTGACACACCGCAGGCGCCCTTAAAAACATCCTCCCTGGAGCACCTCGAGCCGGAGAAGCCCATGCCCCGAACCCCGCACCATCACAGTCCAGTTCGACTGGGAACCCGCGACCACGCGGAAAGTAAGGTCGGGCGCACTTACCGAAGTGCCAAGGAGTCGCCTCGGAAAAGTCGTCAGTGTGCGGCTGGCTGGGCTCGGCGCGGGTCCCCAAACCTGGTCCCCAAAGACTTGACTTTCCAGAGCGTCCCAGCGGCCGCAGGGTCCCGCGGGCGCTCGCAGTTCCTTTGTAACGCGCTCCCCGCCCGCCGCCCGCCGGCCCGGCACCCGCCGTGAATGGAAAGTGGCCGGCGCTGGGGGCGCGCGCCGGTGTCCGGTTACACCCCGCCCCGCGCTCCTTTCGGCCGCCGCCCGGACACGGGCCGCCAGGCCCCACCCAGAGCGCCGCCCGGGAGAGGGTGGCCGGGTGCCGCGAGGGACCGGGCACAGGCGGGGCCGACCGCGGGCCGGGGACCCGGGAGACACGCCGGAACGCGCGCGCGGGGGCAGCTGCGCCACCACTGGGCTCCTTTTGCAGCGAGCGGAGCAGTGAGAAACTTGCACGTGCGCCCCGAGCTTGCGCTTTTTGTTTGTTGCCCGCAGCCCCTGGAAAGCGCACCAGCTCGGCTGGCCATAAATCTCAAAGTGCAAACCAGTTTTGCCAAAGAAGAATCACTGCATCCTTTTAAGGCAAAGAGATGCGGGTTGTTTTTCTGGGTTGTTTTTTTCTCCTTCTTCTTTTTTCCCCTAAAGAACGAGTCCAGATAAGCCAACCTTATCGAAGCTGAGCCTTTGAACAGGTATTGTTCCCTGGGGCATTTCCTTTCTGCCCCGAAGGCAGGGAATCTGCTTCTACCCACCCGCACCCCCCACCCACCCAGCCACACACACTGATTCATATACAGAAACCACCGCTCCAGGATACTCCCAAAACAGAATAACAAGAAATCCTTGCACAATTCTGTGGATGAAGACTGCTCTCAACTATGCCAATGGACAGAGGTCAGAAAGGGCGAGCTATCAAGGGTAGGTATGTGCCCAGCACGACTTTCAGATAAAATTGCCAAGCTTTGGAACTGACTTTGATGTGTAAGTGAAAATTACTTCCCCAGACCACATGAATCCGATGCTCGAACATGGGAGAAATGAAGCTCAACCCTCATAGACGAACTGGCACTTGCTTAAAATCACTGCGGCCCACAGACAGCCCAGCAGATGTCACTATACCGAGGGACTGTGCAATCTTTCCATCTCATTCTTTATCGTTTTTTAATCAGGCAAAGGCAGAACCATTGAATTATTATATACTGCGACAAAGGAGCCCTGGTGGCATAGTGGTTTAGCTGCTAACCGCAAGGTCATCAGTTTGAAACCATCAGTAGCCCCCAGGCGGGATAGAGATGAGACTTTATACTACCAGAAAGAATTACAGTCTTAGAAACTCATCTGGGCCGTTCTGGCCTCTTATGTAGAGTCACTATGAGGCAGCATTGACTCCCTAGCTGTCAGTGTGGTTTGGGGGTGACATTAAAAACACCTCTGAGGGTACAGCACATTGCCCCAGTGGGGCAGTTGTGTTGAATCTCAGGAAGCAGAAAGGGAAGAGATGTTTCAAACACTGCAGTATCCAGGCATCACGTGTGATGTTCAGTAGGTATAAACATGTCTCCATCTCTTGCTGGATAGCCAAGAAATGAAGAGATTAAGTCAAATGAAACATAAATTTAAGAATCTAAAAATCCTAAAACAATACCTTCTAACAGGAAATTCTCAGTTAACAAATACATCATTTTTTAAATATTAATACAGACCCGTTTAAAAATGTTTATAGGGATTAGTGATAAAAACACATCAGCAGCTCCTGGACATTTTTTTATGACTTTAACCCTCAACACTTCTGACAGTATTACAAACCAGATGTATTTGTCAATACGTGCTGCACATGCTTCTCGGGAACACCTCGGAAACTGACTAAGATCCAGGTTATATTACTGGTCAGTATCACTTTTCCCTGGCATTCGACTCAGAATTTATAATACAAGGAAGGAGGAAAACATTATTAGAAAGAATAATTGGTGTGAGCATCAACAAATTAGATAATTATTACTTTAGAAAATGTGGGGTTGTTAGCAAATACTTAATCTGCACTCCATGTAAGGTACCATATGTGTATCCATTTTATTGCCAAGTTTCCAAGAACCAAGATATTAAAATTTAAGATGAGGGAATGTCAAGGGTGTGTAGTACCAACTTCCATTCCCCAGAGCCTGGAGAATTAGTTCAATCCTCATACTCACCCACCAGACTTTGGGACGATGACAAATAGCTTAGGTTTAATCCCAGTCTGTGAAACTTGTGCCTAGACTCCCTGCTATCTGCCTGAATAAACCTTTCATGTGCTCCTGGCCTTGAATGATATTTGCTTAATACTGAGACATTTACAAGTGGCCGCACCTCAAAATGAATCATAAAAACACTGAGTCAGGCACAAGGTCAGAACTATTGCTCATGTTTGCCCGAAACTTAGGCGACATGGTGAAAGTTTAAGAGGAGCAATCATTTAATCCCACTTCCTCTTCTTCATAATGCTGAGGAGCCTAAAAGTGCCTCAACAAGAAATTGAGACCTATAGGTATGCAACTTGGTCCCAAAGCTTGTCAACAGTTAATGCTCTTGGCTTCTAACTAGAAGGTTGGACGTTCGAGTCCAACCAGAGGCACCTCAGAAGAAAGGCCTAGATCTAGTTCTGAAAGTCCAGGTGTTGAACATCATATGAAGCACACTTCTATCTGACCCACGTAGGCCACCATACATTGGAAGAAACTTGATGGTAATGTTAGGTAGCTTAGCATAGCGACTGGGGCATCCATTACACATGCTCAGAGACTCAGGCTTCCGTCCAGGAGAGGGTGATACACCTGGGCAGATGCTGCACCTGGATCGGCCCACCTAGACCTGTGAATTCAATTCAGCCAATGGTGTCGACAGGGTTCTTTCTCAACCACACCTCCCACGGAATCATTGAAAAGGCAGGGCTTTCTCTGTCTAGCAGCTTCTAAGCAGGTGGTATGGGGATGAGGGACCCTGCGGGCGCCTGTGTAAACCTGAAACGTCTAACCTTCATAAAACTCACTTGGATCAAAAACCAGGCTTCGGCATGAATTCTTTCTCACGTGGAGCCAAAGACCGAGGTATTCCACTGCCCCTCCCCGCAACCCGGCAGCTAACACTAACTGGTTCTATGTAAGAGGGGAGGTGGCTCCATCGTACTATTCTAGAGTCTGTAGCCTCGTCTCTTCCTTTACAAGTAGGAAACAGCATGAACTCAGTAAGTAACTCGCTGTCCGCAATTCAATTCCGACTCATCGCGACAGTTTAGGACAAATTATAACTTCTCTTTGGGGATTCTGAGATTTTAAATCATTACATGAGGAGCAGACATCATCCCCTCCTTGCTCCCACAGAGCCAATGGTGGGTGCAAGAAAGACTGACCTGTGGTCAGCAGCACCATTTTTAGCCCACTGTGCCACCCCGTAGGTAGACTGCATGGAAAACCCAAACCACACCAATCGCCTCAAACTACCCACTCAGGATGCCCTCCTAGTGTCAGAATAAAACTTTGTTCTGTGGGGCTCCTAACTGTTGGTTTTTCACATGAGGACTACAGGAACGTTCATGTGAGTTATTTCTGAGTGGCTTCAAACTATCAACTTTTTTGTTCCTGGCTGAGCTCTTAATTCTGAGCAAGCTTCCAAAAGTTGATAGGAAAATTCCATTTTCTTTCCATTGTGTTTGGCAACCAACTATTTAAAACTCACCCACTGCCATCGAATCGATTCCACACTGATGCTGTAGCACAGAGTAGAACTGCCCCTGTGGATCTGTGGAAGTAGAATTGTTTCTAGGAGTGGAAACCCATCTTTCTCATGCAGAGTGACTGGTGGTTTCAAACCAGGGATCTTGAGGATCACGGCCCAAAGCATAACCCCTGTTCCTCCAGGGTTCTTATATATAACCCTATAGAACGCCTCTTATTTGCACCACTCAGGAGTTCCTGGTTGAGGTTAGGTTGAGGGGTTCAAATGTATGGAGGAAGGAACATTACAGCTGACATTTGAGCTCTAATAATAAAACTGGCTTATCTCAAAATGTGGTTGGAGAAGAGGATCATGGTAAAGTACTCACCAGCATTCTCATTAGGACGCTGAGAAAGAATACAACTCTGTATGCACTGAAGCGTTTTCGGTGAATTAGAGTAGCCATTGAGTGGACTCCTATTCACAGCCACCCACGCACAGCAGGACAAAGCCCTGCAGGATCCTGAGCCATCCTCAGAAGTGCCTTCATGTTGGAGCCCATCCCCGACACTCTGTTGATCCAGCCCACTGAGGGTCTTCCTCTTGAAAGCGGAATCACTACTTCCCCAAGCATGGTGTCCTTCTCCAGGCCCTAGTATCTCCTGACAACATGTCCAAAAAAGACAAGCTTGCCATCCTTGCTCTCAGGAGCACTCTGGCTGTACTTCTTCCAAGACGGATCTCTTTGCTCTTTTAGCAGTCCAGTAAATTTCAATATTCTTAACAAACACCATAATTTGAATGAGTCACTTTTTCTTCTGTCTTCCTTATTCAATGTCCAACTTTCACATGTATATATGAGACAATTGAGAATATCATGACCTGGATCAGGCACACCTTAGTCCTCAAAGTTGCCATCTTTTTAACATATTTTTGGTGGTCCTGAAATAAAAAGCTATTGAATTAAATATATTGCAGTGATTTTGAATAATATATCTATATCTCCTTTATGAGTACCTCTATACATCTTCTTATTCCAATTATAAAAATTAGATTGTTTTCAGACACTTCCTTCCCCCCTAGTCAAACAGATGATACATGTGAATTAACTCTACCCTCACTTGAAAATCAAACAATCTCCAGAGATTTGAGAGTAGACTTCCTATTAATTATCATTAATATTTTTGACATAGGTCGACATGTCATCTATAGCTAGAACACAATGTATATACCAAGCACTTTACATATTATCTCTAGAATATTCTAAAATGGATTATTTTGCAAGAAAAAAGAGACAGGTCCAAGTCACATGGCTACTGGATATTAGAAAAGAAAGATAATTAAACCCAGGTATGACTGACTCCATGCCTCGTGCTGCTAAGTACATACCTCAACAACTAAGAAAAAAAAAATCAAACTCTCTGCCTTCAAGGCGAGTCCCACTCACAGGGTCCCCATCAGACAGAACTGCTCTGGCCTGTCTGCTTATGAGCCTGTGTGTCTTCACCTGCCTCATGGTTCTCCCAGGGAGCCCTGGTGGACATGTGGTTAGCAGCCCAAGGTCACCCCGCTATGCCCTAGTGCCCCCACCTAAGCAATGGCCACCCTGATTTCTTACCTTGCTCTTCACTTACCTCTCTTCTCCTCTCCTCTTTTGTTACTTTAAATATTTATTCTTTCTGTCACTTACAGCTGACAGCCCTTTAGATTTCTGAACTATCTCTTTAGAAAATCTGTTCTCCAAAGGACTGTTTACTTTGCTTCCATCAGCCCTGCTTCTCCTGGGCTACCTGCAGGGTGCTGAGGATGAAGCTGGTCAAACAGGTCTGGCCTAGAAATGTGGGGGTGGAATTACCAGCTGGGGATTTGATAACCTCTATACTTCCTTCATCAAAACTAAATTTGAGTTTTCATCAGGATGTGTGTGTCTCTACTTTTCTTTTCTACCTGTCATATATTTTATTTCATATATGGCTGATATCTGTCCCTGCTACTTGATTTTGTACCCTGCTGATATATACTAAACTCTATGCATTTCCAATTCTAGGGCCCCTTTGGAATTAAGCAAAATAGCCTGGGGACAGTGGTTTCCCTGGAGAGGAAACTGTCCAGGGGAGACTTTGCCCTTTTTGACTCTTCTTACCTTTGTAATTTACACCACGTGACTATATGAACTATTTTAAAAGTACATTGACTCCAATGTTTATACATTATAATATTTCAAATGTGAAGCTAGATTATAAACTAGTTTTAGGCGTGCGAGTCTCTTGGCGACTTTGTTGCTTTCATATAAACACGCCTTTTGTACATGACAACGCTTGCAGAAGAGTGCTCCCTTCCCGCAAACTTTCAGCATGCTGGCAAAGTCATAAACTCGAGAGATGTTTTTTCCCTCTTGATTTGGATTCGTTCATGTAGAACCTCAGTGAAGGCAGCATATGTCTTTGAAATGAACTATGTGCCTTTACAGTCGCAAAATAACCCAGGTTTCTTTAATGAGTAATGTTTGTTAATTGAGTGTATGCACATCCCCCAATGGTCATACATCTTTTTTGAAGAGAAGCAAACTGCGTTTATAGATACCATTGTATTGAAAGCTCCCTTTCTCTGCCTTTGGGAAAACAAACCCTCCACATATCCATTCTCAGGGGAGACCCACGAGAAGCAGGCTGTATGTGCTCCTGAGGGTCAGATGCGCGCAAGGAGGTTCACAATAACCACCCGCTGGAGCAGCGGCTGCAGGACTGTTAGTTCTGGCTAATTGAGTCCCAACTATGGTCTTATAGCATGGTCACAGGCCTTTTCCATGCACTATTCAGATTTTACTATGTTTTTACTCATCACGGACTTTAAATGCTTGACTAGAGAGTAGTTTTAAGTTGTGTAAACAACAGCTTCACACCCCAGCAAAGACATTGTTCTAATGAAAGCACATGATAAATGCAGTCCAATTCCATTCATCCTGGTGGTCCCCGGTAGGAAGTGAGGGCTATGTAGGAAGTGGACAATATTAACCCAGTTATTCTTTCATATGATTAATGTGAAGACATGTTACTGCTTGGAATTTCAAGCAATGTTTAATACATTTTGAGAAGAGTAAACAACTTACATTTTTAAACAAACATAGGATGGTTAGCTTTTCAGGACTATTTCAGCTCAATGTTTTTCCATATTGGTGTATGTACATTGCTCTGGGCCCATTGAATTTTAGGCCAGAAGAGGGAGCATCCTTTAAAGGGCATTTATTACTTCACAGACACTCTATAAATAATATTTATTTTAATCTCCGTAGCAACTTAAAAAGGAAGATATAAATATTATGTTCATTTTACAAACAAGGATGCTGATTCAGAAACTTGAGTCATTTTTGCCTTTTTGTATCTGACTGATCCCCACTGAATCCTGTTGCAAGTTCATATTCTTTCCAGTACCATTTTTTGCATTCATCTATTAAACAGCCTCTTAGGAAAAGGGAATGTGAAGCTTCTGGAAGGTTTGTGAGCCTTGTTTATGCTTGGTATTCTTGACTTTCTCTCGTATATATGAATTGTAAATGCATAGATCTTATTGTTACCAACAACGTATACACAGCTTGAGAGCAGAGTCATTATGTAATTTTCCTTTATGTCTTTTACACCACCTGGTACTGAGATGGGAGCCCCAGTGGAGGAGCGGCCATATGCCGGATAGCATGTGTTTAGTTGATGTTTGGAGTACTGAGATGGTAAAAGAACAGAGTTGGTACAGTGAAGGATTTCAAAGCATGTCAGTAGAAAAGAAGAAGGATCAGTAATTCATCAGCCAGAAAAAAAAAGCTAATGATTAGGAAAGAGAACTGCACTGAATACATGAGTAATTGCATAAATTGGTTATTTTCTATCAGTTTTTTACTTATGTAAATACAGTAAATCATGTGACAGAATCAAATTTGGGCATTGATTCATGAGGTGCACCGCAGCAGGTGAGGTTGCGTCAAATTTTAAAGTTCACTCACTAGATGCCATGAAGTCAATTTCAACTCAGAGCGAGACTCCACAGGACAGGGCAGAACTGGCCCTGAATTTGAGATTGTCTTTACCAGAGTAGAAAGCCTCATCCCTCCCTCTCAGCAAGGCTGGTGGTTTCAAACTGCTCACCTTGTGATTAACCGCCTAATGCATTACATTGTCCTAGACCAAAAAAAAAACAATCTATTGACTAGAATCGGCCTTCTGAGTTTCCCGAGATGGAAGCTCTTTAACGGAGCGAGGGTTCACACAGCTGACCTTGTGGTTGTAGCCCAAGACGTAACCCGGGACACCACCAGCGCTTCTGGGCAAGTTGTTCTTTAACCTCTGAAGACAAACTCACTGCCTCCTGGTGGATTCTGGCTCATGGTGTGATGGTAACTGCAGTAGAAGGCCTGGTCGTCCTCCCACAGAGAGGCTGGTGGCTTTGAACTGCTGGCCTTGCAGACCCCAGCCCATTATACCACCAGGGCTCCTTAGTCATTGTTCCTAGGGTCACTGAAGAGCCTTTGGTACCCTCACCAAAAGATAATGTTTCCAGCTTCTTCTGTGGCCCTTACATTCCCTGTCACTCCTCGGCAGGGTTCTGTCCACCTCATCTACCACACATCCCTTCCCTACAATGGAAACCCTGCTGTATCAAACGTCCTACCTGACCATTCTTTGACCACCAGGTGCATGACTCACATTTCCATGGCTTTACGGAATTGGTTCCCTCTGTTCCTAAACCTCATATCACTTACCTGGAGATTTCTTTCTTATTCTTCAAGACTCACCTTGAAGGAATTCTCCCCTGAAAGACTGTTTTTATAACTACAAGGAATTTAACCAAACCTTGGATGTGCGCTTTAGAGGACAAATTGTGTCCATTTTTATCAAAGTCACTTATGGTATTTTGAGTGAAGTTCAATTCCTAGTTTTAGTATTTGTGAAGTGAAAATTACAACCACTACTTTTTAAATTATTGCATAACGAAGTGCTTACTTCTTCTCTCACTTCTGTTTTAACCTTGGCAATGTGTTTGTCCCTTTGCTGAATCATTTAATGTAACAATTATATGAATCTACCCCATGCCCATGTTGATTTTGAACTGGTCCAGAGCAGGACACAAGAATCCAAGACACTTATTTTTCCTTCAGTGAAACCAGCTCTGGACCACAGTGACTGCTGGATATTTAGTTGTTCAATTAATTAACCTAATTCCTTTTTCAAGGACATTTGATGGAACTTAACAAAATCTCAATACAATGTGATCTTGTCACTGACAGTGTTGCATTTCAATATACGTCAACTAAACTTCTCAGGTAACTAATATCTATGGTTCATGACTTCACCCTCAGATGGGATTATATTTGTATTTTTCCCTTCAGGCCGTATTTGAGTTTTATTTTGAGTCAGTGAAATGTATGGGAGCTGACATGCTCGACAATAAACTGCTATAGGAACAGGTGGTATGAATTAATTTTAAATCCTTTTTAATTTGAGTTTAAAAATTAAAATTCAGAAAATATGGTTTGCGTTATCTGTTTACAGTTTAAAACAAAGTTATCCGAAAACCTTATTACATTAAAAATAACAATATGATTAACAAGAAACCAGTAGCAATTCTTGGCATAGAACAAGAAATGTCCTCTATTTCCAGAAATTTAGTATAATTTTGTTTATTCTCATTATTCACTAACTTTGTTTCACATTAGCATTTTTTGTCAAGTTCTTGGCTTGAAGCAGGAAGGACATATTCTTTTAAGAAATAAATTATTTACTAGTTATATGACCATGTTTTAGTCTACTAATTGTGATGTTTCCAACTCAATTTCCTTCTTTATCTTTTCAAATTATACATATTTACGTCATATAAGTACGTCATATTAAAATATAGAATATCTAGTATGTTATCAATAGCATTTCAAGATTATTTTAATAACCCATATATTTATCATATATGTATATATTTGAAAAATCACACTGTTAAGATTCCTGAAAATGTACTTAGCCTTTGTCTACAAAGTTAAAAAATAATATAGTTACATTTTTCTTATATTTATCTTTTAAAAATTACATTACTATAATAAAACTACATTTACATTAGTGCAGTGTATGTATGCACTGAAGGTATGACCTCAAATTTGACAGTATAAATTAAATTTGTGCAATTGTTCATTGCTATTGTCTGTGTGTGTAGACATGGACCACAGAAGACATATTTCTACAGTGCAACAACCTTTAATGTCGGGAAACAATCCATTAGTTGGTAGCTGACTTCCGGTTTGTTCTCCTGAATATGTGTATACTCGTGAATCATGATATTGTTTCTCTCTGGAATTTTTGTTCTTAGAGCACTGGTGGCCCAATGGGTTAAGCTTCCGGGCCTTCTCACAGGGTCAGCAGTTTGAAACCACCAGCGATGGAGGGAGAAAGATGAGATGTTCTTCTCTAGAACAGATTTACAGCCTCAATTCTACTCCCCCCTGCAGGCCTGTTACGAGCAGGAATCCACTCGATGGCAGTGAGTGAGTTGAGTATATAATTGAATGTACAGAAGCCTTGGTGGCAATGTGGCTAAACTGCTTGACTGACAACCTAAATATCAACTCATCAAAAACTCTGGGAGAGAAAGGTGACAGTCAGATTCTGTAAACATGACAGCCTAGCGAACTCTGTGGGGTTGCCCTACTCTGTCCTGTAGAGTTACCATGAGTCAAAATCAACTTGACAGCAGTGGGTTTGTCTAGGATTTAATGTAGCTCATCATAATTGTTTCATATCTTTCCCATGATTATGATTGGTCATACGACACTTTTTTTTCAATTACACACATGTAATTCTTATAGTGTTTTCATTATGGCTTCTAGGTTTACAATCATCTCCTTTTATTAGAATGACATCAATACATGCTGGTCCTGTCTGGGAATTAAAGCATAGGAAATTACTTTGAAGGGATAATCTAACCTTTGGCAAGTTACAAACAATGCTCAATTCAACAATGCCCTGTTGAACTTTTCAATGTACATAATGTTCTCTTCTAAGAATGTGATGTACTTTGAAGGACAAACAAATGCCCTTGGATTTTAAAGCTCAGTAAACCCTGCTATATTTAGACTTGGAAAAATAAATCTCATACTTACCTGGCAGGGGAGATACCATGATCACGAAGGTGGGTTTCCCAGGGCGAGGCTTCTCCATCGCACTCCGGATGTGCTGACCCCTGTGACTTCCCCAAATGTGGGAAGCTCGACCGCATATTTTGTGGTAATGGGGGACTGCATTCACACTCTCCCCTGTAAAAAAATGAAAAGGGGAAAAAATCTCTCTTGTGCTTTATTTCACTAGTTTTAAATCAAGATACATAATCAAACAAGGATATATAGAGATAGAGATATAGACATATAGATATATATAGCTCACCACTTTATTTTACCATTAGCATTGCATTTTTTCCTGCTTAAACACAGCTTCACATTCAGTAACTTTTCTGTTTTTAATTTTCTTTTTTTATTATTGTTATATTTTAAATATATTTTAAATACTTTTATTGGGGGCTCTTACATCTCATCACTATCCACATGTTCCTCCAGTGTGTCAATCACATGTGCACATATGCCGCCATCATCATTTTCAAAGGATTCTCTTCCCACTTGAGTCCTGATATCTGCTCCCCATTTCTTCCCCCTCCTTCCCCTGCTCGCCTTCCCTCGAGAACCCTTGATAAGTTATAGATTATTTTTTCCAAATCTTACATCGTTCTCCATCACCCCTCACCCACTTTTCCATTATTCATCCCCTTGGGGGGGGGGTTCTAGTTGATCCTTGTGATCAATTCCCCTTTCTCCCAGATCCTTCCCTAATCCTCTTCGTATCTCTACTCTCACTGTTGGCCCTGAGGGGGTTATCTATCCTGGATTTCCTGTGTTTCGGGCTCTTAGCTGGAGCAGTGTGCATGTTCTGGTCTAATCCGATATCCACGGTAAAATTGAGGTCATGAGAGTGGGGGGAAGGAAGCACCAAAGAGTTAGGGGAAAGTTGTGTATTTAAAAAGAAAATTTTTTTTAATTTTAAAAATTAAAAAAAAAAGAGTTGTGTGTTTCATCAGTGCTATACTGCACCCTGACTGGCTCATCTCTTCTCTGTGACCCCTCTGTGAAGGGACGTCCAATTGTCTACAGATGGGCATTGGGTCTCTACTCCATGCCCCTCCCCACATTCACCTTGGGTATGGTTTTATTCTGAGTCTTAGATAAGGCATATATTTAAGCATAAATCTGCTTTCCTTAGTTATCTAGTTATTATTAATTATGTCACATTAATAATTTGTATCAGATGAACCTACCACTACATCCAATAGTTTAACCAAATGAAAGTCTTCCTCTAATCTAATAGCAATTCACCAACTGTTTCTCCAGATGTTATTAGAAATACAAGGTCAATTAATACATTGTTGTTATTTTGCTATTTCTTACACTGTCCGACATCTCCCTTCATCCACTTTTCTGCCCTCTGTTCCATGAATTACCAAGGGTTCATGAGGGTGGAGGGAGCGGGAAGGGAGAGGAAAAAATGAGAAGCCGATACCAAGGCTCAAGTAGAAAGCAAATGTTTTGAGAATGATGAGGGCAACAAATGTACAAATGTGCTGGACACAATCGATGTATGTGTGGATTGTGATGAGTTGTATGAGCCCCCAATACAATGACTAAAAGAAAAAGAAATACAAGGTCAAGTCAGAAGTACTGCTACCAGAATTCAAGCTCATACACACACAGTTTATTCCAAAAATATATATATATGTTTACGCCAGTCTGTGACCTGTGGATGACTGTAGTCAAGTTATGGAAGCCATCCTCCTCTCTTAGTCTCATTAGAGGGACTTTCATAAAATGGCCCAATCATGAACAGTAGCTTCTTATGGGATCTGCTGGGCCAGTCCCACTCAAGGTAGAAAGTTCATCTGAGAAGGTTATGATAATTCTGGTTTTGGAATTTCAAAGGGATCATTTTAGTAGATTTACTTAAGGGACACAGGATGATAGGGAGTTTATTAAGAAGGTGTTTTGAAAGAACTGAAAACTCTGGTGAGAAAACATTAGGAACTTTGTGCTGAGGAATTATTGTTCATAAAGACAATACTCTTTCTCATTCTTCCTGTTTAGCAAGGTCTGTTCTATGAGCATTTCATTGGGAGCCCCTACCTCATCCTCTCTACAGCTCTGA
The DNA here is from genome assembly GCF_050624435.1 of Tenrec ecaudatus. Classification (NCBI taxonomy): domain Eukaryota; kingdom Metazoa; phylum Chordata; class Mammalia; order Afrosoricida; family Tenrecidae; genus Tenrec; species Tenrec ecaudatus. The sequence continues at coordinate 118,074,496 of NC_134538.1, read as the reverse complement.
ACTTGCTCCTCAGTCTCCAAAACTCACAGAGCCTTGAGAAGGAACATGATTTATGTTCCTCCAAAGATGTCCAACCTGCTCTTTCAAAGTGGCGGCAAGCAGAAAGTATCAGAGAAGCGTTACATAAAAAGTGTACCTTCAAAATTGCATATATTTAGAAGGCATATATGTTAGGAAACAAAGCTTCATGTTTTATTATTATTGTCTATTGAAGGTTTGTGTGATTTTGTAGAGTTTTTTTTTTACTTACTTGCATAAAACTCTCAGCTACCTCCAGAACCTACCATCTCCTGTTTTTGTTTGTTTGTTTGTTTTTCCTTCTCTGTCTCTAGCTCTCTCTGAGCTAAATCCTCTTTGTCTGGTGAGACGTTGCCTTTAAGGAATCAAGAGTTCTCTTCCTGATGCCAGAAGACAGTAGAGGTGGAGGGAAATATTTTATTTCCCACTTCTTATTACTTTGGCTTTATTCCCTCCAAGGCGCCCTGCTGGTGTATTGGTTTCACGTCGCTTGGCAGGTAGAAGATAGGCCTTCTACTTCCATTAAGAGTTATAGTTTCAGAAACTCACAGGGGCAGTTAGACCCTGTCCTGTAGAGTCTCTACAAGTCAGCATATCGAAAAGATGGCAGGTAAGTTTTTGTTTGTTTAATTTTATTACTTTCTAATAGATTCCATACCTGTTCAATTTGTGGCCCTCGCCTGACAAATGCATGCAATATTACATTCATATAAAGAAAAGGAAGATAAGAAGAAATATGCAATCGACTACCATGAATAGAGGTAGTACAACACCCCCCAGCCCCACACCCTAGCTTTACTTTTTCTCCGTTTGCAATGGAAAGATTTGCTCACAAAGGAAGACAGAATACTCATACAATTGATTAACTCCCTGCATGCTCTACATATTACACTCTGGATGTTCTAGGAGTTCACGATGGATGAGAAAGTAGACAATTCAAGATATGAAGGATACAAGTGGGTACCCCTCACAAAAGAACAAAGCTCTGCTGGGCAGAGCTTTCATAGTATGCTGCTCCCTCCACCCACTACCCACCCCCCGCAGTGGCATCGCATGGGAAGGTTCTCTCTTGTCACAGTGAATTTTTCATGAAAGCCGTTTCCCTCTGCTCTCATTTTTTGTGGTGGCTGATTTAAGAGAAGAGCGCGCCGCTGTGAATGTTTGCTTCCTGCTCAGAAGCAAAACTCCTGCACTGTGCACCAAGGCTGATGATGGAGAAACGGCAAAGTTATCTGGACTGTCTTGGTACTTGGTTCAGTTGCTCGTTTGGTTCTTTGATGTGAGGAGGATAGGATAGTGCATTTGGAGTTCATTCCACCAGGTCAGACTGTTGTAGAGGTGCTGAAAATATCTGTGGCAGGCAGAAGCCTGGTTTTGCCACCACCACGATGCACCTGCTCACTCGGCCATCTCTTGCCCCACACACCTTACCCACCTGACTTTGCTCTGTGTGGCATCTTTTGGTTTCCTCAAATGTAGAGGGACATGAAAGGACAGCAATTTGATGACATAGAAGAGTGAAGAAAAAACTGAGGCAGGTGCTGTCAGCCATCCAAACAGATGATTTTGAAAAATATTTCCAAGAATGGAATTACAGATTTGCTAAATGTATTAAGTGTAATGGAAAACACTTTGAAGGTGATAAGTTTATTTTGTAAAAAATTTAAATACATAGCTTTGAAAAACAAAATTCCGTTTTGGGGGTGTCCCCCCTTGTATTATGTGTGGCATAAAAAATTATTACTACACAGCTCTCATTTAACTACTGGCCTTATTTCCTTATCTATTAAAAATCAGTCCCTTTTAAAGCTAAATATCTTAAAATTTCATACATGAAACCCTTTTTAGGAATCATTTTCCTAATCCTAAATAACATTTGAGCAGTATAATCAGCATCCTTGGATGTGTGGTGTATGTCTATGTGTTGCCTTTTATAGCATTCTATAGAACCAATTCAATGACAACAAACAATAATGTGGAATATTTATAACAAGGGTCTGGCCAACAAAGATATGAAAATGTTAGAATGTATCCCCAAATCCTACTAATTAGATCTACCGATGAGAGTCACTATGCAAAATGACTTCCCCTTCAATCAAAAAATATTAGTACATAAGAATATATGTATTAAATACTTTTATGCAAAACCATTCGTGCACTCTTGAATACTATTCAGGTCACTACATCCTCTTGTAAAGGTATTTTTCTTTATCATCAGACAGTGTAATTACCTTTTTATGTGAAGTGGAGTGGTGACTTCAATGACGTTTTAATGGATTTTAAGTGGATCCTGACCCTGACCTTATCTTATGTGTATGCCTTTGTAAACCATTAGGCCTATGTCCTTTAAGTTGTGTGAAAAAAAATGCTGATACAATCCTCACCTGCCTTTCAATTTTCCTGCTATGTGATTAAACTGTATTTGCAAATTACTTTCACTCGTGATAAATTAGTGGTAAATACTAGAGTTGTTTTAAATTATTACCTAAAAAGACGATTTCAACGCCAAATTTAGATCAGTTCATTTCCGCTACACAGGACGTCACTTCTAGGGTCAGGTATGTTCTTTGTCTAATGTATGGTCACGGCGGTATGTCTAGACTGTCTTGTCTTACAGAGGTATTTATAGAGTTTCTGACATGACTGCCTAGTGTCCTTGAGCTACCTATTGTAAAAAGCTGGTCATTTTTATGTCTGCATTTAGAGCAAAAGTGAAGTTAAAGGAAAATCCATTAAACTAGAACCTGTAATTTTATTTTGATCGAAATAGTTAATATGCCTTTATAAAAATTATGGAGACTTTTCTAATCAAGAAGAGTTCTTTAGTTTTTCTTCAGAAAAGAAGTTGGTATTGCCTTCTGAAAACAAGATTAAATAGAACTGAACTAAAATGGATTAAAATCAATTTATTCAGGATGATCTGTCATATGTAGGATATGATTGTGTATTGGTTATATATCGGGCTGCTAACTGCAAGGTTAGCGGTTCAAAACCACCAGCCCAGCCATCATTCAGGAGAAACACAGGGCTTTCTACTCCTGTAAACAGCTATACAATCTCAGAATCTCACAGCGGCAGTTCTACCCTGTGCAATAGCGTTTCGATGACTCAGTATCGACTAAATGACACTGAATTTGTGTGTGTGTGCTTATGATTAAAAGTGATCTTTGAATCCTCTTACCTAGACCATTCATTACATCTATAACACGTGAAGCTCAGAGTCACCAGGGAATTTTTTGAGTAACAAAGCTGATGTGCAGAAGAATCTTAGCTAGAACAAATATGTGTTGTTCTCTCTGATAGGACTGGTGTCAGCTTGCCTGGGTCGGGATCCTCACTGTGCAATAAGTCCTGCTTGTTAAAATGTAGGTCACAGCCTGATGACATCCCCTTGGGGGAGTAGGCTCTTTCATATCTATAAATAGGCTAGCAGTAACTACTTGCTTTTTTCTTCCTCTTGCTTAGCTGGATCCAGTGTCAGGTTTTCTGGGACTTGGACCAGTGGTCCACCATGTGGCCTGCCAACTCTGAAAGCTTTCCATGGGCTGTCAAATGGTCTACCTTGGATCCACTTTACTCCCAGCTGCCTGCGTTCGCCCTGCCTCCTGCTGCACCGCCTTCTTCCAGCTTCCCAAGCCCTGCGGTTGCCTGCCTCCAGGAGAGTTTCCAGCGGAGCACTTGAGCTACAGACTTGAACCAGTCTGGCAATTTGCTGACTGTGTGGCTCTGTGGGTGGTTCTTTTTAAATGAATTTCTTGCTTGATAAGACATTTCTTTCTTATACCTTACCCCATATTCAGGCTCAGGTTCTGTCCACCTGTGATTGTCAGGTGGAATGACTTGAAACGGCTCTTCTGCTCACGTCTTTGTACCAGGGAAGGATCGTGCAAATAAGATGTAGAAGATTCTAAAGGAGGTGATTGGTCAGTCCTGTCATTCCACTGAGTAGACAGTGAACCGAGTTAGAAACCGGAAGAAAGAACCCAGCCAGCACCAAGAAGAAAGAGCTGAGCAGGAAGCACGTCCAAGGGCCCTTCGAGAGGAGGGGCACGGAGCAGTGCCAGGAGGTAGAGTCGGGAGGCAGGGCTGAGAGTTTAGGGAAGGAAGCTGACCTACAAAGTGCTGTGCCCTTTGGCCATTCATCGAGAATAGAGGTATTTTGGCAGATGTGCTTGAGTATTGCCGAGGCAATGGATGCCTGAAAGATAGGCGAAGGATCAGAGAGAGGTGCCTACTAGCCTGGCAGAGAAAAGGCAGGACCGAGGAAAGGTGTTGATGTGGACAAATGGACTGCATTTGTAATGTTTTCTGACCTTGAGTTGTTGTGACTTAATTCCTAATAAATAAACACTCAAACTCATTCCCATCGAGTCTATGCCAACTCTTTGGGATCCCAAAGGCCAGGGTAGAACTGCCCCTGTGGGTTTCTGAGGTTGTAACTCTTTAAGGGAGTAGAAAGCCTCATCTTTCTCCTGCAGAGTGGCTTCTGGTTTCTAGCTGCTGACTGAATGGTTAGCAGTTGCACGTGTAACAACTACGCCATGGGGCTCCTCAACTTCCCGAAGAAACTCCCATAATTGTGAGCACTGTCTGTGAATTATGTGGTCGGTGGACTGGATTATTGAGGCCATCAGAGAAGTAGAGACCCAGGGGCGGCACAGTTGGTTCAGAAGGTTGGTGGATGGAAGCATGTCTGACCTCTGCCTCACAAAATTCAATGTGGAGTTGGAAATCTGGAGTTGGGGTTGACCTTGTCCCTGGAGTAGATGGAGGAGGTCAGATATGAGAAGAATATCATTTCCTCACCACCAAACCCAATATCTCAGTGGATCGCATATTCCTTCTTCACGGGCTCATGGAACTGACAGGCATGGGCCAATGTGTCAAAAGCCATTTGTCCTGTATTGCTGAGCAGGAAACTCATAGTGTCCTGGCATCCTGGGTAAGAAGGATCTTAATAATCATACACTCTCTCTTTCTTACTCCTCCAGTACTCCACATTTCTCATATTTATGAATATGAGAAAACTATCGTTTCTATCTGCATGCATGCATAGTATATGTATAATTTTACCTTGCTGTGCTGATGTGTGCTGTAGAGTCTATTTCAACTCATACAGACCCCGTGAGATATAATAGACCGCCTGCAATGGGTTTTCTAGAATGTACTCCTTATAGGACCAAGTAGCCCAGTCTTTTCTTCTGAGGAGTAGTTGATGGGTTCTATTAGCCTCTAAGCACGCAGGCACTGCACCAGCAGGGCTTCTTATAATATAGGTCAGATTAATTGTAGGATGTGTAGAAGCATCCCTGTATTCTGTCCATTAGATCTTAGTAACATCCCTTCCTCTTCAGTCATGGCCACAGAAACTATCAGGAGGCATTATCATATGTCTGTTGGGGACAAGATCACTACTAGCTAAAAACCACATGCCTAAATCATTCTACAATAAATAACTCAGGTCTAAAGATTCTTGCCGTATTTAGAAGTATTCCTCAGGGAAGGAGTCTAAAAAATACAAAATCTTGCCCAAGGTTTCACAGTTATGAAGTGACGAAGTTAAAAATACATTCTCAATCATCAGGGCTCCAGAGCCTTGCAAGTTCAGTCATTAGGTTGCGAGATTTGTGATCAGAAGACACCTTCATACTTGTTCCCTTCTTTAACCTGCTGCCTTTCTCCCCCCACCCCACATTACCTCACTGTGCTTAATACTGCCTTCCAGTCATCTGTCTCCTACCGCACACTTGAGGATGCATATTCTCCTGTTATTCCTCTTTTATGTCAAGTCCCTTTGTCTTGGTTACGTTCCACTGGGGTAGGTCCTGAGCCAAAGACCGGTGTGTAAAGGATTTATTAAGGAAGTGCCCTCAGGGCACAAGCCAGGGAGCGAAGGAAGCAGGAGAGGAAATAGAAGAAAGGGGTTCCATGGTGCCCAGTGCAACTTCAGCCTGACTCCAGGGAATTCGGGAATAATCATTATGCTTATAGATTTGTTCCACTTGGAGGCAAGAAAGGTGATATTCATTGTATTTTGGTAATTTTTCTCATTTTTAAATGGTAATAGTCGTCAAGCCCCTTGTACCCTACCTCTCTAACACAAAAATTAATTTTTTTAAAAAGGGATTCATTGTATTCTGGAGCTAAAAAAAATTTGTTAAAGGAATGTTTAAGCTGAATGGAAATTGGAAATAATGGCAGGGACTAGCAATTTTGGGGTAGTCCCTGGAGAGAATTGACATACTGGTGAGAAATCTTTGGATCAAGTGATTTCTTAGAGGAACTGGAATTTTTAATTGGAGAAAAGTGGCACGATCTCATTTAGGATTAACCCAAACTTCATGGAGTCTTAAATTTTATTCCAGCCAGAAACAAGTTATCTTTAATTTCTTAAATATGAAGTTGTTGTAATAAGGTGCACGCTCAGCGCAGACAGAAGGGGCATCAAAATGAACAAACAAATCGCCATCAAATCAATAATGACTCAGAGCAACCCTGTGGAACAGGGTCAAACTGTCCCTGTAAATATCCTAGACTGTACCCTTTACAAGAGTAGAAGTCTTGTCTTTCTCCCAAGTCATAACTACCGTGACACCAGGCCTCTTAGGAGGGGCGTAGCAAGGACAATTGCTCAGTCTTACAAGCTATAGCAAGACTATCACATGGGCGGTGACACACAGATGCCCACAAACAGAGAATCATACAACTATAAACAGAATGACTGCATTTACCTTTAATACCTGTTTCTGTTGAACAAAATAGGCACCGAAAAACAATGATGCATAGTGGACTGAGAAAAATTTTTTTAATTTGGAAAGCTATTTACTTCTTCATATCAAAGCCTGTTAGGTAGCTTAGCCTAGGGAATTGGGAAGTCCATTTACGCATGCCCAGGAGAGCCAGCAAAGGACAAAAGCTGTATTTTCCCACCGGTGGGCTTGGATGGGCATTACACCTGGAGCAGCCCACCTGGGCCAGGTGATTGCAATTCAGCCAATGGGATCAACCTGGGGACGTTCACCACACCTCCCCCGGGAACCCTTAAAAGGCAGGGACCTGAAGGGAGAGTGTCTCTTGGGCTCTTGGGTGCTTGGTCTCTTGGTCTTGTCTTGCTTGGGCGGTCTGGTGGTCTCTGTTGGAGGAGAGAGATCCTTGCGTGTCCCGGAGCAGTCTCTGCCAGGCCGCATGGTCAAAGGAATCCTATGGGTGCCGCGTAAAACCTGATGCTTCTTTGAACTTTCATTAAATTCACTTGGATCACGAGCCCGGCTTCGGCGTGAAATCTTTCTCGCGTGGAGCCAAGGACCGAGGCTGAGATTTAGGCCGGAGAGAGAAAAACCAACAAGCCTGTGAATACTCTCCCTAGTGAAAATGCCCTGCTGTGGAGATCCAGTACAAAATAAGTATTAGAGATCACCAACACATCACATATATGATACATATGTGCTCCTTCTTAAACATGCCTCTTCAGAAACATCTTTCACCCCTGCTCTGTTTCTTGTTTACCTTTCCTTGCTAGCATCTCTTTTTCCCTCTCTTCCTCTATCTGCAATCTAGTGTTTGCGACCTATGAAACAAGTTCAGGGATTCTTTAGTTATCTGCTGCCAATAGCACCTTCCTTACTTTTCAAGGACAAAAATCACAGTATTCTTTTTCCTAAAGAATGCATTCCTCAGAAGAGTTCTAATTTCCATTGATGAGATCATTGCGCTCAGTGTGCTACAAAGCCATGGGTAATGCTTGAAAAAGTTGTGTAATCAGAGAGCAGACTTCTATCCTTAACCTTTCAGTGCTGACAACAACAAAAAGAAAACGTAATACAAGAGCATTCATATAATCAGTCGCGCTGTTTAAAAATTCCAGATCTGAAGAAAGGGCTGTTTCTCTTCTATGTGCAGGAAACTAGCCGATCTGTGACTCTTGCCAGCACTGTTCTAACTGCCCCAGACAGTCAGTTGCAGAAACTCTGACTGAGTCATGTCTCAGCTCAGCTACTCAGAAATGAGCCAATTTCAGGGACATTCCTGAGCCTTGCTAGCTAGTGTCTTTCCCCGCCTACTGCTGTCCCGTGCCTCAGGCTCTCCCCACATTAAAGGATGTCTAGGGCACTGCCGTATTCAGTAGGGCAAAGGTAAAACTTGCAGAATTGCTACTTAATATTACTCATTAAATTCGTAACAGAAGCAATGAATGGAATGGAATGCAAAATCCTTGGCTCTTAGCCCTAAAAAGAACCACTTCCTTCCTAGGAGCAAACAGTGGTGAATAGATTGGCTTGAAGGGGCTGTGGGAGAAGGATTGATTCTAAGTAATTAATTTACTTACTCCGAAAACCTATGGAAAAAGCTTACCCTTTCCAAGGGGAGGAAATCTATTACAGGTCTTTTTTGTTTCCTTGAGCTACACAAGCAATAAAGTGTCCGTGAACAAAAGTTTGATGATTCTAATAGTTAAACAAAATGTTTCAAAAGATTTACTGAACAAACATTTGCTGATTTAATAAATAGTACAATGTGTCTCCTCAATAATGTTATTTGCTATGTTCTGCAAATATTATATTCCTTCCTTCCAAACAATACTTCACTTTGATCCCTGAAGAGATTCTGAGAGAAAATTAATGCAAGCAAAAAAAAAAAAAAAGAAAAAGAAGGCAGCCATTTGAGGTGTGTTGGTGCGGCGGCAGAATGGGGGGTTAGGGGAGTACTGGGGGAGGGGAATGTGATTAACTAGTACACAAAGTGAAATGAGAATCTATTGTAGGCAATGGAATGAAGAGAGAATTCATAAGAAATTCTTTTTGCTTTCTCCCAGTCACACTGGTTCTAACTTACTAGTTGTTGCATGCATACCCAAACCAAACTACGGGCACAGACACTTTGCCCCTGACCCTCAAGAGACTTCCAAAAGTGCTTCATACCACTATTTCCTTAAGAAAACAACAACAACAACAACAACAATATGCACTACTACTTTTCCTTTAAAATATCCTTTCAAGTAACCGCCCCAGGGAGTTCTTTGCTATAAGGGTCTGGTTCTAATGGAACAGCTCCTCCCTAAACCTCTTACCTCTACCCTGAAGGCTACTCAGTAGGTCTCTCTCCGCAGATCAGCCAGACATCTCTGTTAGATCACGATGACTCTCATGCGGATATTTCCTTTTGATGACTAGGATTAGAAAACATGATCAAGTCTTTTTCCTTCACTAACTGAAGTCATTTATACTCTCAGGCCATTCTTAGAACTGTACGTTTTTCAAAAAGAGAAATCTGAGTTTTCCTCTTCCCAGTTTGAATGCTGGGTAACTCCCAATTTGATAAAGGGTAAATTCCTTAGCCTGGAAAGGCAGGTTCACAACATGACTTAAGTAACCACTTCCTGTGTGATTCCATTACAGCATCCAGGCTCAGCACACCCAAAACCACTCACTGTTCCGAGCGTACATACCTCTCTTAGGCCTCAATGACTATGCTCTCATTCTTTGGGCTGCTAACTGCCAGGTCAGCAGTTCAAAGGCACCAGCCACTCGGCAGGAGAAAGATGAGGCTTTTGCTCCAGTAACGAATTACAGTAGCATAAACCCATAGGGCAGTTCTACCCCGTCCTTTAAGGTTATTATGAGTTAGTACTGACTTGATAGCAGTGAGATTATTCTGTTTGTTTGCTTTGAGTTTCCATTAAACCGTATGATCTTTGGGCTGTACCAACACATTTGCCTGCTGCACAAATTTGGAGATTCGAGTCCACCCAGGGGTGTTTGGGAAGAAAGGACTCAGCGTCTGTTTCCAAAAGCTCAGCCATTGAAAAATCCCTGGGAGCACGGTTCTTCTCCAACCCACCTGGGGCATCATGGCCTGATGACGGATGGCAACTGATATATTAAGACTAATGTCCAATAGAACACGCACACACACACAGACTAATGTCCTCACCGCCACTTATTCTCAGTTTCCATATTTGTGTCAAAGACTATTACATCTATAAAGAATTCTCTGAGTCGTCCAGCCATACCTATGTCCTTATTTGATTTTTAAGGAATCCACAAAAATACTTATTTCACTGTGTAGATTGCCAGGCTAAGATTTTAACATTGTTATTGTCCTTCGAAAGATCTTTGACTGTTGGTGCTGTACAGCTATTTCAACACTAATTTTTGGTTTTGTTTTATATTTCACTTATTTTTGCATAGTTTGTCTTTCTTATTGAAGCCTGAGCTGATTGAAGAAAAGGGAATGATTAACGTCGACTTTGAATGTAAATATATAGGACTAGATCACTGGAGAATGAATATTAAGGAAGAATGTTGAAGGATCTTTCCACCACTAGGTAAATTATTTGTCAATTCATTAAATATGTCCTACTCCACCAACATTCCTAGCAGACATAGTGTAAAAATTTTATTATGATGCAGGGAGAGCTGCAGACTTTTCTGGGGATAAACTCACTGTTAATTATTTTTGGTGTGGAATTGGGACATAAATATATCAGGTGAATAACAAAATTTCTTGTGTATATAGGTTCAGAAGAAAGCCCAATCTGGAAAGTAATTTTCTTTAATAAACTAAATTCTCCTATAAAGAGTGATACATGGAATAGAATAGTGGATCTCATTGACTTCTTCACTCTTCAAGAGATGTCTCTTGGCAATATTCTCTGTGTAAGATTGGATGGGGAGAGTTGGCAAGGCAGATAGATAAATGCAGTCTTTTAGCAAGTGCATATTTTGAAAAAAGAAGAGGCTATGGAAATCTAATATGTAACAGCATCGCAAATAATTAGTTAACTCATTTTTGAGACTTGAAGCTGGAAAAAGTTGTGAGATGAGGCACCAATTAAGTGAAGGGAAGACGAAAGCGAACTCTCAGTGAAGGAAATAGCACATAGGGCAGAGAATGCACTTCAGGAGATGGAAAAGGCTGATATGCTGACATGCTAATAGCTAAGGACAGTGTGTACTGAGATGACTCTAGAGATTTGGATGCACAAAAATTTTATTTGGGTACATTATATTCAGGATTTATAGTATTATTCTGAAAGCAAATGGATAGCATTTATTATTGCCTTTAGAAGTTGGGTTTTTAGGGGAACATTGACTTAATCAGACTTGCAGTTATCTCATGAAGTTAGAGAATGCTGATTTTGGGAGTACAGTTATTTTAAATCTATTTGGTTTAATATTGATATTAGATTTGATTGACTCTGGGCCTGCTTTCTGAATTAAGAAACTGGGTGGAATTGAAGCTACTCTCTTTCAAAAGGGACAAATTTGTAAGCCCACTGGCGTGGAAGGACAGGTGTTAAATTATGGGTGTACTATAAAGGAAGTAACAAGGGTACCCCTGGGTCAAGCTGTTCAATGGGAAAGAAAAACAGTGAGTCTGGAGCTGGGATCCAACTCATAACAAACCTGCAGGTCAAAGTAGAACCACCCCTGGATTTCCACGGCTGCAGAAAGTTTCGTCTTTCTCTGACTGTCTGGTGGTTTTCAACTGCTGGCTTTCTGGATAACACCCAACACATAACCCACTGTGCCCCCAGTCACTGTGGACTGGAATGGAATCAAAGAGAGTGAGATTTTGGAGGTAGAATGAGTGATACAGGACAGAGAGTACTAGGTCAGAGGCTCCATCTTACAGAGGGGAAGTGAAGACACTGGAGAATATAGTACCATTCAGGTGAAAAGTGTGGAGTTATGGGCAAAGGAAAAAAGGCCTAAAAGAAGTCCTAGCTCCCTCACATTTAAATGTTTAATAAACGAGAACAAAAAAACAAACCAACTGGCTAGTTAGTTAGAACTAATAGGACGGCATTAGGAGATTAGGACAGAATGGAACTGCTCATTGCTTCGCAGAGGCCTCATACTTACCCAGTGACTGGGAGGTGCTGATCAGGAACGAAGCATCGGAATGTGCCATCAGGACTCCTTCTAGTAAAGGAGGAAGTGTTTGCAAAGGAGACTGAGGGTGAGTGGGAGTCGTTTTCCCATAGGGAACAGTTAGAGAACAAGGATAAGAAGGTCAAAGTAATTTTACTAAAGAGATTTTCTCCCCGCCCCCTCCCAAATTTAATTCAAGGTTTTTTGTTTTTTACATTATACTAATTTGAGAGGTTGGGGGCATGTTGTCATGTCATATTTATTGTAGTTAGGGGTCATCGAGTTGGTTCCGACCCAAAGGGACCCAGTGCACAACAGAAAGAAACGCTGCCCAGTCCTGCGCCCTCCCCACAATTGTTCACAGGCTTGAGCTCATTGTTACAGCCACGGGGCCAACACACTTCCTTGAGGGTCTTTTAATCTTCTTTTTAAATCATTTTATTAGGGGCTCATACAACTCCTATCACAATCCATACATACATCAATTGTGTAAAGCACATGTGTACATTCATTGCCCTCATCATTTTCACAGCATTTGCTTTCCACCTAAGCCCCTGGCATCAGCTCCTCATTTTCCCCTCCCTCTCCCTTCTCCCCTCCCTCATGAACCCTTGATAATTTATAAATTATTATTTTGTCATATCTTTCCCTGTCTGACATCTCCCTTCACCCACTTTTCTGTTGTCCGTCCCCCAGGGAGGAGGTCACATGTAGATCCTTGTAATTGGTTCCCCCTTTCCAACCCACCCTCCCTTCACCCTCCCAGTATTGCCACTCACACCACTGGTCCTGAAGGGATCGTCCGCCCTGGATTCCCTTTGTTTCTGGTTCCTATCTGCACCAGTGTACATCCTCTGGTCTAGCAAGAGTTGCAAGGTAGAATTCGGATCATGATAGTGGCGGGGGAGGAGGGGAGGAAAAATTTAGGAAAGTTGTATTGTTCATCGTTGCTTCATCGCACCCTGTCTGGCTCATCTCCTCCCCGAAAGAGAGTCTTTTAATCTTTAGAAACCCTTCTACTTTCAAGAATGAAGTCCTTCTCCAGGCACCAATATCTCCTGACAAAAAAAACAATATTCCAAATATTATAAAATCAAGTAGTGTTCTATTATGATTTTTTCCTCTATGAAAGCAAGTGTATTTCCCTAGTGAATCATTCATGTAAATATTAACATTCTGTAATTAGAAAAACAATATAAGCAACAATGATTAAAGTTATTAGGAACATTAAAGACATTAAAAAGATTACCCTGAAGAAAAATTAAGCAATACATTCCAATGATAAAAATTCCAGCGACACACTCTATATTTTAAGGAGGTCCGCAGTGCAGTGGCTAACCACTCAGCTTCCAACTGAAAGGTCCGCAGGTGAACCCCACCTGCCCGTATCAGGGAGCTGAGCTGGCGAGCTGCACTGAGAGAGGTTACAGACTAGGAAATCTTATGGCACAGTTCTACTCTGTTCTGTCAGAATTGACTTGGCAACATAAACAACAGAGCACAATGTTGGGATTCTTCATTGTTCTGTGTAACGTTTATTTTCCCTCGTCAAACATCTATTTCATATGTAATTTTATTTGTTGAAAGTAGCAGTCTATTTCTTAAGTTTCTTTTTCCTTTATAATGAATTGCTACTTTCGTTTGAGAACATTGTACTGTGTTGATCTTATATCAAAGCAATGGATTTTGATTTTCCACTTGACCCATTTTAAATTTTGTTCTAGTTTTCAATATTTTTCTGCTTTCTCTTTGAGCATTTTCTGTTTTATTTTATTATTGTTGGTAATAATTTTTCTGCATATGTTATCCAGTATAGCTCAATCTATAGAGGAAGTAACTGGATCAATGACTCCTTGAGGGGAGGTTGTGGGAAAATGAGGAACTAATAATGATGAACATAAGAATGAAGAAAATGTTCTAAAATGAATTGTGGTTTGCACAACTCTTCTTAAAAGAATTGAACTATTGAATATTTGTGGATTTATATGCAATAAAACTGTTTTGAAAAATTAGAAAAAGAAAGTGGGAGAAAAAGAAGAAGAAAAAGCCATGAACTAGCATTGATAAGCATGTTTAAGACAGAGTCCATGTTATCTGAAAAGAACAGATGATGACACACATGCCAGAGTATTCCTTTGGGGGGTTATGTGAGGATTTAGTGATTTATTTAAAATTTGGGGTAAACTCCAATTTTAAATTCAAAATAGCCCTTTACAATAAACACTAGTCATTGGGATTAATTTTCCTTTGAAGACAAAACTCAAAAGTCTGTAGGCATGACATAGTCATACCATGCCCAAAAGATCAGGACTTCAAACCACTGGCATATTCTTCAATCTAACTAAAACAAAGTCAAATACCATAGAGTTTTAGAAAACATTTTCAATAAGTCTTGAAACAGAGAAGAGATCAATACAAGACGAAGACACGCAGAGATAAATACATTTTTTCAAATTGACAAATTCAAGGGGGGCTCTGCAACATCCAAATAATGTGAAAGGACAACATTTGATCACAAAATTAATGACAATATTATTGATTAGCCTTCTGTCAAATAGTAAGTGACTAGCATATGTGAGAGCTGGCAGTTCCAAGAATCCACTTCTGTTCCCAGAATTACATGTGATTGGTAGATTTACTGTGCCAACCTGGCCAAGAGGAACATATGGGCTTACTAAGGTTACAGTTTGACAAGAGGGCAAAGAGATAAATGGCTCAGCAAGGCCTGCCTCCCTCTCTCTCTTGCTCTTTAGTGCCTCAACTTGTGAGCTACACTACCTTTGGGAGAGACAACCTATGGATCATGTCACTAGAGCTTGAGGTTCCTTCAAGACCTGCTTCACCACATTGCTGGTGTGCACGTGTCTTGAGTTTGAGGCTTTTGGATTCTGTCAATTTGCATTGCTGGAGTTCAATATCCCATCTGACCCCCTTCACTAAGTTCCTAAGCTGCTGACTGTTGGTGGATGTGTAGGATATGTAATGAGAAGCATCATTGCTGATGTCAAAAACTCTTGATGAAATGCAGAGGACAGAAAGATACTTACTTTTGCTTCATTTACTATGCAAAGGCATTTGGCTCTTATGTCTCACAGCGAACTATGGATAACATTGAGAAGAATGGAAAATCTAGAATGCTCAATTCTGCTCATGAGGAAGCTGTACACTAACCAAGAGGCAATCATTCCAATTGGCCAATGGGATACTGAATAGTGTAGAATCATAAAACATGTAGTCCATCATTATATCTTTTCACAATACTTATTCAACTGTTTGCTTAGTAGATAATCCTAGGAGCGGGGTCATAGGAAGAAGGATATAGCTTTGGGAATGGAGAAATGCTTATTAACCATCTGCAGTATGCAGATAGCACAACTTTGCTCATTGAAAGCAAACATTCCTTGAAGAACTTGCTTATAAAAATCAAGGACTGTCTTCTTTGATATGGATTTGCAACTCAATGTAAAGACCCAGATCTTCACATTTGGACCAGTAGACAAGATCATAATAAAGGAAGAAAAAAATTGAAATTGTGAAGCGTTTCATTTTACTTGGCTCCACAATCAAAGCTGGTGGAGGCAGCAGTCAAGAAATGGAATGACATGTGACATTGGGCTAATATGCTTCACACAACTGCTTGCAAGTGTTAAACACACAGATGTCACTTTGAGCACTAAAATGGCCTGATTCAAGCCCTGATGTTTTTAATCTCCTCATATTCATGTGAAAACTGGACACTGAGTAATGTTAACCACAGGCAAATTGGTGCATTTCACTATTGATGTGTATGAAGAATATTGAAAGGCGGAAGAACTGATTACAAGGACCTACATATAATCCCCTCCCTTGGGGATGGACAACAGAAAAATGGGTAAAGGGAGATATCAGACAGTGTAAGATATGACAAAGTTATAATAATTTAGGGATTATCAAGGGTTCATGAGGGAAGGGGGAGCAGGGAGGGAGGGGAAAATGAGCTGATACCAAGGGCTCAAGCAGAAAGCAAATGTTCTGAGAATGATGAGGGCAACAAATGTACAATTGTGTTTGACACAATGAATGGATGGATGGATTGTGATGAGTTGTATGAGCCCCCAATAAAATGTTTTAAAAATAAAGAAAGGACCACAAGGTCCCAGAGGAACAAACAAATCTTCCTTGGAGGAAAAACCAGCAGCAGGCTCCTGAGAAGTGACTATGGTGAAACTTTTTTCAGATACTTTGGGCAGAGTGTACAGGGAGACCAGTCCTGGAAAAGGGTTTAATGCTTGGGAGATTACAGTCTCAACCAAGAGGGCAGCCCTCCATAAAATGGGCTGACACAGTGCTTGCAGCAATGGGGCCAAACAACTCTTGTGGGGACAGTGCTGGAAAGAGCAGTGTTTGGTTCTATTGTCAGGGGGAGCCCGCCCCTAGCACATCATTACGGTCTGGTAGGTGCAATTGTACAGTGATAATAAGTAAAGATCATAGTAAAGTTATAGAGAGCATGAGAGATAGAAGAGGAGTATTGAAATAAATGGAGTCAGACACGATCCATAGTAGCAGGCTCACCTCGGCCCCGCCTGATGGTCCACGTGGAGGGAGAGAGAGAGATCTTTAATGCTAGCCCAGGCCTTTTATATTCTCTGGGGACGTGCAAGCCCCCTATTTACAGGTGAGGACATATGTCACTGGAAGGGGCTGTCCTATAGGTAATTCAGTAATGAGGGGGTGGTCTAGGGACATACACGCAATAGGAAGAGGAGGGATTGGGGTATACATGTGACAAGATGGGCGGATCCTAGATTTAGAATTGCAGCTTAACTTTGACCTATTCCCTAGATCTCCATAGGAACCATTATCAGTAGGGTGTAAACCCCACCTACTGGCACCAAATAGATGACTGCAGGCATCCATTGTCTTTAACAGCAGGGAGTGGGGCCACTGCAGTCTGGCAACTCACAGGCCCTCAAGGAGGATGCGTGTGAGCATCTGACCTCCCCCCACAGTTCTATTGTTCACAGTGTCATTAGGAGTTAGAACTGACTCAGTAGCACCTGACAACAAGAGTATGGGTTAGACTCAATTTGATAGATGGGGATCTTGTGCCATTCAAGAGCATTGTTACCACAAGAATAAGCAGGTAACTACCAAGTCAATCAGAATTCTTCTCTGAAGTTATGTGTTTAATTGAAAAGAAAATCTCCATTTTTCTAATGTTTTGTGATTTTAAAAAGCAGAATACCCCTGACCTACCAAAATATATACATGTTAATCCATAAATATGCTGTATTATATGGTACCTTTTTATTTAACACCCATATCAATGCAGTCATAAGCCTAGCATGTCTCTTTGGACTTGAGACATAGTATTTATTAATTTAGAGTACACAGTAAAATCCATATAATATTTAGTGTAGTACATGTAACACTGCTATTTTTGCTTCAGCATTCATAAATCAGTGGTTTGTCTACAATTGTTATAATCTTAGACTTGAGAAATGTGCTAATTAGTTTCTAGTGGTCATGAGGATCAAATGAGCTAGTACAGATCTCGGTATAATCACTGAGCATTCTGCATCCTGAACTCTCTTATCAGGACTGACATTTGCCAGCAGGTGTTTTGGGGAAGTTGCGTGTATCTGATGTTCCTAGTCCTGATTTGTGAACCTAGTCCCCAAAGATAGTATTATTATTCTTTTGATTTAAACTTGATGACATCTCTAGGCCTAAAATGACAGACAATCAAGTGGTGTTGCTGTCTTATAGAAAGGAATAGACGCTGTCATTGGCATTAGGATGGTGACCTTGAACACGATTTTGGCAGGGTCACATTGTGATCCTTTGGCTTCACTTCATGTAGCGGTCTCTCCGTTTGGCATGTGATAGCAAATGTTTCCATTCCTGTGTGTATAATTAACAGAGGGAGTGGGCGGGCCATGAAAGTTAGTTGGGTGCTGCACAGGCTTGTGCTGGCCTTGCACAACTAATTATTAGGACGTCAGGGATTTGTGAGCCAGTTGTTAAACTCTCATTGTTAAGACTAAATTATACAAGTCTGTAATTATATTAATATAATTTAAATATCTAAATTAATATAATAAGTTATACTCAAAGAGAGATAATGAATATATACAAATTCCTTATTATTTTACTACAGGTTTCTATTAACCGTGATTTTGAGAATATTTAAATCAAATGTGTCTCAATGGTAAAAATGTTATCTTACTACATTCTATTGAACACCTCTATCCAACTTGTCAGGGGCAGGACATTGGTGACTTTAATTGGCCATGACAGGAGTTATTTTTATGCTAAATGTCATCAAATTAATTTTAGATTCATAGTGACCCCATGTGACAGAGTAGACCGAAGGTAGGGAGTTTCCTAACTGGAAATGGCTGGGGGCAAATGTAGCTGGGTCTTTCTACTGATGGAGGAGTTAGATAAGTTCGAACCATCCATCTTTTGGTGCTTAACCGTAGTACCACCACTACAAAATAGGTTTCACATGCCAAATTACTGAACTTGCCGTGGCTTTTATGTTACATGCATCCATAATCATCATCTAGGGAAACAGCAGTCAAGAAACCAAAAGACATACTGCACTGGGCAAAACCACTGCACAAGACCCCTTTGAAGTGTTGAACAGAAACCACGTTACTCTGAGGACTAAGGATAACCTGATCCAAGACAAGGCAGTTTCAATTAGCTTTTATGCATTTGTATGTAATCTGATAATTATTAAGGAAGCCGAAACCAGGGTTGATGCATTTGCATTCTGGTGTTTGTGGAGGGAGCTGACTGCCAGAAGAACACCTAAATCTGTCTTGGAAAGAAGTACAGTTAGAATGTTCTTAAAACACATCATATAAACCAAGGACGCAGTATCATAAGGGACCAGTCCCTGGGGAAGTTCATCATGTTTTAAAAAGTATAGGGTTGTAGCAGTTAGATTTGCGTGTCAACTTGAATTTTTATGGATGTGCAGGGGGGGAGTTCGACCAGAGTGGTGACGTCTCCTTGGTCTTCTTATAAGCAGGGGAGGCTGGGAGCCTCCCTCTGTCTGGGTGACTTCACTTTGTAGCTTGCGGGGACTCTGCTGCTGACCCTGAGAACTCTTAGTGCCTGCTAGATTTCATTTTTGTTTGTTTGTTTGTTTTAAAGATCATTTTATTGGGGGACCTTACAGCTGTTATAACAATCCATCCCCAATTGCATAAAACATGTGTACATATGCTGACATCATTAGTTTCTAAACATTTACTTTGTATTTGAGCCCTTAGTATCAGTTCTTCTTGGGTTTTTTATTGTTTTATTAGGGGCTCATACAACTCTTATCACAATCCGTACATACATCAATTGTGTAAAGCACATTTGTACATTCATTGCTCTCATCATTCTCAAAACATTTGCTCTCCACTTAAGCCCGTGGCATTAGCTCCTCATTTTTCCCCTCCCTTCCCACTCCCCCTCCCTCATGAGCCCTTAATGATTTATAAATTATTATTTTGTCATATCTTGCCCTGTCAGATGTCTCCCTTCACCCACTTTTCTGTTGTTCGTCCCCCAGGGAGGAGGTTATATGTAGATCCTTGTGATTGGATTCCCCCTTTCCAACCCACTCTCCTTCTACTCTCCTGGTATTGCCACTCACACCACTGGTCCTGAAGGGATCATCCACCTGGATTCTCTGGGTTTATGGTTCCTGTCTGTACCAGTGTCCATCCTCTGGTCTAGCCAGACTTGCAAGGTAGAATTGGAATCATGTTAGTGGGGGGAGGGGGGGATGGGGAGGAAGCATTTAGGAACTAGAGGAAAATTGTATTTTTCATCATTGCTACGTCACACCCTGTCTGGCTCATCTCCTCCCGGAGACCCCTCTGCAAGGGGATATTCAGTGGCCGACAAATGGGCTTTGGGTCTCCATTCTGCACTCCCCCATTCATTCACTATGATAAGATTTTTTGTTCTGATCCCTTCAACACCTGTCATCACACAGGCTGTTATGCTTCTTCCATGTGGGCTTTGTTGCTTCTGAGCTAGATGGCTGCTTGTTTAACTTCAAACCTTTAAGTCCCCAGACTCTATCTTTTGATAGATGGGCATCATCAGCTTTCTTTGCCACATTTGCTTATACACCCATTTGTATTCAGTGATCATATCATGGAGGTGAGCACATAATGATATGATTTTTTTGTTCTTTGATGCCTTATACCTGATCCCTTTGGCACCTCATGATCACAGAGGCTGGTGTGCTTCTTCCTTATGGGCTTTGTTGCTTCTAGCCAGATGGCTGCTTGCTTATCTTCAAGCCTTTAAGACCCCAGACCCTGTATCTTTTGATAGCCGGGGCACCATCAGCTTTCTTCACCACATTTGCTTATGCACCCGCTTTGTCTTCAGTGGTTGTGTCGGGAAGGTGAGCACCATAGAATGCCAATTTAATAGAAGAAAGTATTCTTGCACTGAGGAAGCACTTAAGTGGAGGTCCAATGTCCTTCTGCTACCTTAATACTAAACCTATAAATATATGCACATATATCTATTTCCCCATCATATATAAATATATTTGCATATATACATGTCTTTATCTAGACCTCTATAAATGCCCTTTCGTCCCAGCTCTTTCTTCTATTTCCTTTACATGCTCAGTCCCCACCAGGGTTTCAGCAATTCCTCTTTGCTACATTATCCTTGATCATGCCCTACCAGACCTCCCACACCCTCCTCTCCACCAATTTGGATCACTTATTGTTACCTTGTCCCTGGGTTTGTTAACACCACTTCCTTTCACCCCACCTCCCCTCTCCCATTTCCCCCCCAGAACTGTCGGTCCCGTTGTTTTCTGCTCCATATTGTTCATCCAGCCTATCTTATTTAGGCAGACCTGTGGAGATAATAACATGCACCAAAACAAGACGGAGCGAAACCAAGTAACAATATACAACAAAAACAGCAACAACAAACCAATGACAAAAATACAAAAGAAAACACAACTAGAAAGAAAAACTTGTAGTTAGTTCAAGGATCATTTGTTGGCCTGCGATATGTCTACTGGCTCTGGATTCATATAACTTTGTACCCAATGGCCTGTGATCTTCCTGCTTTCTGCTTCTCCACTTTATGTCACCAGCATGCAACTTCAATAATCTGAATGGGATTTATGGACTTGAGTTGGTCAGCTGAGATGCCTTCTTGATATATAGTTATTCTTGATATAAAATTCTTCTTTATACATAGATGAGAGACACTGGATCTGTTTCTCTAGAAACCTGTTCTAACACAAGGGTCAAAGAGAAGACTCTCGTGGCAATGTTTTGTTCGCTGCAACACTGAGCTCAAGGGTAGGAATGACTGTGAGGAAGATAAAGGACTGCTCAGTGCTCACTCTGTTGTACGCGGGTTTCCTATTGCTGTGAACCAACTTGAAGGCAGCTCACCACTACACTAACCCGGTAACAGATCTAGAACTTTGACCAGCACGCTATTTGAGTCAGCAGGGTTGAGCACATTTGACCTTAATGTTCGACTTTTATGCAATCAGCATAAAGGCTCTTTACCAGATTTACTTAATCACATTTGTTTGTCAAAGAAATGGTACTTTCAAAACTGGGTGCACAGTATGTGCATGTGTGTTTTTGGCCTCTCTTTAGTTTTCAAAGGCAGACTAGTGAGGCTCAGAGTAGAAGCTGGTCATGGTCAATAGGGCATACCTGTCCATTGTTCTCATGTAGGTACAAAGCCTATGAAGGCTGTTGCCATTACTGCTAATAGGAATGCAATTCCAGTAGTTAAAGTTTCTAGCCGTTGTTGAAAGTCAGTTGGTAAGCTGCTGGTAGCTTGAACTTGGCTATGAGGTGGAAGTACTTGCACCACAAAAATAAGTAACCGCTAAAATTTGTCTTTTTCCCTTTCAGAGATTGTTTATCAACACACTGTTAAAATATTATCGTTCCCAGAGCCCTGAAAAAGTGTCCGCTGGTTTACCATTGTGCCTGGTCATTCTGATTCGCCTTTTGCAAAGTGCTTAGTCACAGTCCATGAGCCACACAGGGATAAACTTTCAAATAAATATTCAGAATACATGCAAATTGAGCCCACAAAATAATAAGATATTATACTCATACAATATGTACTGTACATAATGCAAGTATAACTATTTTTCTTGTTTTAAAGGTTATTCTCTGATTCCCTGTAGTATTTGTTTCATATCAATTCTTTTCCTTATCCTGCTCCTGAAAATACCTTGGAATCCCGTTTCAGATCAGTGTTTTCACTTAATGGGTGACTTTTGTTCACAGTAACAAAGAGATCAAATGCTTTTAGCTGAGTTTTCTAAGTAGCTAAGACACTGCTACTGAATAGTAAGGCATTTGAGATGGGATTGTTTGTGTTGAAATATATGTAAAAATGGGCATATTCTAGAAACTAACAATAATTACTAATAATGGAAGCTTGGGTATATGTGTTTTCCTTGTACAATTAGTTGATAATTGTATCAAGTTTGGGCCATTCATTTATGACTGAGATATAAAAACTAACTTAAATTCCTTTCAGTGTTTAATCCTTTATAGCACTGGAAATGCAAAAATAGATCAGTAAAGAATGATTAACTCCTGCTCCAATTCCATACAATTTATACTCTCGACCACCCTAAGGAGTAGTTCTGCTTGGCTCTCTCATTTCCATAGGGGTCAGAATAGGTTAGAGGGCACTGTGTAGCTGTTTCAATTTAGCTGCTTAACACTAATCAATTAGAAGTTCCATTTACCAAAATCTGCTTTTCAGAAGTATTTTCTGAGGATTTTGTGATGATTCTGTCTTTTAGAAACTAAATGCAGAGGAAAGAGTCTGTGATTATAGAAAAACTCTAGAACTTTAATATTGTTATATTTTAAGGAAAGAGCCTCCACTAAAATGATTTATTAAAATGTTTGAATTTTCATAAGAGACAACATTGTACTTCAAATAAATAATGGCTGCAGTCTAACTGGTTCTTCCTTTCCTATTTTGAGTATGGTGCATCCCTGCCAAGAATTGCCAGAACATGCTTGAGGCTTTTGAAATTTTATCCTCAAATTCCAGAAGGTCTATCATGAAATGCTCTTTGATTCCATCCATCTGTTAATCCAGTGCCTGCCTGGATTGATGTTCCTAGGATAGAATCAGGGGGCCAGAGTTTGTTACCCAGTTCGTATGACACAGCATAAAATAACATAACAGAAAACAAAGCTTTATGTCATCGTTTGAGAATTTACTGAACTGCTTTCAAGACAAATAGTTGCGATTTCTCTATTATAAGCATTTCATATTGATTTTAAACTTTTCTCCATTAATGTGATTAAAATCTATTTTTAAGGGCCGAGTCATTGCTAAGCTGAACTGTGGAGTCCTGTAGGGATCCCTGGTACTGTTGTGGTTGCACGCTTGGCTGTGATCCACATGCGGGCCGTTCGGAACCACTAGCAGTTCTACGTGATAAATAACGGGCTTGCTCCTCTCACCACCAGTCACAGTCTAGGAGACCCACGGGGGCTGGTGCTTATGAGTCAGCGTGGACTTGATGTAGCAAATTCGGTTCAATATCCATTTGATGTACCTAGAATGTGCTGGGTATATGATAGGATATTGAAAAACAGTGATGCAAAAGAAGACGCAGCATTTTCCCTGTATTACTTAGCGCACTGTGGAGGAGATAAGCATCATGCAAATGCATGAGAAGTGTTAGAGGCAACACCAGGTGAAGTAGGAATTAGTTATCCAGGCTTCAGCACAGTCTGAGGACGAAGTGATAATTCTACTGAAATCTCAAGGAATCAAAGGAGTTAATTATCTGAAGAATTAAAGCAGTATTACAATAGGCAGGCAACTTATAAAAATCTCTTTCATGTCCATATTTGAAAAGCCTTGGTGACTTGGGGGTTATGCTGTGGGCTCCTAGTTGCAAGCTCAGCAGTTCAAAGTCACCAGCCACTCTGGCAGAGAAGGACAGGGCTTTCTATTCCGGAGCAGAGGGTACGGAAGGAGGTGGGGGTCGGTAAGGGGTCAGTAGCATCTATGAGTCATCAACCCCATAAGATGGGATTGAACAGCAGAATTGTGTGTGAATGGATATATTGGAATGTTTAAGATATGTCCATAAAACTATTGTCTACAAAAAAAGATACCGTCTCAGAAATTCCCCGGTGCAGTTCTACCCTGTCTTCCAGGGGCGCAAAGTGGGCATCAACTGACTGACTGGCTGTGAGTTGAGTGAGTAGTCACTCACTGCGTCTTGAACAAAGTTGCAGACTGTAATGGAAGAGAGGCGTTTACTCGGTGACGTAGAGACACTCACCACCTACTCGAGCACTCCTCTCTCCCCTGAAGCCCTTTGCGTCTCTGGGATCCTGAGTGTAGACAGGGTCTTTTCAACTCAGCTCACAGATTCAGGGCAGCTGCATAAGATAAAGCTGATTCCTAGACGAGGCAATGGACGCAGCGGTGGAGACTCACTGCTGCTCTGTACCCTCTGCCCTTTTATCTCCTCCTCCGGTGTCCATGCATCTCTGGTGACACGTGGAAGTCTCTATGTGAACACAAAATGTGTCTCCTTCTCATCCCCACCCCGTCCCCAGAGAGAGATTCTATAACCTTTTATTTAATTTCCAAATGTATCTGAGTCTAGCCTAAAATGACTAGCGTTATCAAAAGAAAAAACAGCTCTAAGTGACCCTGGTATGATATAAATATTTACTTATCTTTCATTCTCGTTGCTTTAGAGTTTCATTTGTACATGTAATTGTTGGAATATATAATTTGGTATAGAGAGTCGAGGCATGACTCAATTTTTACTATCGCATCTGTTGACTAGTTTCTTTGTTATAAGTCTTTGATTATGCATTGTTTTCATAATAGATGTTTCAGGGCTAATCATACTGGTCTATTCATGTATGTGCTGCATTTCGTACCAAAAATTTGGTGTCTAAATTATTGTTTTTTCATGATGAATTTGCATTGGTGAAAAATAAAACTTTCCTGTTTTTCATTTACTTTTTTAATTTCTCTAAATTTAAAAAGTATGTTTTCAAGTCACCAAAAGTATTTCTTTGAGGTCATGCCTAAGAATGTATTACATAAATACATGGATGGAGAAAAAAATTGCTTGACATATTCAGTACATCTTTTTTCCTTTGGCATATTTTTATATTTTTCCTATACATTTCTTGGAAACATTATTCCTAAGTTATATATATTCAATCTTTTCCTGAATATCATCATAGCAGGTTAGTAGTAGCTAGTCATTTGGATATTTGATTTTTTTATTGTTCAGTTTAACCACATCTCTTATTCATCCTGAAGATTTAAAGTTGATTTCTGTTTTTCTGCCTGTGTTAGCTGGGTAGACTAGAGAAACAAATTCTTAGATACTCATTTGTGTATAAGAAAGAGCTTTATATACAAGAGCAATTGACTATTGAGAAAAAAAATCCCAGTCCAGTTCAGATCAAGTCCATAAGCCCAATATTAGCCTGTATGTCCAATACCAATCTATAAAGACCTCTTCAGACTCACAAAACACATGCAAGGACACCAAATGCAGGGAAATCACAGGCCAGTGGATGGAAAGTCTCATGGATCCACTGACAGCAGAAGCATCTCAGTGCTGGTACATATCTCCACATGGTTTCTCAGCTCCCGGGTTCTGGCTACATCAATGGAGATCCACCAGATTCTCCCCAGTAATGTCTCACAGGGAGTGAGTGTGTGTCCTGCCTCCAGTGAGCTATTTACTTCCTTGGTGCTTCCAAATGAGGTCATCAAGTTGTGACCTGATTGACAGGCTAAACTCTACCCCTTCACTCGTAATAGTCTCAAATTGACAGCAGATTATATAATTTTATATTCCCCTATACGAGGGGCATCCCCACAGCCCAAATCAGAATTTCTCTGGGCCAAGTGAAGCTTTCATAGCGCACATTTTCCCCACTAGGCGAACATCCAGCAACCAGCTCTGAATTAGTGCACACAGTGGCGTCACCTAGGGATTTTTTTCCCTAAAAGCAGTTTCACTGAAAGCTTGTTTTTGTGATGGCCAATTTAAGAGATTAGCTTGTGGCTTTGAAATTCAGGAAAAATGCTACAGAAACTGTTGTGATGTTAAACGCAGTTTACAAGGACAGTGCTATGGGAAAAACTCAAGTGAATGGGTGGTTTTCTCCATTCCAAAAAGATGAAATGTTGACTGATGACAAACCTTGTTCTGGATGTCCATCAATTTCCCAAAAGAATGAAAATATCAACTGTCAGTGTATTAGGAGTTCATTCCACCAGGCCAGACTCTTAATCAAGTTTTCTATTTAAAGATTCTGAAAAGATTGCATAACAGGATGCAACAAAAAAAGGCATGATTTCTGGCAGACAGGGAGTGCTTTTGCCACCATGGCAATGCATCTGCTCCTGCAGCCATCTCAGTGCACCAGATTTTGGCAAAACCAACATGCTCCCCTTGCTCCACGCGCCTTATTCACTTGACCTTTTTAAGCAACTTCTTTTTGTTTCCACGAATGACGAGGGACGTGAAAGGACAGTGATTTGATGACGTAGACTGGGCGAAGTGGTGTAAGGGAGCTGCGGTCAGCCATCCAAACAGATGGTTTGAAAAATATTCCCAAGAACGGAATCCCTAATTTGACAAATTTATTAAGTGTAATGGAGAGTTCTTTGAAGGTGATAAGGTTGCTTTGTGCAAAAATTTAAATACAAAGCTTTGGAAAAATCTGTTTTGGTATGGGTACCCCCTCGTATGTCTTATACTTATATTTTGCTTGACTTTTTATCCTATATCATTCCTAGAAATATTAGTGTCAGGGAAACAGCCTGGTGGCAATTGACATCTTTACATTTGTCCTGATTTTAAAGGAAACTAATCTATCAGTGTTTGAATAATAACAAATAATCCCCTGCTTGTGGTTCAAAGAAAATTATATTCCAGATGAAAGAAAATTCCCCCTTTAGGCTCATCTAGCATTCTGTGTGTTTAGTCTCAAGGTTAGAATATTCATCCCAGCACAGAATCCCATCCTGCATTCTCTAATAACAGAGCTGGGCAATGTGTCTAATGACTGAAAACACAGCTGCATTCACTCCTGCTCAAATGCTGCTTTTTATACATTTCCAAGAAATGCTGCGTCTCACCGAAAACCCATCAACTTACAGTAGATCCTGCTAATGTATAGTTTATATAAGGTGTTTTCATTTCATGTGTGTGTGCATGCAGGTGTCTATACTTAGAAAGTGACTGTACATTATAGATAATCCTGATCATCTCGCCGGAAATAGGCAACATCATTGTCAAGTACAATATTGGCAGATGCTTAGTAACACAACTCACATTTCACTTTCACAAAATTCCTCTTGAGCTCTGGACATAAATAATTCTTGAGTGTTAAATTTCATGAATATTTTATTTCCAGGATTGATATGGCTTCTAAATAGAATAGATTATTTTAAAGGGTTTTACATATTTTATTTTTAATATAATATTTTTGTTATAATCATAGGCTCAAGAGTTAGACCAAATGGTTTCAAATCTTCTGTGTGACCTTTATCAGGTCACTGAAAATATGGGTGCTGTAGCAGTGTGGTGAAGAAATAAGATGGTGTACGGTGATCAGAAAGAATACCATATGGGATCTTAAAGGTTTGTCTTAAAACAAAGAGTCATCTTAGTGAGATGCCCCTAAGTCCACAGAGAAGAGCACACCACCCCCTGTGATTCCAGGATTGTAAATAATAAAATCCAAGACTGGATGAAAAGATTATATTAAAGCTTAAATTCAGATGACCTGGAATAATAATTCTTCCCTTGATATTTTAAGGAAAAAAGGTTACTAAGGAACTGGGGGAAGAGAACACCAGGAAAAGTGTACACAACAGGAGTTACAGAACGTGCCAACACAGCAGCAGAGGTGAAATTACATGTAGTATTTGTGACAGTCGCCAGAATTCTGTACTCCTATCTGTTCTGCAGCGCTCAATAAATGAGCTTATTTGTAAAATCATACAGCAGAAGTTTCACTTCCTTTAAATTACAAATATATATAAGTAAATATGTGTGAGTATGTATCTTATACATATCAATGCATATAATACATGCATACATACACATTTATAAATACCTGTATTTCAGTTCAAACAAAATATATTTTTGAAATACATTGATGTTAAGTCTGTCAAAAAATACTTCTGTCCAAGTAATCCCATTATGTACCTCAAAGTGCCTTACGAATAAATAGAAAAACATTTTTAAAATGCTTACAGATGGAAAGACAGGGTATTTTTGTAAAACCTATTATTTTGCCTCCAACCAAATGACCTCAAGTAAACAATTGGTAAGAATGCAATTTGAGTCATAAGTTAAAATTCCAAAGAAGCCAACAATAAACATAAAATACTGTGTCTAAAGAAAAATAGTTTAGTACAAATCCAAGTAAAAAGAATAGAAGGATTTATTTTTCAATGAAAAATGGTAGCAAAATTTACACTTGGTTTTAAATCACATTTCTAACAGTTCTTGGAAGTTTCCAATGTGAAAACTGAAGAGAAATGTCTGATGGTCCTTAAAATGTAATAAATCAATGTACATCTGAACTACAGTCTCCAAGTATTACGGAACCTGTGACTCAGCCCTGCTGTGGAGTTGATTGTGACATCCAGGGACCCTGCCGGGGGAGTCAGATGCTCCGTAGGTGTCCGAGGTAGGGAATCTTCACACACACACACACAGGCTGCCACATCTTTCCTCCTCAGGATTCCTGGTGGATTCTGACAGCTGACCTTGTAGTTCACAGTCTATTTTAAAAGCATTGCCTCATAAATGAAATTGATAGTTAGCATATGGTACAGATATCTTCTAAATCATGTGACTAACAAACTTTACTGCCATTGAGGCAATTCTAAGTTCTAGAGGCCCTGTGGGACAGTAGAATTGGGTGGGCTTCTGAGCCCATAAGTATTTAGGGGATATAAACCTCATCTTTCTCCCATGTGACTCCCAGTGCCGTCACAGCTGAAGCTCTTGTTGACATTTTAGACGATAGAAATTAAAAAGGCGTTTATGAAATCCCCGTGAAGTATTAACTCATATGTGGAAGTATTGAAACATTTATGAATTACCTGCTCTGAAGGTGTGGTAATTTTACCTGTGAGGTAACTTGTGCTTTGTTGACTATGTGTCCCTGTGAGGTGTTTCCTGCACTTTAATTTCACTACATATAGAAAGGAGCGTTGTCGGTATAAGACAGGGACAGGTTGTGGTTCTGCTGGTTTTGTCTGGAGCCTAGTTGGTGTCACCCCCTGGGACCCCGTACACACGAGGGGAACACTGCCTGGACCTGCACCGTCCTCGCACGATTTCCTGCCTGAGCCCCACTGTTGCCGCTGCTGTGTCGCTGTGTCCATCCTTCTCCTGGAGGGCTTGCTCTGCTTTGCTGCCCCTCCCCTTTACCAAGGACACTCAACCAGGACATTAGCCAAGTGATAGGACAGAGACTGACGTTGTTTCCATTGGTTTAAATGTATCTAAAATACTTTGCTTATGTCAGAGCTAAACGAAACCGACTCACACGTATTGTATGAGTGTTGAATATTCTCTAATAATATCTAGTCTTAGAAATTAATTCGTTTGTGTGTTAATTTTTTTTCCTCAAAAAACATGTGTCTTGTAAGGATCTGGGTGCTCAGGGTGTAGGAGTGAACAAAGAGCTATAGTTGCCTAATCTCCCAGAGTTTACATTCTAGTGAGGATGAAAGAGAGTCACCTGTAAGCACGTCAGTCAGTCAGTCAGTCAGTCAGTCAGTCTGCGAGGTGATTAAAATACTGCCAGAGCAGACAGTAGGGCATGGACCTACAGAGGGACCTCCGTGAAGTGTCCCTGAGAGCAAGCTCACACTGAAGCCCAGAGCTTGAGCCGACATTCGCCAAAGAAGGAAGGGAGAAGAGTCCTAGCGGAGAAAATGTCATGGTGAGAGACCTTACCATAGAAGGGAACATGGCTGATCCTGAATGAATGCAGTGGTTGACAGGATAAAGTGAGCGGAGATTGTCCCAGAAGCTTACTCTGGGGCAAGCCTAGTGCTGATCATTAGATAATGAATCTTTTTACCATAAAGCACAGGAAAACCAACAGAGGGCTTTAAACAGGTGGAGGGCAGTGATATAAAGAGAGACTCGGTATGAATTGGTGATAAAAATATGTTTAAGAATTTAGCATTAAGAGTAAATATTTAGGAAATCTTAAAGGTACACATTAAATGCTATTCAAATTGGTTTATGCAAAGTACTTAAATTACAGTTAAAAGGCATGTTGTTTGTGCTGGCTTTGGGAGATTGAATATTATGCTGACTAAGATGACAAGCCAAAGTTCTTTTACTAATAAGCCATAAATTAATGTCCAAGGATAATCAACTGTTTTTAAAATAAGAAACCAAAAGTGGAGAGAAAGCTACCAAAATATTTATATAGTAAGAATTTGATGTTACACTGAATGATTACGCAGTTTTATTGTTTTGCTACTAGTTTGTTCCAGTTTAGGTTAGAAATTATTTTAAATTGTTATCATCTGACAGCTGTTAACAGCTTTGAAATGAATCAATTCTCAGCTTAACTCTGAGGGCAGGTGTCCATGTGGCAAAGTCAACGACCTAATTACTACCAATTGGTTTCATGAGGAAACTTTCGCTTTCAGCGATGTTAGTAAAAAGGTCAGAGATCAAATTGTTTAATCACATCAATAAGAAATGGAAAAGACCATTTAAGTAATTTTTCTCTTCCCTTGGGACTCTAGCAAATCTGATTCCTATCACCAGTGCTCATGCATTTTTTCTAGCATAAAATGAGTCAAGGGTATAAATTCACTGCTTTCCTTAAAAACTACTAAACACTTTACATTTTTCTATTTTCAATTATTATCTTTACTTCCTTTATAAACATCTGAGCCAATTCCTACCCTTGCTTTATTTTCCCAGGATTCAGATACTAAATTGAGATGTTCTTGAAGAAGGAATGAGCTAAAAAATGGAATTACTTAATTAGCTCAGTGGGTGGTCCTTGTTGATGGCAGTAACATTCCCTATGAAAGCCAGATTTTAGGAACAGTGCACAATCCATAATTCAATAACATAGACCTAATGCTTACTTGATATGGCAATAAAATATGTACCAAGAAATTAAGTCACCATAAACATGCAGCAAATTAGATTAATTAAAAGTTGGATAAGGAGTATTGGAAACTGTGATCTGTAATATTTATTTGCTTTATTTTAAAGGCATTGGAGAATGTAACAAATAAGCACTTTCAAGTGTTTTAGTTTGCAGTTCTGTAAGTATTGTTGGAAGGAGTTCCCCACATGTCTGGCATGACCAGAAAAAAGCAATTTAAAATAGTAACTATAGATTCCTTTTACATTATGAGAAAAAAGTCATTTAAAGGTGTTCTTTTCATGTTCTTACAAGAGATCTTGTAAAGTTTCTTGCTTCACAACATGTGAAATCAAGATTCGATAGCTAGTAAGTCAGAAGCAAATCTAGAATTAGAACTTAGAGATCTTATTTTTCAAAGCCTACTGATTTCCCTATTACCATCTGTGAGAGTTCTCCTTTTATAGTAGGTTTTTACCACACATAAGGGCCAGAACAGAATACTTCTGAGCTTATGATGAAGAAGCTTTGCACTTTCGGGGCAACTGGAAACCCTTGTGATGAACAGAGTGTTTTAGCAGTTCAGCGTTTCACACATGGAGAAACAATCTTGAGGTCATCTTGCACCTGTTTTTCCAGATTCTGATTTTGCTGGTTCACACAGATCCATTTACTGGCATTTTTATGTAGAGTTTTTATTACTTTTAGCCACAAGGAAACACAATGTCTGTAATAGACATGGTGTAGAAAATTTTAAGGATTCATGAATTTTGGTCCCTGATCTATACCTTCTGAATTCTGTGTGGATTTTTAAACAATAAACCCCCAAAATATTAATTGTGAATCTCTCAGGTAAATAAGGGAATATTTACACACTGATTGTTTTTCTTTTAAAAAAATCTCTGGAAAGATCCTAGACTTCTCTAGCATTCACTTGATGGGAAAACATCATTAGAATGAAATCAGGCCAGAGTTATAACTGCCATCATCTGGAAAGCCTGTATTCCTATTTTAATTTAAGCTCTATTGACATAAATCAAACAAAGGTCACCAGGGCACCTGGCATAATTACAAGACTTTGTTATCTATTTATTGAATGAATTGCTTGGAAGCCATTTTTTTTCCTGTTAGCAATGAAATAAAAAGTCATCCAGGTCTAGGGGTAACTTAAAAATGTGAGGCAGTTAGAGCGTTTTGATGTTGTTGTGAGGACCGTTAGGAAAGAGTAAAATGCATATTGCTCAGCTGAATCATCTCTATGGTCCAGTGGTGCACCATAGGCAAATACTGGAACTCATTCAGAGTTCATGATGCTCAGGAGGACATTGCCAATATTTCCCCCTCTCTTCAAGCTCGCTTCTCTCTGTGTATACATAGATTGTGAAAGATGTCTTGGGAAAGAAAAAAGATGAATGAAGATGAGTAGCAATAGTTATATAAATAAAGACTGGATAAGGACTTTGATTCACAGAGAGTAATGATAATGATGATTGTTATAAATAATAATAATAGTTATTATGATGATGAGTCCCGGTGGTGTAGTGCTTCCACATTAGGCTGTGATGCGCAAGGTTGGCATTTGAAGCCAGCAGCCTCCCTGGGGGAGAGAGACAGAGCCTTCCACTTCCATCAGCAGTGACTGTCAGAAACCTGTAAGGAGGGGTGGGGAGTCGCTATGAGTCAGCATCAACTTGATGGCCACAAGGTATTATTTATTATCAGTAAAATTGGTTAAATAACAATTACAAGGGAAATCAGTATGCTATATCTTATAATAGGGCCTCTGTTTCCCAAGCTTCTGCCAAGCAGATAATACCAATGTCTATGCACATAAAGTTTACTTCACCACCACACAGGTTTTGTACAATGAATCCAACAGAGTGTAACTGAGAGACAAAACTACTCATAAATTGAATAGGAAGAATTTAATGTAGAAAATTAAAATGTAAGGGGGAATTGGAGCAGCAAGCTCGTCCAGTGTGGAGTAAAGAGAACTCTGAGGAGCAGCCAGTCCTACCTGTGGGGCTGACCTGAAGAGCTCACTAAGAGTTGCCTTGGCCGTAGAGCCTAGTGGCAAGGATTCACTGAAAAAAGGATGTGCTGTTGGTTCAACTTGTAAGAAATCTTTCCTTCAGATAGCTCAGCCTCTCAGTTCCTTGAGAAAGCTGTTCATGGGGTAATATTTCAACAGAGGTACTCAACTGTAAAACCGCCCATCGAAGTGTGCTACTTGGGACCCTCCTGGCACCTGAACATCACTAACTGAAGTACACGAGGGGAGTTGGTGATGGGGACGTGGTCTATGGTTTTGAAGACCAGTTACTTAAGAAGGTGTTGCCCGACTATCAATTGCAATAGTGCCTCAGATCGGAAAGGTTTGTATGAAAATAAATAGCTATCTAAGTGAGGAGTCAACTAAGTCTACATGGAAGTACATCAGCTTGTGTGATCCAAAGATGACAATAACAATATTCAAATATGACAATGGGGTAAGGATCAGAGCTTAAATTGTAAATACCCACTTTACAGATACCCTCTAGCCACAGGCAAGGGTCTCTAACAGCTCTACTATCGCATAGAGATCATTGTAATTGTGATTTTATGGACCTGAACTTGATACTTGGTCAGTTAACCTCTCTCTTGACCCAACTTAAAATTGTTCTAGGTACAAGAATTTCCTGCTTGTTCCACAACAAAATTTCTTCCTTGGCCTTTTAAATACTGATGGTGGTCTTTTCTTTCTTATTCATTATTTCTATTTTAATCATTATATTCTTATTATTTTATCCTTACCATTTAATTTGATTCTGTTTTTTTATTCCTTCTGTTGGGTTTTTTCTCATTTGTGAAGCACAGAAGTGGAAGATAAGTAGAGATCAGAACTGATGCAAGGGTTTCTAGGGCAGGGGGAGGTATGTGGGGAGGGAGCACTAGAACTGATTGTGATTACACACTCATTTTAAAAGCAATTTAACCATTAAAAGAACAGAAAAGGGGGTGAAGGGAAATGCTGGACAGGGCAATATATGACAAAATAATAATTTATAAAGTATCAAGGGATCATGAGGGAGGGGGAAAAAGAGGACTTGATGCAAAGGGCTTAAGTGGAGAGCAAATGCTTTGAAAATGATTAGGGCAAAGAATGTACAGATGTGCTTTATACAATTGATGCATGTATGGATTGTGATAAGATTTGTATGAGCCCCTAATAAAATGTTAAAAAACCAAAAAAGAGAAAATGTTCTAAAATTGATTGGGGTAATAATTGTACACTTCTAGAACTGACTGAACTATTGAGTTGTATGATATAAGGATTATGTACCAAAAACACTCTAAAAAAAGCTCAAACCTGCCCACGACACTGGAGAAGCCTGCTGGTCTGGAGGAGTAACCTGGTCACTGAAAAGAGACACACTACAGAAGTCCTCCAAGTGAGCACACCTTCAGGGTGAAGGATCTCCCCAGTTCTACCTAATGTCATGACAACTGACAAGGGAAAAAATACATAGAGTATACATGAAAATACATAGAGTATACATAAAGATACATAGAGTATACATAAAAATACATAAAACACACGTAAAAATACATAGAGTATACATAAAATACAGAGTATACATAACGATACATAGAGTATACATAAAAATGCACAGAGTACACATAAAACCACAGCCATCTCATCAGTTCCAGCTCCGGGCAAGCCTGGAGGGCAGAGTGCTCCTTAGGGTTTCTGGACTGCAAATCTTAACAGACAGATGGCTCCATCCTTCTCCTGCAGAGCAGTTGGTGGGTTTGAGGCTCCAACCTTAACTCATGGCCACCAGGGCTCAAAGACATGTCTACACACCAAACCCAACCTCACTTCCAATGAGTCAATTCCCACTTAACGGTAAGTAAAACCATATTTCCACTCTGATCTAGTCCACACATATACCGGTTGATTAAAAATAGCAATGTGTTTTAACATGTCTCTGTAATCAGTGAATTGCTACAGACATTTTTCTCAGTGACATATTTGGCAGTCTACAAAAGACGGTCCTTTCTAAACAGTGGTTTCCAAGGGGATCTGCCAGTCAGTTAACTCAAGTTAGACAAGTCAGCTCACAAGGCTAAGATAGATATTTTAGAGGGAAACTTAACAAATGTCCTCAAAGTACCCAGAGAGAATGATCATTTGAAATTGTGAGGAAGAAAACAGAGCACTAAAGAGGGAGTTGATAACAATGAGTAACAGGAGGAAGTGAATGTTCTAAAATGGTGGTGATGATTGTGCAGCCTTTCTTAATAAGCCTGATTCACAATTGTCTGATTTGTGAAGGATATTCAAAATAAATTGTTTTAAAAAAAATAAAATGGAAAACTGCTCTGATGAGAAGGACAAGATCGTTGTACCAAGGAGTTTCCCCCCAAATCCCGACAGCACGTGTGCTCCTTCTTCCAGATAACAGGGGATGCTCTACAGAAAGTTCATTGGAAGCCTTCATCGGCCTGCAACACTGATCTGGCCAATTCAGATTTCATTTTGTTGCCTCCGCTCAAATAAACTTAAAAGAAATATGATTTATTTCCCTGGAGGTTCAAGCAGATGTTTTGATACAGAATTATTTAGGGGAAAGGCCAGAGCGACAGAAACAGTACTTGAGAAGTGTTTTAATATGGAGGATATATTGAAAAACAAAAGCTTCACATTTTGATATTTTTGCTTAATAAAAAAATTTATGATTTTGTAGTAATTCTTTATTAGAATTTCGAGCTTAAAGGCAACATATATTTGTGTTCAATCCTGATTTGAAATTTGTATGTGTCAATTCAAGTTAATTCATTAACAATCATTTAGTGAGTAAATGTGGAGCTACAATGGAACCTATATATAGATCAAGAAACAGTGTGTAAGCAGAACAAAGGAATATTGCGTAGTTTAAAATCAGCAAAGGTGTACATCAAGGATGCATCCTCTAATCATACTTGTTCAATCGGTATGCTCAGCAAATAATCAGAGAAGCTGGCTTATATAAAGAAGAATGGGTATCAGGATTGGAGAAAGGTTAGTTAACAACTTGAGATATACAGATGACACAACCATGTTCACTGAAAGTGAGGAAGCTGTGCATGAAGATCAAGATTCTAGCCTTCAGTATGGATTATGATTCAATGTGAAGATGTCCCAGATGCTCACAACTAGACTAAATGCTAACATCATGACACATGGAGCAAAGAATGAAGTTGTCAAGGATTTTATCTTTCTTGGTTCCACAATTAATGCAGCAGTGAAGAGATCAAGCAATACATAACATTAAATAAATCTGCCTCATGAGACCTCTTTAAAGTTTTGAAACGCAAGGATGTTACTTGGAGGCCTAAGGTGTACCTGACCCAAGCCATGGTATTACAGTTGCTCCTTTTGAATGTGTAAGTTGGACATTGAGTAAGGAAGACAGAACAAAAAAATTGATGTATTTGAACTATGGTGTTGGTGAAGAATATTGAAAGTACCATGGAGTGCCAAGAAAACAAATGTATCTGTTTGGGAGGAAGGTCAGCCAGAAGGCTCCTTAGCGACAAGGCTATCTAGGCTTCAGCTCATGTTCTTTGAACTCGTTATCAGGAGAGACCAGGGTCTGGAGAGAGACATCATGCTTGGTGAAGGGGATGGGGCAGGAAAAAGCGGAAGGCCCTCTGAGATAGGTCGACACAGCGATTGCCACCATGGCTCGAACCCAGGGACCGTTGTGCGGATGAGGATGCAGGCCCTGGCGGTGCCATCCTTCTGTTTGATGTAGAGTTGGGAGGAGTCAGAACCAACTGGAGGGCACTTGGCAGCAGCAAAGGGTCTTTGAATTTGTCCTCAGTTGAGGTGAGATGATCATCCCTTTGTGCCTTTCAGTGATCTCCCCTTGACTATGGTCTCCTAAGAAGGGGCAGGAGCGTGGGGACGTTGAACGGAAATAATCTTTAAAAGGGGTACCAACAGAACATCAACTATCTTGGACTTTTTTTTCTTTGTCTTTTACAACTTGGATCTAGTGCGCCTTTCTTTCTCAGGTAAACTTAGAAGAGCTTAACTTTAAAAAATGATTGAGACAAATTACCTCCCATCCCATTGTAAGTCATGGGTCTTCAACTGAGTATCATATCTGTCCTCCTCTAATTCTTCAAAATTAAAACTCCTTATTAATTGGTAACTTCCTTGTGTCCAGTGGCTTCTGGGAATGTAGTTGCCATGCTTCTCCAAGTTCATGGTTCCACACTTTTCCATTTACCTTCAAAATTGTGTTAAGGAGTGCCAACACATCCCACTGGATTGCCCACATACCAAAGACATGCTTCTGTGCTTCTGTGTCCATTTTTTGAAACATAAAACCTATTTACTACTAATGATTTGTGTTAATGTATCCTGCCAGGATGGTGAAACAATGCTTTTGTGGAACAATGATTCCAAACTTCCCAGGCACCACCCGTCATTTATCATCCAGTGGAAATTGCTGTGGCCCACTCACTGCCATCCGTCAATTCTGACTCATGGAACACTTCATCTTCCAACTCACAGTGACCTTCTACAAGGGGAAGTATCGGCCTTGCGGGTCCCTGAGAGTGCAACTCTTTCCAGGAGGAAAGTCTTCCTCCAGAAGAGTGGCGCGTGGTTTTGAATTGCTGATCTTTGGGAAGCAGCTCAATGTGAATCCTAAGCCTGAAGATACAAGAATTGGAAAAACAAGTAGTACAAATTCCCAAGGGACTCACAAGATTTCTGACAAAGGGAATACATCCACTTTGATATATGTGGGTCCTGGATATGTCTAAATTTTAGGCTGTTCCACAGAATATCTTTAATGTAAAGTATACATATAGTTGAATTATAGAGAATAGTGCTCTTCCTCATCATGTTTCACTTGCAAATTATCGCCCCAGCTTTGCTTTAAACAGGGTGCTCCACTGTCCTTGAAAGTGGCACCTCCAAGGTGGGATAGTATGTGTTATGGCCTTTTTGATGGGTCTGCTCTGGCATCTTCTTTACTCTAGAACAGCTGTTCTCAAACTGTGGGTCATGACCCCTTTGGGGTCGAATGACCTTTCAACAGGGATCACCCAATTCATAACAGTAACAAAATTACAGTTATGAAGTAGCAATGAAAATAATTTTATAGTTGGGGGGTCACTACAATATGAGGGATTGTATTAAAGGGTTGTGACATTAGGAAGGTTGATAACCACTGCCCTAGCTCTTTAATGCTTCCTCCCACCCCACTATCATGAGCCCAGTTCTAACCTTACTAATAGGTCTAGACTGGAGCATATACACTGGTACAGATAAGAGCTCTCAACATACAGAATCCAGGACAGATAACCCCCTCAGGAACAACAATGGGAGTAGTGATACCTTGAGAGTAGGGGGAAGTTGGGGGGAGAAGGGAGAGAGGGGGAACCAATCAAACCAATCACAATGATCAACATGTTAACAATACCACTACTCCTCACCCAGGGGGATGAACAACAGAAAGGAGGCAGGAGACAGTGTAAAATATGTAATTTATAAATTATAATTTATCAAGGTTTCATGAGGCTGGGAGAGTAGGGAGGGAGGGAGGGGAAAAAAGAGGAGCTGAGAGCAAGGGCTCAAGTAGAAATAAAGTGTTTTGAAAATAATGATGGCAGCATATGTAGAAATGTGTATGGTACAATTGATGTATGGACTGATATAAGAGCTGTAGGAGCCCCCAATAAAATCATTTATTAAAAAAAGTAGTGAAACTTTCACTATTTGCAGACGATATAATCTTATATACTGAGGATCCTAAGGTCGCCACAGTAGGAATGCTGGAAACAATAAGCATTTCGTAGAGTAGCAGGATACAGAATTGGCAAGCAGAAAACAATCAGATTCCTAAAGACCAGTGATGGAAACACAGAAGAGGATATCAAAGCCATGTAAAAGCTGATATACCTAGGAATAAACCTAACCACCACCACCACCCCCCCACCACACACACACACACACACACACACACACACACACACACACACACAAACAAACAAAGACCGGTATGAAGAAACTACAGAATATTACTACAGGAGACCAAAATGAATAAAGAAAGTTATGTGTTTGTGGAAGACTCAACATAGTGAAAATGTCAATGCTACCTAAATAAAGCAACCTACAAATTCAATGTAATCCCGATCCAAATTCCAGTATCATTCTTCAAAGAAATGGACAAAATGATTACCAGCTTCATATGGAAAGGGAAGAAGCCCAGATAGGCAAAGAATTTCTCAAGAAGAAAAACAATCAATTATACAAACAAACAAACAAACAAACAATAAATAAAGGCATGGATCCAAGAATGGGTTTAGGGCTTGCACTAAATCCTAGCCTCAACTTAAAAATAATCAGTTCTTACATCATGACCCTGTTGGATACTCACCTTCATGAAATGATCACTGAAGAGAAGGATGGATGTTACAGCAAAGTGTGAAGAAAGCAGATGGTGCCTGGCTATCAATTGGAATAGTGTCTGGGGTCTTAAAGGCTTATTGAAATAAGCAGCCATCTATAGGAGGCGTCAACTAAGTCCACACAGATGAAGCACACAAGCTTGTGTGATCCAAAGATGACAACTACAAAATTTGATTATGGCATCATATTTGATGATGAATAAAAGCATCAGAGAAACACTTAGGAACACCCAATCTGTGGAGGGTTATGTGGGATGGGGAGAGTCCAAGACCCATCTTCAGAGGATCTGGTCAGACAGCCACTGGAAGATCTTCTCTAACCACAGGCAAGAGTCTCAATCAGCTCACTATCAGGCAAAGACCATTGTAATATTGAATATGCTGGATCCAACTTGACACTTGGCCAGTTGACCACCCTGTAGATGCGACCTGAATTTGTTCTGGGTGCAAGTATCTCTTACTGGTTCCACGACAGAAATTTCGTCCCTGTCTTTTTTATTATTGTTGGGTGTCTTTTCATTCTTATTCATTATTAGTATTATATATATATATATACTTATATATATTTGGTAGTTAGCATACTACTAATCTATCACAATTATATGATGTTATAATCATATGAGGATAAATAAAAAGTATTGCTACTAGTGTTCTAGTTCATACAAGCACAGGTTCATTTATTTATTTTTATTCCATTTAAACATGGCTCTGTGATTAGTGGTGGCTGTAGACAAGTTCTCTTAGTAATACACTTTTCAGTCAGGTTAAGATTCCTTCCAAAAAGATCCAATCAAAGCAGAAGATTTTCAAGTAGATTTGGGTAAGTAAAACTCAAAGCCAATTGGCGTGCTCAGAAGGTTATGGCAATTATTTTTGGGATTCTAAGGTGTAATCATGATTCATTTTCATTAAAAAATACACAATGACCATGAAGGCTTGCTATGAAGAAGTTTTAAGAACAGTGCAGGCTGCCTTGGTATGGAAATTGCCACCATGAATGATTTTTGCATCACAACAATGTACTTATTCATTTTTCAATGGTAACAAGGACTAGCCTATAAAATTGGGTGGGGGAGTCCTTATCCTATCCACCCTAGAGTCCTGTTATTGCACCTCAAAATTGCTTTCTGTTCCCCAACCTCAAAGTACATTTAAAAGTAATACAGTTTTAGTTCCTTAAGAATGCCAAGACTGCCATTTGGATGCAATGAGCATAGCAGAGGGTAGAATTCTTAAGGAAGGATTAGAGAGCTGGAAATAATTGTTTTTGGATATGTATTGATATCACTGAAACATATATGCAGAAACAATAGTTCCACACTTTTGCTATTTTTGTTTCATTAAGATGTGTAAGATTTTTTGTAGCAATACTTTATGACTCAATCTCATATATTTATGAGGTTTAAAACACAAGAGAGTTGCTATTGGTAAGACAAAATGATAAAAGTGGAGGTTTTAAATAAGATTTTCTTGCTGTGTAACATAAGAGTAATGCTATTGGACTGAATAGGGACTGATGATAATTAAGGACGGTCTTTGATGGAGGATCAAAGGATAAATATTCAGCAAACATTATAGAAAGATACCTAACTTCAATTCTCCTCTTGAAATTTTAAAAAATTCTATACAGTTAAAAAATCAGTATTTATACAAATTCATCATTATTTGTTTGAAGCAGCTGTTTTAATGAAAAATAAGAGTTTATTTTATATGAAATGTGAAATATTATTCTATTCTAAAACCTATCTCTAGACCGAAACTGAAAATAAAGGATGTATTATTTTCAATCCCCCAAATTAAGCAACCACCTATAGAGTTAAATCTGAAAATCTTTATACTTGAGTGATTTTTTTAAAGCTTTTTTATGATGGATGAAGAAAACGGGGTGCAAAATATTGAATTTTTTCCATAAGGTCATACAGTGCTTCACTTGACCACAAGTTAAATGGTCTGTAGTTTCATTTAATGCTATCTCCATTAACTAATAAATTAATACTACCAAAATATGTTAAAATGTTTGAGTTAATGTACATATGTTTACTCAATCATACAGTTAGAGATTTTTTTATGTTAAGCAAAAATACAAAGTATAAAATACATAAAATATGTACTTAACTTTGTGTTCAATTAAAAGACTTATTTAACTTTTAAATTGTTTTTATTGCTAGTGTAATTTTTGAGCTCTCCACAGACCACGAAGCGTTCCAAGATAGTGAAAGAACATTTGTAGGCTGAACTCCCATTGTTGCTGATAACATACTTGCTAAATCACTTTATTCTGTGTGATTCTGTTCCCTCAGTAATAACTCTTCCTTTGTTCTCCAGTGCATCACAGTGGGGTGCGGATGGATGAAACACAAGAAAGTTGCTATTGGTAAGACAACGTGATGAGAAGGGAAGGCTTAAAATAGAACTCTCCTGCTGTATAATTTAAGAGCAACAGGATTGGGCTAAATAGTGACTGATGATGTCTGAGGCAGATAGTTGGTGGAGGGTCAAAGAAAAAGGAAGAACAGAGACTAAACAATTATGCTGGCAAAATGTTGCCTCCTGAAAAATGTTTCCGAAGAGCTTCTGGTATAGTCTCGTTTCCACTTATAATGTGAATTCAGTTAATTTTTGTTGAAACATCTGTTGTAAGGTCTTGGATTCTCATCTAATTCAGAACAAATCATTATTCTTGAATTTTATGATAAAAAGATAATCAAAATGTGGATGCTACAAATAGAGATTCTATAAAAATAGAAAAAGAAATCTATTAACTTTGTAGTGTAAATGTGAATGCGAAAAAAAAAGGAGTCTCCTAATTTTTTTTCATAAATCATTTAACATGCAAGGATCTGAATCCCCAAACAGAATATAGAACCTGGCCAAAGCTTGTTCCACCTGATCAGATATTATACGTGTCTCAGAAGCTATTTTACTATAGTACTTCCCTATATTTTATGTCTTAAATTATATCAGCTCTAAAAGTATTCTTGTGTTCTTTTGTGTTTTGTATCCTTATGATAAATGTTTATTGCATTCTCAACTACTAACCACACAGGCAGGTAGTCACTCATAAAGGTGTACTGAAAATCTTTCAGCTACAGTATGAAAGGTTAAAAACCTAAAAAGATATATTTTTGAGACTCTTACAGTATGAAATAATGAAATTAAACTAAATGTATAACTTTGCTCAGTAGCCCAATCTTTGTAATCCTGTGGTCAATTAGGAACTATGTGTAAGACTTTCAAATAGAAATTCCTCCTAAAGAAAACGCTTTACTCAAATTATTTCAAATCATCAGTGAAAACCGTGTCCTTTAAATTTCCTCATAA
This sequence comes from Tenrec ecaudatus, assembly GCF_050624435.1. Lineage (NCBI taxonomy): Eukaryota > Metazoa > Chordata > Mammalia > Afrosoricida > Tenrecidae > Tenrec > Tenrec ecaudatus. Next base: position 118,031,667 of record NC_134538.1, on the reverse strand, counting down.
AATACCAATGATCAATACTGGTCCAATCTTTAAACATGGAATGAAATGAACTAAATTTCAAAAATGCTTCATTTTTGTATTAGAAGAAACACTCATTTAGAAATCAATTAAGAAACAATTTAGTATTTATACTCTTATGACTGATTTTCAATTTATTTACTTGTCATCAAAAAAACAAATTTATCAGTTTTAACAATTTCAAAATTATTGAAACTTATTTTAAGGTCTTATTAGGTCTATTTCATATGTACATGAAGAAATGGTTTCTCTGCTCTTTTAGGTATGTTTTATAAAAGAAAATTAGGCTAAAGTAAAGAATAGTATTGTTTAAAAAACACCTATATTTATGGGTTTCTTTTGGTCTAGTCGAGCAATCATCTACTCAGAATATAGTATTAATAACTTCAACCATGACTTTGAGTTTGCCAATTTCTCCCTGTCACTTCGCCAGATGTTGCTTTATCCTTGCAGAGAACAGAACTTTCTTAATTGTGTGGAGAGCATTTTTATCTTGGTTTTATATAAATTTTTGCTTTGAAATTGAATTTTAGAAGTTTAATATTAGTGTGGCAAGTTAGAATTCTTATATTTAGAATTTAGGTGGTATCATTTTTTCCTCTTATTTTAGTTACAATCTTCGTGTCCCCTCTTAGTTTCTAATTAATGTGCCTGTTTTGTAGACAACATGTAATTGGGCCCAGATTTTTTTTTTATCTTGTTCATACCTCTTTATCCAGTCACAAATAAATCTCTGCCAATTTGTTGAAATAAGTCCATTTTCATTTAATCTCTATTTTGTTTCTGTTTGTTTTATATCTTATCACTTACTAACTGATCTTTGTTTTTCATTTTAGTACCTCAAATAGTTTTATAGCTGAAACATATTATCTTTTAACTGGTCACTATAGCAAACAGAATGCACCTCCTGATCATAGTCTTAGAGTAAAAATTATATGCCTCACCCCCCCAAAAAAACAAAACAAAACCCAACAAAGCTCACTGCCATCGAGGCAATGATGACTCATAGGAGTACTCCAGGCAGTTTGGAGGCTGTATCTGTATATGGAATTGGAAAGCCAGGCTTTTCCGGATGTGGGTGGTTTTGAACTGCTCATCATGTGGATTGCAGCCCAGCATGTAACTGCTACATCACTAGGGGCACTTCAGGTAAAATGTCTGACGCTTGCAGAAGTATAGGTGCACTTCCCCATGCTTATCTTTGTGTATTTTGAATCATTGTTAATATACAACTTTCAACCATAAATGTTATGATACTTACATTGTAATTTAATAAATTTCTGCATTATATGGTCAAGAATTTAAGAAAATTTAGTCTTTCATATTTTCCCTCAGATATGTATTGTTGTATTCTTCATGACTTGTGGATAGTTTCTGTTATTTTATTTAATTTTTTTCGGACTAAATATGTTCTAGCATCTCTAAAGAACTTATTACAGGTCTACAGGCAACACATTCTTTCAGCCTTTGTTTACCTGAAAATACCTTTATTCTTGAAGGACAGTTTCACTAGACAGAGTTGGCTTTATTTATTTTTCACTCAGCATTTTAGTGACGGGTATCTTTGTGTTCTGATTTCCACTATTCTTGATAAAAATGAACCATTTTTCTTACTGATTTCCATTGCATCGTAAAGTTACTTTCCACTGCTCCCTCCCCGGCTCTGCTGATGCAACCTTTCTCTTCACCTTTGTTTGTCAAAAGTCCCGATTGGGTTCTGTTGAGCTTCTGGGACCTAAATTCAAGTTTTTCATTAACTTTGGAAAACTAACAATCATTATTTTAGAAATACCTACTGTTCTTATTTTCTCATTGGTCTTCTTTGAGATCTAAGCTCACATAACATCAGAGACTGAAATTATCCAACAGATCACTGATATTCCATGGATGGATCTTTCAACATCTTTTTCCAATTCTGTTCTTCATATTGGGTCATTGCCATTAGCTTTTTTCTAGTTTTCTCTATCTTGCCTCCAATTTGATATTAAGATTATGAAATGCATTATTTTTATTTGAAATACTCTAAATTTTAGTTTTTAGTTCTCCATTTTGATTATTTTAAAATAATATATATATTCTTACTGAGATTACTATGGTTCACAAATTATAATAGCTTTTCCTTTGTAACTAAATTTGGGTACATAACATAGAATATGCTACATTGTTAAAAATTAATGATAAAAATGTGTAACACCTCATGACATGGGTAGAATCAGAGGATATTATACTGAATGAAATAATCAAACACAAAGGAACAAATGTTGTATGAAATTGCTGAGATTAAATTATAATCAGATAAACGTTGACATGCCATGTGAAATAGACTTTTATCAGAGGCGAAGGCGAGTGGGGGAGGGCATGGAGAGGATACGGGGTAGAGAGGTATCAATTTGCTGAAGGGGAAGATAACATCTGCACATTAACCCCCCAAAAAAGAAGACACAACCTCACTCCATTGAGCCGCTTTCAACACCTCATGATCCTATGGGACAGACTAGAACTGCCTCTGTGGGTTCCCAAGGCTGCACATCTCAGGGGAGCACAACCTTACGTTTGTCCGCAGAGTTGTTGGTGGTTTCCAAGTGACAACCTTGCAGGTAAGTAACCCAGTGCAACCCATTACACCACCAGTGTTCCTGTCTGACAAAAGGGAAGGGAGAATAAAAGGGAGGGAGGGAGGTGAATGGGCAAGCTAAGGAAGGGGTGATAAATTATAAAAGTTGTAGAGTACCAACATGATGAGCTAATATGCCAACCCCACCTAATTCTGGATAAAAATATCAGTAAATATCAGTCATTTACATGTAGTCCCTTATTGACCATGATTGTAGAAGATATGTTAACGTCCAAGTCTACTCAATATCTAAGTGTTTCCATGAGTTGGTTCTTCAGAATGCTTTTTTCATTTCGTCACTATGTATCACATGTACTTGTTTCTGGGTACCACTATTTTTCTTTCTGTGTAAGAGAAATCCTGAATACTACCTCGAGCAAGCTTGGGACTCTGTTTTATTTTTTCCCCCAAAGTAATACTTTAATTTGGACAGACGTTTAAATTACTGACTGACACATTGAATTTGAGGAGAGTTATGTTCACACTTTGCTAGGGAGGCTCAGTTTAGGCTTTGCCCTCTTTCTTAGGGATAATCTCTAGTCCTGGACCTAGAAATATGTGTGGAATGGCCCTCTTTTATTTCCATGGAAACCTCTGGAACCTAGTGTATTTGAAATTCCAAATCCTAACTCCCCTGTGGTGGCAAACAGTTGAAGGTCCACTGAACAGTTTGGCCTTCCAGCTACTTGTAGTCTTTGATGCGCACGCACCACAGTTAAGAGTCAGCAAAGGATTTGAGAGAACTTTATATGCAAATTTACGGGCTTCTCTGTGTGTGATCTTTTCTTTTACTGAATCTCTCTCCTTAGTTCAGAGTCTTTCTGACAACCACACAGTGCTCTCTCCTCGGCCACCTCAATCTGATAGCAATGCAGCCGTGTGCTGCCTAAATAAGCTGTGGCTTACCCTGCCTGGGTAGACCAGGCAGCACTGGGAGGATAAGCCGAATGAAGACAGATCTCACCTAGTGCAGTTTTCTTTCTCCAGGTCAGCAATCTTCCATTTCTGTCTGATTGAGCCAAGAGTGAGTCTCCAGTGCTGTCAGTAGCTTTCTTCTTCTCTTATATTTTCTCCCGAGTACCCAATTGTTATTTGCAGAATGCTCTTAATATAAATTGACCTGACATTATTTGAACATTGCTTGATAGGTGATTTTGGTAACTACAATCCTTGGTATCCTAGTTCATTCTGATTGTATTTCAGAGACAAAGGCAAAGGGTTATGGAGAAGTTATATATTTTTAAATTTTGGTAGAGATTCTGCACTTTGGAAAACATATCTCTTGTTCATATTTTATTTTATTCATCATTAGTATTCCTTTTAATATTTTATTTAGAAAATAAGATCTTAAAGTAATATAAAAATCATTGCATCAGACTACTTATTCAACCAATCATGAGTAATGTCCTGACATATTCTGTACCAGACCTTAAATTTTAATTTTAGTGAATGTCTAATGATAGGCGTTACGATAGAAAAAGCTAATAACTTCATTTACTGTGGGTTTTATATTTTTAAACTTTATAAATCTTATATTATACTGTAATGAGTAGCAATCCTATATACACAAAAAAACTTTTTATGTTAACATTTTACAAAGGTGTGTGATTTGTGTTTAAGCTATTGGGCACCATTCAAGCAAACTTTTTTGAACACACTTGTCAAATATGACTCCCACCATTCAGATGTCAAAATATCCGGATGTAATTAGCACTCTTAAACTTGAGGATAAAATGAAAGAGTCAATTACAGAGCCAGGGCAATAAAATTCTTATTTTGTAATCAACTTAAGCATAGTTATATAAGAAAACTGCTGTAATATATGAAAAAGAATTACTATCATTTAAATTTAAGGAGTATCACATATAATTATATTTAATTACTTAATTACTGCTTCCTTTCAAATATTTGACCATGCAGCATATTGTTATTTGCTTTTATTTTTTTTCTTGAAGAAAAAAAAGAATGATTTTATTGCAGAAAATTTTGATTGGCAGAATACAGAAGCAAAATTTTTTCATGTTTGCCTTTAGATATATACTTATTATAAATACCAAGCAAAGTATAACAATTGGAACAACTCAATACAAACTAGCAAAACTTATTCATTTGGTGAGACTATTTAAGTTATAAAATGCTAAGTAAATAAATGCAGTTCACAAGGCATGAAGTATAAGGCAATGGGAAAACACAATATCTTAAATTAAGGAGACTTTCAACAAATACCAACCAACAAACAAGAAGAACATCACATATTTACTTTTAAAACTAAATTTTCCAATAAAGACAGATAAGAGAAAATGTATTTATAAGTAAATGGCATTTTAATCAGAGATTATAGAAATAATAAAATAATCATTTGGATTTGAATGATAACTATATATCTGTGTCCAGATATACTTATTATTAAAATAATATTATATTGTTTTAAGGTGAAAGCATACATAGTTAATTGTTATTGTCGTTGTTATTGTTAGTTGCCTGCCAGCTGGCTCCATCCCATAGCAACTTGATGCACAGCGCAAGGAAACACTGCAAGGCCCTGCTCCCTCCTCACAATATTTCCTGGGCCTGAGCCAGTGTCAGTTCATCTCTGTGAGAGCCTTCTTCTTTTTCACCGCTCCTCCACTTTACCAAACATGATGACCTCCTCCAGGGCCTGTCTCTCCTGACAAAATATCCAAAGTCTGCAAGATGAAGTCTTGCCAGCCTTGTCTCGAAGGTGGCCTTCCTTCTTCCAAAGCATATACGTTTTCCTTTTAGCAGTTCATGGTACTTCCAATATTCTTCTCCAGCATCACAATTCAAATGTATCTATTCGTCTGTGGACTTCTTTGTTCAATGTCCGACTTTCACATGCATTGATGCAGTGGAGAATGTCCTGGCTTGGGTCAGACACTCCACAGTTCTTAAACGGTCATCGTTGCTCGCTAATATTCTAAAGAGGTCTTGTGGAGCAGATTTACTTTCTGAAATGACTCCTTTGATCTCTTCGAGTGCTGCTTTCGCAAGCCTTGATTGTGGATCCAATGTAGAAAAATTCCTGACAACGTCAAACCTTTCTCCTTTTATCATGATGTCACCTACTGCTCCATTTGTGAGATGTTGGCCTTCCTTACATGGAGTCGTCATCCATACTGAAGGCTGCTATCCTTGATCTTCACCAGCAAGTGCTTCAAGTCCTCCTCACTTTCAGCAAGCAAGCTTATGTCACCTGCATACCAAAGCTTGTTAGTCAGCCTTCCTCCCATTCTGATGCCATACGCTGCATCACACAGTATAGCTTCTCTAATCACTTGCTCAACCAACAGACCGAACAAGAGGAAGCAACCCTGACACACACCATTTCTGGTCCCCTTGTTCTGTTGGCACAATTGCCTCGTATCCATGCACAAGTTCCAAATGAGCACAGTGAAGTGTTCTAGAATTCCCATTCTTCTCAAGATGATATGCCTTAGCATACTCAATGAAACACAAGTGAACACCTTCCTGGTATTCTCTGCTCTGAGGCAAGACACATCAGACATCAGTGATGGTATCCCTTTGTCCAAGTTCTTGAGTGAATCCAACCGGAACTTCTGGCTGTTCCTGTCAATGTACTTCTGCAACAACTGCTGGGGAGCTTAAGCAAAATATCACTTTGTGAGTTAGGTCTCCATTTAACAATTAGTATAAAATTTGTTCCATGGCATGGTTACAATCTTCATGATATGTGAACTTTCTCATTATTGTGTTTTAAGTCTTTTCTTGTAACTTGCATGGGACTTTGCATTTTATGTAATCAACTTTGCATTCAGTTAAGTACAAACCATTAATAAAATCCTTCAGTAATCCACCCTCCACACATCCCCTCCTGTCCCATGAACCACCACTGCCCACCGTCCTTCATTCTGTCCTCAGAAACATGCCAACAGCCCAACCCATGCCTCGTCCTTCATCTTGGTAACCTCCAAAAGATAAACCTTTATCTTGGTGTTTTCCCCTCTTTATATCAACAGTCTCATATAATATGTGTCCATATGTGATTGGCTAACTTCTCTCAGCACAATATTCTCCTGGTTTACTCGTGTCATGATATCAGCATTGTTTTTTAAGTGAGAACATTTCATTATTTCCATGATCAGTTCTGCCTTTGTTATTGTAATTTCTCTTCCCTCATTCCCTTATCTTTGATTTTGGATAAATGTTGACTGTTTAGTCTCATGTATTTGCTTAAGGAACCCATCAATCTTGGGTTAGACTGTTTAAAATAATTTATAATCTATTGTTTGACTAAGGAGCACTTGTGCCATAGTGGGTTATACCTTGGATTTCTAACCACAAGGTTGGCAGTTTGAACGCACTAGACCCTCCATGGGAGAAAGAGGAGGCTTTCTATTCCTGTAAAGAATTACAGTCTGGGAAACCCACAGTGTTTATTATCCATCTCTCTAGGGTTACTATGTGTGTGAATTGATTCCTTGGCAGAGAGAGAGTGAGAGAGAGAGAGAGAGAGAGAGAGAGAGTTGAAAAATTACCTATGGGAGTAGATTCAGTTTTGAGTTAAAACAGTTTTTAAAAAAGTTTTTAAAACATGGTGTTCCTCTGGTCTCTAGCCAGTAACTTTGGCCATCTGGCCTTTTATATGAATTGGAGTTTTTTTTCCCCTTCTGTTGGGTTCAGGTTAGAAAGGGTAGAAGTAGCCAGGTACCATTTAGTTTTCACCTTAAGTTTGAAGAGGCTGTGGGTCATGTAGCTATTAGTTCTGTTTCTTATCTGCATCTTTTGTTTTCTTCATTCATTCTCTTATACTCTAGATCAGCGGTTCTCAACCTGTGGGTCGCAATCCCTTTAGGGGTCGAACGTGCCTTTCATAGGGGTTACCCAATTCATTACAGTAGCAAAATTACAATGATGAAGTAGCAAGGAAAATAGTTTTATGGTTGGGGAGGGGGGGGTCACCACAACATGAGGAACTGTATTAAAGGGCCGCGGCATTGGGAAGGTTGAGAACCACTGCTCTAGATGGAGAGAGACCAATAGTATCTTAGCTGGTCACACAAGTTTTTAAGACATCAGAAGCTATATTTAAGAAAATTAGTTTTATGAACTATCTTATGCCAGCTGACTAAATTATGCAATGAGACCAAAGTGCCAAGCCCATCAACCTAATAAACCAATTCAATGACTTTTTTGGCTATGTCTAGGAAGCTTCTTGTATCCTTATTGCTTTATAACTTATTAGCTTCTCTAATAAACCCCCAGACCCTTGAATATTATCGGTGAGTTCTGCATGGCCATTGTAATGGATTATTGACCTTGGCCAAGCAGTAGAATTCCTTAGGAGGAACCATTTCTCTCACAATACGAGAAGGAGGGATGAAGCATGGAAACATAGCTGACCGCTGCCTTGTGGCAATCAGCATTGGGGTGGCGTGGGATTCAGTCTCTGTCTCCCGACTGAAGTCAGAGATAAGATGTTACACCCATGCTATTCCTTCCAATAGATCATAAGGGAGTTTGAATCCTACGTTTGTGAGGAAGTGTCATATGTGTTCCATAAGAGTTGTACCATTTTCCAGTCCCACCAGCAGTGGTTACTGAGTATCTTGCTGCCCATTTCCAAATTACATTGCAAGCTCAGTCTTTTGATTTTGAACCTGTCTTCTTTGTGAATTATTGTCAGAAATTCTCTAAGCACTACTTTGGCTATGGCCCAAAACATTTGATATGCGGTGTTTACATTTTCATTTGATTCTAATAACTTTTAAACTGCATTTTAAATTTTCTCCATCACTCAGTACGTTTTGGTAAGGTGTGATGCAGTTGCTATGCATTTAATTTTCTTTCCTTATTTGTTTTGTTATTGATTTCTTGTTTTATAACACTACAATTAGATTAGGTGTTTTGTATTTGTCAATTAAAAATTTTTATTAAGGCTTGCTCTGTGATCTAAAATGCGTTTGGTTTTATTTTTCCAAAAAAATGATCCATGGGTACTGTAGAAACACCCCTGAAGCTATTGGATTGCATGATTTTATATTGATTGTTTATGTGGAACGAATGATATTTATTCACTGAGGGCTGTATTTCATCAGGAAGAAAAAAAATATCTTAAGAGAACATTGAGAATTATGGTCATTTGACAAAAGGTATCTGACCTTATCAAATTACATAGGGTTTTTAATTTGTTTTATAATGCAAACAGTCTAGAGAAAGTACTGAAAACTGAAATTAACAAGAAAACATGAGCCCCCTCAATAAAAGGATAAAAAAGAAAACATGAAAGATGAACTAGAAATAAATGGAAAAAAGCCTAATTCTTACCTGGAACTTGATCCTTTAGTTAACTAAATGAAAATACGATTATTTAATCAAGCATCTTCAGTTTACATATTATTCAAATTTGATACTGGATAGATGAAATAAATTTGCTCAAGTTGGAGCAGCTAGACCCAGTGAGAACCAGAACCCAACTGGGGACCAGAATCCTCCTCTCCTCTGTCAGGCCTCGTCAGTGGATTGCAAAGTAAATAAGTCAAGCTGATTTGCTTTAGCACCGAGGTTTTTAATTTACACAATAAGAATTTTAACTTGTACAAATATTTTCATCAATTTTTCTCTTAGAACACTACTATGTTATTCTAGAAAACACATTGCAATTGTTCAAATGGGGCTGCATCAAAATTTTCAGTATCGTTAATTGTTGGTAAAGTTCATTGTGCAGAATGATAAACTGTTTAACATACCAATCGAAAATTGTAATATAAATAGAGAAAAAGGAATATTTCTATGAAATATTTCCAAATTCCTTTGGAACTGTCTTTTCGTCCAAGAAATAGTATTTTTTTCTCATTTAAATACGTTACTTCTGTGCTTAGCTAGTATCAAATCAAGATCTACTACTGTGGTCCATGAGTTTATGTCAACTTGAAGTCTATGAACATGTAGGGGTGGAGTCCAACCTTTCAATCAGCTGGGTGATGCCTCCTTGGAGATGTGGCCTATTCATAAGGAAAGATGGGACCCTCCTCCTCTTTCCTCTTTGCCCCTCCACCTCTCTGCCTGCTGAAACAATGCCTGCCTTCAGGAGTAGCCCCAGGTGGGTCTCCAGACAGTGAGAGCTGTGGTCACCCTGCCGTGTTTCCTCTGACCTTGTATTCATGCGCTGTGCACCCAGTGGTCTGTGTGTTTCCTACTTCCTGTCTCACCTTTCTCCATCATGGACCTGCAGCTATTGAATCTGAAGAGGGACTTCTGGACCAGGAGAGGACCTATGAACTTGAGTTGGACAGGCTGGGATGCCTTCTTGACAGAAAATTACTTCTTGATGTAAAGCTCCTTCCGGCACATCTATCAGTGTCACTGATTTTGTTTCTCTGTACAACCTGGCCTGACAGTAAAGCTTAAGAAAATATGTCCATATATATGCACATATAAATATATACCTGCACATCGATTTTTTTCAGTTTTTAATTTTATCATTTGTCTAAGGGGTTTATAGTGCTTCAGGATTACTCCATGTACACACCTGGATGAAAAGACAGACGGCACATTCATTGACGCTAAATCTGACAGCGTCTTATGGTAACACCATTCCAGAATGGTTTTTACACTTCTGCCAGATCCACAGTCTGGAACTAGTTATGAATGCAGGCCAGATAAATAGGAAAAAAAACTATCAAGCTGAAATTTTAAACAAGGAACAAAAGTCTACTAGCACAATTGCCAACAAAAAGCACCAAAACGCTCTTCTATGTTTAACCATTAATTAGGGGAAGATAATCTGAGTTAGAGGATGGAATAAATGGGTTTTGGGGTCACTTACAAGCACTGGCTCTTTTGGTATTTTGGTGGTGATGAGCTCTGAGAAAAAACAGATGGACTTGATATTCTTAAGCAAACGTTTTATTTTTCTCTAAGAACATAGTGCTTATTTTTATGGGACATTCTTGCTTCATCTTTTATTTTAACCAAATTTTACCTCATAAATGAACCTGTAAAAGATGGGGGGTATGTGTAGGAGTGACACATAGTTGTTAGTTTAAGGGACAATGACAGGATTCTTCAGGGAGGGAACAGAACTGTCTGTCCTTCGCACAACTTCTTGATAACTCGTGTTTGCTTAGGCAAGAATAGGGCTCAGGGATATCAAGCCAAGATGCAGCATGAATGATAAAAGACAATGAAACATTCTGCCAAATACATTAAGAATCATTTGGGAAATTTTCTAAACCTGCTAATACTAACAGCTGGGTGGCATTACCAGGAAACCTCAAGAGTATAGAGAGAATGAGGAGGGCAGGACAGGAAAACTGCATAGCAGGATGGCACCGGTATGGGAGTCCCAGATCTTCCCAGCTATGATCCTGGCTTAAGCATTTTCAACGCAAATACCCACTGTTTACTGCAAGTTCAATAGTGGTGGTGTGGGACTGTCGTCTGTGTGCAGCAAGTAATTATTCTCCACCATCGGTCTTAACTTCTACTTCTGACCTTTCATAATATTATTTATTCTACACAAAACTAACTGGTTGGAATGGTGATTTGGGAAACACAAGAAAAAGGATATTCTTTGATTGAACATCGTGTTGTTGTTTGAGGGCATCAAGCAGGTTTCGACTCAGAATCACCGAAGGCACAACCAAATGAAACGCTGTCTAGCCCAGCCCTATCTTCCTGAGTGCTATTGTGTTTGTGCTCATAGCTACATCCACTATCCATTTCATAGACTGTCTTATTCTTTTTCACTGCCCTCTTCTTTGCCAAGCATCATGCCCCCTCCAGGATCTAGTCTCTCCTGATAACATGTCCAAAGAATTTTAGACAAAGTTTCACCATCATTGACTCCAAAGAGCATTCTCTTCTAAGAGAGATTTGCTTGTTCTTCTGACACTATTACCCACCAGCACCATAATTCAAACGTACGGAGAGAAGAACATTCTACTAAATATATTTCAGGCAAACTAACAAGTGAGTGTAAGACATGACTGGGCAAAGCGAAAAATGAGAGCACGATATGAGGAGAAGAAATTTTAGGAGCATCAGTAGCTCTTTAGGATAAACACTGTACTGCTAGCCACAGCAGAATTTCAAAAGTTGTATCCAATGATATTTAGACTTTTATCATATAGATGCTGTTTAGTTCACTATAAATATGCAACTATTCTTGAACTTTCATTTTTTCAGTTAATTTGGTTTGCATCAGATTTTAAAATATAACTTACATTCTTTCCCAACATCCAAAAAGAAAGAAAGAAAAGAAATCATTTTAAGTTTTGACATAAAAGCAATCATACCTAAAGTGCAACATCATCGATTAAAAGTGAAAAGCATTGATTTTAAACTTTAGTACAATATGAAGTTCATTAAGTGATTTACGAGTCCAGATCACTTCATGGGTGAAACTTCTAATTTTTTATTTCATTGAGACCACTTTAATATGGATGTTCTTTCATGCATAATATTTTGAAAGTCATTTATTATTATTTCTAAATATTCACCAAATAAATACAACTTGATTAAAACGCTTTAGGAACATATTTCTATCGCAACTTTACTTAATGCTTCATAAAATCCAAAAACATATATTTGCTGATGCCAACTCCCAAAGAGAAAACACTCCAGCTATTTCATTCATGAAAGCTAACAAAAGGTCTCAAACTCAGCATCCTCTGGCACGTAACGTTCGCTTTTGTGTTTTGCAGGTCTTCTGATTGCTGCCAAGCAATTCCAAGTTTATATCTGATAAATTTTCTATGACATGGTTCATAATGCTCACTTAGCTATTGGATCTGAAAATCATATACTTAGAAAATATCTCTAAGTATGCATCCTATACTACTTTTAAATAATTTTGCTGTCGATTCCAATACAAAACCTGTCCTGTTTCAGAATCTAAGGATACCAAGTGCTATAATGGAATGTAATAAATTAAAAATAGTTAAAGGAGAGTCTATATTTTGACAAAATTAACTTACTTACTTTGAAATATCTCACTATTGGTTACAGAGATAAAACAAATAAATTTCGTGAAAGTTTTATAGCTAGTGAATTTTAAGAGCTCTGTGCTTATAGGTATATTTTTTCCCTCAGAATAGTGTGCTTGTATCACAGGGACAAATAGAATGAAAATAATGGCAGGAAAGATACAGAAAATAATAAAGAAATAGAGGCCAGAACAAAACAAGATAATATGTTTTTGTGGCCATAGTTATCTCTCAGTGTAATTATTTAGAATAAAAGATGCATATTAGGTCATTTAATTGGTACAAAATAACATCTACTGTAAAATACATTGTTCTACAATTTGAAACATTAATGTTTTGTTATTTTTTAATGATGAAGGTACACATGCCCACAATGAGGCTTGTTGCATGAACTATTTGCCATCTCTGTCAGAAGAGTTACTTATCAGTACTTCTAATTAATAATATAAAACTTAATTCATTTATACAAAAGCCTAGGAAGTCATACTGAAGTACTTCATAATATATTTTAGTATAATCCCAAACATATTTTATAGAGATGTACTGCTAAATATACTATAATAATCACAGTTAATCTTATACAGTAAAAAATTATCATGGATCACAGAGCTTGATGAAGATGGCGGGGACATTTCTCAGAGATCTCATGTAGTAGTTCATTATATTTCTGGAAGCCCTGGTTGCGCAGTAGTTAAAACACTCAATGGTTAGCTGAAAAGTTGGCAAAAACCCACTAGCTGCTCCCAGACAGAAGGATCTTCCTGTCTACTTCAGTGAAGATTCACACTCAAACTTTATACACACATAAAAATTTTTGAAACCTATGTATGTATGTTTTAAAAATTTAATAGAATAATGGAATTAAAAGATAATAAACTTTTTGAAATGTATGTTATTTTATTTTTATTAAATCATTTTATTGGGGGCTCGTACAACTCTTATCACTATCCATACATACATCCTTTGTGTCAAGCGCATATGTACATTTGTTGCCATCATCATTCTCAAAACATTTGCCTTCAACTTGAGCCTTTAATATCAGCTGCTCTTTCCCCCCATCACTCCCACTCCCCCCTACCTCATGAACCCTTCTTAATTCATAAATTGTTATTATTTTGTCATATGTTACACTGTTCGAAGTCTCCCCCTGCCCTCTTCTCTGCTGTCCATCCCCCCGGGAGGAGGCTATACGTAGATTCTTGTAATCAGTTCCCCCTTTTTACCCCACATTCCCTCCACCCTCCAGGCATCGCTACTCTAACAACTGGTTCTGGAGGAGTCATCTGTCCTGGATTCCCTGTGTTTCCAGTTGATATATGTACCAATGTACATCCTCTGGTCTAATAGGATTTGTAAGGTAGAATTGGGATCATGATAGGTGGGGGGGGGAGTATTTAAGAACTAGAGGAAAGATATATGTTTCTTTGTTGCTACCCTGCACCCTGACTGGCTCATCTCCTCTCCACAGCCCTTCAGTAAGGGGGAGTCTGGTTGGCTGGATGGGCTTTGAGTCTCCACTTTGTACTCACCCATTACCAATGGGCTTTGAGTCTCCACTCTGCACTCACACATTTGCAAAGTTTTGATATTTTGTTCCTTGATACTTGATACCTGGTCCCTTCGACAGCTCATGATCACACAGGCTGGTGTTTTTCTTCCACGTGGGCTTTGTTGCTTCTGAACTAGATGACCACTTGTTTATCTTCTAGCCTCCAAGACAGCAGATGCTATATCTTTTGATAGCTGGGAACCATCAGCTTTCTTTGCCACATTTGCTTATGCACACGTTTGTCTTCAGTGATCGTATCAGGAAGGTGACCACCCACTGCTATGGTTTTTAGTTCATTGATGTCTGATAACTGGTCCCTTCTACACCTCATGGTCAGACTGGCTGGTGTGCTTCTTCCATGTGGGCTTTGATGCTTCTCAGCTAGATGGCTGCTTGTTTATCTTCAAGCCTTTAAGACGCCAGATGCTATATCTTTTGATAGCCGGGAACCATCAACTTTCTTCATCACATTTGCTTATGCACACATTTTTTCTTCAGCAATTGTGTCGAGAAGGTATGCATCCTAGAATGCCAATTTAATAGAATAACGTGTTCTTTCATTGAGTAAGTGCTTGAGTGGAGGCTCAATGTCCATCTGCTGCTTAATACTAAACCTAAAAATATATGCACATAGATCGATTTCCCCACACTTTTATATAAATATATTTACATATGTACATTCCAGTCTTTAGACCCCTCTACATACTCTTTGTCACCTAGTTTTTTCATCTATTTCCTTACACTTTCATTTTTTTCCCACTATCATGCTCAGCCTTCATTTGGGTTTCAATAATTTCTCTTGGTTACCTTGCCCTTGCTGAATCCCTACCCAACCTCTCACATCCTCCTTGCCACTGATTTTAGATCACTTGTTACTTCACTGTCCCTGGGTTTGTCAGCATCACCTCCTTACCTCCTCCTCCCACTCTCCCGTGTCCCCTGGGAACCATTGGTCCCATTGTTTTCTCCTCCAGACTATTCACCCAGTCTACCGTATTTGGATAGATCTGTAAAGATAATGATATGCACCAAAAATCAAGCCATAGCAAGATAGGCAATGGGTGAGAACACAGCAATGACAACAAAAAAAAGGAAACTAATTACCCATAGAAGAATAAATTAATTAAAAGACAAAAAATTTAGAAAGAAACAAAAACCTGTAAGTAGATCAAGGTCTGATTTTTGATCTCTAGGTGTGCATTCAGTCAGGTCTCATGGGGTACCATGCTTTGGCCCCAGAATCTGGCCTTTGTATTCCCTCAATGGCTCCCTACTCTGCTCCCATGGTTGCTCTGCCGCACACTTTTAGTAGTTTGCCTTAGTGTCACAGGGTCAGTCTGGTCCAGTCCCAACACTGAGTCTCCAGTGTTGTCCCCTTTAGGGTCCTGGGCCATCAAGGGACAACGTGTCTCATAGTCGGATCAGCCATATTGTCCACTCTGTCCATTGGCTGTTCAGAGCGGGATATCGTCTTCTAGGCCTGATGGGCCAGGATGTGCTCCACTCTCTCTTCCTCCCGCTTCATTTGCTCCCATTTGCTCTGATCAGACATGCCCCTCTCCCCTAGCTGCAGCTTCAATGCCATCCTTTCAAGTAAATTATTCTGGTGGCTGTCCACATAGCTGGTATAGGGGCCGAGCCCTTAGGCCCCTCCACTGGCTCCCCACTCCTTGCCGGTGCACTGCATTTATCTGCCACTGGCTTTATATCTGGTCCTTTTTTCCCTGTGGAGACACAAACAATACCCTACCCTTGGGAGGGTCAGTGCTCTATTCCCCCATCACACTCCTTTTTTTTCTTTCCCCTTTCCTCCCTGCACCCCCTTTTCAGTTGGCTACCATATGTACCTCTGGATTTGGTCTAGCCCCTGCCATACTACCTGGACCTCACCCCTGAAGTGTTTGTATACAGTAGCTTTTTCCCTGTGCTCCTTTTGCACTTACCTTTCTGTTCTCTCTTTTTTCTATATATATAAACTTATCTCAGCAGACTCATGTTATACTTGTCCTTTTGGGCTTGGCTTACTTCACTTAGCATAATTTCCTCCAGCTCTTCCCATGTGGCGATATGCTTCATGCATTCATCAGTCCTTTTTAGTGATGCATAGGACTTCATTGTATGTATGTACCACAGTTTTTTAATCCATTCATCTGTTGATGGGAATTTGGGTTGTTTCCAACTCCTTGCGATGGTGAACTGTGCTGCAATGAACATTGGAGCACAGATGTCTGGCCATGGTTTTCTCCTGCCTCTTCTGGGTATATGCCCAGTAGGGGGATTGCTGGGTCATATGGTAATTCAATTTCCATGTGTTTGAGAAATCGCCAAATCGATTTCCATAGTGGCTATACATACCTACCGATACACCAGCAGTGGATGAGAGTTCCTGTCTCACCACAGCCCCTCCAACATTTGTTGCTTTCTGATTTTTTGAATTGGGCTATCTTTGAGGCTGTTAGGTGGTATCTCATAGTTGTTTTGATTTGCATTTCTCTTATGGCTAATGATCAGGAACATTTTCTCATATATGTATTGGCCATTCGGATTTCAGATTCTGTGAAACTTCTGTTCAGGTCCTTTGCCCACCTCCTCAGTGGGCACTTAGTTTTTCTCTTATTGTAAGTAGGTCTCTCGTTAGGTGCATATATGTTTATTATGCTCACTGGTCCTTGGTCGATTGTTCCCTTGAGCATTTATAGTCCCCACCTGGTCTTTGTTATGGACTGTATCTTGAGGTCAGTTTGGGCAGATATTAAGATCACTACCCCTGCTTTTTTTGCATTACCATTTGCTTGGTATATTTTTCTCCAGCCTTTAATTCTCAACCTGTTTTTGTCTGTAAGCTTGAGATGAGTCTCCTCGAGGCAGCAGATCGGTGGGTTACGTTTCCTGAGCCAGTCTGTTAGCCTCTGACTTTTAATGCCTGTGTTCAGGCCATTGATATTCAGTGCTATTATATCTATCTGTGGACTCTGTGATGTCATCTTGAACCTTTTGTGTTGTATATTTTCCTATCTACCTATCTTATCCGCTTGTTTTTTGTGTGGACTATGTTTGCCTTCTTTCCACTATTGAGCTGATGCTGTCCTGGGGGCTGGTTCCTCTTTGTCACCCTATGGGTGGAGTTGTTCTAAGTGATGGTCTCTTATTTGCCCTCGGTGAGTGTAGATCTTCTGCCCATACTGAATTGGCAAGAATCTTTTGTAGGGCTGGGTTTCTTTTTATGTATTCTTTGAGGTTGACTCTGTCTGGGAGGACTCTTACTTCTCCATCTCTCTTAATAGATAATTTGGCTGTGTAAAGTATTCTTGGGTTTGCCTTGTTTTCCTTCAATTTTTGGAATATGTTACCCCATTCTCCCTTCTTCTTCATCATTTCCACTGATAAATCTGAACATACTTTTATACCTTTAAATGTGACATTTTGTTTTTCCCTAGCTGCTTTTATGATCTTCTCCTTTTCCTTATAGTTGGATAATTTGACAATTATGTGTTTTGGTGACTTCTTGGGTTTCAATCTGGCTGGTGTTCTTTCAGCCTCTTGAATGGTTGCCTGATTTTCATTTATTTAGCTGGGGAAGATTTCCTCTAAGAGTTCCCTTGCTGTTTTCGCTGTTGACTTCTTTGTTGTGTCTTGTTCCAGTAGTCCAATTATGCTAATATTGTTCCTTTTCATAGCATCAGATATGGCTCTCAAGTTTTCTTCACTTTCTTTAATTGTCTTATTTGACTGCTTTTCCCATTTGCTGAGGTCTGCTTATTTATCCTCTAGGTCACTGGTGGGATTCTCTGCCTTTTCAATCCTATTGCCAGGGTCTGTCAATTTGTCACTGGATTTTGTTATTTCACCCCTAACTCTTGTATTTCCCTTTGGTGTGTTGCCTTTATCTCCTCTATCATTTCATCTTTTTTCTGCATTGCTTCCCACATATCCTTTATGACTTCATGCGGCATTTTGAAAATTTCTTTTTGTGGAAGGTCAATATCTGTGTCTTCTATGCCCACCATTAGGTTCATGACTTCTTCCAACATTGTCTTCTGTTTCTCCTGCTTTTTCATTGAAGCTGTTAGAACTGGTTGCTGTATATGTGTTGTTTTAGAGGAGCCTGGAGTCATTTTCCTGAGTCAAAGAGCCCTGGGCTCTCTCTTGGGTTTCTTTAATCAGTACTTCTATGAACTACCTGCCAGTAGTTCTGAGGGGTAAGTCTGTACTGAGGGGTAAGTCTATCGCTATATCTCCCTGTGGTTTCACTCTTATCCGAACCATCCAGTATTCTGTTACTTGGAATGTGTGTTGGATATTCCTCTCATGTGACAATGGTCGAGTTGTGGTGGACCCATGAGGGTGTTGCTTCCTTGGCCAATCTCTAAATAGGTTTCACAGTTCTTGGAGCACCTTGGCTGGCCTGTGGTGTGTTTCTCTGCAGCTGTAGTGCTGAGGAGGTCGTGTGGCTATTCCCTCCTTGGTGTCGCGCTCTGTAGCTGGCAGGGGAATTGCCGTAGACAGAGAGATTGCATTGGAATTGGGTGGATGTTCCTGCAGTAGCGTGGAGCCCCACAAGTGGTGGTCAGGCATTTCCCCCACTCACTTGTAGGGCCTCAGGATTTAGGATGAGGATACCCCCACTTTTTGTAGGGGAGAACCCTCTGCTGCTTGGTGTGTGGAAGAGGACCAGCATGAATTCTCCAGCTGCTTGCCAAGCCAATGAATGCAGGTGGGAGTTTCCCTAGGAAGAAGGGAGTGGCCTGGAGGCCGCTAGTGGCTTGTGGCAGGATAGAGAATGAAAGGATAGAAGGGCTTTTGAGTAGATAGAGAAGAAATAGAGAAGTAGGTAAGGAGTTAACTGAGACTTGATCACCTGCCCATGAGGCTGGAGGAATTCCATCTCTTCCTCAAGGTAGCAGGGTGGTGTACCCTTTTGATGTAGGGTTCCACAGATGCTGTGTGGGATTTCTTCAAAGGCAAGACCACACCCATGGCCAGGCGTCAGTTGAGTGCTGGAGTTCGCTGGTGTACCTGCCTTGTGCTGTATTTAGCACTGCTGCAGGGGTGGAAGAGGGGGCTGGGGTGTTTCCCGAGCTCCGTCTAGGGCCCCAAGACAGGCAGGGCCTCCCCAGCTATGTGTAGAATCACTGAGAGGGAAGCTGGGCTTATTGTCCTATCTAGTCTTCTGGTGCTTACTAGATCAGCGGGTTTTATTTTTTATTTTTATCCCCCTGGCCAGCTAGAATAAAATCAAATGAAATTCTCTCCCACAGTCTCTGGGCTGCAGCTCGGTGCTGTTTAAAGCTGATACTTGCTATAGTGGGTCTTTGTTATGCAAAAAGCTGCCAGGCCCTGTAGCTGAGTTCTTGAATTCTTTAGCTAGGCTTCTTCCTATGCTAATTTATGATAAGGGCTCCCCTATGTGCTCCTTGGAGCTTAGCAACCAGACTTGGGTTTGAGTTGTAAACCAATAATATATATTTCACCCTTAAAAAAAAGTTATGCTTGTGATATGCTCTGATTTGGACGCCCAGAGGGGGAGATCCAGCTTATCAAGGGGGTTGTTTCTGTTAGATCTCTCTGGAGCTAGAATAATACCTCAGTCCTTGGCCCCTCCGAGAAAGAATTCACATTGAAGCCTGATTCGTGATCCAAGTGAGTTTTATGAGAGTTAGAAAAAGTTCCAGGTTTACACAGCACCCATAGGACTCCTCCCGACCACGCAGCCTGGCGGCGGCTGCTCAGCTTCATACAGACAAAAGTGTGCCTTGACTCTGGGCTCCTGCCTTTTCAAGGATTCCACAGGGAGGTGTGGTGGAAGACTCCTCATCGACCTCATTGACTGAATTGAATTCACCTGGCCTAGGTGGGCCAATCCAGGTGGCCTAGATGGGCCATTCCAGGTGGCTTAGGTGGGCCAATCAGTTCAGGGCCCACCCACGCCTGCCGGAGGGAATCCTGAACCTCTGAGCATGTGCAGTGCCACTCCTTCATTTCCTTAGCTTGGCTCTGGGCTTGGGTTAATGGACATTCCCTTGTCCTACACTAGCCTACCTAACATTTCCTTCTCGGCCAATTGGAACTAAATTCGCTTCCTGGACTTTCGACTTTTAACCTATTTTCTCTCACACCACAATCTACCTGAGGTAAATATCTGCTTTTTCTTCTGCTCTAAATTTTGGCTACCCGCCACCACCACTCCCCAGGCCTTGAGCTCAGGGCAGCCGACCAAGCGCAGCGAGCTCCGGCATGGGGTTCCCCTCGCGTCTGGGATTCTGTCCCCTCTCGGGTGTCCGCCTGCAGAAATGGCTGCCCCTGGAAGGATCCAGCTGGCGCCCGCAGGCTTGCCAAAGCTAGAGCGCTTCAGAACGTTCTTGGTTTGCTTTGTGAGTGGAAATCCCACACAAATAGGGGTTCAGGAGAGACCCTGGTACCCTGGTTCTAATTTCAGGATTCCACATCCCTGTTTCCTTTGTCTTACCACCCAATTTTCTGGTCTGGCAGCAGGAACTCCGGACGGGTGAGTGGAAATGTATATTATTTTAAAGCATGTCTTTAGCTCTTCTATTTGGCTGCTTTGGCTTAAATCTATGTCCTATGGTACTAACTAAAATGAATATTGGAACACAATTTGTAGTACAGATCACTACATGGACACCGTCTTTCACTATGTGATGAAGTAACGAGGGAGCCCTGTTAGTGCTGTGAATTAAGAGTTTGTTTGCTAGCCAAAAGGACTGTGGCCCAGCCTGCCATTGGCTATACAGGGAAGAAAGATGGGGGCACTCTGCTTCTGAAAAGATACACACCCACAAAGACCCTATCTAGCAGCACTGTCTGTCCTATAGGGTCCTATAGATTGAAATTGACTGAATGGGGGTGGAGGGATACTTTCTGTTCAATGCAAGACAGGGGTTATTTCAATGTACATCTATACCCTGACAATGCTACCATCATGATAGGAATTTATGAGGCAGATTGTTGTGGAGATAATCACACAACTTTCTAAAGCAATATGAGAGCTGACTTGGGATAGAAATGGAAGAATTGACCTCGGTGGTGGGGGTGGGGATGGTGGGGGTGGTGATGGTGGGGGTGGTGATGGTGGGGGTGGTGATGGTGGGGGTGGGGTGGAGGGGAAGGGGACAAAGGTGTATCTTTCTTTATAACATTGAACTTTTAACCGTTTGCAAATGACTTTACATCCATGTGTTTACTACTAAAATAGCCATCACTAAGCAACTTCTAATCATCCTGTCAGTAGTTTAAGATGTGAAGTATTAGAAGAGCCAGTGTTCTAAATATATGTCAAGACTGATAATAGACACAAACAAAAATTTTGGTGAAACTTATGCTTAAACAATTCTAATTGTTATAATTTTTTTAAAGAGTAATACCATTACGCAGAATACCATCTGTGCTCTCCAGAGATCTGTGAATAGTACATTCTGAATTTTTATCCAGTGAATTTAAATTAATTCCTTTCTTGTCTATTATAATATTTTGTCATGTTAGAATGGATTGATGTAAGGTTTCCATGTATTACTGACAAGAAATGTTATGGATAAAACCTCGAGAAAAATAATTTTGCGTTATATTGTCAAAGCTTCATATATATTTTGAAGTGGCAATTTTTTCTTAGAAAATTATCTCAGGAAAAATAAATACGTGCATATTTGGCAAAATAAAACATTTTATAAAATGTGTTTTTCAGTGGTATAATAGCAAAATATCAGTGATAATGCACATGCTGTCATACTAATATAATTTATAAAATTAAATATTACACAGTTACTAAATAACTTTCATTTTGGTGATATGAAAATACTTCCCTACGATTCTGAGTAAGAAATGATAATGTTTGCACATACAATATCACTGTTGTTTTTATTTAGTGGTGTTGAACCAGAATCAGCTCCAGCTCACGTAATCTCATGTACAACTGAGCTGATTGTCCCCTGCCATTTCCAATCCTCATTATGCGGAATCCACTGTTGCCACAGCCATAGCTATTAAGTGGCTTTCTCGTAGGGGTTCATCTTTCATTCCCGTATCAAATTATGTTCTCGGAAGATCAGTTAACGGATTAATTGAAGCATATCACCAAGTATTCCTTCCTAATGTCTTAGCCTGGGAACTTTGCTGAACCTATCTAGCGTAGGAGACCCTATAGTTTTTTGAAATATTAATGGCATTAGTTCCATCATTGTAGCAACATACAAGCCACCACAATATAGGGAACTGAGATAGTTAAGGTTGATTATGGCAACCTGGCAATAAACACATGTGGGATTAGTTGAAGGGCAGAGAAAAAATGGCTCGGTGAGCCTCGCCTTTTATAGTTCTCGGGTCTCTTGCTTTCTGATGATTGGGCCAGGGTTCAGCTCTCTTAGCCAGTTCCCTGCTTCCGCTAGTAAGGCTCACTTCCTGCAAGAAATCCCTGAGGAGAAGTCACATGGACCTACCTTGATGCAGCCGTGGGTACTGGAAAAACCGTGTGGAGACCTCTTCCAGCACTGAGATGCTTACATACTCACTAATTCAGATTTCCTCCTGCAGTCAGCATCACTGTGTGTATTTTATGAGATGGAGGAGGACTTTGTAGGTAGGTATAGGACATATGAGCTAATGAATTTATGGGATTGGGCAGCACTGAGTTGGAATGATTTCTTAATGTACACTTACCCTTTATATAAAACTCTCTCATATAAACACACACACACATAATGTTTCTGTGGATTTGTTTCTCTAATTTATCCAGACTAACACAGGAAGTGACCAAGATAGGTAGTGGATAGTATCATTAAATGTGCTTTAAAATATATAGCGAACTGGCATTCCATGATGCTCACCTTCTCAACACGATATCTGAAGACAAAGTGGGTGCATAACAAAATGTGGTGAAGAAAGCTGATGGTGCCCAGCTATCAAAAGATATAGCATCTGGAGTCTTAAAGGCTTGAAGGTAAAAAAGTGGCCATCTATCTCAGAAGCAACAAAACCCACATGGAAGAAGCACACCAGTTATCAGGCATCAAAGAACAAAAAAAATCATATCATTGTGTGCTCATCTCCCCGATATGATCGCTGAAGACAAATGAGTGCATAAGCAAATATGGTAAAGAAAGCTGATGGTTCCAGCTATCAAAATATATTGCATCTGGAGTCTTAAAGGCTTAAAGATTAACAAGTGGCCATCTAGCTCAGAAGCAACAAAGCCCACATGAAAGAAGCATATCAGCCTGTGTGATCATAAGGTGTCAAAGAGATGAGTTGTCAGGCATCAAAGAACAAAAATTCATATCAGCGTGAATTAGGGGGAGTGCAGTGTGGGGAGCCAAAGCCGATCTGTAGGCAACTGGACATCACCTTACAGAAGGGTAGTGGGGAGGAGACTAGCCAGTTAGGGTGTAATAGAGCAATGATGAAACATACAATTCTCCTGTAGTTCCTAAATGCTTACTCTGGCCCCCACTCCCGCCCAATTATCATGATCCCAATTCTACCTTACAAATCTGGCTAGACAAGAGGATGTACAGTGGTACAGATAGGAACTGAAAACACAGGGAATCCAGGACAGATGATCCCTTCAGGATCAGTGGTGACAGTGGTGATACCCAGGAAGGTGGAGGGAGGGTGGGGTGGAAAGGGTGAACCGATTATAAGGATCTACATATAACCTCCTCCCTGGGATATGGAGAACAGAAAAATGGGTGAAGGGAGATGTTGGACAGTGTAAGATAGGACAAAATAAGAATTTATAAATTAAATAGGGTTCATGAGGGAAGGATAAGCGGGGGAGGGAGGGGGAAAAATGAGCTGATGCCAGGGGCTTATGTGGAGAGCAAATATTTTGAGAATGATGAGTGTAATGAATGTACAATGTGATTTATACAATTGATGTATGCATGGATTGTGATGAGCTGTATGAGCCCCCAATAAAATGATTAAAAAAATAAATAAAACATAGCAAACACATACAGATATCTAAAAATTTATCAAATGCATTTACAATTCCACTGACACTCATTATGAATTGTTCTCTGAATTTTTGGGAGAAGACTTTGAAATCATACATCTGTAGCTCTATAAAATTTGCCCAAGCCGATGATCTTAGCTGAAGTACAACAGAATGCCTCATTGTGAACAATAAGAGAAAGACTTAAAAATCATAATACTGAATGTACATTTGAATTCTATGTTAATGAGTTCCAATATAAGCAAATGAGGAACAATGCTTTTCCTCTTGGCACGGCGATGCTTGGTTTCTGAGCCGGCCTTATTTGCTATTCAGCCATGTAGCAACAGATCTTAGACTCTTGACATCTTTACTCAAGAATTCCAAATTCCTAACTTTGGTGGTGGAAAGCTTTTCTTGGATGCATATTGGCTTTTTTTTCCCTTCACCTTTTAAATCAAGAATTTCCCTTCTAAATAATTATTTTGGATCCTGCCGTAAGGATTTCTGAAGGTGTGAGCCCTCCTTTTCTCAAGCATAGATTGCACATTTGTCATAGGCTCCTCCTTTTCAAGAGACACTGGGTTTTAGAGCTTAGTTTAAACAACACAGCTGAATCTCAGCCAACCCTTTGCCATCGAGTCCATTCTAACTCAGCATGACCTCACAGCACAGAGCAGGACTCCCCCATGGCATTCCCAAGGCTACCAATGTTTCCAGACACTTATTGCTACATCTCTTTCTTGCTGAACAGCTGGAATTCTTTAAACCACTGATTCTTTGGTGAGTGGCCTGGTGCATTGACCACGAGTTGCCAGCGCTTCGTACAAACTCAGGGTTGTTGCAGAAAACGAAAATGAACAACTGAATGAATGATTCCCTCTTACCATTTAACTTTGGGAAAAGCTGTAAACCATTGGAAGTACGGTCAATTACTTTGCTATTAACAGGGGAAAATGACTGCCATGTGTCTGTTGACCTAATTTGGAAATTTAATCTTTGCAATTTTCCCTAGGCACCTGTCTTCTTTCACTCCTTTCTTCATGCAGTTGGTCTACCTTGTCACTGAATTAGGATGCAAAGGAAGTCGGGGTATGCAGTGATCCTGCATTTCTCTAAATGAGCTTTAAATCCAGTCGCAGTTAGGTTATTTCTGTCTCCATTAAGTTTCAGATCCAGCCATGGACAACTCATTGCAAGCTACACATCGAACATCATGCTTTATCCTTGTATTTTTTGCAGATGTAGAAAGACAAAAGAGAGGTAATAACCACATTTTCTAGAGATGGTTTATATGTCAGCGTTTGCCAATTAATCTGATGGCTTCTTATAGCTCCTCAATTTTTAGAAAAACTTAATCAGCTTGAAGTGATGGCAAAGTCATGCATTAAGCACTTTAAATCCATAATATTAAAAACATCTTTACTGGGTGTGAAATAGGTTACCGCTGTCCGTTGTTTCACAGGTTGATTCTTCAGGTTTATGAGCTATTGAAAGAGTAAAGCCAACGAAAGCCAGCTGTTTAGTGAATGGAAAAATGAACAATTGTCCAATAGTCAATAAAATGTGGAAATCCATCTGTGTTGAACTACTTTTTATGGTTATGTAAACACTAGTAAATAAAAACACTGAAAGAAATATCCCATGTTTATTATATTACTTAGGTACATTTATTAAAAGGTTTTTTATTGCGAATGATCCTTTGAGAACACATTTTTTGAATCATATGAAAATAACTTCCACAGAGATAAGTTAACTATCTGAAGGTATTTATTAGTATCGGGTATTTATTAGTATGAGGGATTAGTGGAACCGTCGCCCTGACTGCAAGACTGCTGCGGTTCGTGGACCCTGGGCTGGAAGGAGGGAGAAGGGGAGAGACTAAAAGTGGGAAAAGACTTCCTATTAAGTCAGAGGGAGGAAAAGTATCAGGAGCGATCTCTCCCTTCACATCGGAAGGGATATTTCAGCAGATGCACCTGAGTTGGTCCTCCGCCAAAGATCTTCTCTAAAGAGGTCTACATATGGCATAATGGTTATGCTCTAGGCTGATAACCTCAAGGTTAGTAGTGTGAAGCCACCAGATTCTCCATGGGAGAATCTCTAGAGATTTAGGCTCAGAAGCTCACAGGGCTAGTTCTCCTCTGTTCTGTGGGTTGACTCTGAGTCAAATAAACTCAATGGCAGGGAGTCTGATTTGGTTTGGGCTTTATAGGAACACCTGGATTCATAATGCACATATTTGGAAGTCAGAGGGGAGACGATGTGTACTACGCTACAACTCCCTTCAGAGATTGCAATACACACCACCTGTGTCCCATGAAGCTTACCAAGTGAAAGTGACACCTTTTCAAATGCCTGTGGTCAAGCCTGAAAGAGCATCCACAGATTTTCAAGCAATGGCCGGGTTCTTGACGAAGACTCTCAACCTTTGCACATGTGACATTTTGAGCCAGATCTTGTCTTATCACAGTGCTTCCCTGTGCATCTTAGGATACAAGTAGGAGAAAATGCTATTTGAGTCACGTGTTTCAGTACAGCTTTTAATAATGTGTATTTTTGCAAAAGTTTTCAATGGTTTTTAGGAGTATGGATTTTTATTTTATATTCACAGTATTTTAACTGATCATTGGGAATTATGATTGGATATGATCTGTATAACCATTGCATAGTCTTTTATATATGTTAGTTTTAGTCATAAAATAAACTGTTTGACCAAAACCCAAACCACTTGCCTTCAACTCATTTTGACTCACAGCAACTTTATAAGACAAACTAGACCTGCCCACCAGGTCTCCCTAGACTTTACATCTTTATGGGAATAGACAGTCTCATCTTCCTCCTACACCGAAAGCAACTACTGAATTTGAACTGCTGACCTAGCTGTTCAATGTGTAATTCACCATATCAATTCAGGATTATATCACATTATTTCTTAAACCATTGCTTCTTTCAAAGTACTCACAATACCTGATAACTTTAATTTTTACATTTTAATGTTTTCTGCTCTAAATGCATGTAAATAAATGGTCAACTCTTTCTTCATTAAACCAAACCACAACCCACAGCCATCAAGTTTTCTCTAGCTCATGTGATCATACATAGGGTTTCCAAGAGTATAAATCTTAGCAGGAGCAGGTAATCTCAATTTTATCCCTCAGAAAGCTTGGTGTCCTTTGGTTACATAACCCATAGAATTAACATTGCATTGACCTTGATAGTTAAATAAACGTTATCATCATTTAAGGACTAAATGAATATATGAATATGTGATTTCAGTGATAGCTTCTTTTGCTCTTGCCTAGAAAGGCGTCCTGAATGGAGGTCATGGATGGACGTGGGCTGGTATCCAAACCATGTACACGAGTTTCTAGGAACATTGACGGAATAAATCTCATAAGGGATGCTTTCCCTCCACAACAAAACGCCCAGGGCATGCTAGAGTAGAATCTGTCAATTGGATAGGAATAAACAGAGAGAGAGTCCCCTCTGCATCTCTTTTCTCCTGAAAAGTAACTTCTATCCTCTGTCCCCATCCTCTGATGAGAAGCTTCGAGCAGAGGTATTAGGGTAGTCTTCGTCACTCACACATTTGGTACCCCAGTTGATTTACTGCTGAGGGAAGCAGAGAGTGAAATCCTAAGTGTGGGAAAGGAAATTTTTATTGCATTCAAGCTTATATGCAATAGACTCCGCAAGTCATGTTCTTTTGAAGCAGAGAGAACAGAGGTCTACACCACAGGTGTGCCCTTTATTTGGATCAAGGAGGGAAGGCAACAGCTCTTGAACTCTGCTCTTTGCACCTTTCAGTCCTGCACACCTGACTGCCATGATTCTGTGAGGAAGGCATCTGTGATTGTGGCATCAATAGATAGAAACATGCAAATCCATTGGTTTTTTTTGTCATGTTCTCTTTTGTCACTTTGTATTGGTTTGGCCTGTTATTTAGTGCATATTATCTCTGCAGATCTATGTAGATAAGATAGGCTGGATGAACAGTCTGGAGGAGAAAACAACGGGACTGATGGTTCTGGGAGGACATGGGAGAGGGGGAAGGAGGTGGTGTTGATGAACTCAGGGACAAGAGAGCAAGAAGTGGTCCAAAATCAGTGGCAAGGATGGTGTGAGAGGCCTGGTATAGATTCAGCAAGGGCAATGTAACTGAGAGAAATTACTGAAATCCAAATGAAGGCTGAACATGACAGTGGAACAAGAGGAAAGTAAAAGGAAATAGAGGAAAGAACTAGGAGACCAAGAGTATTTATAGTGGTCTAAATACAGGCATGTACATATGTAAATATCTAGATAGGATGGTGGGGAAATAGATCTACATGCATATATTGATAGGTTTAGTATTAAGGCTGCAGATGGGCATTGGACCTCCACTCAAGCACTTACTCAACGCAAGAACACTTAGTTATATTAAAGTGACATTCCATGATACACACCTTCCCAACACGATCACTAAAGACAAATGTGTGCATAAACAAATGTGGTGAAGAAAGCTGATGGTGCCCAGCTATCAATAGATATAGTGTCTGGGGTCTTAAAGGCTTGAAGGTGAACAAGCAGCCATCTAACTCAAAAGCAAAAAAGTCCACATGGCAAAAGCACACCACCAGCCTGTGTGACCATGAGGTGTTGAAGGGATCAGGTACCAGGCATCAAAGAACAAAAAAATCATATCACTGTGAATGAGGGGGAGTGCGGAGTAGAGACCCAAGGCCCATCTGTAGGCACTGGACACCCCCTTATTGAAGGGTCGTGGGGAGGAAATGAGCCAGTCAGGGTGCAGGGTAGCAACGATGAAACATACAACTTTCCTCTAGTTTTTAATGCTTCCTCCCTCTACCATCATGACCTCAATTCTACCTTACAAATCTGGCTAGACCAGAGGATGTACACTGGTACAGATAGGAATCCAGGACAGATGACCCCTTCAGGACCAGTGGTGAGAGTGGCAATGCCTGGAGGGTGGAGGGAAGGTAGAGTAGAAAGGCGGAACCCATTACAAAGATCTACATATAACCTCCTCCCTGGGGGATGCACAACAGAAAAGTGGGTGAAGGAAGACGTTGGACAGTGTACTATATGACAAAATAATAATAATTTATAAATTATTAAGGGTTCATGAGGGAGGGAGGCATGGGGAGGGAGGGGGGAAATGAGAAGCTGGTACCAAGAACTCATGTAGAAAGCAAATGTTTTGAGAACGATAATGGCAACAAATGTACAAATGTTCCTGACACAATGGATGGATGGATGGATTGTGATAAGAATTGTATGAGCCCCTAATGAAATGATGAAAAAAAAGAGAAATGTAGGATTCATTAAAGAGTAAAAGATAAAGCATTAAAGAATAAAAAGTAAAGAAAGAGACTCCTAATACTCTAAGAGCCTGTCGTGTGGTCACATTTAGAACTTTGAGTCTAATATTTTGAAGTCTTAAGCATATGCAAGCTCTAGCCACATGAGAAGCGAGAAGCAGCTGAAAGGGTTGATAGCAGCCGCAGGACTGCCCGGCAAACACAGCACTTGCTCGGTGAGAGGTGGCCAGTTGCCTACCCATCACGTGAGTGGCAGATGGCAAAAAAGGCAGTGAGGGTGGGATAGGCTGGCACCTCGTCGACTGCCAGGCTCCGTCTGGACTCCTGATTAATATTAATTGAATGAATTGCTTCCATCGAAGAGCAGTGTGGATTCTGCCAGTTATGGCAGCCAGTCTTCGTTTTATGTGTTTTCCTCATGTCAGCATGACAGGCAAACTTTGATATGTCTTTACAAAGTCTGAAATGGGTAAAATACAAACTCAAGATCATTTTTTTCTAGCTTCTACTTCACAAATTTACTTTCAGCTTATATTCTACTAATATTTTATTTATGGATTCACCCAAATATAAAGTTAAACTACTCATAGTACTAAATATGAATTTGAGAGCCAAACAATACTAAAGTGAATCTTTGTATGAGAGACACTAGGACAGCTTTAGTTTATTTTTGTTGTCATATGTTTTTTATGACTGAGTCCGTAGCTCTCATGGAGAAGCAGAGAAAAGATAAAGTCAAGACTTTTCATTAAGGGGGCTTGTATTCCTAGGGTTCACGAATTATCTCAGCTCAGAGCTGTGAAAGTGTTACTGGTCCCCTGCATTGTGCTTCTCTCCAGGAAAGAGACTGTGATTTCACTACGGCTCAGAGAAAGAGAAGTTAACTCTAAGACTGGGGATACCCTTGAGGGATGAGGGTACAGGAGTCCTAAAGAACCCAGAGGCTCAACAACATCCTAGAGCTAAAGGAGGCTAATTTTATTTTGTATAATGACATTTCTAAAGTTTAAATGTTATAAGATGTATTCTTCTGAGTATGATACCCAGAATGTCTGCTGTCCTTGCCAGCCTGTGGGTTCAACTGAGGACTCATTAATATTAATGTCCAAATTCCACAGACTTGTTTCCATGTTCCTCACTTTCCCTAGTACTATGCAATGTCTAAAATTGTTGGCCAGCCACCTCTGGGTGTCCCCATGTGTTTTCTCAGAAGTTCTTAGTTTCTGTTACTCCGGCCCTTTGTTAACGCAAACTGCCAGGCCATGTCCTAAGGGAAGGTACCTCGGTATTGGCAATTCCCAAGGTTTTCTTAAAATGACCCTGCTGGACTCCAAAGCGACCTTATGAGAAGAATTCCCATTTTACTCTATTGTGCTTGGTCATTTGAGTCACAACACAGTGCAGGTAATGCCTTAGGCCCCTTACTGTAAGTTTCCCTGCAACTTTTCTTGATGTCAGACCTAGACACAAGTGAGGAATCTTCTGGCTCTTTCTATTCATCCTTTAAGTATGAGACTAAAAATGACATCAAGAAAGCAGTTCCTGTTTTTTATATCTCAGATTTCCCTTGAAGGACTTCCAAGGTGCACAAGCCCCCGGGCACTCTTCTCTGCCCTTCACTTTACTAACCAGGATGCAATGTCTAAAATTGCCAGCAGCTATTTCGTGAAACCGTCATGTGCTGTCATATTAAATCCACAGCTTATTTCACTCCAGAATCTTGTTTATTAAGTCAAATGATCCCACCTCAACATTTATAAAATGTGATGTGTTTTGTCTCAAACAGCATTCTCTATTTTTCTAACTTAGATTTTAAAACTTCTTTCATTGACCACACAGAACTCACAAACGATGCATATGTCTGTAGGGTTTACTAAGGACATTAATAGGTGCTAATGCAGGTGAGCAATGCTGACGACACAGATGTTCAGTCAGGACATGCTACAAAATTCTTTCAGGGTTGGTAATAAATGGCGAAAGGGCATAAGGCTCCACCAAACCCCTCACATTGGAGTCAGTCAGCATGAGCTCCATAGGTCAACGAACGAATCCAGATTCCCAAATTAAGTGCCCGGAGACACCCTATGCCATACGCCAGCCTCCTGCCCCAAAGCACTCTGCTTGACTTGCTCAGGGCTTTGGGAAGATACCAACCTGGCCTCTTGCGCGCTGAGAGCGCCTGGTTCTCCTTTTCCGCGCTCCCAAGGTCACAGCTGTCTCTGGGATCCACGAGATTCACTAAGCAGGAATCTTGAGCGCCATGGGGTGAGCGCCACTCTTGGCTCTCAGGGATGATAAGATCGCCATCTCCTGCTTCTCAGGGGCTCCTTTTACACCTCTCGGATGGCGATTACAGTGACCATGAACAGTTACTCACTGGCGAAGCCTCAGTCCTCCCCACCTTCCTATCCAGACCCGGGCAGCAAAAGGTCGCCTGGGAATCACGTTAGAACATTGGATAATTCACCACCCTGCCCCTGACAAGTTCTCAAAACGTTGCTTTGAATGGGTAAATCCTATCATGCATTTCTTTTCTGTTTATCAGCTATAATTTTTCTGAAATCCACACAAAATTTTGAGTTCATTCACTTCTAAGAATAACCAATAGCACACACACACTAAGACAGTAAATGAAAGGAGCACATCTATTTCTGAATGAAAATGTATACTCAAGTAAATACTTGAAATTTATTATAAAAGAAAATAAGAACTCTTACACAGAATGCATGATAACATAACATAATGGAATGGAGTATATACTATGATATAACAACTTCCTATACCTTTTGGGAAATGACTATTATGCAAATTGGCTCATCAGGGGTTAAACTTTCCATCAACTCAAATGAAATATCCACTGATGATGGAAATATGGTAACAATGTAAATAGCAGCATACATATTGGCACTGGGACAGAGGAAGCAAGGGGGCTTATGGACAGGTATCAACTAGTTATGATACAAATATTTATCGAGAACTTGTTCTAAGGCAGGAAGAAAGATAGGCTTCCTACTCCTGTAAAAGGTTTCTGTCTCAGAAATGCACAGGGGCAGTTCTCCCCTGCCCTATAGGGTTGCTATGATGAGGCAGCATGAACTTGGTGGCAGTGAGTAAGGTTTGCTTTTGTTTCAGTGTTAAAGCAGGTGGGATCTTACACTGGAGAGCACAATGGTCAGTGAAATGGGGGGAAATATAATAAATGAGTTAAATAAATGATGATTTTAGTATACAAATACTAACTTTTATTAAGAAATCTGTACTAATAGTGTATGCAGTTATTTCCTGATATTTGTTCTGGGGGTGACCTTTCTGAATAATGAGGCTTACGCTCATTATATAAAAGTAAAGCATTATTGACAAAAGAAACGGAACTATGAGGCAAAACAGATAACACATTAGAATAAAGTATGCTCAAGGTAAATTGGTAAGAGAAAATTGATGAGAAAATCATAAAAAATATTTAATATAAATGATAACTCATTTATAAGCATCCATTTTTTCAAAGGCAGTTGGTGTCTATAATGATACAGGAGAAAAGGAGAAAACTGGTGATCTGTGTACTGTAAGCATTTTACTTTTAGCTCCCGTACCAGTCCTGCCAAGAAGTCCTCAGTGCCCTCGTCGCTGCGGCCAGTCTACTCTGCCCCAGGGGGAGAACAGACCCTCTGAAGAGAAGGCCTGCTTCAGAGGGGTTTCCTGATGGTGCCCTTTGAGAAGTGGATCCCCAGGCCCGCCTCCAGAGGCACATCAGGGGACTTCAATTAGTGATCTGGTGCTCATGTGTTTGCATCATGAGGTCACCAAGGCAAAAACTCTTTAAGAAATGTTTCCAGGGTCACACCAAGAACAAATGTCAGTGCTACGATCTGAACGCAGGAAGTCAAGATAACATGTGATGATAGCCAGATAGATGCTCATGTTGCTAACATATTCCTAAATTTTATGCCTTTTGATGATATATAGGAACATGGTAAATATGCATCTTAATACTTGAATTATTCATATAATCACCCTTTCCCTATTTAATTTCAAGAATGTTTGATTTTTCTCACTGAAGAATGTTAATTACTTTTGATTAAAGTTTGTAGCTGAAATATATCTGTCAGGAGTAGAAATATAATAATCAATGCAATGATTTCTACTGTTCTCACAGTTGTTGACATCAATTGATATCAGAAAATAATAAATTGAATCCTGGTAGTTGGTGTGAACTCCTATGGCACACAAACTTCACTTTGAGTATATCTAAAAACAACTTACTTATCCACAGCAGGTATAACTTTTGGGCTAATAACACTGTCTGTGATGCTCTCCAGGTGAGAGAAGGGACAATAAAATATATTGATTTAAGGTCTTATACCCCTATTTACCTATGTTTGGCTCTAAAGATGATTTAATGGAGTATTTCAAAAGAATGAATGAAAGTATTAAACAAAACGCCAAAAGTAATTAAAATAGAATCAGCATGTGGTATATTTCATAGATACCCATAATATATTACAAATAACTAATTTCTGTTAGTGGTTCTGCCTACTTATAGAAATTCCACCTTTGGACGGTATTAATATTAAGCATCAAATTATTTATGAAAGTATGCATTTGATGAATAGAGAGATTAGTCAACACATGGAAAGTTTATATAAATTGCATTGATGAAATCTTCGGCTGCTATTGCCACTACATACTCTCTACTTCGTAGCCCAGTGAATAGAAAGCTGGGTGTTAAGCTGTTATTTTTCCCCCAACAGATTTTTAAAGCCGCCTACCGATTTTGTTTATTTGATTTTACTGCAATGGCTGCCCCACTTATTCATCAGCGGCAGACACACTTTCTGTTACATACAAAACACCTTTTCCAAATGCGTTGACCCCACCAGACATTTACGTAGGTAGAAATGATCCATTTAACAGCTATGTATTGTAATAGTGGGGAAAACACAGACAGGATATAACTGGGAAGAAATTTTCATGTTGTAACACACTATGGGCAGTGCCAAGCAGAATCATGCAGGATGACAGATGGTAAATATGTTCTCATCAACTGATAATTATAATTCCTATGACCAAGCAGTTCCTACGCCATTCCAATCCCTGGTCCACTAGACTTCCTTCGAAAACTGTATTAAAAAAATAGGCAATTACCTTTAGCAGAAAAAAATGTTCTGAGCTACTAGAAAGAATGTTGTTATGTATAATAAAAATATATACTTATTTAGAAGTTTATATCTGAAATATCTAATTGCTAATTCAAACTCTATTACATTTATCTGCAATGTTTAAAGTACTGTAAAGTACCCCGTCCACATTCTAATTTTCTGAAAACAAAACAGCAAAACTCTTCTCACAATAGAAACCCAAACTGAAGATCCCTTTAAAACATCTTTCAAAATTATATATATATATAATATATATATATGGGTTGACTTAAACTAAGGGGTAAATGTTATATTCGAATTTTAAAAACACAGTTGATGTTTTTTAAGCCTTACCTGGATTGACTTCTGAATATTAGTATAAATTTCATTAGCCAAACTTAGGTGTTACTGGGTTTTGTTTCAATGTATGTATGTCAAATGCTTTATTGAATGTTACAATGTGAAGCACAAAACAGCATTTGCTCACCTAGGATGATTGGCTGGTCTTCACAGTAACAGATTAAGAATGCTGAGAGTGTTTGCAAAATGAATACTAATGGCTTTTTGAGTTGCAACTACTCTCTAACTTGGAAGCATCATTATCTGTAACCATTCCTCTGAAAATGGGAATATAAACCAAGGAAAGTGACACACTCTCTGCTGACAGTGGAGACTGTCTTACTGAAAAGCATCAAACAACCATCTCAACCCCAGCCCTTAAATTGGCACAATCTCCTGTGACGTGTGTTTTTTTTCTTTCCCTTGTTCAGTCTGAGAATGAGACTGAACAGTCATGGAAGATAAAATCTTGCTGGGGCTTGGGAGCTAATTGTTTTCAGTTGATAATTTACATTAAGCTCCAGTATTGCCAGCTTCAAGAATAATACTGAGCACAAATTGAAATGACCTTAGATAACTCCAGGAATGAACAGTCACCTGCATTAATAAGATGCATATGACATAGTTCCATGCATTATCGTGCCAAAATAAATAATGCACATCAGAAGAGAGATCTGTATCTTTCAACTTGTTTATATTGTCATATTAATCAAATAATTAGCTATTTCTATGTGTTTTTCCTCTTCCCAGAAGTCAAAGAGTTTCAAGAAAGGTTAAGTAAGGGATGATTATTTTCATCATTTATGTTCACAAGCAAAATGTTGTCAAAATTAACGACTTAAATCAAAAATCTATTTACGTAGCTCAGTGTGTCCGGCAACACTATGGACTAGACTCCTCTGTGGTCTGGGGTACTCTCCCTGGTGTAGAAACAGTCACCTGAGGACTGACTGAAGCTGGCTACTCTGAATGACCTTGCTATTTGGTTGGCAGCTAAGTGGGTAGGTGCAAGGGAGATGGCTGGGTTCAGGTCTCTATGCAGCATACTTATTTAGATAGTAGTTTCAGAGTTCCATGAAGTCTTAATGTACAAGCATGTTCTACATCTCTCCTTGTGTCATGATTACTATATATATCCCCAATGACCCAAACAAATCACGGGGCCATGTTCATCATCAAACAGCCAAGGCCGTCACAATTACAGGGAAAGGCAGCCCGGATAACAGAAGAGAATGATTATGGTCATTTTCCCAATCTGTCATACAGTCAATTTCACATGCAGATTCAGGCTCCCTTGGTTAATTCTTTTAGCGGTGTTTACGAAACTAGAAAACAAGACTAAAATATGCTACTGTGTCCAGTTTCCATAGGTCAAAAATTAGGTAGATATTTTAATATACAAATTTAATATTGAGTGACATTTATTGAACTATTACTGTGTGCCATTTATATCAGCATTCTATGTATATTGTCTCATTTGATGGTGGGGATGTGTGCGTGGGGGCGTGGAGGCCACAGCGGGAAATGAATGAAGCAAATTAAAGTAGCAACAACTAGTACAGACATGAAGTCAGACTGTCCCGAATCAGTCCTAATGCACGATTTAATAACTGAAGTATCTTGACTAAATAATCGACTTTACCGGGCTTTGGTAAATGTTTTCTTTATAGCCCTTAAACAGTGTCTGACATATTATGAGTGTTACACAGCATTCTCTATTATTTTAAGTTAGTGAATTCACAAAGTAACACAGAGCCTGCATTCAAACTAAAATCACTTTGATTCAATTTTCACCTCCTACTTTATTAAAAGTTTCATCAACCCAAACCATAATTTTCTTTCTTATTAATCTCAAAAATATGTTAACCTGAAGATTTTAAAATAACTGTCTTCATTTGAATGTAGAAATCCACAGTTCATAATGTGTAGGTTAAATGCATATCATTAAATTATAATATTAACAAAGCCAGCCATAGGGTTTTTTGTTTGTTTATTTTGTTTTCCTATAACTCTAGCATATCAGGAATCTTCAAATAGTTCATGAACATGTGTATTATAATAAAAAATTCAGTTTATTTTGCACACAGATTTACTAATACTAACTTGCTATTACATGTCTCAACAGGATCTAATTTATGCATCTAATTTGGATAAAGCTTTTTCAAAAAGACTATCAGAACAACATGAATTCTGCTAAACTTGAAGCAAGAAGAAGCATCACATTTATGATGAAGCATAGTGGTAAGATCATTGGTAATTAATGAAAATTTTATGAAACAATGCCCAAAGAAATCAGCAATTTACAAATAGACAACTTGCTCTGAGAATATGAAGCCTGCAGTGGCAGGTCATCCCTATCTATTTGCAAGGAGAAAACTAAGGTTATTTGTACACTGTTTGAGAAGGACACGTGATCAACAGCTGAAATGAGAGTCAACTTCATAGCAGCTAATTAGCACATGCAATTCAGACTGAAAATTCAAAGTTGAGCAACCCTTCTACTTGATGGGTCCACAAGTTTTATGCTCAGTTCAACTGCAAACAAAGCTTTCTTTCAATTGAAAATTTAAGCAAATGGGGAGTAAATTAAGAAGCGTTTCTTAGAATAATTACAACAGGTAGTGAAACATGGTTTTACTAGTATGATAAAGTTCAATCAAAGCAATGGCTATCAAAAGTGGCCCTGTATCAGGTATCAGGCATCAAAGACCCAGAACAACAAAAAAAAAATCATATCATTGTGAATGAGGGGGAGTGTGCAGTAGAGACCCAAAGTCCATTTGTAGACAACTGGATATTCTCTTATAGCAGGCTCTCAGAGAGGAGACGAGCTAGTCAGGGTTCAGTATAGCACCAATGAAACATACAACTCCTCTAGTTCTTTAATGCTGCCCACCACACACTACCATGGCCCCAATTCTACCTTACAAATCTGGCTACCAGAGCATTTACCCAGGTACAGATAAGAGCTGGAAACACAGGGAATCCAGGACATATACACCCCTTAGGACCAATATTGAGCGTATCCATACCAGGAGAGTAAGGGTGGAGGGAGAAAGGGGGACCCGATCACAACGATCTAACTACAACCCCATCCCAGGGGGATGGACAACAGAAAAGTGGGTAAAGGGCGACATTGGTCAGTATAAAACATGAAAAAAAATTATAAAATATCAAGGGCTTATGAGGGAGGGAGAATGGGAGAGGGAGGTAAAAATGAAGCGCTGATATAAAGGGCTCAAGTAGAAAAAATGTTTCAAAAATGATGATGGCAGCAATTGTACAAATGTGCTTGATACAATGGATGGATGGATGGATTGTAATAAGAGTTGTATGAGCCCGCAGTTGAATAATTAAAAAAAATTGGCCCTGTCAATGTAAAATTGAACTGGCCAAGAGCAAAGGTTATAGCAACAGGTTTTGGGATTCTCAAGATATTTTGCTTGTTGATTTTTGGAAGATCAAAATAATAATAATATCTTCTTATTTTGTGAGTGTTTTGGGGGAAGTTCAACAAAGCTTAGTAAAAATGCATCTGGGAAACCTTCGCCAGCAAGTTCTTCTCCACAACAAAGCGTCGGCACATTCCGGTCATCCAACAAGGCCGATTCTGTAAGAATTTTATTGGAAACTCAAAAGATGTCAGATCTGATTTTGCTCCCTCAGACTTTTTTTTTTGTTTCTTAATCTTAAAAAACAAACAAACAAAAAACTCTAAAGGACACCATTGTTCCCCTTCAGTACATAATGTTTTTTTAAAAAAAACCCCAAACGTTAAGCTGCATTAACGTGGCTGAACTCACCAGATGCTCAGTACCTTATGGAGGAATTACATGGCTAACAGCGATGCTTCTCAAAATGTCGTGACGTGGCAGAGCATCTGATGAGGAACGAAGCTCATAGTCTTCATTTCCTATTAATGTTTTGAAGACATCTTGTACATAGGATATACTCCACTGTATGAAAAATTGGTTAGTCGATAACAAAAGATGTTCAGTATAAATAGTCATTAAGGATATCTGTGGTTGAATTCTAAATTTCCACTAACATGAAATAGACAGTGACACAGAGATAATTCAGAATCATAGGACTGTAATCTTGGGCCATGAATATGTGTGGGAGGAGATGTCTCATCTTACTCCCAAGGTACTGTTTGTTGATTAGAGCCACCAAATAGAAATACCACCAAACTTAAATTTAGATGTTGAACACTCATCAGATAGTGCAACTTAGGCAAATGATTTGACCTTTCCAATTAGTAATTTAGCTTAGTTGGCATTGTTGAGTAAGCATTGGACTGCTAACTTCAAGGTTGGTGGTTCATATTCACCAGTTGCTCTGAGGGAGAAAAATGAGACTATCTGTTCCTATAAAGATTTACAGCTTGGGAAATTTTAAATAAGTTGGAATCAACTCAATGGAAATGTCTGTAGTAGTTTTACTACTAAAAGTATTACTTACATACATGAGGATAATATAGACTCAATGATCCAAAAGAAACAAAGAGGGTACATAAGTAAATGAAGTGAAGAAAGCTGATGGTGCCTGGCTATTACAAAAGATAGTGTCTGGGGTCTTAAAGGCTTGAAGTTAAACAAGTGGCCAGCTAGCAAAGAAGCAACAAAGCCCGCATGGGTGAAGCACACCAGCCTTTGTGATCATGAGGTATTGATTGGATCAGGTATAAGTCATCAGAAAACATGGGGAAAAAATATCTAACTAATCATATTGATGAAAACGTGGAGGGCCAGAATGGAGATCCGACGCCCATCTGGAGACAATTGGGCATCCCCTCACAGAAGAGTCACCAGGAAGGGATGAGTCAGCCAGGGTGCATTAATTATAGCACCAACTAAACACACAAGATTCCTTTAATTCTTTAATGCTTCCTCCCCTATGCTTTTATGACCCCAGTTCTACCTTACAATCTGGCTAGACTGGAGCATGTACACTCATACAGATAAGAGCTCTTGACTCACAGAATCCAAGATAGATAAACCCCTCAACAACAGTAATGCGAGTAGCAATATCATGAGAGTAGGGGGGAAGGTGGAGGGAGAAGGGGGAGAAAGGGGGAACCAATCGTGATGGACATATTACCCCTCCCCCAACCCCAGGGATGAATAACAGAAATGTGCATGAAGGCAGACAGCAGACAGTATAAGAAATGAAAATAATAATAATTGAGCAAGCACTCACCAGGGTGGAAGGGTGAGGGAGGGAGGGAAAAAAAGAGGAGCTGATGCCAAGGGCTCAAATAGAAAGAAAATGTTTTGAAAATGATGATGGCAACATATGTACAAATGCGCTTGACACAATGGATGTATGGATTGTGATAAGAGCTGTAAGAGCCCCCATAAAATGTTTATAAAAAAAGAAACCAAACTAACTAAACTGACCTAGTGACCCATTTGGACAGGTAGAATAATCCCTCTGGGTTTCCCGAAATTTTAATTCTTTTTTTTTTTTCGCCGCCGCCGCCGCCAAATTTTAATTCTTTACAGGAGTAGAAAGCCACATCTTTTCCCTCCGCCAATATGATAGATCATTAAATGAAGTTAAAGACTTGCAAACTCTGTCTTAATGGTGGTACAGAGTAATAGGTTGTGGTGCACTGTTAAGAGCCACTACTGGTCTGTCAGTGTATCACACGGTGGTGGTATGAGTGAAACCATGTCACCGGCATTTCAAATAGGAACAGGCCACTGAGGGCGA
This sequence comes from Tenrec ecaudatus, assembly GCF_050624435.1. Lineage (NCBI taxonomy): Eukaryota > Metazoa > Chordata > Mammalia > Afrosoricida > Tenrecidae > Tenrec > Tenrec ecaudatus. Next base: position 117,991,059 of record NC_134538.1, on the reverse strand, counting down.
AAGGGTTCCAGCAGAGTTTACAGATTAAGAACAGACTGGGAATAAAAAAATAGACTTTCCACTTCTGAGGAATAAGCCACGGAAAACCTTATGGATAACACTTTGTTGAAGATAATTTAAAAATGCCTGCAATAATACTTCAAAAGAGAGCCGTCAGCAATTCAAGCTGAATGCAGAAGAAGCTAGAGGTAGAGAGATCTAATTGCTGACATCAGGTCTATTTTCACTGAACGCCGAGGCTACCAGAAAAAAATGCTCACCTGTGTTTTATTGTCTATATAGATGCATTTGACTATGCAGGTCATACCAAAACAGGGATAGCATTTTGTCTGGGGATTCCAGAACACTTCACTGGGCTCACGTGGCATCTGTACAGAGGCCAAGAGGTGGTCATCTGAACCAGCAGAACCAGCTCGTGGCAAAGGATAGCAGAGTTGGTAAAACTGAGGATTAATAAAAGTGACATATTGACACAGTGGCTGCAGCACCCAACTCAAACATGGCAACCATGTGAGACCGGCACAGGATCGAGAGCAGAAATGTGATGCTTCCTTTTATTGAACATATGAGTCAAAAACACAAACCAACTGGAAAACATCTACCGACACTTATGAGCTAATTAAACATGAGTTGTTTTATTAACATAAGCAACTTTTTTTAGTGCCCTTTATAAAAATAACAAAGAAAACATACATTTGAATATTAAACAGGATGTTAATAGTTTTTATAAATATTATGAAAATATTTTCTAAGGAAACAACATCTTTTACCCTCATCCATTTAAAAGTTAAATATCGCTTTTCTGAGGATGCAAAAGCAACAAGGAGTAACTTCAGAATGTCCGCAGATACTGACCATTAATTTATTCACACTTACTCGATCACACGTGGAAGAGTTCAGAATTAGGTTCTGGATACGATGATGATTAGGGGCGCATGGACTTCAGAGACAGATAACATGGATTCAAATACACCTTTGCAACTTTCCCTGGATGCATGGTGTTGGACAAAATCTAACCAGAAATTTCGTTTTCTCATCTGCAACATGAAAATTGTAATGCTCAATACATAGGGTTTTGTGTAAGGATTAAATTATATAATTTGCATTAAGCTTAGCCACATGACCGTATTTTTGGACTCTTTTATTCACACTTTTTGTGTGAATCAATTTAATATCTATATAACCAAAATATGTATTTTATAATTTAATACCTGCTGAATGACATTGATAAGTAAGCCAAAAATTTCTGTTTAATGGAGTTCTTGATAAAGAATGAAAACAGTTCCTAGATTTATACATTCAATAATAGCTAAATTCTAAATTTTGTGTCTGTCATACTGAAATTTTATTTTATATTGTTGTTAGGTATTTTCTTATAAAAGACATATTTTTGTTACTCTTATACATCTGATATGACATCTTTTTTAGTATTTAGTTCTATGATTCCTAATGAACTTCTCCGAGATTGACACTAAACTACTACCTCAGCCCTGGACCTTCAATGTGGATTGCAACTCAGTGTAAAAAAAATCAAAATCCTTATGAATGGACCAATGGATAATATTATGATAAGTTAAAAATTGAAGTTGTCAAGTATCTCTCTCCTCTTGCTTGAATCCACAATCAGTGATCCTTGAAGTAATAGTCCAAAAAAAAAATCAAAGGAGGTATCAGATTGGGCAAATCTTCTGCTCAAAATCTCTTTAAAGTGCTGAAGAGCAAATATATCACTTTGAGGACCAAGTGTGACTGTGCTGTGTCTTACTTGAAGCATTTTCAATAGCCTGATATGCACGTGACATCTGACAATGAATAAGAAAGACCACAGGAGAATTGATGTACTTGAATAATGGTGTTAGCAAAGATTATTGGAAATATACTGCACTGCCAGAGGAACAGATAAATCTTGAAGGAAGTCGAGTTGCAATACTCCTTCGTAGTGATAATGGCCAGACTTCATGTGACATACTGTAGACATGTTATCAGAACAGATCCATTCCTTCAAAAGTACTTAATGTTTGCTAAATTAGGGGGACTATGATAAGACAGATTCTCCCAATAAAATAGATGGACACAATGGCTGAAAGAGGAGCTCAAACAGCAATTTTGAGGAGGACACAGGACTGGGTGACATTGCGTTCTATTGCTCATCAGCTCTCTGTCAATCAGACCCAGCTAGTGGGCATCTAACAAGAACCACATGCGCTTCCAGTCAATCAAAGAGGTCTCAGAACATGCAGATTTGCATAATAATGTCATAATTCTACCTTGGCAGTTGCCGGATCATGAGATCGGAGCCCACAGTGCCTGAGAAACAAAGAAACGGAAACTCATGCCACAGTCCTAAATTTAAAATGAAATATTTCTAAAATTGCCTAAAATAAGTTGAAAGTTTGATACAGTTATTTTCCTCTATTCCTATGCAACAACAACAAAAAATCTTAGAGATGACCCTTCCGCATCAGTCTAAATTGTTACCAGATTTTTCTTCTTTCTACCTGGAAGAAATAACTTAAATATGCTTTTTAAATGTGTACAATCTGGTTTAATAAATGTGACGCCTGCTCCATTCTTTCTCCTCCCTTTAGCTCTTGGCTGACCCCAGCAGGGCTGGAGCCGCTCCCTTCATTTTCCAGCAGAGACTCATCCGCTCTTCTCGCTTACAGTAGCCTGATGTTTCTAATCAAATCCACGGCCCCGAGATTTAGCTTGAAAGCATCAACATAGCATATTCCAGTAGAGAGAAATTACTACAAGTGTTGCTCTCTGTTTCCTAAAGTAAATTAATATTAATTAAAGCTATTTTTCAGAATTCAGATTGGTTTAGCAGTTTTCACTCATTTAATCAAGTACTATTTGTAAAAGTAAATGTTTTCTTTAATCTCTTTCCTTTTTTCTCTCTTCTGCTCCCTCAGTTGGCATGTGCATAGATAAAATTCCTTTTCCATGATATAAATTTAACTCAATTTATTCAACAAATATCGAGATTCTATTTGAGGCCAAATATAGATTTAGGATCCAGAAAGAAGGAATTATGTTATTTTCCCTTTTCTGTTTCTTTTGTCTTGAAGTAAAGCAACTTTTACATAATGTATGCTCAGTAAACAATTCTAAACCGGTCTTGGGAGAATTCCACTGAATCGTGTGTGTGTGTGTGTGTGTGTGTGTGTTTTCAAAATACAATGAGACTAGTATATGAGTGTAGATAAGCTGAGAATTTATTTGTGAGAATAATACAAAAGATTGACATTTTTTGCCCTAAAAGAAGTGTTGTAGTAGAGACTCTGTGAATTCAATGAATGAGATAAATTCAAGACCACCCACTTCTACTCCTAGATATGTGTAGATGGTAAAGCTGCCAACGATTCCTTTCTCTGTAAAGAGTGCATGCATTTTGGAATACAGAGTTTAATTCTTGGACCACAAGAATCCTAAAGCACAGTATGAGCCACAGAAGACTTTTGTTAGACATGGTTAAAATGCACAACAAAGAAATAATATTTAAAGAGGGGTAGAACTTTAAGAGGCAATTGGAAAATACTCATGTGTCTAGGCCAAAGATGCCAGGAGACTGGTATGCAATAGTGGTAATTCAGGTACTGGATATGCTTTTGAGGCAAAACCTGGCAACTCTATACAAACACAAAGCGTGGTGACTATAAAAATGAGAAAAAGCAAAAAGTAAACATACAGCGAGTAGCTACTCTGAAAAGGGCATCAGTGCTGGAACTTGATAGACTTGAAAAGAAATCCTGCTTACGTGGCTTTCAACAAATTGATTAATGTTTGAGCCATGAATACTGAAAAGGGAAAATATATGAAATATATATGAAATATCTAGAATATCTGATCCATATCAGTGATTTAATTAATGAATATTAATCCACAGCCCCTTTCGATTCCATAGGAAGGGCCTATATGGTGGAATACTCTTCCTTGAGAAAAAGGTAAAAAGAAACTCTTCTTTAGAAAGAAAAAAAGAAAGTGAAATCTACTTGCCATCTCGTTGATTCTTACTGCTTGCAGTTCCATGTGTTGCAGACTGGAACTGCACTCCAGAGGTTTCTAAGGCTTTGACGGTTAGAAATCCCTTCAGGCCTGTCATTCCAAAGCACTCCTGCTGTGTTTGGTTATTACTGGCTTGCTTAACAATCTGCACCAATCAGGGCCTCCTCTAAGACCAAATGTAAACTACACCCTCTCTTGGCTTATTGACTACCGCATTAGCTGACACTTTGCATTTAGGAAACAGTAAAGAACCTACTATGTGACTCTTTTGCATATTGGCAACATGTATCTAGCAGCAACAAATGCTGAAGTATGAGGGGAGAGTCATGCTGACTGAACGGTTAAGGTTATGTAACAATAAGTTTAGGCCATGATCTCCGTGGTTTGGCACTTATGAAGTGTGATTGGCAATTACGTAATTATTATTTGATGTGGTCATCCTCTATGTGTGCATAATTCCAGTTTTAGCATAATGGTCTAGTCTTTGTAATCTAAGCATTTCAATAAGTGAGGAATAGGTATAACTTTTGATATGAGTTCCAAGAGAAAGAACTATTCATTACTGAGACAGAGACCAGTCAGCTTCCTATACAATTTGGAATTGGATATAAATGTCTTCATTTTCCCAGTTAAATTATAATAATTTTGTTTCATACCTCTATCATCTCTATATAATATATACGATTATTCTTAATGACCAGTGAGGGAAGAGAAGCTCAAAATTCCAATTTTCCTAAGTGTGATTGCTAAGGTTTTGGGTCTACTTGGTTGTCCCAGGATTCTCCATGATTTGGCAGATAACACTGATGGGGACAGAAACACCCCATGGCCTGACGTAACACGATGTAATAACAGTGAATCAGGTGCAAGCATCCATAAAGGCATAACATCAGAGTGGGGTGCAGCACCAGTACTCAGATCACAGCCCTGATGTAATTAATCAAGGGGTGACCTGCTTCCAATATAAGTGGATGCTGTGGGGATCTTGATCCCCTCCACCCACTCTTGGTTGACATTCTGCCCCTGGCTCACTTGGCCTCCAGTTCTTTGGACCTGAGTCAATGGCCTGTCATATTGGCAACCAGTTCTGGTAATTTCAGGGACCAGCCACTGTGTCAATCCAGCTCATTAAAGGTTTTCCTTTGACTTTGGATCTATTCACTTTTCCAGTTACACACCTGGTTTACTGACTTCGATTCACCTGGCACTCTAGCAGCCAGCCTGTGGTCTTCATGCCACTTGAGTACATCAAACTACAGGACTTACTTGAGTAAGCAGAAGCCTCCAACATGACATCTTACCCATGGACTTGAAACCTACCTGTGTTTGGAATTGCCAGCTTCTTCAACTGTGTAAGCCATTTTCTTGATAAAAAATTCTCTCTATAGATATATACATAAAAATTACTACTTTGGTTTCTGTAGAGAGCCCAACCTACTACACCAAACATATGTGAAATCTCTCAGACTTTAACATGAAGTGGCCATCAAATAATCTGTCAACTTAAGTAAATGGGTGGGTTCTAGCCTGTCAATTAGGTCAAAACCAATGATGCCTCTGTGTGGTCATGGCCTTCTGAGGATTCTGGGAACTCCTGTATTCCAACCTAGAGGCAGGAGATGCACCCTTTCTGCTTCACCTTCCTGTTAACAAGCCACATGGAGCCATACTGATGGCAGTCAGAGCCTTGAAGATGCTTCTATCACCACTGGATCCACAGACCTTTCCACCTACCAGCCTGTGAGCTTCGGCATTTGGCATCATTGCCTGTGTTGAGTCTGAGAGGAATTTATAGACTGGTATCACACGTATGGGCTAATATCAGACTTAGGGTCTTGCTATGAACTTGGCTGGGTGTTTTCTTAATATACAATTACTCTTTGATATAAAGTGCTTTCCTATACAGATAGGAGTCTCCTTTGATTTGTTTCTCTAGTCTTCCCAGACTAACACACGTGACCACCCTCATCCAGGCCACTTCATCGCTTCCTTGGACGACTCAAAGTTTCCTAACTCATGACTCAAATCCACTTGTTCTTCCTCCAACAATCTTTCAAATTATTTTGGAGGTAGTCTATTAAGTGATGTTAGAATTTAAGAAACGTTAATAGGCCTTTCATTTTAAAATCTTTCAGGAGCCTACTAATGCAATTAAAACAAGACTTGATACATCATCAGGCCTCATACGGCCCTTCATAATTTGAGTCATGCTTGTTTCTGCACACCCATGTACGTCTCCACTTGCTCTGTGTTCATCATGTTTCACGACTTTTTTATTGTCTCATTAAAAGGATTTCATTAAGATTAGTCACTTTTCAGAACAACCTGAAAACTATTCCTTATATTTCATCCTTCATACATCAATCAGCATGCCTTCCAGAATCTTCCTACTATCCAATTTAAATTGGATTCCCTGATTGTCTCTTTAGCATTATGTTCATTTCAATCCAACTTTTTTACATCTCAGTTTGTAATTATATAGTTACTTGTGTGATTACTACACACTGTAAATCTTTTCATCCAGATTATAAGCACTTCAAATGTAGGTACCAGGTCTTTATAATTTACAACTTTAAATCTACCCAGTGACAAGTATTAGAAACAGCATATAGAAGGTATTCAATAAATATTTTAGGATTAAATGATACATTTAAGCTCACAGTTTAACATACAAGATTACTGAAATTTAGTAAATTAGATTTTCTTACAACCCTGTTAAACTTCAGAAAACATATATAACTAGGTTCTAAGCACCTTTAAAAATAAAGAAATTATGTTACACATATGGCTGAAACCATATAATAACTAATATTTTTAGAAAGCCAATTTTGTAAATTCAAATAACATTTTATGTTTTATCATCTATTACATAGTGAAGTTACTATTTTCTTCTTTGGAATTACCCCGTGAATAATGGGGTTGATTTTCCATCACAGTTCTTCAAGTTTAGATACTTATTACAATCATTTTTATTGTTTAAATCAGATTGCCTCACACTTAAGTTTCTTAAAAGAAATTATATTCTGCTTTGTTTAAATTTTTACAGTAGCTTAATCACAATTTCCTTCCATTATTCAATGAAATAATTATAAAAAATAAAAAGCAGAATTTAGTATACTCACCTCAACCTTGAACATGTGTAATTTAAAAAGAAAAAATCATTATTATATTTCTATATATACATTTATTAAATATTTTTAAATAAATGAATCTAATTATTTTAATATAAATAAGAATGCCACATAGAAATATTTGTAAATTGCATATTTTAATAACAAAAGTTTACAGAAAACTAAGAATTCAATACATTTTGTTGGACAAAAGTTGTGCTATTAAAGTCTACAGTGAATTATTACAAAGGGAGAACATCTACATAACTACAAGTTCTTCTTAGTCTCCAATGCTGATTCTAAGATAAATAATATTAGTCCAGCACTGTGAATTAATTAATTTGGTTCCTTGTTGGATTTTATGTAAAAGAAGTCAATGTTGGCTCTTTGTGTATTATTTAGACCCAAAACATATTAGATTCATCCTTGCTGAGATCATATAATTAATTTTGGCTTATTGCTATATATTATTCTATTTTAAATATATCACAAATATATATATATAAGTATATACTGCGGTTGAATATTGTTCTTCATCCTGAGCTTTAGATGACTTTCAATAGTTCTCCTATGAATATTTATGCATTTGGGAATTCATCTAGGGGAATTGTATATCCATAAGGCTATCAATAGACAATACAACCTTATTCTAAGGGAACACATCTCTTTTAATAGGGCCATGGTAATGCAGTGATTAAGTATTTAGGACTTCACCCAAGGTCAGAATCAAGAGCCCACCAGTAAGAGTCGCGACACCGAGAGGGTGGGTTGGAAAGGGGTAACCTATTACAAGGATCTACATGTGACCTTCTCCCTGGGGGATGACCAACAGAAAATTGGGTGAAGGGAGACATCGGACAGTGCAAGATATGACAAAATAATAACAATGTATAAATTATCAAGGTTCATGAGGGAGTGGGGAGCGGGGAGGGAGGGGAAAACTGAGGAGCTGGTGTCAGGGGTTTAAGTGGAGAGCAAATGTTTTGAGAAAGATGAGGGCAATGATTGAACAAATGTACTTTACACATCTGATGTATATATGGATTGTGATAAGAGTTATATGAGACCCTAATAAAATAATTAAAAAAAAAGAATCCACCAGCCTTTGTGTACGAGAAAGAGACGGGAGTTTGCTTTGAATGAAATTACAACTTTGAGCACATCCTGGACTATTGCTGCTCTGTCCTGTTATGTCTCTGAATCGGTTCTCGGCTTGGAAAGGGGGGGCTCCTTTACACTTCCATTGGCACTGTACAAAGCCCCATTCTACCACGTTTGCACAGACACACGGTATTGTCTTTTGAAACATCCACCATTTTTTGTAGGTGCTTAGTATTGACATATTATAGTTTAATTAGAATTGTTTATCCAATGAGTCATGGTGTTGTCTTTGGCTGGGTTCTCCAACGTTGAAATGTACACACAAATGTAGAGGCATGCACAAAGATCACCTAAAAGTGGTGCTGCCAAAGTTCCAGCTCATACGTGGGATTGCTCCAAACATACTCCGTTTAAACTTGTCTCCATAATCCGGAGACAAGTGTTTCCATCAGTACACTTGGAATTAGTCTTTCTGGTATGACATTAAAAAGGGAAAAAAAAGCCAATAAAAGTAGGAGATTCGGAGGAGATCTTCTAGGCTAGTTAAATTCAGGGAAGCATGAGTAACTGAAAAATTATGGTGGCTTTTTAATTATTATTATTTCAAAAGGGTAACCTTGATTGATTCTCTCAAAGGATACAGAGTGATCAAAGGACCTTATGGTGAAGGTTTTTTTAAAAAAATTGAAAACTCATTGTTGAGAAAGGAAGGTACATTGGAGACTTTTTGTCTGCCATCCTGGCAGTGCCGCTCCTCTCTCTTGTAGGGTAGCAGGGGCTGTTCTAGGAGAATTCATGCCCTCTTCCCACCAGATCTGATTTGCCCCTTCAGACTTCTTTAGGTCCCCAAACTCATAGAATTTCAGGGGAATTCGGTTTCTTCCATTATTCCTTTTATCTGTTTTTCATAAATAGTATGAGAAGGTACCGCCCCCAAATGGAATATTTTTCAAAACTATATGTTTAAAATTTTGTATAAAACAACCTTATTGCCTTTAAAGTACTCTCCATTACACTTAATACATTTGTCAAATCTGTGATTCTATTCTTGGAAACATTTTTCAGATTCATCTGTTTGGATGGCTGACAGCACCTCCCTTGTTTTTTCTTCACCTCTTCTATGTTGTCAAATCACTGTCTTTTCATGTCCCTGTTTACTTGTGGAAACAAAAAGAAGGCTCACAAGTGAGCTCAGGTGAGTAACATGCATAGGGGAAGACAGGCATGCTGGGTTTTGTTTTTTGCCATAACTGAGATGACTTCATGAGCAGGTGCATTGTGGTGGTGGCAAAACCAGTCCCCATCTGCCACAAACCAGGCCTTTGTTGTCGCACACTGTTAAGCAATCTTTTCAGAACCTCTAAATAGAAAGCTTGATTGACAGTCTGACCTAGTGGAACGAACTCCAAATGTACTCTCCCCTCCCATAAAAAACAAAACAAAACAAATGAGCCTTGTCTAGAACTTTGTTTCCACTTCATGAGCTTTATGGGGGGCATCTTCCACTGGCTTGATTGATGCTTGCTTTCGGGGTCATAAGAATAGCACCATGTCTCATGAGCAGTAATTACCTTGAAAAACAATTCTGGGTCCGTTCCCCAAGATGGAGGTCACATGTGTGGGTGGAGGGAGAGGTCAGACAGGGCAAGATATGACAAAATAATAATTTATAATTTATCAAGGGTTCATGAGGGAGTGTAGAGGGGCAGGGAGGAGAGACAATAAGGAGTTGATACCAGGGCCTTAGGTGGAAAGCAAATGTTTTGAGAATGATGAGGACAATGAATGAACAAATGTGCTTTACACAATTGATGTATGTATGGATTGTGGTAAGAATTGTATGAGCCCCTAATAAAACAATTAAAAATTTAAAAATAAATAAATTAGATAAATAACAACAGCAACAAAACAAGCCCGGGTCACTTCAGAGCTGTTCTTTCAAAGAATGGCATGTTTTTACTGGATGCTCTTTTTCCTGGTCAGTCAGAACCCAAGGCACAGATTTCTCAGTGACCTTTCTCATTCTAAAATCTTCCATTTAAGTTTACTGTACCGAGCGCCAAGAGAGTCCGGACAACTTCCCCATCTCTTTGATGGCCTACTGTGGTCTTTGAGCACAGGTGCACTAAATCTGTCACCATTTTCGTCCATTTGGGAGGTTGAGGAAGTACAGGAAGAGGTTTGTCACCAATCAGCATTTCCCATGAGAAGACCACTCGCACGCTTGAGTGTTTCCATAGCACTGCCCTTGTGAACTGTGTCCAACATCACAGCAGTTTCTGTGGCATTTTTCCTGAGCAGGAAACAAAATTTTATAGCCACACGCTGTTCTCTTAAATCGGCTATCAAAAAGAACGAGTTTGGAGCGAAACTGCTTTCATGAAAAAATTTACTGTGACCAGAGAGAACCTTCCCAACGATGCCACTGGGTGTACCCACTAAGAGAGACTTACTGTGTGCTCGCCTAGTGGGAAAAATGCATGCTATGAAAGCTCCACCAGCTGAACTTTTTCCGTTTTGTTTTGTTTGGGGCGGGGGGAGGCAGTTACCCCTCATAAATGCATAACAAAGAAGGAAAACATGCTAAAAACAATTACAGCTCTAGCTTTTATAACTGGTCATGTAGTTGAAGCAGACAGAAGGAATATTTTTCCACGATCTGTTCTGTATTCCCTTTGTTTTCAGCAAGAACCTTACTGGTGATTTTTTTTTTTTTTGCTTGTTGTGATGCCTGACAAGCAAGATCACATCTCAGTGATCTGGGTCCTTATGCCAGAGCTGTATTGCTTCAGTTTTCCATGGATTTAATAACAGCACATGCAAACTCACTGCCATCAACTCAATGCTGTGTCATCGCAGCCCTGTAAGGTAGAACTGCCCCCCCCCCCCCCGATGAATCCTGGAGACTGTAAGTCTTTATAGAAGTAGAAAGCCCTGTCTCTCTCTGCCAGAGAGGCTGGTGGTTTTGAACTGCTGATCTTGTGGATTGCCGCCCAACTAGTAGCCACGATGTTACCAGGGCTTCTAATCACATGACCGAGCAGTCCTAAAAGCTCTACTCTGTCTCAGGCATATTCTTCTTTACTTCCATTATGTGATTTCCCCTTAGAAACGACATTGGCTAATAGGGTAACCGCCTTCTTTGGCTGATAATCCACATGCCTGAGGAGTATGCACTGTCTGGGTGATAGTCTAGTTCAATGATGTTAGTTTTATGTTCCTGGTGAGAACATTCCTCCTTTGTGAAAGAGCACCCCTCATCCTGCAGAGCATAGAGCCACAGAAGCAGCAAGTAAAATTGTGAGGGGCTCACTTGGGATAATAGTGAGTGGAACAAATCCCACTTCTCCCCTTTGGTTCCTGGGCCAATGAATTCTGAACTAGAGAAAAACAGCCCTACATACTGAACACTGGTTTAGTGCGAGGCCAGCCTCCTAGAGAACATTGCTCCAACTCTTTATTGTATTTCCCCTTGGCTAGTACCCTAATTGTGTCCTCTGAATGGCATTTCACTGTTCTACAAGCCAGCTGCTTTGAGATGAGGGGAGCATGGTAAGACTTCCATGGGCACAAGCCCGTCGTTACACTTGATTTTCTGTGAATTGGTTAAAACTGAAGTCAGTGGTTTGTGGGATAGCATGATCATAGATAAATTATTCTGTAAATTCACAAGTGGCAGTTTTGGTGGAAGCACGGCATACAGAAAAGGTGAATCTGTAGCAGAATTAGTGGCTACCAGTTAGAACAAAATGCTGCCCTTACCATGATGGAAGTGATTTACTGTAATCAACCTGCCACCAGACTACTTACTGACTGATGGATCACCTGTAGGTTTTGTGCCATCTCAGGGACTCAGTTTTGGTTTCTGCTACTGATAGATGGGGCAGTGATCAATGATTGTGACCTTCTACTTAGAGAGTAGAAGTCCATGTTTCTGAGTTCATGCATAACTCTCCTTGCTACTACCATGACCACTTTGTTCAAGAACCCATTGAATAAGTCAAAAGGGCTGGAGAAAGAGTCTGATTGGTACAAATGTACACCATTAAACAGTCTTGGTAGAAGATAATATTAATAATCTAGGGAATAGTATGGAGTTTTCATTATTTACTTGATTGTTAAAATTATCTTCTGCCAAAGTCATTCAATGGTGTACATTTGTATGAGACAGAAATGTCTTTATTTCTTTGTTCCATTCTTGGAGGTCTATTCACATATTATTTCTTCACACACATATCCTGCTCCCTGCCCCACCCCTCCTTTCCAGTTATAAGTCCTTGGTTATCCAGTGAAACCACTGGGAACAGCCCATGGATCAAAATGCATGACATAGTATCTGTCATTGCTATTACACTCTGTCATTGACACTTCAACAATCAGTTTGATGGATAAACTTGATGCTATGGCCCAAGTTCCAGAGTGACTTGCACAGCACAGATAGAAACTATTGCATAGCTTTCTCCGTTTTCTTTCTTCGTTAAAGACAGTTGATACATAGAACAGCATAGGAGACAAAAATGAAGGAAATGTTTCCTCCAAACTCAAAGAAGTCCACCAAGAATTGTGCTTCGTTTTTGGTTGTCAGAGAACCCGGATGTAACAACCCACCCTTCACTTTTGAAAGAGGACATGCCACAGGCCACCAGACGAATACCCCACTCAGTGTCTCACACATTCTGTTTTCATGGTTGTGATTCCCACCAAATCATTTAATATGAATTGAAGAAAACATAGGTGAGTGATTTCACTTTATGATACTTACTAACAATATCTTATACACAGATGACACAAACATACTTGCTGAAAGCCGGGGGAACTTGAAGTATTTACTGATAAAGCTTAAAGTATGAAGTATGAAGGAAATTTTAATATACAGTAAAAAAAAACTTATACCAAGGGCTCAAGTAGAAAATGTTTTATAAATGATGATGGCAACATATGTACAAATATGCTTGATAAAATTGATTTATAGAATGTTATAAGAGCTATAAGAGCCCCCAGTAAAATGATTTTAAAAGTGAAAGAAAAGAAAAAATCCTTATAATTGATTCAATAAGTAACACAATGATAAACGAGAAAAGATTGGAGTTGTCAAGGCTTTCATTTTACTTGGCTCCACAATCAGTGACCATGGGAGCAGCAGTCAGGAGACCAAATGATGTATTTCATTCCTACAAAAGACCTTTTTCAAAGATATCTCCCTGAGGACTAAGGTCTGTCTGATCCAACCACGGTCTGTTCAATCACTTCATATGAATTTGAAAGCCAAATAATTATTAGAAAAATAATTGATGCCTTTGATTTAATGTGTTAGCCTACAATATAGTGTCAGTCAACTAAATCATGGGCTATGAAAAGAATTTTTAAAAAATCTGTCTTGTGGGAAGTATAATTAGAATTTTCCTCAGAATTAAGAAGGAGGTGGCTTGGTGGGACACATTTTGAATGTGTAAGTAGGAGGAATCCGCGGCTGAAGAGTGATTTCCACTTGGGTCACGGAGAAGGCCAGTAAAACAGAGGAAGATTCACAGACGGACGGACTCAGTGGCTGATTGTATTGATGGCTGATTCAGTCAAAGAATGCAACAATTGTGATTTGGTGGAGGAGTCGACAGGGTTCTGTTATGTCATTTTGAGTAAAAACAGACACCGTGACACCACACACACACACACACACACACGCACACATGCACCAAAAAACAACTATACAAATGTATCACCAATAAGTCTAGAGTCACTTATATGCCTCTTTTACTAGAAACTGTCCGCACAATGCCCTCAAGGTAACATACCAACATGGTGTCATGGTGAAGGTGAAGATAATCATCTTTCCTATGGATTATATTATGATATGATTTTGGAAAGTTTATACATCGCTGAGGTAGGTAAGTTAAGGTGTATTGCTAGACTTTTCAGGAGAAAGCAAACCATTTCTGATGTTCTTTCAAACCCTAAAATGAAGGGAAAAAAAGGCCAGATTAATAGCTGCATATTAACTTCCAGGATATTAACTAAATCGCTAAAAAACCACAATTGGAACAGCAACGGTAATTGGAGTCAATATGTGGTTAACCTTATGATGATACACTCTTATTCTCTATTGTCCATGACCTCTTGCACAGGCCACTTGGTGAATTTGGAGGCTGCAAGGACAGTGATTTATTTAATGTGGTTCTTTGGCCCAAGTCTCTAACTTTCACCAAAATACCTTTTCCTGTGTGACTCTGGTCAGAAGGTGGAGGAAGAGACTGACAAGATTCAACTGTAATTGTGAACAGGATTCCCTGGAGTGTGATCCTGATCTATATAAATCGATTCCTCTGAGAAGCAGGAGGAAGGATCTCATTGCCAGCAGGAGCAGGGAGTGGAGTGAGGCTACTGGGCCTGAGAGCCCTGTGTGGTGAGAAACTCCTGGATCCAAAAGTCAGCCATAACATCAGAGGAGCAGCAGTAGGCCCAGGGGCGAGAGCATGGAACAGAGAGTGGACAAGGCAATCCATGGAGCGAGTATAGCTGAGTGCTTCTGTGTAGGAGCGAGGCTTGCAGAGTAGAATGCCTCTGGGTATTTAATTGGGGAAACTGGGTGTGCTGATCCAGGGAGCTTGAGCTAAATGCCTTCAGGTTGAGGTTTCCAGGAGAGTGGTGTACACCTGTAGGTATGTGTCAGCAAACCTGAAAGAATTCTGTAGCATGTCTTGAGAAATAGTTTAGCTTTGAGCATTTCTCACTGGCATTACAACTTGTTAACTTCACTGATCAACTCTTTAGTCATGAATATTGTCTGTGAGTTCTGTGTAGACTTTGCTATAGATATTAGAACCTAGACATCGAAGAGAGAATATTAATTATGACAGTGCTGGGGGGGGGATGGAAATCACTATTCTTACATACTTCATGTTTTGGTAGCAGTATTCTCTATCAACTCTCCAAGAATATAATTTTAGTTTGCTAATTTCCTAACTAGATGAAGTTCTAATGGCTCTCAGCTGAATTTGCTTATATTACTCGCACTTATTTCAATGTAATATACTTAATGTACATCAATTTGGGGGATTCTGACAGTTACTGATTATTTATATTCCAATGACCACAAGCTGCATCTGGATTAAATTAGAATTAGATTCCCTACAAAATGAGTTTTGGGGATTTGCTGGACTCACTGTGAGACAGACTTGAGCTGAGAGTCTATTAATAATCTAGTTTCCACAAGACCCTACTATATTGGTGGGTCTCAGTGATCATTTTAATCTACTTAATTAGTGTAGTTCAGACCATATAACCCCAGACCCCAACTTTAATTATTCTCTTTTTCTCATTGAATGATCTTTTGTTTTTGTTTTGTCATAGAATAGTGTAGATCCTTATGGAAAGGTTGGGAGAAAGATAAACAGTATAAAATTTGCAGTGAAATGCAACCCTTTCTCAAAATGACCTTGCCTCTCTTTTATCCAAGAGCTTGTTGGTTTGTCAATGGCCTTGAATCTAGAAATTGATTTGGGGCAGGGGGTGGGGCAGGGCTCATGGCTTGTTATTCTGGTAATTTAAGATGATCATTCTGTTTTAATTAGAATCATTTTGTTTACTTAGAATTTTTCCACTGATCCAGATCAAGAAAATGTTTAATAGATTTACCATCTATTTTATTCCTTGGTGTGATTGTTAGATTTGATATCGACTCAGGTCGGATAGGATTGTGCCAAGATATGATCTAACATTGTGCGGTTGACCAAATGAGATCTTTTGTGAAGCAGCCAAGCAGTGGTTGTGGGGAGACTAAATCTGAGTCTGTCACAACAATGATATGATTGAGAGAGACTTCATTTAGGTTGTGGCCGACTCTTAGCATAAACTGAGAGTGTTTGGAAGCTAGCTCACTCCTTTTGCTGGATTTGGTACTGCATCTTGTTTGCCAACCTCCTATTAGATCACCAGCCCATCCCAGGAGCCCTCAGTAGACTACTGACCTTGTATTCATTTGTCTGGTCTCATTTATTCAACTTGATATCTACCAGCCTGTGGATTTCTGGCTTCATCTTCCTGCTTCCTGTTTATCAACTTCTGTAGCTACACAAAGTCCGGGGAAAACTTCAGTTTACATCTGACAGATATACTTGAACTGGATTGGATTTACTCACTTCAACGATAGTGTGAACCATTTCTTAATACAACCCTCTTTCTATATACCCACAAGTGTCCCGGTTTGATCCTTTAGTTAACCCAGGCTAACAGATTAAGGATGCTGTGACTCTGTAGGCAACCTTTAAATCTATATTAATCAGACTATTTTGATTAATGCTTTGTTTCTGCTAGCTGTTACAATAATCATGGCCACTTTATTTTTATTTAATGAGTGTTGCCACATGAGCCATGCCGCCACAGGCTTCAATCAAACTTATTGCGGTTGGGTTTCAATTCAGTTAGGGCAGTTTCCATGGCCCAATCTGGCTTATCTACAATAGCAATGATGGCGCTCTTCAACATTCTTAGGTTTGTTTCTCCTCTTTGTTGTAAAAGGTTCATTCTCAGAGGACCCATTGGTTGGTCTTTGGGTCCAACCTACTTTAAGTCCACTCAAATAGGCCAGTTTCTCTAAGACTATGAGTATCTTCTACAGTATGCAAAGACAGGCCTGTCATTTCAACTTGATGTAGTGCAGGCCATTGTGCAAGCTATGCTTTAGTAAACTGACCATATAAACTATTGAAACCTTTTTTAATCACTTGAGCTACTAACATTGAATGTAGAATTTGTGCTTAGTCAGCCCATACCAATAAACATACCAATAAACTTACCCAAAGTCATGCTCCTCGGACTATTTTCAAACACCATCAGACCATACATACGCATAATCCATAGATTTCTGGTTACACATATTAGAAAATCAAGCAGCTCTTTCCGAATGTATATTCTCCTCTTGCATTATGCCCTGTATTTTATTTTATGGGCTAGCTAGAAATTCTAGTTATAAGTCTAGAACCAAATAGCTGGTAGGAAAGGATCCTGGGAACATTCAGAAATGTCTTACGTGGTTTCTACCACTGATATTGCCCAGGACCGTTCTCCAGTTTCCCAGGCAACAGCTTAGACAAAGCCTTAGACACGGCACCGTGAATATCATCAAGGGAAAGGAACAAGTAAATGTTGGTTCTGTTAGTCAAAGTGATTCAGTGAAATGTAGGCACTCAATGTCCTGATTTTCCTGCTTACCTGCCCCTATGTCTCCATCCCAAATTTCATTGTCTCATTTATTCATAATCAATGACCTCACTTTAAGTTAAGACACAATCTGAGGTTTGAAATTCAATTGGTATTGTAATTCAGCCACTCTTTTTAAAAAATCATTTTATTAGGGACTCATACAACTCATAAAGCACATTTGCACATTCATTGCCCTCATCATTCTCAAAACATTTGCTTTCCACCTAAGCCCCTGGCATCAGGTCCTTATTTTTACCCCTCCCTACCCGCTCCCCCCTCCCTCATGAACCCTTGATAATTTATAAATTATTATTTTGTCATATCTTGCCCTGTCCAATGTCTCCCTTTACCCACTTATCTGTTGTCCATCCCCCAGGGAGGTGGTCACATGTAGATCCTTGTAATCGGTTCCCCCTTTCTAACCCACCTTTCTTCTACCCTCCCAGTATCGCCACTCACACCACTGGTTCTGAAGGGATTGTTCACCCTGGATTCCCTGCATTTCCAGTTCCTATCTTTACCAGTGTACATCCTCTGGTCTAGCCAGATTTGTAAGGTAGAATTGGGATCATGATAGTGGGGGAGGAGGAAGCATTTAGGAACTAGAGGAAAGTTGTATGTTTCCTCATTGCTACATCGCACGCTGACTGGCTTGTCTCCTCCCTGAGACCCTTCTGTAAGGGGATGTCCAGTGGCCTACAAATGGGTTTTGGGTCTCCACTCCGCACCACCCCCCTCATTCACTTATAAGATATTTTGTTCTGATGATGCCTGATACCTGATCCCTTCGACACTTTGTGATCCCACAGGCAGGCGTGCTTCCTCCATGTGGGCTTTGTTGCTTCTGAGCTAGATGGCTGCCTGTTTACATTCAAGCCTTTAAAACCCCAGACTCTATATATTTTGATAGCCAGGCACCATCAGCTTTCTTCACCACATTTGCTTATGCACCCATTTGTCTTCAGTGATTGTATCATGGAGGTGAGCTAACAGTGATATGATATTTTGTTCTTTGATGCCTGAAAACTGATCCCTTCAGCACCTCATGATCACATAGGCTGGTGTGCTTCTTCCATGTAGGTTTTGATACTTCTGAGCTTGATGGCCGCTTGTTTACCTTCAAGCCTTTAAGACACAATGCTATAACTTTTGATAGCCAGGAACCATCAGCTTTCTTCACCACATTTGCTTATTCACCTGCTTTGTCTTCACAGTTGTGTTGGGAAGGTGAGTATCATAGAATGCCAATTTAATAGAAGAAAGTATTCTTGCATTGAGGGAGTACTTGAATGGAGACCCAGTGTCCTTCTGCTACCTTAATATTAAGTCTATAAATATATGCACATAGATCTATTTCCCTATCCTCATATATAAATATATTTGAATATGTACATGCCTTTATTTAGACCTATATAAATGCCCTTTGCCTCCTAGCTCTTTCCTGTATTTCCCAGGACCCATCTTATGAGAAGGCCATGTCCGCAAGGAGGTACCTTCAGACTGTTACCTTATTGACAGGTTGGATACCACCCCTTCACTTATATATCTTCAAGTTGACATGAAATTATGTAACTATTACAAATATCATTTTATTTATTGATACAATTTTAAGGACTAATAGATTTTATAATAATGAGTCTTTCAAACAATATATATATTATATACTTAAGTATAGTTTAAGCTTTAAAATATTATTGGTAATATTTTTAGTACTCTGTTTAGATTATTGTATATGTCACATTAAATGTATTCTAAATTATTTGATTATATCACAAATTGTAGATTTTCAAAAATTTATTTTCTAAATATTTATTATTGTCTTCTCAGTTTCTCTTTGAATTTCTTGTGTAGCTCTTTGACTTCTGTGATAGGTAGGTTTATAATGCTCACCCGGCTAACACGAACATGTGGGATTAATAAGGTTGCAGTTTGATTGGAGCGAAAAGAGAAAAATCACTGGGAAAGCCCTGCATTTCTCTCTCTTTCTCTCTGGTGATTTGCCCAGCTTGCAGCTGTCTTATCTGGTTCTCTGTCTCCACTTGTAAGCTACACTACCTTGGGACACCCAACCTTTGGATCATGTCACTAGTGCTTGAAGTTCCTTCGAGAACTGCTTCGCCACACTTCTGGTGCATACATCTCTTGAGCTTGGGACTGTTGGATCCTGTCATCTGTCTGACTGTTGGTGACCTGACCTACTGTTTGCTGCCTGTGGCTAGACTGCCTGCACTGCCCTATGGAAGACTCAATTATCTGCTTTCTTAACCTTGGACCCAGCAGTCCTCGTGAGTTGAAGGACTTCCAGTATATTAAATGTTTCATGGATGTGAGTTGAACTGAGCCCTCTGAACTGCTGACCTGCTGTGGACTACTTAGCTGTTATATTCCTTCATGATACATATATATATATATTCATAAGTGTCCTGGTTTTCTCTAGAGGACCCTCTCTAACACAACTTCATCATTTATTTAATTTACTTTAGCAAATCTACATTCAAGGGCAAGTTTCAGAGTTTCTTCTGACATCCACTTTGAACTTTTCTTTCTTATCTTTTGAAAGACTTTTTGCTTTCTTCAAGTATGGTTTTCTTGATATCATGCCACAGTGCATCAGGTCTTCTCTCATTAGTATTCAATGCATCGAATGTGTTCTTGAAATGTTCTTTAAATTCACATGGGATAAACTCAAATTTTTAATGTTTTCCTCTAGTGGAGTTGTTTTAATTTTCTTGCCTTTCCACCTGAAATTACATATGACTGCTGGGTTGTCTTCTTTCCAATAAGCTCCTGGACTTATTTTGCTGGCTAATACACAGATTCCCATTTTCATTTCCCACAGATGTTGTTGATTTGATTCTTGCGTATTCCAACTGGTGAAGACCCTCTGTATGAATGCAAGGAAGCCCAGAACTATGTTTATATTTTTGCGTTTGTTAATTTTGTAAAGGCATTCTAACACGTGAGTCCTAACACACTATGGATAACATTGAGAAGAATGAGAATTCTAGGACATATCACTGTGCTCATATGGAACCTGTAAATGGAACACCATACAGACATTCAAATGGAAGAAGTGGATACTGAATGATTTAAAATCAGGAATGTGTTAGTCTGGGTAGACTAGAGACACAAATTCATAGACACTCATATGTGTGTAATAGAGAGCTTTGTATCAAAGGGTAATTGTATATTGAGAAAACATTCCAGTCCAGTCCATATCAAGTCCATAAATCTGATATTTATCCCATATGTCTGATACCAGTGAATAAATTCCTCTTCAGACTCACACAACACATGCAATGACACAATACAGAAAGATCGAAGGCTAATGAGTGGAAACACTTCTGGATCCAGTGGTTGTGGAATCATCTCAGTGCTGATATGGGTCTATGTGGCTTGTCAACAGGAATGTTAAGCAGAGAGAGTGTCTCCTCTCTCTGGGGAGGAAATCAGGAGTTCCCAGAATCCTCGGGAGAAGACCAGGGTCACACAGAGGCTTCATTGACTATGACCGGATTAACAGGCTAGACTCCACCCCTTTGCTAGTTGGCAAATTATGTAATTGCCACAAAGAATAATGCCTTTAAGCATTGGCAGGGCTAAAGGAACTTAATAAAACTTACCTGAGCAGGGCAGAGATCAACATACTGAGTAGCTAAGAGACAGTGGACCAAATAGAAATGTTCCCACCAGTATGGCAGAGAAAAGTTGCTGCTGTGGACCAAAGGACTGTACTCTTACTGTTTTCTGATGTTAACTTTCCTAATAAACTCCCATAATAGTGTATACTGTCCGTGAGTTCTTTGTAGCCATTGTAACAGCTAATCAAACCCAGCAGAGATGTGGAGTGCAATGGGTGGGATGGTTGCTGTCAGAACAGGACAAAAGGTGATGGAAGGTATAGACACTTCTTCACTGGAATCATGGAGCAGATGTGGAGCCGGACTTTACTTTCTCCTAGTAAAACCAAGGAGGCCAAATATGGCTATTCTCTAAAATCCTGCAGTATTTTGTATGATCATCCTTATTTGTCAAGTCTTTAATATCAAGGTTTATATTCTCAGTACTAAGGACATTCAAATATTTCTCTCAGCTTATCTATTGTTCCTACTTCCTGCTTAATGTTTGTCTTTTTTTTTAATCCACACCCTTTTTCTTGGGAGGCAATACAGTATATAATTTCATAGTTTAATTACGTCAAACAATGTTGTACAATTGCTTCCACCATCAGTTTCAAAACATTCTATTTCTTCTTGAAATCCCTGAAATCACCCCCCACTCCCCACCCCCATTACTGCCTACCCTTCCTGACGGCACCGCCCCCTTCAGGAACCTTTATTCTACTTGCTGTGTGTATTGTTTCACCAATCCTGCATTTAATATATCAAAAAACAGAAAAACATATAGTAAACATCTGAAAGGGTTATCCCCAAGGACAAAACACATCAAAGCTAAACCCCAATCTGAATAAAAAGGAGGACTAAAACCCACAGCAATGCTGGCAACCAGACCAGGCCCAACTTGCATTATAGTGGAGATCAGCTGACAGGGTTTTAACTATTCATGTCATGTTTGCCAGCTTGATTTCCCGTAGTCATCTCTCCAATGCACGCGCTTTTGTAACCAGCGTATTCCCATCCTTTCATTGTGTACAGAGGGCAATCATCAGAGGCTCGCTTATGTACTTGTTTCTTTATTTATCCACGGTCACCCATAGCCTTCTGCAAACCAGAATCTCACAATATGGGCTCTGATACTATGCCCTCTTTGGGCTTTGGATTATATGATTTGCAATCCCCTGATCACTGATGCTGGAGTGCTTCTTCCATGTAGACTCAGTCAACATCTCAGTTAGATGGCTACTTAGATGCTATTTTATCTTATAGCCAGGCACCATCTAATTTATTCACCACACTTTGCTGTAGCACCCACATCTTCTGTCCGTGTTTCCTTCTTGAGGGCAAGTAGTGAGCAGGCCGTGACAGAAGAACTAATTGTTTTTAAATTGGAGCTTGGATTCATTGTGAGCCAAAACCCATTCCTGGACATTTATAATAAATCTGCCTTTGGTTTTCTTTAGAGACCTCTTTGTTAATTTATAGTAGAGAGCCTTATCGATCATCTATCTAGAGCATAAAAATATTCAATTAATGTTGTTATTGATAGTCCCTAGTACTAATTTAAAAATAATTTTACTGGGGGCTCTTATAATAATCAATAAATCACTTGTATTAAGCATATTTATACAACTCTTGCCATCATCATTTTCAAAACATTTTCTTTCTACTTGAGCCCTTGGTATCAATTCCTCTCTTTTCCCCTTTCTCCCCCAGCCTCCCACCTCATGACCCCTTGATCAATTATAAATTATTATTATTTTTATATATTACACTGTTCCCTGTCTCCCTTTAACCATATTTCTGCTGTTTGCCCCCATGGGGTGAGAGTGGGGCTGGTTATATAACGATCATTGCAATCAGTTCCCACTTTCTCCCCCCACATTCCTCTAACCCTATGTATTGTTCCTGAGGGGTTTATCTGTCCTGGAAACCGTGTGCTGAGAGCTCTTATCTGCCTAGTACTAATTTTTAAAACACAGTTGATAGAGGGATATTGGGTCAAAGTGCACTTATGTATCACTACACCTGAATTATTCACACGGTATCGAATAAATCCTTTTGAGGCTGGATGCTGTTTGTATAAACAATGGCAGTTGGTTGTCAAAGAAAACTTACAACATTTACTGAGAATGTTGGCCACAGATTTTCCAGAATACTATATATCATAGTATAGCACATGTGGTATTGATATAGTAAGTCGATGTTTGTCTGACTGCTGAGAGTTCAATACCCATGGGATAGCTGTCTTCTGCTTCTTCAAACTCCATGAATTTTCAGTCTTGAGTCCTTAAGTTGCAGGTGTCATTGAGGTGGCGTCCAGTTCACCCAGTGAAGTTTCCACATGAAATCTCTCTGATGTGGTCTCTGGAATGTCTTGTGTGCCCCATCAATCCCAGATTCAATATCCAAGTGTTCTATGGCACTTGGCCTGTGTCCCCACATGTGTCCAGAGGCTATAGCCAATGTGGCTTCTGTTTGCATGGAATTGAACAAAGTCTTAAGGAGTAAGTAATTTTACTGTCAATTCACTGCTCTTTGCATCTTTTCTCTCTTGGATATATGACCCATTATTCTGGATATTTCCTTTCAAATTTTGCCTCTCAATCTCACCACATTTTACCGACATACCTCACGTGCTTGCCTAACCCTTTTCTCTTTAAAAAATCTTAGCTACTGCCTTCTGCTTGATTTCTTAAGCATCACATGCCAAGAGTGAGCACATGTTCGAGGGAGAAATCTGCTCAGGGAGTGCCAGCTCACTTCTCTGTGGATCACTTTAACTCGGGGTCTCGGTCCCTCAAGTCCCCATCGCTGTAGGAGCCCTCCAAAGACTCCACCATTAGAGTTGGATCTGTTTTTTCTAGTTGTCTTCAACAGACTTGTTAGTCTGTCCACATGACTCTATGTTAACCATGGAGGAAACCCCCTGAACTAGGGTTTGATCATTCAACAGTTTCAAATTATTTTGAGTGTCAGAATCTGAGTTATTTAGCTAGCATTGCTTGAGTTTTAATACAAGCCATAAAAACTTGAAAAATATGTCTTCAGTAATACTTTCAAAATCCTTTAAATACACAACCCACAGGCGCGGTGCCAATGGAATGGCTCTCTTCACTTTGGAAAGCCGAACAGTTCAAATAGAGAGAAATGCAGTGTTACAGTATCTGAGAACAGTTCATATTAGAATGAAAACGGTCAACCAAAAAAATTCACAATCATTTAGTATTCAGAGAGGAAGGAATTTACTGAGAGCAAAGCACAAGGATTTCCATTGTATCCATAAGAGACCAAAAATGGCTTTGCTCATTAGTTTCCGTCTAGGATGGAGGTACTAAATTCAGGGTGTGATGCGGTCAGAAGACTAATGAGCGCTTCAGTGACGAGCCGAGAGCTCCAGATCTGGAGAGGTCGCAGAGGCTGGGGGCTGTGGGACTGTTATCATTGGACAGAATATTTCATTTTTATTCTGCCAAAGGGCGATAATAAATATCTGCCTGCTGCAAAAAGGTTTCTTGCTGTGTGCAGCGAGTAGAGTTTGATTCTTGTTGATACGATAGGACATGATAGAATTGCCATATCAGGTTTCTAGATCTGTAATTTTTATGGGAGCAGATTACCAATATTTTTCACTCTCAAATTTAACCTTTGACCTATAGAGTAGCAGTCAAACCCTTTTACCATGTGTCTCCAAGGTGCCTCAAAAAGCTTTGGGATAATAATTATATATATAGAAATTATTTTAAAAGTTAAAAAATAATTTCCATGAAGCATATCTATATGGACATTTGTTTGGGAATGTGAACTTAAAAAGATCAAACTTATACTCTCTATTTTACAGGGCATGGTATGATATTAAAGTAAATGTAAATTTAGGATGTGGACAATAATCAAATACTTGAGAGAGTAGAAAAAAATAAATCTTTGATAATACTTTATATTTTCCTAGGAAATATAGCACCCAATTTTTATTAGCTTTATTAACCTTAAATATTTTTCATTTAAAACATATTTTATTATTTTGGAATAAACTTTTCAAAATCCAAAATTTCATAGTGCTGTATTTTATTATGAAAAACATATCTATTCGTGTTCTAGTAATTCAATTTTAGCCACAAATCCCTACATAGTTTAGATACATTGAAGGCTTTATTAGGAAGCTTTATTAGAACAATAGAAATTCTTAAAATACAATTCAAATAAAAGCAATCACTTAATAAATAGCAATAAATAGAACAGTCAAGGGAGAAAGGATTGCAGTTCCAGACATGTAAAAACTTGTTCTTGTTAATTTTTATATTGAAGGTTGTCAAGGTTGCTGACTTTAGTGATTTCTATACGTATGATAGATCAAAATTATAAGTAGGTCTTATTTAATCCAATCATTATTTTACACAGTTTGGGAATATTTTTATTCAAGTCTGATATGAGACCAATTTCATTCTCTGTTTAAATATCTACATGATTGTTTTCAGTATCTTTGCCTTGAAACTTCCTCAAGATTAAAATTGGCATCTGTCTCTGATTATCTATAATTTGACCTCCCCTGGACATCACAGTTTGGTGAGAAAAATCTGCACTAGAATTGGATAATCCAACCTTTGATTCCTGCTGTACTATTATGGTATGTGTAGGATTAAAAAGACACTTTTATAGATTTTGGCATATTTCATCTCAAAATATAGAGAATCTAATATACATTCTCTTATTTTCAATTTAATCTCTGACTTATCTCACATTTTAATTTCAATATGGGTAAATTTATATTATAATGTTTACTATTCTCAAAAGGTAGAGTTTGCTAACATTTATTTTACTTACTTTCTTCATATCTAAAACTCTCTGTTCTCCAAATAACTTTTTGGTATTGTCATTGTAATTTATTCTTATGGATTATTTAGTTGAGCTGATTATGAAACAAAATAATAATTTTTTTGTATAGAAAGTGCACGGTCACAGGTAGTTATATAATTGTGTTAGTAACTTCTGAAAAATAACCATGTGAGAAATAATAACAGAAAATAATAATAATGAGAAATTCATTAAAGTAGTGATGACAATCAGTAGAAATAATCACTACCCGCTACTACTATTTATAACATCTTATAATAAAATGTGCAAAGACCTTGAGTGAGAAAACTCAAAAGAAGACATGCTAAACTGAAAAAACTGAGTAAAAACTTCAAACCTTGAATTGCACTATTAAAAGACTATGGGCAAAATATTGAATAAGGCAGAAAATGGAAGGAATCCTTAGAATCACTGTACTAAAAATAACTAGTCCACTTTTAACCATCTCAAGAGACAGCATATGAGCAAAAATCAATGGTACTGAAGAAAGAAGTTCGAGCTGAACTTAGGGTTTAGCCAAAAACAAGGCTCCAAGAATTGATGGCATGCTAATGGAAATGTTTCAACAAGCGGATGAAGCACTGGAGCCATTTACTCATCAATGCCAAGAAGTTTGGAAGACAGCTACTTGGTCATCTGACTGGAAGAGATTCATCTTTGCACCTATTTAGAAGAAAGATGACTCAGCAGAATGCGAAAATGCTCAAACAAAGTCGTTAATATCACAGGTCAGTAAATTTTTGCGGAACATCATCCACAGTGGCTGTAGCAGTGCATTGAAAGGGAGCTTCCAGAAATTCAAGTGAGAGTCAAGGGAGGGCGGGTACAAGGTGTATCATTACTAATATCAGATGATCTTGGCTCAAAGCAGAGAATACCATCACGATACTTACTTGTGTTTTATTGACTATGCCAGGCAATCATTTCTACAGATCCCCATGAACTATGGAGAGCCCTGAGAGAAATGGGAATTCCAGACCTCTTAATTCCATGCATGGTACCAGTACTGTCGTGCAAACAAAGAAATGTATGCATTAGAGTTGTTTCTTCTCACCATACTTGTTCAATCTGTATAACGGACAAATAAATAGAGAAGCTGGACTATATGAAAAAGAATGTGACATCAGGGTGGGAGGAAGGCTTATTAACAACCTGTTAATGACACAAGCTTGCTTGCTAAAAGTGAGGAAGACATGCAGCACTTGCTGACGAAGATCAAGGATTGCATCCTTCAATATGAGATATAACTCAATGTAAAGTAAACCAAAATCTTCAAAACTGGACCAGTAATTAGCATTATGATAAATGGAGAAAAAAATGAAGTTGTAAAAGATTATGTCTTGCCTGGCTCCACAACCAATGCTCATTGAAATAGCAGTCAGGAATCAAATAGAAAATCGCTTGGGTAAATCTGCTGTGCAAGACCTCTTAGAGGACTAAGATGCACCTGACAGAATCTAGGTTATATTAAGTTGCTTCATATGCATGTGAAAGTTGGAAATTGAATAAGGAATACTAAAGAAAAAAGTGATGCTTTTTAATTGTGGTGAAAGTGAGGTATATTGAAAGTAGGGTGCGCTGTCAAAGAACCAACGAATCTGTCTTGGAACTATTGCATCCAGAATGCTCCTTGAAAGCAAAGATGGCCAGACTGTGTCTTCTGTGCTTTGGGCATGGTAGCAGGAGAGACCAGTCCCTGGAGAATGCCATCATGCTTAGTGAAATGGAAGGGCATGTAAAAGAGGAAGGCCCTCAGTGAGGTGGATGGACACGGTGGCTGCATCAGTGGACTCCAACATTAGAGCAATTGTGAAGAAGGTGCAGGACCTAGCAGTGTTTTGTTCTGTTATACACAATGTTGATATGAGTCGAACCAACTCAACTACATCGAGAACAACAACAACCCATGCTGTGACTTTAGAATACCATTCTCTATCCATGGCTCATGGAAAGAATCCTGACTTCAATCATGCACCAGAAAATATGTAATGAACTTGGAGGATTTCAGTAGGCCCCAATCAAACATTTTTCAAACCTTGTAGATTTTTTTTGGTAAAAGGATATGGAAAATAACATAACAGAGCATGTGGGTCAAATAAGAGATCATGTAAACATCAAGGAGAATAATTCATAGAAAGGGTTAAAACACAGTAAACATTGATCTACGTTCATAAGGAACAAGTACTAGGAGTTTAAAAATGGAGACAGAGAGATAAGTAGATAGATAGATAGATAGATAGATAGATAGATAGATAGATAGATAGATAGATACACAGATACATAGATACATAGGTACATAGATGATAGATAGAGATGCTTCACCTGAGCTAAGGCTGGTTATGTAGGAAATCCACATTTGAAATTCAATATTCTAATAAAAACCTAAATAGAAGGATAATTATTTTCTGGTTAGAGTTTTGAATACTTAATGCTACAGATACTCAGTGACCTTAAAATTATTTTTAGTGTTTACTGCTGTGACTTTCATTTTTTTGCTTCTATAATGTGAAGCAATCCTATGACCCCTTCTGGAGCCTAATGTACCCAAATCAATGTATATGCTGAATCAATATTTTTAAAAATTATTTCTTCATTTAGAGTAAGATGTTCCATCAGTTTATAGTTTAGTGTTTTGGGTTTAGGATGACTGTGATGTTTTCAGCTACCACTGAATATCTTTTTTTTCCCTCTACAGTCTTTATAAAACCTCAGTTTTATCATATTCACACTGGTTGATGAAAAAGAATAAAAAGTGAAATTTAAAAATATTTATTTAGTGCTTTTAAATCTCATTCATTCATTTACTGTTTTTCTCCAAATGTTTCCTGAGACTGTGATGTACAACAGTTACTCTGGTCTCTAAGGAGGAATTTTATAACAGATATGTATTTTGTTCCACCATATTTTTATATAATTACAAACAGGTTTTTCTCGTTTGTAAATATCACTTAGATTACTTTATTCCATTTACTGCCGCATGCAGTTTTTAATTGCAATTACTCGCTTACTTGTTTTATGTCACAAAAGAGACACAGATTGTTTGTGATTCCAAAACAATTTTATTTTTTCAAGGTTGGAAATTGAATTTCATTTTTTTCATGACATCGGTCTGTTCAGGATGTTTATGGCTTTTCTAAGGCCTCTTCTGGTTGCTTTGATGTATGTCTTCGAAGCAAGAACTTAACTATATCTGTTGTTTCCATATGTTGTAAGGTTGAGAAATACTGACAAGATAGTAAATACAATAGACTGCTCAATAACGTTAGCTCTAGTGATAAATTATGATACAATTCAATATATTAGGTAAATACATAAATCTCCAAATGACTACATGGTGATTGATTTTCTTTATAAATTATTACTATAATGTATCAATAAATTTATGTATGATTCAGAGTGCCATTGGTTTAGCACAGTATAGCCCATGAACAAAAGAGAAAACCCATAATTTATTTATTTGGGAACATTCATATGTCATTCACACTAAACATACCAGTGGATGATGACATTTATTTTCCTTTCTTTTATATGAAATAAATGTGTCTGACTGTAACTAAATATGTCAATTCATTTTTAATTTTACAGCCAACTTGTGAAAATATTTTCATGCAGAAAGAACAGAATTTAATTTTTCTCCACAGATGTATATATCAGACTTATCATAAACAAATCAGCATTTCCATGAATATTTTCTGTAAATATAGTTTCAATCATGAGATTACAATCTGTTAAAATGCTTTGATCTATATCCTATTAATGAATGTGTAAAGATACATAACGATCCAAAAAGAACAACAAACCTTTACTACCAATGGTCAATGCCAATTCATAATGACCCTCATAGGCCAGAGTAAAACTGCCTATTTGGTTTATGCAAAAAAATGGTGTGAAACCCACATCTCACCTCATCTTACTACACAAGACAGACGGAGCTTCCACTCCATACAAACCCACTAACAACTGCACAAGTCAGAAGGCTGATTTGCCTCCAGCTCCATCTTTCTTTACCTATTCTGATGGCAACCCTTCCTCCCATGACACTCTCCTCTCCTACTAGATTTAGTATTCCATTGCAGTGACCGAACTCATAGACAACACTCACAATTATAGGGATTCATTAAGGAAGTCGATAGGTTACCACAAGCCTGGATCAGAGAACATTCAGGATATCGTGTTTTATCCCCATTAGTGACTCATCTCAGCCACAGCCATGTCTATATCTGGCTCTCAGCCTCTCAGCCACATGGCTTCTGGATCTCTGATCTCACAGGCCAGAAAGCCCAGCAGTTGCTCTGCCTTGCAGTCTCTCCCAGTCTTGGCACTGCTCCTCCCCCCTGCCAAGTCGTATCCTTGCCTCTTCCCTGGTCTTGTCTTGGCATCCCTCTATTTCCCTCACCCCCTCAGGGAGGGATTTCCAAGCTGGTCCACTCGCGGCTTTTCTTCAAGATGGTCCAGGAATTCTCTCTGATTCCAAGATGTCTTTCTGATATACAGGACTGGATTTAACAGATGTGGGTTTTGTCATAGGCACGGAGACTAGAGTTTGCAATACAGTACACAAAGAATTATGTAAAGAAAGCCATATTAAAATGTATCACTTCACCACTGTTTTGAAGACTGTAAATACTTATGGGAACCAGCAGTCTCATCTTTCATCCGCAGAGTGGGTTCAAACTGCTGTACTTTTCAGTTAGTATTCCGGTATGTAACTCACTATACCACAAGGGATCCTTTACATAATGATAAATTCTTTTTTTTTGAAAAAAAAAAATCATTTTATTGGGGCTCGTTCAACGCTTATCACAGTCCATCCATCCATCCATCCATCCATCCATCCATCCATCCATCCATCCATCCATCCATAGTGTCAGGCACCGTTGTACATTTGTTGCCATCATCACTCTCAAAACATTTGCTTTCCACTTGAGTCCTTGGTATCAGCTCCTCATTTTTTCCTTCCTTCCCCGCTTCCCCCCCGCCCCGTCTGTTATTTTAATACTTATCATATAAATATATACATTGGCCTCTATCCCTTTCATTATAAACTAATATAGTTACATATATACATGCCTATAGCTATACCTCCATAAATAGCTTTTGCCTCCTATTTCTTTCCTCTATTTCCTTTCACCTTCGTCCTATCCCACTGTCATGCTCGCGCTCCATCCGCCTCTCAGTATTTCCTCTCATATGCATTGCTCTTGCTAAAACCCCACCGGCTATTATATTCCCTCTTCACCACCAATTTTATATCTCTTGTTGTTCCCTTATCTCTGAGTTTGCTGGCTCACCCCTACCCCTTCCCACCGTGACCTCTCCCCTGTGTCCCAGAACCAGAACCGCTGGTCCCGTAGTTTCTCTTTGGGATTGTTCTTCCTGCCTATCCTATGTAAACAGACATGAGGTGAAAGAAAGAGAAAACCTAATGAAGCAAACAAACCAAAGCAGAACAAGAGGGAAAAAAACCCAACAGATAGTTCTAGGTCTGTCTGCTGACCCTTGTGTATGTTTCGATAAATTCATATTTTTAAAATTCAGTTCATAATTAATCAGTATGTTATCCATAAATTACATTAATAATAATATCATAAATAAAAATGATATGTATAAGTGAAAATGTTGATTTTGTTTATTCAAGAGAGATTTTGCTGATGTCCACATGGAAGGAAACTAAGCAGAACTATATGTCTTGAAAGGCGTCCTGGAGAGGTGGAGGGGTAGAGTGGCTACATGTTGGGCTGCTAGCTGCAAGGTCAGCAGTTTGAAACCACCCCTCGCTCCTCTGGAGAAAGACTGGGCTTTCTACTTCCATAAAGAGTTACAGTTTCAGAAACTCACACGGGAAGTCCTACCCTGACTTACTGGGTCACTATGAGTAGGAATCAACTTGATGGCAGTGAGTAAATGTGTCTTGAAATTCTTAAACTTCTTGAGCTCATTCACAACATCTTCAGTGTCATTACCAAATATTAAAACGTGAAGAACCCGACTGGAATGTGTTAGGGAGGTTTGACTAGACAGACAAATTTCAGAGATGCTCATGTGTGTATAAGAAAGAGTTTTATATCAAAGAGTAATTGTATATTAAGAAAACATCCCAGCCCAGTCAAGTCCATAGAGATTAGCCCATATCTTTGATATTAGTCCATAAATTCCTCTTTAGACTCATGCAGCACATGCAATGATGCAGAATACAAGAAGATCACAGGCAGGTGGGTGGAAAGTCCTGTGGATCCAATGAGTGGACACATCTCCAGGGAAATGGATACCATCAGTGTAGCTCCATGTGGCTTGTTAACAGGAAGGTGAAGCAGAGAGTGTGTGGCCCACCTCCAGGGAGAAAGAGGAATTTTCCAGAATCCTCATGAGAAAGTCATTCTCACCAGGAAGCATCATCAAGATGGAACCTGATTGACAGGCTAAACTCCACCTCTTCACTCTATTTATCAAGTTGACATGAAATTATGTACCTACTACATGGAAATAAACTAATTTTCAGTAAAACTTTAATTTCAAAAAGAGTTTCCTAAGTTTTGGAAATATATACCTTTCTTTCTTCCATATTAAATATTCCTGATGATTATCCGACAAGGAGATATCCACCTACATATCTATAATGATAGATTTAAAACAGAAACATTTTTGTTTGCCATAAAACCACAAAAGCATTAGACAATAACTTTTGATGTCATGTGCCTAAAATTTTAAAGAGGAAAGATTAAAATTTTGGAATAATGTTTTGAATTTTGCATCAAATCACCTATTTCTACATCTTTATATTATATTTGGAATTTATGAATGAGTGTAATATGTGTTATGGGAGTAATTAGTTAACTCTCCAAAGATCAGGACCATAGATATTTACCTACAAATCTCAAGCCTCATCTATGAAATTAAGAATGAATATCAACTTGCTTTCTTCACCCCTCACTCAATGTGGTTTCATTTAAATTACACACACAATTATTGACTATTTTAATATTTAAGCCTCTAGTTCTATGCTTAGATTGCCAAATCAAATAAACCAGAGAAATAAGGTAACAATTAATCAAAGGAATGTCACTTTCTATTGGGAAACCCAAACTAACCCCTGGGCCTGTCCAGTGGGTTCTGCCTGCCCCATAGAAGCTCTACAGGACAGAGCAGAAATGCTCCCTGTCTCTGAGGCTGTACGTCATACAGAAACAGACTTCCTGATGTAAATGTTAAAGAAACTGACTGATGTTGGGTTTGAACCATGGCCTTTGATTGGCAGCCCAACATTTATTTCACTACATCCCCATGACTCGTTATTTCTATTAATATCTGTGATAAGCTTTCTATTGGTAGGAAGACATTTAAAGCTGAATTGCAATCTGAAGATTATCTTTCACTGCATGCATAAGTATGATGGGTGAATTTTGAGGATGACAAGCAGATTGCAATTTTGGAAGCAAATAATTTCTTTGGCTTCATTCAAAAATTTTGTCATGTTTTGTTTATTTACTTCAATGGTTTTCCTCTGAGATTTTCGTGTTTTCTTTGCTGCTGAGCAGCTCCTGACTCCTGACGTCTCCCTCTATTTCAGAGTGGAACTAGTCTTGATAGAGTTTGGAATAGGAGTCCCAGTAGACTCAATGCTGAAGCCCCTGTCTGTCTACCGAAAGGTTGCTTATTTGAATTCGTGTTGTGGCTTCCCGGAAAAAGGCATGTTGTTGTGTTGTTTGGTCGGTGCCTTCAAGTCTGGTTCTGACTCACAGCACCCTATGCATGACAGTATTCCAATGAAATTAAACATGAATATTCCATCCTCACAAATGTTTTCTACTGGAGGCCATTGGAGTCACCGGGTCAATCCATCTCAAGGGACTTCTTCTTCATCATCTTTTAGCATTTTATTAGGGACTCATACAACTCTTATCACAATCCATACATACATCAAATGTATAAAGCACATCTGTACATTCTTTGCCCTAATCACTTTCACGGCATTTGCTCTCCACTTAAGCCCTTCGCATCGTCTTCTTTTTCCCCCTCCCTCCCCGCTCCTCCTCCCTCATGAGCCCTTGATAATATATAAATTATTATTTTGTCATATCTTGCCCTGGCCAGCGTCTCCCTTCACCCCCTTTTCTGTTGTCCGTCCCCCAGGAAGGAAGTCACATGTAGATCTTTGTAATCAGTTCCCTCTTTCCAACCCACTCACCCTCTACCCTCCCAGTATCACCCCTCACACACCTGGTCCCGAAGGTATCATTCGCCCTGAATTCCCTGTGCCTCCAGCTCTTATTTGCACCAGTGTACATCCTCTGCTCTATCCAGATTTGCAAGGTAGAATTCGGATCATGGTAGTTGGGCGGGGGTGGGGGATGGGGTGAGGAGAAGCATTAGGAACTGGAGGAAAGCTGTATTCTTCATCAGTGCTACATTGCACCCTGCCTGACTCATCTCCTCCCCTAGACCTCTCTGTGAGGGGATCTCCAGTGACCGATGAATGGGCTTTGGGTCTACACTCTGCACTTTCCCCTTCATTCACTATGGTAAGATTTTTTTCCTGAAAATGCCTTATACCTGATTCCTTCGGACACCTCGTGATCATCACACAGGCTGGTATGCTTCTTCAATGTGGGCTTTGTTAAGGGACTTGTTTTTCTCCGCTGCCTTTTCCTTTTCCCAAGCATTATAAATTTCCTAGGGACTCCCCTGATCACATGATCAAAGCAAGAGAGACAAAGTCTCACCATCTGCCTCTAAGGAGCATTGTGGCTGTACTATTTTTCAATACAGATCTGTTTATTCTTTTGGCATGTCATGGTACTTCCAATATTCTTCACCAGCACCATAATTCAAGCACATTATTATTTTGCACTCTTCTTTATTTAATGTCCAACTCTCATGTGCATATGATGCGATTGAAAATACCACAGATGTGTCTGGCATGCCTTAATTTTCAAAGAAACATCCTTGTTTTTCAACACTTTAAAGGGATCTTGTGCCACAGAATTAACCAGTGTAATGTGTCATTTGATTTATTGACTGTGTTTTCCATGAGAATTGAGTACAGGTCCAAACAAGATAAAATCCTTAACAACTTCAATATCTTCTGCATTTATCATAATGATATCTATTGGTCCAGTTGGGAAGTTTCTGGTTTTCTTTATACGAAGTTGTAATCTATATTGCAAGTTGCAACCATTGGTCATCAGCAAGCACCTCAAGTCCTCACAAGCAAACTCGTGTTCTCTGAATACCTCAGGTTGTTAATGAGCCTTCTTCCAATCCTGATACTGCCCTTAAAGAAAACCCTATGGGGGCAGATTTTCTCTGTCACAACAGATTTCCATGAGTTGGAATTCACAAGAGTAATAACTATCATTCAAAAGTAGATCATCAGGCTTTTCTCTGAGATGCTTCTGCATATGTTCAAGCCACCACCTTTCCAGTTAGTAACCAAAGCATTAACTGCCTATACAACTTGTCGTTGTTGTTGTTGTTGTTGTTGTTGCTAGGTGCCATCAAGTCAGTTCCAACTCATAGTGACTTTATGAAGGAAACACTGCCCAGAGCCACACGTTCTTCCCACTTAGTTCTATGCTTGAATCTCTGTTTCAGCCAAGATGTCACTTCATCTCCTTGGAGCCCTTCCTCTTTTCGCGCTATTCTAATTGACCAAGCATGAAGTGCTTCCTCGGAGCCTCGTCTCTCCTGACAATATGTCTGAAGTAGGTAAAAAGCCTCATCATCCTTGCCTCTAAGGAGCACTCTGGCTATAATTCTTCCGGGACAGATTTGCTATTCTTTTTCCAGTCCACAGTACTTTCGATAGTCTTCTCCATCATGAAATGCGTTGCTTCTTCTTTGATCTTCCTTAGTCAGTGTCCCATTTACATGCATGCAAGGCAATTGAAAATACCGTCACTCAAGTCAGGTTTATTTTAGTTCTCTAAGTAATATCGGTGTTTCCAATACCCTATCAAGATCTTGTGCAACAGATTTACCCAATACGACGAGCCTTTAGATCT
Organism: Tenrec ecaudatus; assembly: GCF_050624435.1. Taxonomy (NCBI): domain Eukaryota; kingdom Metazoa; phylum Chordata; class Mammalia; order Afrosoricida; family Tenrecidae; genus Tenrec; species Tenrec ecaudatus. Next base: position 117,955,173 of record NC_134538.1, on the reverse strand, counting down.
CTTTACTGCTGCCTCTATGAGCATAGATTGTGGATCCAATCAAGAAAAAATAATTGATAACTTTAATCTCTTCTTCCTCTATCATGATGTTACCTACTGGTCCAGTTGTGAGGATTCTGAGTGATAATCCATTCTGAAGACTGAAATCCTTGATCTTCATCAGCAAGAGCTTCAAATTCTCCTCACTTTCAGCAAGCACGGTTGTGTTACCTGCATATAGCAAGTTATGAATAAATCTTGCTCTAATCCTAATGTCAAAACCTTCTTCATATAATTCAGATTCTCTGATGATTTTCTCTGCCTACATATTGAATGAGTTTGATGAAAGAATCCAACCATGACACATATTACAATTTTATATAGTTGACACATATTACAATTTTATATAGTTTCATATACTAAATCCTTGGGGTCACAGTAGTCAAAGAACTCATTTATTAATTGGGTGGTTGTAGATTTTAGCATATGAGATGCTTTGTGAGAGAATATGTGGCAATCTGCTTCTTTAATTAATTACAACCTTGGAAACTCTATGGGGAAAGTCTTCCCTATAGGCTTGTTTTTAAAGCTGATTGAACTGTATGCAATGAGAATTGATTAATTGTTTAGTGTTTACTTGGAAAATGAGTCTCAGTTCTAGGCTTTCACCCTTGCTATCATCTTTCTTAAAAAATGGAAATGCCAACCAGTGAATGTCACAGTGTTTTGTCCTTGATTCTGTCTTATTAAACTTATTAGTAATATTGAGTACATAGTGTTAATGGTTATTAACAACATTTAAAGTTCAAGTAAAGTAAGAAAATAGCTAATGTCAAACAGCTAAAATCTGAAGAATCAAATTTAGGAAGGTAAATACTATAAGATTTGTATTTTATTTCAAAAGGAGAAATCACACAATTTAGGAAATTTATTTTAGCAACATTACGATACATTTTCATCACATTAAAAGATATGATGCATTAAAAACATCTAACAAAATCTTAAAATATATTCTTAGACAAATAGTATTCACAGAGTGCAATGATTGTCTCCTGTACTTCTCTTGTCTGATCATCTGGAGTATTGTATTCTATTCTGAGAATCCTTTTTTTTAAAGGGACACTAATAAACTGGATCATGCCAGATACAAGATACAATAGAAATTTAGGATGATAGGAGATCAGGAAATAGTTTTATAAACAGGAATTTTATTAAATATAACTGTTTGTTCATGATTCTGCTATTGTCTGGCCTCAGTTGTGAGCCTATTCTCAATAGTGCAGTAGAACACATTTTAAAAACATAAGTAAAATCCTGTCCAGGGGCTCACAAGGGATTTGGTGGGATGTGGTCACACTGGGTGATACTTTCAGAGTGAATGACTCCAAAATGATGCTCTCTAAAAGTGGTGTTCATTATTTCCATACAGATTTATAATTTTTAAATAAAACTAACCCTATAGTTAGTTGTAACAACAATACCTTTCCTAAGTCCCACTTACATGTATGAATATAACTACAAGGATGAATTATATGGTAATTTATTGTTTAACCCCCTATTATGCTCTGGTGAAAGCTGTCATTACTACCTATCTCAAGGATGATTTCAATCACGTGGTTTCATCTGCACATCTTGTAAGCAGTAGCTATTTTTTTCACAGGTGTTTTTATAATCACTGATTTTGTCTAGCTTCTGGGTTTTCTGGTATTCTATGGTGATCCATAGTGTTTGTTAACATATATCAAAATCTATTTTAAGAATGAATTAATTCAAGGAAAAGTTGGGCAAAAAACAGTCCTCTATGTAACTAATAATGTAAGTCACTGCCATCAAATCAATTGAGACTCATAATCATGCTATGGATAGAATAGAAATGCCCCTGTGAGTTTCTGATGCTGTAAATCACTACTGGAGCAGAAAGATTCACCTTACTCCCCCAGGACAAATGGTAGATTTGATGTGTTGACCTGTGGTTTAGCGGCCTAATGCATAACCCACTAAGCCATCAGGGACTCTCATGGGGAATGATGAGGTTTTAATGGTCAAACCACTGAAACCCTTGCCCTGCAAAGTTGCCACAAGCCTTAACTATTACACATTGCAACTGATATCCAGTAAATTCTTAGTCTTATTTTTCACTAATGCCTTCGATGCAAATTGGGCGTCTTCTTTCAATGTCCCTTGTTCTTGATCATCTGTCACCTCTGGAAACAGCGGAACACTGACCAGTTATTTTTCATGTAGTGACTGTGCCTTCTATCTTCTTTAGATGTTTCTTGCAACATTGCTTTCCATAGAGCTCTTCAGTGTTTGTGCTAGTCTGGGTACTTTAGAGAAACAAAGCTACAGAAACTCATGTAAAAGAGAGAGTTTTATATAAAGGTTAAGTGCTCATCAAGAAAACATTCCACCCCAACCCAGTGCTGCCCATGCCCACAAGTCCAACATTAACCCATATGTCCAACATCAATCCAGAAAGTCCTCTTGCATCTCCCAAAGCAGATGCAATGATCCCGACTGCAGGAGGAAAGCCGAGTCAGTGAATGTGTAAACATCTCAGCGCTGGCAGGGGTCTCCACACGGCTGCTCCAGCACCCAAGGCTGCATCGGGGTAGGTCCATATGGCTTCTCTTCAGGGATGTCTTACAGGAAGTGAGCCTTGCCAGCTAAAGCAGGGAACTGGCTAAGGCAGCTGCGCCCTGGTGGGACCATCACAAAGCAAGAGAACCGAGAGCTACAAAGGCAAGGCTCACTGAGTCATTTCTCCCTCCACCCTTCAATTAACCCCACATGTGTTTATAAGCCAGGTTGGCACAATAAATTAACTACCTCAGTATTGCAACTCAAAGCTTAATTTTTTCCCATTTCTTTCAGTTTGAGAAATGTTAAAAACATTTTTCCCTTTTAGCTTTCTAACTCAAGGTCTTTGAACATTCATTATACATAATATTTAATTTGCTTTTCTATCTGCCCTTTAGAATTTTCTGTCCAGCTTTTATTCATCATTTAAAATTTTTATTTTAGTTATTCTATAATCAATCAACAGCAAGTTTCAAAGTATCTTTTGACATCTACTTTGGTCTTTCTTGCCTATCTTATTAATAATTATTTTCATTTCTCATGTATGATGTTATTGATGTCATACAACAGTTTGTCAGGTCTCCTATCATAAATGTTTATTATATCTAAACTCTTTTGGAGGTATTCTCTAAATTTGGATGGTATATCCTCAAGGGTGTATTTTAGTTCTCATAGACTGGCTTACTTTTCTCCATGTTCAACCTGAACTTGCCCACAAGCTATTGATAGTCTGTTCTACAGTTGACATCTGGTCTTATTTTGGTGTATATTGTGCTTTTCCATCATCTCTTTCTAAATATACAGCCAATTTGATTATTGATCATTCCATTTGTTGAGGTTCTCCTATATAATAGCCATTTTTGTTTTTAAAAATAAATGTATTTGCAATGGAGAAGTCATTGGTCTTGCAAAATTCTCTCATTTAAAATCCAACTTTGTTTCTACCATCAAGGCCATGTTCATCAACTACCAGTCCTTCATCTTTTTTATCTCAATTTTCATATGCCAATCACCAGTAATTCTTAATGCATCTTAATTTTTTTTGAGTATAAAAATATGGTACAGTTCTTCAATTTCATCATCATTAGCTTTAGTAGTTGATATATAAAATCGAACATAAAAGATCTGTCAATAGGCTTTCATTGTAGGCCTGTGGATCTTTCACTGTTACAGATGCCATCATGCTTCAAGATAGATCTTAAAATTTTATTTTGGTAATGAATGAAATATCATTCCTCTTAAATTTGTCACGCATGACATAGGAAATACATATGATCGTTAGACATAGAATGGTTTGAACAACTCCATTTCAGCTCATAAAGCCTAGGATATCCAGTTATGTATTTCATTTCATTCTTAATACTTCAAAATTCTGTATATTTATACTTTATAATTTTATGATATACTTAGCAATGACAGATTAAAGTTATTAGCCTGTCAGAATCAGATACACTGACCCAGAATCTATGTTTTAACAAGATTCCAAAATATCATGGCATCTGCCAATAATCCTGTGAGTAGATTATTAAGATATAAATCTGATTTAGTATATCTGGTTTGGAAACGCAAATTTTCAGCATGGGTTGAACTAGAATAAATCTGTTCAAAGTCCTCATTTGAACTCCTCCAGACACTTTGTAAAAGAAAATCCCCTTGTTTCATCCCTTCCCATAAAGACTACAAACCAGAAAATACTATGGAGTGGTTCTATTCTGACATGAGCTCATTGTAAGTTGGAATGTACTCTAAGGCACCTAACCACAACATATGATGATATTATTTTCTTCTCAAAATCACTTTAGATTTATTCATTGAATGTCATCAGTTATATTGTTTAGAGAAATATTTATATCACATCTGACTCATTACAATTAATAAATAACTTCTTGAATTTGGAAAGACAATGCCAATTGTTATAATTCTGTTTTAAAAATAAATTATTTTATTAAAATGTTTGTGTTACTAGACAGTCAATACAATAATAAATATTTCATTATACAGATAACCTTATTAATTTAGTTCTTTTGAATTACATTGTGATTTAAACACAATGAGACAATGCTATTTTTTAACATAATTTTGGAACAACTCCCAGTTGCATAAGACTACTGGTTTTACTGTTGCCAGTTCTAGACTGGACGGAACCACGACACATCAAAGCTGTCATGTTGTCCAGGAGATCACTTAAAGTAGGAAGTCTCTCATCCCAATCCCTGCAGCAGCTGCCGTTGATTCCTGCTGCTGAGTGAAGGACGGAGCAGCTGGAAATGACGAGAAGCAGTTAAGAAAACAAGTGGGACTTGATCAGAAATGTTTTCTTACTTTTGTCTCCTGCCTGCAGACAAGGAGCACTGCTGTGCCGCATGCCATTTCTAGACTACGCATTGTCGACACCTTCCTTTCAATTTTATTCTTTGATATTAAGTGACTGTGCACTGAGGAAAGAGACAGCACTGATCTGAATTTGAGGGCAAGAACATTCAGCTGTGTGGATAAAGAGTTCTTTCATCTGCGCAACCAAAATCTACCCAGCACTAGTCTGAGACAGCATCCTGGGCTCAATAGAGAACCAACTCTGAATGGAAGTAGAATTGTGTTTCATTCTTGGCTCAACTGTTATCTTAAGGTTGTGACCTGAAGAAAAGTATTTAATCTGTCGTCCTTGGTTTATCATCTTTCAAATTCAAGGAACATTAGTCACATCAGAGAGCTGTTGGGAGAAGGTAATAATGCAAACAAATCGTCCAGCTGGCATACCCTAGGACTTACTGGATGTATGCTTCAAGAATTGCTCCCTGTCGTCTATAATGTTTACACGAATGAAATTTAATTCCAAAGATATGGTTTCTTCTTTGTTTTCTTTGGTCTATTATTTCACAGCAAAATAAAGTACCTTAAAAGTAAAATAGTGCTACTTTTTTCTTGGAGAATGACAGACATGTCCATCAAATCTAATATTCTACTCTATAAATGTATTTCAAACTCTGCCCTAGAGCTTATTGTGAGGGAATCTTTCAAATTGCTTCTCTTACCCGGGGAAAATATTATCTTTGACCTTCTAAGTAACCACGTTCATCACAAAACTAAGTAGATTACATCCTATGGTAACTATTATAAATGATTCAATTTAAACACTTGATAATAAAAGGACTTGTGCATTTTGTGTTCTAAAAAGATTGATCTCTATAAAATGAGCTATCATCATGCCATTCAAGAAAGTAAGGCATTTATCCTAAAATTCATTTTAAAGATCTTAAATATAGAATATATGTAAGACAAGTTCTTTCATAATTCTACAGCTGAATTAATAGGGAATATATTAGCATTGAATTGTATAATATCAAAATAAACAAATGAATATATCTTTGTTAAGCGTGCTAGTTAAGTTTTGTGTTACCATGGCTACACCAGGATTCTCAATAGCTTGGCAGTTGAGTTCTACTCCACGATCTTACCTAATGTAATCAAAGTCATGATCGAATCTATGGTGAACAGCCAAGCAGTTGTAGGAAGCTTAGGGGGGGGGTTGAAATTGAAAAGACGGTTTTTGAGGGATGTGGCCTACTCCTATTTAACTAGCTGATGGAAGAACTCTTCTTGCTTCTCTGGACCTTGCATTTGCTTAATCAACTTCTATTTCTTTGTACTTGGCTCAAGTCACAAAGTCAAGTCAAATGGCCTGTTATATTGTCTGTCGATCTTTGATCCATTTGACTTTGCAGCCAGAATTCATTCTCCTCTGCTTCCACCAGTCTTGGTCTTCTTGCTTTGGGGTTTGTCTTCTGGCTTACAGACTCATCATCTCTTCTGCAATGTGAATCAGGAAAAACTACCGGCTTAACATGAGACCCGCAGACTTAAGACTGGACTTATCTGTCTCTACAATTGTGTGAGATATTCATGGACAGATGTGCCTTTCTTTTCATATGTATATATATATCATTTATTTTGCTTCTCATGAGAACCCAGGTGAACACAAATGCATATTGTTATTCCTTTACAGGTAGTTTGAAAATAATTCCAAATATTTTGCAGCTATTGCACTTAAGGAAAATAGAATATTTATTTTGTTAATCACATATATTGTATTCATAAAATTATTTTTTACTAAATTAAACTTATTTTGAAAAAAGTGTTGCAAAAGTATGTAAATTAAAATGATTAAATTACAATTTTTCAGTTCAAGAAAATTTCCGTTATTTTAGCATGGAATTATGAAAGTAATATTTGTTGGAGTGTCTCTCGCCTTTAACCTGAGATTTTAGTAATAAGCAGTATGTTACAATTTTTGGGAGGAATATCATGCCTGTTCCAATATGTTATTGACAGTAAATCAGAATAACGTTATCAACTGAGTTAACAAATGACACTACATAATGTATGTTTCATAAAAAATGTGTTCATTAGAAGTCATAGATTTTGTGTATGGAAGAGCAAGCATATTATAAAAGCACTTTTTCAAAATTAAGGCGCCTTGGTAGTCTAGGGGGATAGCATGGAGTGCTTACCCACAAGGTAAGCAGCTAAAAACACCAGCTGCTCCATCGGGCGAAAGATGTGACTTTCTTGTTTCATTAAAGGTTACAGTCCCGGAATCCCATAGGGGCAATTCTACCCTATCCTACAGGGTGCCTCTGCTTTGGAATAAAGTCAATGGCAGTGTGTTTAGAGTGAGCTGTACACATTAACCTGTTTAATTTGAGATGATGGTCGATTCACAAGTAGGTTCAATCCATAACAAAAGATACCATGAATCCTTAAAGCATGCTACTTCCATGGTAACATTTTCCTAAATTATAGTGTGATTTCACAACTCATTTCCTGGTAATGGAAAATGTTCATGTGCTTGACTGTAAACTGAGAGGTTGCAAGTTGAAGTCCACACATAGGTGGTGGGGAGGAAAAGTTGGAGATCTACCTATAAAAATTCTACTGCGGGAGAAGACCATTTAGTTGCTGCCATATAAAATTGTGCTAAGACCCCTCATGTCAGCAGACTGTCATACCAGAGTTATAAGCAAAGCGTACTGGAAATTCAAGTCATGATGGGGAAGGGAGGCATATATATCTTGGAGAAGGAAAGTATACTTTTATTGGTAGGAAAATGGGAGGAAAAACCTCCCATGGGCAAAACACACAACAAAAACAAGGCTTAAAAATACTTATATGGAAGCCAAGAGGAGAATATGTTGGGATTTTAGGCTCTGGTCTTTCTAGGTGTACAACCTTCAGAGGCCACACCTGAAGTACTTGTGTGGAAACACCATTTAGTGACCTGGTGTCACTCAAACTCACCAGTAGTCTCTGGCTTTAAGCTTGAAACACCGTAGTGTGAGAACCGTAGGACTCCTGTCCTAAGCATATAGGTGGTTGTGGGACTCTGGTTCAGGGCTCTCGAGTTGAGAGATCCCAGCGACTAGTAACCCAAGTATACCAGATGACTACTATTTAATGCCATCCTTCTTGGTCATTATGACATGTATTAATCTGTTAGGCATGGTTCTGCTGCTGTCAATCAATATTATTGAAAGTTTGTGCAAGTCTTCAATCCCCTTCTTTTGCATAAATTGTGTCTCATCACTTAAGAGTTTAATCTGTACAACTCAATATTTCATGTATTGCAGTCCTTAGCCAGACTATACGTGTAAAATTTTCTGTACTCAACAGTGTTTTAAATTTCATACAATTGGAAAAATTAATGACACCATCAATTGAATTACCTTATGCTTCAAGGAGACCATTGATAATACTCTTTAACATAAAATGACAAGAGTGACAAAATGACAATTACGTGTGCTCCTACTATTAATTCTTATGGTTCCTGGCCTTCAGAAAGCATAGTGTCTTAAAGAGTCTTAAAGAATTGTCTTCAAACAAGTGAGGTGTCAAGCAAATCCACATGGAAGAAGCACACCAGACTGTCAGATCCAAGGAGTGTAAATGATGCAATCCCAATCCAAATGAGGGATTAGGATGGCATCAGAACTTAAATTGTGAAGACCTGGTTTGCAGAAGGATATGAATGATAGAAGTCAAAATTTGCACAGTTCCCCCATAGTGTAGGCTACAAGTTAGTCTCCTCTGACTATAGTTGACGTATGTACATTATCCTGTTATCAGAGAGAGAGAGCATTGTAAAGTAAATTATGGCAGATACTGTAGTTTATTTAAAATATAATATCTTATCATTTGAACTCATTTGACTCATTTAAAAGTTATTTCAGTTTATTACTGAATATTTTTCCCAATCTGTGGTGACTCTATTGATAAAATCTTTGATGACTTTATTGATAAAATCTTTTGATGTGCATCAATGTTGGATTTTTAGTAGCTCCCAGTTCTTTATTTTGTTTTCCATAGTTTAGATTTTTTTTCATTCTGCTCGTGTGTGCCTTGCCTTTATTGTCCCTATTTTTCATTGATGGTCTTAAAAATTGTGTGTGATTTATACATAGGTCTTTGATTCATTTTGAGTTTGTTTTTGTATATGGTGTGAGGTATGCGTATTATTTAATAATTTTGCAGGTGTAGATCCAGTATTTGTTGGAAAGGCTATCTCTTGTGCATTTAGTGTACTTTAGTTCTTTATCAAAACTTAGGCATCTATCAGTACTTGGTTGTATTTCTGGTTTCTACTGTCCCAATACCAGACTCTTTTGATTACCATGACTAGATAGTAAGTTTTAAGGTCTGGGAGTGAAAGGCCTCCTACTTTGTTTCTATTTTTTATTAATTTTCTGTTTCTGTTATGTTTCTTTCCTTTCCATATAAAGTTGATAATTAATGTTTCCATTTATTTGAAAAATTGTTCTGTGATTTGAATTGGAATTGTATTGTATTTGTAAAATATTCTTGGTAAGATTGACATCTTCACAATATTTAATTGGCCTATCCAGGAACTATATAAGGAGTTCCATTTTTGTAAGTTCTTTCAGTTTCTTGGAGGAATCTTTTTTAGTTTTCTTGTATGCATCTTTTTTCCTCTGGTAAGATTTGCTCCCAAAATATTTTATCTTTTGTGTAGTTATTATAAATGGTATTGTACATTGTGATAACATTTTTGGGATCATCATCCTTAATACATAAGAGTCCAACGGATTTCTGTATGTTGATATTTTAGCCTCCAAAGCTACCAAGTTTTTCAATTAGTTTCAATAATTGCTCAATTTTGAGTTATCTATATAAAGGACTATGTTGTCTGAAAATAAAGAGATTTTTATTTCTACTGTTACTATGTGGATACTTTAATATCTTTTTGATGTCTGATGACTCTAGCTTAAACCTTCAGTGGTGAAAAAAGGGAACCTTGTATACTTCCCAGTTTTAGAGAAAATTATTTCACTTTCTCTCCATTAAGTGCTATATAGACTATTGTTTTGCTTATATGGCTATTATTTTATTGAGAAATTTCTCTTCTATATGTATTTTGTTGAGTATTTTTATCAGGAATAGATGTTGAATTTTATCAAAGGCCTTTTTGCACTGATTGATAAAAACATCAGGTTGTTTATTTTGTTTATGTGATGAATTTCATTGATTATTTTCTAATTTTAAATCATCCTTTCATATTTGATACGAATCCTATGTCATCATGATGTATTATACATCAGATATAAGGTTAATCTCCAAGATCTATAGAAAACTACAACATCTTAACTAAAGAAAGACAAATAATCCAATTAAAAAGCAGACACAAGACATGAACAAACAATTTATCAAAGATGACATAGAGGTCAACAGCTATATCACTAAATGTTTGTGATCACCAACAATGAGAGAAGCAAATTAAAATAACAATGAGAGATCACCTATCTACATTAGCCAAAATTCAATAAAACAGAAAATAACAAATACTGGAGAGGATGTGGAAAGACAGGAACTCTGTTAGTTTTTATTGACTAGAGAAACACATCCACAGACATTTATTTGTTTATCAGAAAGAGCTTTATTTCAAAGAGTAATTGTATATTATGAAAACATTCAGCCAGGTATAGGTCAAGTCCATAAGTCTGATGTCAGTTTATATGCCTGGTACCAGTCTGTAAATTCCCCTTCAGACGCACGCAACACTTGCAATGAGGTAGAATGCAGGAAGATCACAGGCCAGTGGGTAGAAAGTCTTGAGGATCCAGTGGTGGTGGAAGCATCTCAGTGGTGGTGTGTGTTTCCACGTGCCTCCTCCAGCTCCAGGGTTCTGACTCTGTCAACATAGAGACAGGCAGGGAGAGTGCGTGTGTGTCCCACCCCCAGAAAGGATGATAGGAGTTCCCAGAATCCTCCAGAGAAGTCCATGCCCACACAGAGGCCTCATTCGCTATGACCTTGTTGACAAGTTAGACTCCACCCCTTTGCAAGTTGACAGGAGATTATACAACTGCCACAGGACCACTTTTCTATTGCTGGTCGGACTGTGGAATTTTCTAACCACTGTGGAAATCAATATGGCACTTCCTGAAACATATGTAAATCCAATTACCTTAGGATGCAGCCATCTATCCATTGAATAGATACCCTAAGGAAATTAAGACTATAACATGAAAAGATAAATGTAAAACAATGTTTATCGCAACAATTTCCACTATAAGTGGAGCGTTGAACCAACCAAAAATTCTAACTATAGAGGAGTGGATAAATAAGCTCTGCTACATTCATACTATGTAATTTTATGTATCAATGAAAACAATAATAATTATCATAAACATGGAAAGATGTGGACAAAACTAGTGAATTTTACAAAAAGAAATATCTAATATAACCATTTTTATAAAGAAACAAAGCAGAAGACATGTGGTTTGTACAGCAATAGAACATCGATGGCTCTGAAGAGACCAAGGAGAAAAAAGGGAGCGGTGGGGAGAGGGGTGGGAAAAAAGAAAAGGAGGCCTTAGAACAATATTGTTCTCGATTTCATTTCTTGAGATGGGCTGTGAAATATAGATGTGCTGTATGTTTCTTTAGCCACCACCTTCCCCCCCACCCCAGAAAACAATTCATTCAGATTACTTATTCCTTAAATCTAAATATGGTTTTGAGTGACTTAAAAAAAAAGAGGAAAAGTAAAACTGCAATGAACTTAGAGCTTTTAGTGACAAATTCCATCTCAAACAAACAAAAAATAGAATAAAATAAAAGAGACAAAGTTGTTTCAGTTAAACAACAACAACGAAATCAGTAGAGTCAAGGGAAAATACACTGTGGCATGGGAATAACCTTGCTGTCATTCAGAGGACATTGGAACGTAGACTATCAAAGATGCACTTTAGGTTAAATTTCACACCTTAGCATGTGTGAATTGCTGAGGGTTAAGTGAACCCTCTGAAGAATATGTTTTACAACGTCTGTATTTGGTGTCCTCGTATAGTGTATTCTTTGCAAGCCTGTAACTATACATATTCAATATTTCAAGAATCTTCCATTTCTCTTATAAAATATTATATTTCTGCCTATGAGAAAAGCCTTAGAATCTTAGTACTGTCTTTCTCAAGTCAAATTAGAAAATAATTTCAGTATTCAATGTAAACTGAAATTTCTGATTAAAGGTACTTGTAGATTTAAATATGTTTTGGTCAAACTTATAGAATACATTTAACATGAAAAAGTAACACTAAAAAACTCTGTTTCAAAACCTGTTTAATGAGGTATATTGGCTAAGCTTTTCCATCTGTTTCAATTATAAACTGGATGTCTTATTTATTATGATAAACTTCTGGTACTCTATGGATCGTTCATTTTATCAGGATTAAAATAAGGAGAAAAATGGTAAATCTTTTTAGTTTGAAGCCTCAAATAACCTTTGCTTTGGCCAAACCTGGGGGGAAGCAAGTTTGCTTAATAAAATATTTATTAAGCTTAACATTTTTCCATGAGAATATATACAGTTAGAGGACTAAGGCTTTGTCAAAAACATTTTAAGACACGAATTGTATTTAGACTGCTGAATAGTTGCAATGAACCCTTACCTTTCCAACAAGGGGGAAAGGAAGTCCATCATTAAACCATCTCTAAGGCAACACCATGCGTAACTATTCTCTTTGTTTGATTTTAATTACATGTTTGCATCAGGAAACTGATTCACATCCTCTGAATGCCATCTATAATTGCAGCCTTAAATCTACACGTATTTGTTGTCAAACACTAAGTACCATGTAGAAAAAAGGCGCCTGCCCACCAGTGTCTTTGGCATTGCTTTAAATAGCCATTTCCTTTTCCACTGGCAAAGTCAACACCCTGTAACATTTGGTTATCTGTCCTATTGATCACAGTTCCATGAATATTTCTAAAGGTTGATTGGAAATCTAGTTCCAGAAACAAGTTAGATTCTGAGGAAGAGATGTTTAAACAATTCTCTTTTTGCCTTTAGGGAAATGTCTCGTGTGCTCTGTGTATTATGTAGCTCTCTTGTGGATTGGAGATATAATAAATCTGCTTTTTAATGTGCTGAAGAAATGATATGTTCCTTTTGTCCAAAAATCAGAAGTTATTATAGTCCTCATTATTTCTGTTAGTAGGGAGAAAAAAGCCAATATTTATAGTCATGTTCCCTCTTAAATAAGCATCGCAGAAGTTGTAAACATCAGTTCGGCTTATATCTTGCTGATAAGAGCTTACTCAAATATCTCTAAGTAGTACAAAGGATTTGCAGCATGTCTTCTTGAGTGCACATTTCCTATCTAAATTCTACTAGTACAGAGCTAGAGGAAAACAGATACTGATGGACATCTGGCACCTTCGATCACCAGAGAATGCCTTTTCTCTAGTGTCTTTGAAACCTGTGACCAAGTCCATGTTCCTTCCATTATATTTGGGGGCCTGGTTTCAATGGCAAATATTTATCTTTTAGGCACCTTTGTAAATATTTTCTTCCTGTCTTTCTTTAAATAGTATTTAAGGAGAAAAGCACATGTCTTAGCACACCAATGACTATGTTTGGAATATTGGCTAGCCTTCCAGTAATATAAAGCAATAATAAAATTGCTTGAATAGGGATAAAAGGGGTTTGTCTCCCCAAATGCCTGTTACGCCACAATAAAGGGGTCCTAAAGAAATCAGCACTTTAATTAGACACCTATGGGAAAATCCAGAACTGAGCATGTTCAGACACAAGCCACCTAGGCCCTGGTGGAAGCCAGCCTGAGCAGCCCACCTAGGCACATGATATCACACAGGTGTGCCTGAACTCAGTCAATAAGATCAGCTACTGCCCTCAGCCACACAGCCCCAGCCAGTGGGGATAAAAAGCCTCCGAGCCCCCTATTCCTCTGCTCTCCGTCAGGTGCATGCTGCAAGAGCAGGGTGGGGTAACTCCCAGTGCGGGTTAAGCACTAGCAGGGCCTGCTCTGGGCGCATGCTCTTGGTCTCTGGGGATTCCCTGGCTCTGTGAGCGTGGTCTCCTGCTCCTGTTCCTGCCTTCTTTCCACGTGGTTTCTCGAGTTCAGTTGCAAACTCCCGCACAGTTCGAGGAAGCTTTGTACGCTTTCCAACAGCATGTACTTTTTGGAGACTGTCATATCTGAAATTTCCCTTTCCCTCATAAAAGTCACTTGGATTACAAAATTGCTTCTGCCTCGTGAATTCTTGCAGTGATGAGAAACAAGAACCGAGGTATCTCACTCCAGAAACCTCACACAGACACTGAATAAGTTTGACTAGGCATGGATTTTATGTAGCAAGTATATTAAATTGAGATACTGGCTTTGAACAGTTCATCAGTAGGATAGGTAGTACAACTAGCCTTTCCAGTTAAGAATCTCTCCTATAACACATTAAAGAAGTTTCCCTATACTGATTGTTGAAGTAGGACTTCATTAAAATGGATCATTTCTATTTTTGAGCTAATTCATTTCTTTGGTGGATAGCTCTGATTGGTATATATTCCTTAATTAAACAAAAATAATTCTGATTACCATTTACTCATTGACTTTGGTGTATTTTTTCTAGAGTTATGCTGTCCTCTATGGTTAATACAAGACCAATGTGGCTATAGAAATTAAAATTATAATGAAATAAAATTTAAAAGCCAGTTTTCCAGATACATAGCCACATTCCAAGGTCCTAATAGCTACCTGTGGCTAGTGGTTAGTATATTGGATAGTATAGTAGTTTTTACTTACATCATTGCAGAAAATTCAATTGGACAATACTATACCTAGAGAAAAAAAATAAATTCTATTACCCTTATTACCGTTTTTCTACATTGCCTTTTGAGGCATGTTTGAACTACATTTACTTTAATTCAGTTTGACATTTTTCTAGTTTTCACACTTCAATATGTGAACTTGTAGTACACCAGTTAGCAAAACCACAATTCTTACCTCCATAATGTTTCCTTTATATCAGAGATAAAGAAATAATAAACAAGTAAACCCTATAATAAATATATGAAAGAGATAGTTTGTATAATTTACATGGGCTGGGGTCATAATAGAGGGTAAGAGGAATTTGGAGATGCAGATGGTTTACAGTATCAAGCAAAGTAACTTATCTTGACTTCATTGAGATGCTATTTGAGTAAAGAATTGAAAAAAGGTAAGATGGTTACCCATGTGAGTATCTGGACGGAGAATAAACCATTGGCTGATTCAGTAATAATTCAGTAGAATAAATCAATGTGATCAAAGAGAGTAAAAGGGTGAGACAAGGTTAGAGACAGGAAAGAAGGATTGTAGAGACTTCTTGAGGCCTTTGGAAGAACTATGCAGAGCGACTACAGCACTTTCAGGAAGGGACACCTGACCAGTGGAATCATTGGGTTTGGTGACACCCCCTGTGATAGTTCATAATGCTACCCTACACACAGACTTTCTTCATATTACACAAAACAGAATGTTTAGTATAAATTTTATTCACATAACAATATTATGGATATATTTATAGATTGCTAAAATTTAATGTCTTAGATTCTATGACTACTCGTAAAATATTATGAAGTAAAAAAGTTGAACAGATTATATCAAAGGAAGATCAAGTAGATAATGTAAAATATTACAGTAAAATATACAAAGACCTATAGTTAGAAAGCCATAAAGGAAAAGCATACTCTTTAGCATTCTCTGAAGTTGAAGGACATGAAGAAAAATTCAAGCCTTGTTTTGAAATATTGAATAATCTGTATATATTCGAATATAAGTCAAATTTTTCAGCATGCATTTTATGCAGTTTTTGTGGTAAAATTAGGTGCCTTGGCTGATATTCAGGTCGCTTTACACTTGAGTATATATGGCATATGGGCAAAATACTGGATAATGTAGGACCCATCAACAGAAAGTGGGGGGAATACATAGATCCATTTTACCAAAATAAACGGATAAATATGTGACCATTTCAGGCATACCAAAAGGAATAGGTTGGACATATCGAAGGCGTTGGCCACTGAAAACTCCGAGCAGCAGGACAACATTGCCAGGTTCTGAAAGCTTCCTGAAAAGGCGGAACGTGGCCAGATACAGTGTCAGAAGATAAGCCACTTGTGTTGGAAGGAACCGAAACTATGTCTGAGGACAAGCTGCCTTCCCAAAGCAGAGTGGACCATAATGCCTCAGCGGGAGTACAGTTTTTGAAGACCATTATTTGCTGATCGAGCACAGCTCAAAATGAGAAGAAAGAGTTGTAGATATTTATTGATAACTGAAACTCGAATGTCTATGAATCTAGGAAAATTGGAACTTGTCGATAATGAATTCAACACATAAAGAGGGATATCCTAGGTATTAGTGAGCTGAAGTGGACTTGTATGAGACATTTTGAATCGAATAATCATATGGCTTAATATGCCAGGAATGACAGAAAGAACTGAACAGAAACTATATGTGGTAGTTGCATAATCTCTACAGTGTAGGGGTGGAGTTTAGCCTGTCAATCTGGTCACATGCTCATGACCTCACTTGGAGGTGTGACCAAGATACACAACTCTCTGGAAGCCAGTCTCCCTCTTCTCTCTCTCACTGTCTCTCTCTTTCTCTCTTTGCCTTCACCTTCCTACTTGCTGGTGTCCTTGCCATGTTGCTACCTATATTGGATCTATATGACTTTGCACCCACTGGCCTGTGATATCCCTACACTCTGCATTATCCTATGTAACTGAGTGAGTCTGAAGAGGAACTTATAGACTATTATTGGACACATGGACTTGAGTGGAACTGGGGTGGGATTTGTTATTGACATATAATTATTCCTTGATGTAATGCTATTTCTTATACATATATAAGTTTCACTGGATTTGTTTCTCTGGTTAACCCAGCCTAAAACACTATCAAAAGGTAGCTCAAGAAGACAAAGCAAAGCCATATATTAAAATGTGCAAAGACCTAGATCAGAAAACCCCAGAGAAAAAACACAATCAGCTCTCCTAAACTGAAGGAACTAAAGAAAAAAGATAAGCCTTGAGTATCAATTCTGAAAGATTCCACGGCCACAATATCAAGCAATGCAGGAACAGCAAAGACAAGAGAAGCTAGTACGAGCGCCCAATAAAAAATGATCGAAGAATACATATTCAGTGTCCCCCAAATAACTACTCAGCATTCAATCATCACTACAAGTAGCATATTATAAAAAACCAAAGGCACTAAGGAAGAAGTCCAAGCTTAACGGAATGCATTAGCCAAAACCAAGGCTCCACACTTGATGGAATAGCAATTGAAATATTTTAGCATGCTGATGAAGCACTGAAATCACTCAAGAAATTTGGAAGACAGTTACCTGGCCAACTGACTGGAAGAGATAAATATTTAGACTCAATCCAAAAAAAGAGTAACTAAACAGAACCCCTGAATTAAAGAACAATATCATTGATATTCCATGCAAGTACAATTTCCCTGAAGATCCTCCAGCAGGGTTGCGGTAGCTGACACTGACAGGGAGCCACCGGAGACTAGGCTTGGGCTCAGAAGTGATGTGGAACAACAGTTATCGTTGCTGTTGCCAAATGGATCGTGGCTGAAAGCAGATCATACAAGAAAGACGTTTGCTTACTTCTGTTTTATTGACTTTGAAGAGGCTTCGATTACGTGGGCCATAAGCAACTATGGGCAGTATTGAAAAGAAGAAGAATTCCAGAGGACTCACTGACTCATTCCGAACTTGTACAGGGATCAAGAGGCAGTGATGCAGCCAGAATTAGAAAATGCTGCATAGTTTACAATCAAGAAAGGTGTGTGAAAGGTTATATCCTCTCACCACTCTTATTCAATCTGTGTGCTTAAAAATAATCTGTAAAACAAGAGTATATATAAAAAAAGAATGTGGCATCAAGATTGGAGGAAGACTTATTAGCAACCTGTGATATACCGATAACACAACATTGCTCTCTGAAAGTAAGGAAGAGATGAAGGTCTTGCTGATGAGACCAAGGATGGAAGCTTTCTGTATAGATTATAAATTAATGTAAATAAAAACTAAACTCCTCACAATTGTTTCAACAGGAAATACCACAATAAACTGAGGGAGATTATCAAGAATTTAATCTTCTTTCGCTTGACAATTAGTGCCATAGAAGCAGTAGTTGAGAGATAAAATGACACAGGTTTGGGGCAATTCTGATGCACAGGAGTTAAAGTGTTGAAGAGTAAGGATGTCACTTTGAGAACTAATTTGCTCCTGACCCAAGCCATCATACGTTCAGTGACATCATCTGCATGTGAAAGTTCGACATTGAGAAAAGAAAGCTGAAGGTAAATTGATGCATCTAAATTATGATTCTGGGGAAGAATGTTCCTTGGAAGAAGGGCAGCCACAGTGCTCCTTAGAGCCGAGGACAGGGAGACTCCGTGTCACATATTTTGGACAGGTTATGAAGAGAGACCAGTCCTAGGAAAAAGACATTATGTTTGGTAAAGTGGAGCAGAGGTGAGAAAGAGGAAGCCTCCTCCTTCGCAAGATGGGTTGGCACAACGGCTGAAACGGTGAGCTCACACATAACAATTGTGAGGATAGCTTTTGGCAGGACAGACCCGATTTTTGACAATTTCTCCCATGGTCCGCGGTGTTTTTAAAAAGTCCTGATTTTTGGAAAGAATGCACGACAAGCTAGGGTACACGATTTTCAGCTGGCATGTGGCTATTTTGCCAGCATATGAGTTTTATCAGTGGTGTCCCGCTGGTGGCTGCTTTACCAATGTTATGATCTAGTCACCTATGTAATAGGGCTTCTGTGAGTCATAACCTATCGTACAGCAAACACTTAATAGCTATCTTCTTAATTAGGACATAGCCCAGATGCAATTAGAAGGAATTTCATCATACAGTGTGGCCTTTTTCTATATAATTTGACAGTATGGGGATGCTAGCTCACTTCTGTTGGCTCTGGTGCCTCTGTCTAGTTTGTCAACCTCCAGTTCATTGCATCTGAGCTAGCGGCCTGCTGCAGTGCCTATCGATCTCAGAAGTTATCAATCGCCTGCTGTTGTTGATGTCATTGGGCTGCATTCTTCATCAGGTGATCTGCCTGCTTCCTGGTTCTCCAGACCTTGCAGCCACATGAGTCAGAAGAAGCCTCTGGCTTAACATATGAACCATAGACTTGAACCGTATTGGACTTACCCACTACTACAACTGTGTGAGACACTTTCTTGATGTAAAATCTTTATGTGTATATGAATATATACATATATTTGCATATAGTTATATTAACACCTATAAATATGTGTTATAACATATATAACCTGTTTGTATATCACAGTGATTTCTATCTATCAATATCTATCTATCTACCACCTATCTAAATATATAAATGGTTCTGGTTCTCTGGAGAAGCAAACCTCATACAACAAGGCTCCAGGACTTGCTGAAATACCAATTGTATATTTGTAAACTAGGTCCTGAGATAAGTGTACTGTTTTTACTTACTGAGGTGATTACCATCACTTAGAATGAATAAGCAGAGTTCTGATTAATCTTGGAAAATTCTAGTGGACTATTCTCAGTTGTTCCTAGAAAGCCTAAGAAAGCAAAATATAAATTGTTGTTTTTTCCCTTCCCCAGCTCGAGCTTCTATGCACCCTTGCATTCATTTCATTAACCTTTATTTTTTCATTAATTCCGTTGAAAAGATTTACTAAATTTATTCAATTGAATTGGAGAATATGTTTATGTAAATATCCACATATAAAATAAAAGTGTCATAACTGATTGACACAGTGACTGCACAAACAGGTTCAAACATATCTACAGTGCGAGGATCACACGGGCAATGCTTTGCCCTGTTGCACATAGGGTCTGTATGAACAAGAAACAACAACATGTAGAACTCTTAGAGACCTAAAACGAGCATGGCAATCATGCCCGGTGTGGCCAAATTAATTCTTATTATGCAAAATTGTTCCATTAGAAATAGAATTAATCTTTCTCACTATAAGACAGCCACAGGGGAAAAAAACATTGAAAAGAAGTGGAAACAACATGCCTATGGACAAATAAAGCATAATACTATGTTCATTTTGAAAGCATATTGAGGATAAATTATACTAGAAGCCAAATTTATCAGCCTTTTCCTGAATGAATCTACTCAAGAACCTCAAGCCAGTGTTTCACAGTTGCCAGGAGCCATTTCCAACAAGCAGTGCAGTTGAACAAAACAAAAGACAGAGTAGACGGTAACAGGAGTCGACATCAAAAGTTTTATGGAATCCCAAACCTGAGTAGACATCTTGATGAAGGGAAGTTTAGAAAGTAAAATTACATAGGATGTTACAGTCTGTTTCTTTTCGTCAGATCAAATGTAGTAATTTCATAAGCTTACACAGAAGCTGTAGTCAGAATCTGTACTTTATATGACAAATTGTCTTGCCCTGAAGGATTAATGGAAAGTGAAAAAAATAAATAAGAGATAAATGACAAAAATGTTCTTTCTATTCAAAGAAGTAGTTCTAGAAACAGGCAAGATTTTTAAAAATAAAAAAACTATGGCATAAAATATCATACATATATAACAGGAGTACATGATCTTTAATCTTAGAATCATCAAAACAAAGAGAAAAATATTTAACATGGAGAATGCTTTTAATTATAAAATCGTGGCTATTCAAATATTGCAGCTGAGTTGGCAAAACACTTTTTACGGTGCTCGAAGCTGCTTTTTGAGCTATCAACCTCCAGGCCAGTAGTTTAAAGCCGTCAGCTGCTCACAGGGAAACATACGGGGCTTTCTACTCCCATAAGGAGTTCCAGACTCAGAAAGCCCCGAGGCCCTCCCTCAAGGAGATAGGTTGACACTAAGGCGGCAACAATGGACTCCAGCACAGGAACCGGTGTGAGGCTGGAGCAGAACCCGGCAGTGCTTCCTCCCGTGGTGGATGAGGTCGCCCTAGGTTAGAATTAAGACGATGGTGCCCAACAACAACAACGTGAGTAATAAGAAGTCCTGGCTTTGTTAGGCAGCTTAGCCTAGGGAATTGGGAAGTCCATTTACGCATGCCCAGGAGAGCCAGCAAAGGACAAAAGCTGGATTTACCTGCCTGTGGGGTGAGGATGGGCGTTACACCTGAAGCAGCCCACCTGGGCCAGGTGACTGCAATTCAGCCAATGGGAGCGACCCTTGAAAAGGCAGGGACCGAGAGGGAGAGGGTCTTGCTTAGGTGGTCTGGTCGTCTTCGTGGGAGGAGAGAGATCCTTGCGTATCCCGGGGTAGTCTCTGCCAGGCCGCATGGTCAAAGGAATCCTATGGGTGCCGCATAAAGCCTGAAACTTCTTTTAACTTTCATTAAATTCACTTGGATCATGAGCCTGACTTCAGCGTGAAATCTTCCTCGCGTGGAGCCAAGGACCGCGGCTGAAATCTAGTCCCGGAGAGAGAGCCCTTACAGCCTCATGTGAGGTTAGGCTTTGGGATGCTACACGTGAAGTGTGCAGTTTGGATCCACCAGCCCCCCAAAGGGAGAAAGACGAGGTTTCAACTCTCATAAAGATTTACAGCGTTGGAGTCCCACGGGGGCAGTTCTACTATGTCCTGTAGGGTCACTGTGAGTTAGAATGGACCCAATGGCAGTAATCTTTGAGTCGTATGAGTAAAGAAGTAATTTTACATAGGATTAGCACGATGAAAGTCTAAAACAAGGTTGTGGTGCACATTTTACTATTTCTGCCGTGATTATTTGCTTTGAGTTTGCTCAGGGATTTTTCCTTTCCCCATAAGTCCTTTATATTTTGGGGGCACTGATCTGTCCTAGTAACAGGTACGAATCGAATTGCCCAAACATAATTCTATGCCATTGCAAATATTTGGCAAAGCAATTCAAGAGTAAGTGAAACCATGGGTTATAGATTAAGTTATGTCCCTCTCAAACATGCATTAGAATTCTACTTCTTATACCTGGCAAATCAGTCTCATGGCTTTCCAGTTGCGACGGAGCCTACTTGAACCCTGCCATCTCCTGCATGTCACAGAAAATCTATACCGTAAGGTTTTGAATTGCAGTTTTTTCCCGAAGCTAGATCACCAGGTCTTAATTTTTCTTTTCCTTTTTTTTCGCCCCCAGCCCTGGCGGTACAGTCTACCTTCTCTATGTGCACCCCCAAGTGGCACTTGCCTCTGTGGGACAGGCCTGCCCCTGGAGATGCTGATCCAGTCTCGGGCCAGGTGGTAAGAGAAAACCTCCAAAGGCAGAGTCCAGCAGCTCGGCCCCTCAGGCCTTTCTTTTGAGGGATCTCTGAGTGGATTCAAATTTCCAATCATCTGATTAATAGCTGTGAGTGGTAACTGTTGGCAACATATATTTGTAAACTAATTATGTTTCAACATAATTAAATTATATCTAATATAACGTAATATAATCACTTTCCACAACGGAATCGAATGCAATGTAATCAATCAGTCAGATGAAGTCATGCCACTATGGGGTGAACTTTACACCTCTTAATTTCCGAGTTATATAAAGAGCAGCATGGATAAAGAGGCACATAGACCTGTTTAACGGGAGACAGATGACATGTGAAGCTTGTCAAAGGACTAAGAAAGGTTCCGGCTACCAACAGGAGAGCAGCCATCATGACTGAGGTCTGGAGTTTGGTTGTGGCTTCCAAACTGGTAAGAAAATAAATTCCCATCCTTTAAGACACTCACTGTGGTGTCTGTGTTATAGAAGTACTGTATGACCAAGGCAATCTTTATCCTCACCTGAACTTAGATGTTAGTTCAGAATGGTGCTACAACACAATTCTAGCCAATGAGAAATGAACTGAGGGAAATATTTTTTTCTAAACATCAAAGGGGAAAAAAAACTTAAATGAAAGTACTACAGCTACTGATACTATTATTACAACTAATAATAGCTTATTTTGTTTAATGATTTCATAGCCTAGAGAAGTGATTCTCAACCTGTGGGTCGCAACCCCTTTGGGGGTCAAACGACCCTTTCACCAGGGTCACCTGATCGTCAACTAGCAAAATTACAGTTATGAAGTAGCAACAAAAGTAATTTTATGGTTAGG
Source organism: Tenrec ecaudatus (assembly GCF_050624435.1). Classification (NCBI taxonomy): domain Eukaryota; kingdom Metazoa; phylum Chordata; class Mammalia; order Afrosoricida; family Tenrecidae; genus Tenrec; species Tenrec ecaudatus. Next base: position 117,932,193 of record NC_134538.1, on the reverse strand, counting down.
GGATCACCACCACATGAGGAACTGTATGAAAGGGCCACGGCATTTGGATGGTTGAGAACCACTGGCCTAGAGATTCTGTTGCTATATCACCGTGGTGCTGAGAGAATCCCTGAGCAAGGCTTGTGTCACATCACGCTGATGTCCACCTGCCACTAGACAGCCGCTGTGATCTAAGGCAATGATCCCTTTTGAATAAGCCAATCTAAGTCTGGATTGCTGCTTCTTCTCTGAAATTTGTTGTACAAAATAAAATTGATGTGTGATAAAGAAGTGATTGGAAGAACAGGCAGGGGGTTTGTCAAAGGTTCTTCTTTAGACTCGCTGGTCAACAACCATGTCTCACAAAAAGGAGATACTCAAGTTAAAGCAAGTACTCATTAATGCTAAGCCCCGTGAGCAGAACCTTTCAGGAAGTAGAAGGCCACAGTCACAGGTTCATGCATGACAAGGGAAGTAAGAGATCAGTGATTAGACGATGGGGCCTTAAATCCCGGTCACAAAACAAGTAACCATCTAAGTGAAGAGTTTGCTAATTCATTAAGGAAGAAGGACACTAGCCTGTGTGATCCAAGATTACAAACAATAAAATCCAGACCCAGAAAATGAATAATAATAGAGTCTAAATTTTTAACGCCCAATTTTCAGAATGCTACAGATAATAACTCCCAAATCCAATTGTAGGGTCCCAATGTGGACTGCCTCTGGTGAATCCCCACTGATCAAATTATTGAACTATGACTAGCCTAAACGTCAGATAAAGAGCGTGGTAAAGGAGGTTTCAGCAGCTATATTTAGGCTGGAATAGAACACCTTGTCATTAAATCTTCCTTGGAATCCACTTTGACATTATTCTAGTTTTTGTAATATTTTCTGATTTCTTTGATATTTAGTCATTGCTGCAGTGGTTTTTCTTTTCCTTTTGTCTTTGTTGTGCATGTTTTCCTGTATAAGGAAATCAGTATGTGGAGATCTGTGAAGATAGTAGATCAATGAAGATTAACCTATGAGGGTTAATAATTACCTGGGGGATAGCAGGGGGGTTGGTGGGGAATGAAGGGTCAACAGCAACGGGTACAAGAAGGAAGACAATGTTCCTTTCTTAATATGGTTAAGTTATTGAATTACATTATCTGCTAATTATATCAGCAAAACTATTAAAAAGATTGGCTAAAGCTCACGAGTCTTGTAGAATTCAATCTAAGATCCAATGAAGTATCTGAGTTTGAGAATGACAAAATTATTTTCACTTTTATGTGTAAAATAAAATCGACTGTTTTTAGCTATTGTTAAAATATTGTGTTAGTCTGGGTAGACTAGAGAGATGAATTCATAAACACTCACATGTGTATAAGAAAGAGCTTTATACACAAGATCAGTTGAATATTGAGAAAACATCCCATCCCAGTCCAGATCAAGTACTTAAGTCTGATATTAGCCCATAAGGTCAATACCAATCTATAAATTCTTCTTCAGGCTCATAAAACGCATTCAATGACACCGAATGCAGGAAGCTCACAGGCCGGTGGGGGCAAAGTCTTGTGGATCCAATGGCAGTGGAAGCGTCTCAGCACTGGGAAGGGTCTCTACATGGCTCCTAAAACTCCAGCGCTGTAGCATAGTTCCATGTGTCTTGTCATCAGGAATATCTCACAGGGAGTGTGCATGTGTCCTGCCTCCAGTGAACTATTTATCTCCTTAGCGCCTCCAAATGAGGCCATCAAGCTGTGAACTGATTGATAGACTCCCTTCACTCTTAAGTCTCAAATTGATAACAGATTATGTAACTACCACAAATGTCTTATGTAATTTATAGCAACCACATTTCATTTTACAATACTAATGGATTTGTAGTAGAATCAAATCATTCTTTCTCACAGCATATAATCTTGTCTTATTTTTAAAGTTTTTGATGACCAATAGTGCTTACAATACTTAAGGAGGATATTTGGTTATTGAAATCATTTAAAAAGAAATAAACATCTCAAATAGAAAAAAATGAATGCAAATTAAATGAGGTCTAGATTTCTCTCTATTTTGATTATTGTAGACCTCAAAATAAAGAAGATTTACTGGGTCTCCAAACAAAACAAAGCAAACACCTCACTACCATTAAGGCAATGCCTGCCCACAGTGACCCTATAGGACAGGGTAGAACTGTCCCTGTAACATTTTATGGTAGTTGAAAGCCCCATCTTTCTCCCAAAAAGCAACTGTTAGTTTCAAACTGCTAATTTTATGGATCACAGGCAAACACATAACCAGTAAACCACCAGGACTTCCAGGGTAGCTTTGCCAAAATATTTTTTTCCATAAAACTTCCGTATTTAGAGATACTATTGTACTAAGAATAGAGATAGATAACTGATATAATTCTAAGAGCATTGTTTTATAAGAAGTGGGTTTGCTTAAAGATAAATTTTAAATATCTTTTCTAAATTTTACATTGCTTCTAGGAATACATGAAAAGTATGTTTTTAAACTAAGGTCATTAATTAATTTTCTACAAATATCTACCAATTTTTTCTCTGTGCAATGCACTATGCTAGACTTTGAGGACAAGGTCCCCCTGCCAAAAAAATTAAAATAACCCTTTGCCTACAACAAAACATCACACTATGACAGAAAAGATAAAAGTCACAGAAAATTTGAGTAAAATATAAAATAGAATGAACTACAATCATAACAGTGTATGAAAAAGAGTTACAACAGTGGATATGCCACCTTTAGGAGTACACAGACTTGCTGTTCATTTGAGTTAGAGAGATAGCAACAACAATAAGAGGAAGGTTGGCAAGAAATGTTAGAGGCAGGAGAAGCCACTGGGAGGTTTGCAAGAGTTACAATCAGAGGAAGTAAATCCCATTATATTTACTATCCTGCAGTAGCTGTGATCTATTATCAGACATGCAAGCTGAACAGATGTGTGAGGGAGAATTGGAGTATACTTATTAAATATGTAGGTTTGATAGAGTATATCTGTATATATGCATTTATCTTTGCTACAAATATATCCATGAATGTGCTAGACAGAGTACAACATTCTGAGACATCTTAAATATCATCTAACACCTTAAGGGAATGAGTTGCTGGAACTGGGAGTTCAAGACCAAAGTTGTGTAGCATAACATTGGCACAAAGAAAATGTTACACGTCCTATTTTGGTGAGGAGTGACTGGGGCCTTCAAAACTTGTGAGCAGCCATGTAAGTTACAACAAAGTGTCCCTCCCAGAATAGAGAAAATTGACAGCTATATGGAAACAATTAGCCCAATGAACGAATAGACCATGCACTCATCAGTCTCTACAACTCTGAGAACAGAACTGGATCCTTAAAATACTTAGCTTTTGATCTTTGATCTAAATGTCTACAATTCTGAGACAAACACTAGATGGTGCCCAGCTATTGGCTTGTTTAGAAACCTGATCCAATTAAGGCAGAATCAAATGTTTAAAGGGGAGGTAAAGTCTGAAGCCGATGACATTGGAGTGGCCTTAGAACTAGATTTATCCAAATAGATCAAAGATAGATAGCCAAATATTATAAACCCACAGACGAGGATAATTTATAAACTATGCTTTTCTATTGGTATCACGGGTAAAATTCCATTTTGGAAAGTGATGTGCTAATACAGCCTCACAATTTTCTTTTCCTAAAAAAGCAAAAAACACCCTCCTTTATTGCACTTCCAGAAAATATCAAAAACATGGAAGCTAAGACCTTTCTTTCACACACGATGTTTTACTATGAAATAGAAGACAATTTTACTCAGTATTGTTGTTTTGTTAGGTACCATCGAATCAGTTCCAATTGATAGTGCCCTTGTCGCAGCAGAAGTAAATCCTGCCCATCCTCACAGCTGTTCCTCAGATAGAGCCAATTGGTATAGTCGCTGTGTCAGTTCATCTCAGTGATGGCCTTCCTCCGTGTATTGCCCTTTACTTTGACCAAGCATGCTGTCCTTCTCCAGGGACTGGTCTCTCCTGACAAGGAGTACTCTAGCCAAACATTTTCCAAGAAAGATGTTTTTCCTTTTAGCAGTCCATGGTAATGTCAATATTCTTCTCCAGCATCACAAAGCATATGCATTGATTCTCCTTCAGTCTTCCTTATTCAATGTCCACCTTTCACGTGCGTATGATGCAATTGAAAACACCATGCCTTGTGGGTCAGGCAAATCTTACTCTGAATACATTATCATTATTATTACCATCAGTATGATAGCTGGGTATGTTCTCACCTATCTGTAGAGGAATGGTTTCAACTCTATCTCAGGATAGCCACATCAAGTTAGAGCATTAAAAAATCAGCTGCGGCTAATACATGGACACAATTTAGCCTTTATCTCAAGACGGGTGTTCTTCTTGACGTATTTTTTAAGAGAAAGGCATAATGGATCCTCTTTTACTATGTCAGCTTCTCTGAAAATGTCATAGCTATTGGTATGGTTACTTGGTAACTATAAACATGGAATTCTATAAGTGATTGTCTTTGCCTGTAGGACCCACTTGTAGCAAACCTGGGGATCCATACTCCATAAAGCAGGCCTGTTTCAGTTTAATTACATTACTCTTTCCTCTGCTTCTCACCCGTTAATAATGATTTGGGGCTTTGCTTTTTTGGTACGTTTTTAAGATAACTGATATCTGAGAATATGATCACTATGGGTTGTGCACAGAGAGTGTATAAACACTATAGAATTCTTAGCAAAGGCTCTGCTGTTCTGAAGTTTTCACTTGCAACTGAGAGTCCTGAATTAAGGAATCTCATACAGAAATGTCTCTTGGGTAATCTACAGTTTCCATGGTGTTTACCCAGCAACTAAACTTAAATGATCAATTAAAATGACACTTTCTCTTCTCTTCAAGAAGAAGGTGAAAGAGACCTCAGCTTGTCGTGAGTTTAAAGGATTTAACAAAAATTGATCAGATGAACTACGTGATTTCCACTTAGTATTTCTTGCTTGGCTACATTGTTTGAATGCAGAAAAGATTTTTAGTTCTGACCTTTAAAGAGGGAGATTTCCACATAAGGCTGTTCTTGTGACTTAATTGGGCTTTCTCGGAGTGTGTGTTCCAGCTCAAGAGGCCAGAGAGTATTTTTTGTTGGCTCAAACTCCAAGTTAGACAATGAAGGGGGAGTGCTTCCATTCCCTTCCAGCTGCTAGGCCAGTTGGTCAGAGTTTGCTGCCAGTGAGTCGAAGGTCAGGAGTCTGATACCAGGACAGATCACTTTGCCTCATACAGAGAGAGATCTGTAACAAAGACATACGTCATGAACTTAACCCTGCCAGCACCAGGTGAGTTCCAAATGTGGAGGTGATTCCACAGAGGGGAAAGGTTCTTCACAGACCCATCACCATTTCTTCCCTTCATAGTATTCAACACACTGGTAAAATGGGTTGAGTGAAAATATTTCTTATGTCAAGTCCAACATATAAATAAACTTCCACATCTAATTATTTCTATTAAAATGTAGAGATAAACAATCACAAACTGGGATTACATTTTTTATATTGTTATTTTTCTAAAGCAACATTACAACTCAGATTTATAAATTATCATGCAAAATTTTAAAGGCATATTTTTAAAATTGTATTTCTTTTCAGAAGTAATGTGGCTATATATTTTGTTAGAATATTTAAAAAGTTAGAATGCTGAAGAAAGAATTGATCCATTCTTCAGAAGTAGGTTAAAAGATTGTATCCATATGTGGGGAATTTTAGCAATGTGTGACTTATTTATGCCATAAATTTGAAATTCAAGTTACCATCTTTGAAACTATTTCACTTAATTGAATCAGTATTTTCTCTTCTGTGTGGGAGAATTTTATTTTTACCTCTCTTGTTTTACAATTTTAATGTACAAGTATATATAAATATATAGGGGATGGAGGAGCACTTAAGGTTAGTTTTGACTCAGCCACCTTCTCGTGTAACTGGTGCCATTAATTCCATCTCTCAAGTATCTCTGAAATCTAACATTCATATTTCCATCTCACTCACTGCCATTGAGTGGATGCTAGCTCATGGTGACTCTGCTGACTCATAGTGACTCTACAGGACAGGATAGAACTGCTCCTGTGGGTTTCTGAGACTGTCACTCTACTGGAGTAGAAAGTCCATTCTTCTTCCTTGGAGAGGTTGGTGGTTTCAAACTGCTGACCTTGGGAATCATAGCTAAATTCTTAACCACCCGAGCTCCTATATCTTTATTATTATTAATTATTATTAAAGATCATTTTGTTGGGGACTTGTACAGCTCTTATAACAATCCATACCTCAATTGTATCAAGCATATTTGCGCATATGTTACCATCTTTATTTTCTAAACATTTACTTTCTATTGAGCTCTTGGTATCAGCTCATCCCTTTTCTGTCCCCACCCCCACCCTTGTGACTCCTTTATAAAATATATATTGTTATTATTTTCTATCTTACACTGAATGCTGTCTCTTTTCACCCACATTTCTGTTGTTCATCCCTGGGGGTTAATGTTTCGATCATTGTGATAAATTCCTACTTCCTCCCGTCCTATCCTCACCTTTCCATGACCCTCCTGGTATCACTACTCCCATTCCTGTTCCTGGATTTCATGTGTCCTGAGCTTTTACCTTACCTGTGCACATGCTCCGGTCTAGCTCAAAGTTAAAGGCAAGACTGGAGTCATGAGAGTGGAGGGTGGGGAAACTTCAAGGAACCAGAGGAATATTGTGTTTCACATGTTTCTTTTCCTTCTCAATGTGGTTTATAATATTGATGGATTGTCAGATGTTAAACCATTCCTGCATCCCTGGAATTAATCCCACCTGATCATCGTGGATGATATGTCTTTTTTACTTTTTTTATTCTATTGGCCAATATCCTGTTAAGGATTTTGCATCTGTGTTCATTAGATATATCGGTCTATATTTTTCTGTTCTTGTGAGATCCTTTCCCTGTTTAGGTAGCAAAGTTATACTGGCTTTGTACAATGAGTCTGGGAGTTTGCTATCTTTTTCTATACTTTGTAATAATTTGTGGAGGATCAGTTTCAGGTCTTTCCTGGATGTTTTATAGAATTCTGTGAAGCTGTCCGGTCCGAGAGCTTTTTTGTTGATAGTCTCTTGAACGCTGTATCTATTTCTTCTTTTGCTGTGGGTCTGTGTAGATTCTTTACCTCTATCTGGATGATCTAAGGAGGGATGATTTTTCTAAGTATTTGTCCATGTCTTCCACATTGTTGAATTCATTGGGGTACAGACTTTCATAGTACTTTGTGATTATCCTTTTAATTTCATTGTGGTCTATTTAGATTTACCCTGTTTCATCTCTCACCCTGGTCACTGATGTTAGCTCCTTCGTCATCCTGTGGTTGGCTTGCCAGCTGTCTGTTGATTGTGTTGAGCCTTTCAAAGAATCAGCTTTTTGCTGTATTGATTCTTTGCATTATTCTCTTGTTTTCTCACTCGTTCAACTCTGCATAGATTTTTATTATTTCTTTTCCTTTACTAGAGCGGTTGTTCTGTTAACTCTGTTCTAATTTCTGGAGGTTTTGTGATAACATCAATTATAAGTCAGTTTTCCTTTTTCATATATGCATTCAATGCTATCAAGCTACCTCTGATAACTACCTTTGCTGTATCCCATAGGAGTTGGTGTGTTTTATTTTCATTCTAGAAACTTCCTAATTTTTTTTCTAATATGGGCTAGTGCCCATTCATGTTGCAAGATATCGTTATTCATCCTCCAATTGTTTGCCTTATTTTTATGATTGACCTTTACTGATCTACAGCTTTATGGCATAGTGATCTGAGAGGGATGTCTGAGTAATTTCTATGTGTTTGAATTTTTCAAGCTCAACTTGTGGTCCAGCATGTGGTCTTTTTTCACAAAGGAGCCATGTGTACTTGAAAAGAATGAATTTATTTGCAATTGGATGGAAAGCTCAACAAATATCTATCAGGTCCTGTTGTCTGATTGTAGAGTTTAGCTATGTAGCCACCTTGTTTTGCTTCTTTCCTAGTGATCTATCTTCTCTGATAGAGGTGTATTAATGTCATCTACTATGACTGCTAAATCTGTGATTTCTTTTTTATTCTTTGAATAGTTTGCTTGACAAATTCTGCTGATCTCTCGCTAGTCACATATATATATATTATGCTCACTGCTTCCTGGTCTACTGTTCCTTTGAGCATTATATAGTGCCCCTCCTTGTCTTGTGTTATGATTGCACCTTGAGATCAATTTTATCAGAGATTAAGATGCAACCCCTGCTTTTTTAAGTTTCCATTTACCTTTCAGCTAGCCTTTTATTCTTAGTCTATTTTTGTCTGCAAGCTTAAGATGTGTCTCTTGAAGGCAAGAGATTGGTGTCTTCTCTGCTTCCTGCCTGTCTGATTGTCATTTATTAAGGTGGAGAAGTTACTTACAGAAAGTCCCTCACTAATTTAGCTGTTGACTTATTGTTGTGTCTTGTTCTGGTAGACCAATTATCCAAATATTGTGCCTCTTCATAGCATCTGTCATTGATCTCATGTTTTCTTCTGCCTCTTTGATTATCTTGTTTGACTATCTTTCCCATTTGTTGAAGTCAGCCTGATTGTCCTCAAGATTGCTGGCACGATTCTCTGCCTCTTCTCGTATGTTGATGAGAACTGTGATCTTGTGTTTTGCTTCTGTTACCTCATCCATTAGCTCTTGTATTTCTCTTTGGTATGTGGATTTCATCTCCCTCTAACATTGCATCCTTATTCTGCATTGCTTCTCTCATATTCTGTATTACTCCAAGCAAGGTTCTAAAGATTTCTTCTTGTGGCAGATCCACATCTGATTCTTCTGTGAACATCTTTAGCTCTGCTGTTGTTTGGTTTTCTTGTTGAGTTTATTGATGTATGTTGCTGTTTGCGTGTCCTTTTGGAAGAACTAGGTGCCATGTTTCTGGGAAACCAAGGGGCCCTGAGCTCTTTCTCTGTGTGACTGGTAAGAGTGTTTTCACGAACTACATGTGACCTACTATGGTGGTGGGTTGGACCGCTATGTAGGCAGGATGCCATGGCGATTCAGTGGCTTGCAGTGGTGGGGGCCTCAGAGTCTGGGATGAGACAGGTGACTGTAGGTATACCACTGGGCTGGGTTAAGGCAGGCTTACAGCATGGGTGTAGGAATTGTATGGACTGTCAGGCTACAATATTCAGCTTTTTAAATACCCTCTGTGGATCTCCAAACTGGTAGGGTCAGTTGACTTTTCCTGTTTTGTTATGTTAAAAATCCTAGACTGTGTTCTGGAATGGATGCTAATCAACACTGTTCTGCAGGCTGAGAGCAAAGTTTTACAAAGGACCACAGCCTGAAATTTAAAACATTTTTTAAAGTTTTTTTCTTCTTCACCTTTTATAATGGACTTGTAGGGTGCACTGGTATCAGGGCTGTGCTGTGATGTCCCCCTGCCCCAGGGAAAGGTGACCAGCTTCACAGCATGGATTTGGGGCCTACTGGATCTGAATTTGCCTCTGGCTGCCCTCTTGTGTCCCTCCAGACTCTACCCTGCCAGCATTGTTGTTGGAGAACTGCATTCTGTCACGTATAAATATCCAAGTCGTTCTTTTGTTGCCCAATCTGGGCTGGGGGGGGGGGGGTTTGCAAAGCCCTAGACTGCAGGAGAAAGGTGTGGAGCTGGGGCAAGGTGCGAAGGGGATGATTGGTGTAGTCACTCCATTCTGGGCTGGGGAGGGGGGTTGCAAAGCCCTAGACTGCAGGAGAAAGGTGTGGCTAACTCTCAGAGGTGCTCTGTAAGCCTGCTATTAGGAGTACTTTTAGACAGCAGTCTGGGGAAATTACTGCTTACTGAGAACTATGGTGCAAGAACACATGGCAGATGTTGTTCTGCTGAACCTGGTGAGGGGTTAGCAGAGCCCGGAGGCAAACACAGTGAACTTAGAGCATTTCAGCGAGTTCTCTAGTCGCTTCATAGGTGAAAATCAAAAGGGGTCTGAATCAGACCTAGTACACTGAATCTATTTTTAGCACCCACCTCCCAGTATTGGTGTCCTTACCTTTTAATGTTCTGTTCTGACAGCAGGATTGCCAGGCAGATGATTCTGCCTGGACACCATCTTCATTAATGGTTAGCTCCTATGTCTTTATGTACACTGCCAAGTCTTAGAATTCTCACTCTACTCATTGCTATCAAATTGATTCTGCCTCATAATGATCTTGTAGGACAGAGTAGAAACTGCTCCTGCAGGTTTCTGAGACTGTAACTTTTATGAGAGTAGAAAGCGCCATGTTTCTCTGAAAGGGACAGTGGTTTAACATTTCTGACTTTAAAGTTAGGAGCCCAACATATAACCCACTCCACCACCAGGGCTTAGAATAGCCTTTGATAAAGCCTTAAACTTTATAACATTTTCATTTTATTTTGACTGCCCCAAAAGTTAAAATCATCTATGGTATTTCCTAGTCCCCAGTTCAGTTCGCTGTAGGAAAATGTAAGATTCTGCTTGGTTTCTGTGATTCATTTAGAGAATTGCTTGTAGTTCTCCCAAATGTGTATGCTGATTCCATTCTTTTGCACATTGTTTATAATTGCAGTTTGCTTCTTCAGTGGTTATCGCCAGACCCGTCTTCCCTGGATAACAAAAACCAATGGGACAACAATTGTTTTTCCACTCTTTATATAACATCCTTATACTTGGAGTTTTAGGGAGGAGCATTGACTCCGCTACAACTCCAAGAAATGATTCATGATTGGATTAAACCCATCATCGTGTTCTTTTCCTCTATTCTTGTCAAATATTGCCTCTCATTCTGAAGGATACTCTTGAGAGATGTTTGGCAAAATTCCCCTCACTCTTAAAACAAGAATACAAAACAAGAATTTCTTTTTTCCTCCCTACTGTTGGATGGTATTATTTGAGGATAATAGAGAAGCTGGCTTATATGAAGAATAACATGACATCTAGATTGGAGGAAGACTTGTTAATGACTAAGATATTACACAATGCTTGCCAAAAGATATGATGATTTAAAGAACTTGCTGATGAAGATCAAGGATCCCAGCCTTCCATATGGAATAGAACTTAATTTAAAGAGCATCATGTCCATGTTTGGGGTATTATTCCCTTGGCCATAGAAAGGCAATTCATTTGGCCCAAATGGGAAAACTCATATGAGCCTCCTTTTCAATGTACCTTGGGCTTACAGCTTTTCCCCCCAGTTAATCCTTTTTCCATACCACTGCAAAAGGATCGTAGTACTCAATGATTGCTATTAATCAGAATTACTTGAGGAGGTACTAATTAAAGAGATACATGTCCCATCCCAGCCAAATTTAATGAGGATATCCTGTGGTTGGAAGAGGCGTATGTGCCCTATTGATAAATCTCCAGTGGGCAAGATACGCAGCTCTCTAAATGAAAGCTGAGCCACTTGACTTTGAAAGTTGATGTTCAGCTTCCCATGTCTGAATAAAGTGCTATCATTGAACTGCATTTCATATCTACATAAGCAGACTTAACTTTCATAGGAGCCTAGGAATTAATGTATTGTAAAGTTAGTCAGGTAATGGATCTTTACATTTGAGACTATTCTTTGGCTGAGTTTTTATAGTGTTTAATATTTTTCACAGCTGGTATCACTTATTCTGTTAATTTTTTCCCTAGGCCATGACCTCACCATAGTATTGGTGCTGTTCCTCTTCCATCCTGTAGTCTCTATGCCAAACTCTCCTTTTGTCTCTTGTCTCAGGTTCCACCACTTCAGATAGAGAATTGGAATGTGCTCTTTTGATGGTCCTGAATTTTCCTTCTTTTCTTGATTCAAAGATGGTTCATCTTTATAGTAAGAGGACAGGGTTCTGGTAACTAACACTGACCAATACCTACAATTAGTATTACACACACCTTAGGTGCATAGCCCTGCCCAATCATTTGGTGGGAGTTACAGAGATATGGGAGGAAGAACCATATTAAGAAAATTAGTGGTTATGTGTTAGGCTGTAATCTGCATGGTCAGCAGTTTGAACCCCCTAGCAGCTGTGCAGGAGAAAGACTGGGCTTTCTAATCCTGTAAATAGTTATGGCCTCGGAAACCTAAAGAAGGTCACTCTGAGTCATCAGTGACTTGATGGCAGTGATAGAGAGAGAGACTAGCAGAATTTCAGCTCATAATTTTGCCAATTTTGATTATCTTACCTGATACACCTATATTTTGCAACTTTAGGTCCACTCTGGTGTTGAGTTGTTGGCCATGATTCAACTGAGATGAACCTTTTCAAAGTCATGAAAAGGATAAAAGAGAATATATATTGAAAATATTTCTATCTGAGCCATATCATCCTTATTTTCAGTTTCTTTTCCATTTTTGGCAAAATATATAAATGATTCTTATATGAGGGGACTCCCAAAAGTCCATGGGAAAAAAACCCATGATTTTTAATTCCATTTTCCAGATTTATTAAAGTTCTCCTGTATATGCTTCTAGGATATCAGTTACATTTACATGTTATAATGCTAATTTCCAAAATGCTTTATCTTTCTAACTGAAACAATATGTTCCAAGGAAAATTATGTGTGTATAATATCATACACATTATATTAGCAAATATAGGTGTGCCAACACAGGAATAATGTTTCATTCCATGGTTGTGTCATAAATTGTTAAACAGTTCACTATTGAAAAAGGAAGACAAGAATAATTGATACATTTGAATTATAATGCTGGTGAAGAAGATTGAAAGTACCACTCATTGTCAAAAGAACAAATTGTGTTGAAAGAAGTATAGCCAGATTAATCTTTAGAAGTGGGGTTGGTGAAACTTGATCTCACATAATTTGGATATATCATCAGGAGGGACCAGTCCCTGAAAAAGGACATCAGAGTTGGTAAAGTAGAAGAGCAACAAGAAAGATGGACTGTACCAGACGGATTGATGTAGTGGCTAAAGTAAGAAGCTCAACAGGTTCGGTGGTGGTTCATTATATTGTACTTAATGTCGCTATAAATCAGAATTGATTCAACAGTACTTGTACACTGATAAAATTTTAATTTTTAAATTACTATTATAAACATTGTAACTATTTTTATCATGTGTTTGTGTGGATGTGACCATATTCTAAGAGACATTTCCAGTAAAAGTAGTAGTTCAAATAATAAACACCCTTACTGTTCTGATAAATACTCATTTTTTCCTATCAATTTATACCTTTACATTTTTATTTTCCCATCAATATCTTAACTTTCTCTATATCAAAAATCTTAACTTTCTCTATAGTATTATACAATAATCTCAACTTTCTCTATATTATTATACAATAATTACCCAAAAATCCTACTGCATTTCATTTCATTCTGACTCATCATAATCTTTAAAGGGGTTTTCAAGATTGTGTATTTTTATAGGAGGAGAAAGCCTCTTAATAGAATATTATTGCCATAGTTTGTATTTATTTTGTTAAGAACATAGTTGTAATTTAATATATTTCAGTGTCCTTGTTCTTTTTTGCTAATAATTGCTTTGTATGTTTTTTGGCCAATTTCATCCTATATCTTCTCTTGTCCTTTGGCATAAAGTTGAATATGCAATGTGAGTTCAGGCTCCAGTAGAGAAGAAAAATATACTATTGTGCAATCTTCAAAAAGCAACAAGTCATGTACATGATCATTTTAATATAAGGAGACCTTGTGATTGGTTCCTCTGCTTCATCAGACATGTGTTCTCCTTTTATTCCACTTCCTCACTTCTTTTCTCTTTATTCAAGGAGAATCATCTGAGTTCATGTTTTATCCAACATGTTATAGTTAGGAACCTTTGACAATTTTTTTGTGGTGAAGTAGACTTTAAATAGGTAAGTTTGATAAGACCTTTAAACTGTCTATACAAAATTGATTATTTGAAATGTAAAACTCCCATGTAATTCACAATTTAAAACTTGTTAAGTAAAGACCCATAAGATCTGGTTTTAGAATTCTAGTTGTGAATTTGTTAGTTTTATTTTCCTTTATAAATCATATATGAAAATTTCAGATGTTTTGAACCTTAATGAGTATAAAATTATGTATATGAAAATTTAAATAAGACATTTAATTAAATAAGCCTTTTAATTATTTTACCCTTGGTTTTTATATGATGACACCAAGTTTCTGAAGATTCTAACTAGTGTGAATCTACAGAGGCATCAAATGAAGTAGCACAAGAGGTACATACGTGCACCAGTGTCCTTTGTTAATTAGCCAGTTGCAAATCATAATTTGTATCACAAAATACGATTATGGGAGTTAGTAGCACACTCTACAAGAGGTTGAAGGTCATCTTTTCTTAAATTATTACAACACTCAGCAATCTCACCAGGTAAGGAAAAACTCTTATTTAAGAGGTTTATGAATACTTGAGTGTTTTGGAAAATGTTATTTAAAAAGGTATCTTCTGGTTCAAACCCACCAGTTTCTCAGTGGGAGGAAGATGAAGCTCTCTCCTCTCATAAATACGTATGACCTCAGAAACCCCATGAACCCAAATTGACTCCATGGCAGAAGGCTTTCTGGTCTATGAGACTATAACAAATACAAATGGGTATGAAAAATGGAAACAGCTTCTAAAGAGAAAAACTAGTCAAATGCATAGAAGCAAAGGGAATATCTCTTTGGATAGCATGGTAAAGGATCTTCAAAGGGTTCTGTAATTATGCTCGTGCTGTTATGAAGGTCTGCAGTATGACAGACTTTGTTCTACAGCTCTTCTAAAGAGTTTCAGTGTGAGACTTGTCAAGCATAATAAATACTCGTAAGTAAATCATAGTTTTAGATGGCTTTTCCATATGTTAAGTTGAATGTTGATCTTTAGCAATTTTGAGTTTCTACTATTAAAAAAATAGAAGGACCATAAGAATAATAGCCAGCCCTTTCTCCTCTGCCCTTTCAGTCCTCCAGACTTTACATCTCTGCCCTTTCAGTCCTCCAGACTTTACATCTCTGCCCTTTCAGTCCTCCAGACTTTACATCTCTGCCCTTTCAGTCCTCCAGACTTTACATCTCTGCCCTTTCAGTCCTCCAGACTTTACATCTCTGCCCTTTCAGTCCTCCAGACTTTACATCTCTGCCCTTTCAGTCCTCCAGACTTTACATCTCTGCCCTTTCAGTCCTCCAGACTTTACATCTCTGCCCTTTCAGTCCTCCAGACTTTACATCTCTGCCCTTTCAGTCCTCCAGACTTTACATCTCTGCCCTTTCAGTCCTCCAGACTTTACATCTCTGCCCTTTCAGTCCTCCAGACTTTATATCTGGGACACAGTGTTCCACCTGCAGGTTCGCCCCCACCCTCAGTCTAGGGAAATATGAGGACAGATGCAGGTTTCATCATCAATGAATGCTTTATACTGGTTCCTTTCATGGGATCGAGGACATGCACGGGGAGTTATGTTATGGGGGCTGGCAGTGAGGATGCTATTGACCACCATCTACCTTACATTGAAGATCCTGGGGAATACTGATGCAATTACTTCTTCTCTGGCTAGTGGTTCTTCCAACCCTTGCTTTAGGAAAGGTTATGATAATTGTAACTAAAATTTAGCTAAGACAGAAAAGGAGATTTTGAATGTATTCCACTTTCAGTACTAAGAACAGGAGATAGGATACATACACACACTTTATTAAAACAGACTTAGGAAACAGGCAGACTGTACATACTCCATAGAATGTGCAACACAGCCATGCATGCTCTCCCACCTGCTCCCTAACAGTAAGCCTTGACAATGAAAAGGACCTCTAGTTATCTAAAAGTAGCAAAGCTCTGTAGGAGGAATGGGGACAAAGTGAGGAGAGTTAAACAGAATCTTCTTCAGTGCTTAATCTTCACACTCTAGTGAACCCAAAAATAACCTATGGTACTTAAAATAGAAGCTGAATCAGACAGAGAGAATTGTAAAGTTGATTATGGCAGATGAGGTTAGGTTAAACTTTAGTAGTTTATCATATGATTTACCTTTAAGCTTTTTAAATTTGTTTCTGATTTTATTACTTTATACTCTCTTTCCTTTTGGGATATTTCCCCCTCTGTCTTATCTAGTCATTTTGTTATCTTGTTTGTTTGCTTGTTTCCTGTATCTGTTTTGTATAATATTCTGTTATGAAATCCAGAATAGGTAAATATGTAGGGAATCAGTTGAATAATAGTTACAGAGGGGCTTGGCAGAGAAGGATGGGGAATAAGGCACTAACCACCATGAGCAGAAGAAGGTGTGCTGAGCTGCATTGTAGAGAGTGTGCTGAGCTGCATTGTAGTGAGTGTGCTGAGCTGCATTGTAGTGCATTGTAGTGAGGTCTGTACTGACCTGCATTGTAGTGCATCATTCTTCTTACTGTGATTGAATGATTAAATTGTATGATATGTGAAGTATAGACCAATACAAATTTTATGTAGAAGGTGTCCCACTCCTGTACAATTCTATCTTGACTGAATAAATATTTAATGAAAAATATCAATTTTATATAAAAGAATATCTGAGGAAGAAATTTGACCCTCAAAAAAAATTCTCAGCAGAAGAAAGAGCTATAATTGGTAATTGAGATGCTTTATGCCCCTTCATTTTTATTTCATTTGTGGTAACCACAGCCCTACATTCTAACCTCTAAGAAGAAAGGCTTCGTGATCTACTTAAAAAAATACGCCAATGAAAATCCTATCAAATACAATGGTTTAACTCCATTGTGTATCCCTTTGCCAGGAGTCAGTGGCTGACTGGCTTTAGCTAATGAAAGTCTTGTTCTTATGTCCTGAATGCCCTCATACCTGTCAAAGATTAGACCCTGGCCTGACCAGCGTCTCCTAAAAATCAAATTCAGTTAGAAGTATGAACCCATTCATGTTTTACCACTTGTGTGACTTTAAATAAGTAGCTTTACTTCTCTAAGATTCAATGATCTCATCTAAAAATGCTAGTGATGGTACCAACTCCAATGATGTTTATACATCAGAATGCCTCAGGCAGAGTAAAGGTTCAAAAGAAGAATTATTACTCTTATTCTTTGCTTCAAGTTATAGGAAAATTTTGTCAGTGCTTCTAAAACTAGTTGCCAAAGTTCCCAAATATCATACACCTCTACCTGAGGGCCTTGACTGACTGTAAGATCTGTCTTGCCTAAAAATTGGCTGGCATTGAGGACTGGGGATCCCTGAAAGCAAATTATTTTCTTTATGGGTTTTCCTATGCTTACTTCTACTGAGAATTGCTGTGACCACCTGTTTGTTTCTAGGCTCAGTTCCCAGGGAATTTGCAAACTTCCAACTTGTGGACACTCCCAGTCTGGCTATTCCACTGACTCAAAGTTTCTGTCACTGGTTTTATTCAATGAACACATTATTGAATCTAGCAAACACACACACACACACACACACACACATTGTGGTAAGTCCAACAGGTGTTCTAGTGAAATTCAAAGTGAACGCTCTTTTTGAACTAGTTTTTACCCAGGTCACCCAGTTATTACTAGGTAACTCAGGGTCGTACTTCAAGGTTCTGCAACAGAACTTTAAAAATATTTAAATGAAATACCTTAAAAAAACTGTAACTAAAACAACCCTTTTAAATATGATGTCTAGTGTATTCCTGTGTGTTCTTGGTTTTAAGTCAAATTTGAAGCTTCTTCTGAGTCATGTCATAAAACTGCACTTATTTGGTAGATCGTCAAAAGCTCAAACTCACAGCTCCAGTTGCAGTAAACATGCTCACAGAAAGTTATCATCACCAGCAAAATTAATTTCCAATGTGTTTTACACTTCTCCTATTTAAAACTCTTGGTCTTAGGTAGCAAAAGGTGATATTATTATAATTACTTTACTACCATTTTGATGAAAGGTAAATGACCAACTAGTGTTTACAATCAAAATGTAATTCTTATTTTACCTCATGAATTTAGTTTCTGTTCTATCCTATCCGAGGTAAAAATGATTTCTTTTTGGCCCAGTGAGTTAAGTACTAGGTTGTTCACAGAAATGTCGGGGGTTCAAATTCACCTGAAGTTCTGTTGAAGACCAATATACTCATCAGCTTCCCTGAAGATTTTTAAAAAAACATTTCATTCTGAATTAGATCAGATCATTATTTTATATTCAACAACTTATTAAAACTTTCAGTGTCCTGCCAGGTTTCCGTCACTCCTTCTTTCTCCTTTTAGTTGGATATTATGTTTCTTTTCATCCAAGTTCACACCTGTTTCATCTGTTTTCATAAAGATTTATCACTCGAGAGATCCTATGGGGCCATTCTCCTCTGTCCTGGAGGGTTGCTGCTAGACAAAAGCATTGCAGTGTTAACATTTTGAAAAAAAAATTTAAACAATACTATGAATAACATTGTGCAAAACAGAAATTCAAGAACATTGTGTCCATGGAGCTCCTTCACATAGACCAAGAGGTAAATCTTTGATCAGAATAAGAGAATACTGCATGCTTTAAATTAGGAAAGGTATTTGTTAGTGTTACATCATTTAACCATACTTATTTAATCTGTGTGCTAAATGTATCTGAGAGTCTGAACGATATCAAGAAAAAAAGATATATATGTATATGTATATATATGTGTGTGTGTGTGTGTGTATATATATATACCATATTGAATGAAGGGGGAAGTGCAGAGTGGAGACCCAAGGCCCAAGTTTTGGCCACTGGAGATCCCCTCATAGAGGGGTTTAGGAGAGGAGATGGGTCAGTCAGGGTGCGAGGTAGTACCCATGAAGAACACAGCTTTCCCCCAGATCCTGGATGCTTCCTCCCCCCAACTACCATGATCCAAATTCTACCTTGCAGGGCTGGATAGGGCAGAGGTTGTACACTGGTACATATGAAGGCTGGAGGCACAGGGAATCCAGGGTGGATGATACCTTCAGGACCAAGGGTGTGAGGGGCGATGCTGGGAGAGTGGAGGGTGAGTGAGTTGGAAAGAGGGAACTGATTACAAGGATCCAGATGTGACCTCCTCCCTGGGAGAGGGACGGCAGAGAAGGGGGGGAAGGGAGACTCCGGATAGGGCAAGATATGACAAAATAACGATGTATAAATTACCAAGGGCACATGAGGGAGGGGGGAGCGGGGAGGGAGGGGAAAAAAAAAGAGGACCTGATGCAGAGGGCTTAAGTGGAGAGCAAATGCTTTGAGAATGATTGGGGCAGGGAATGTGCAGATGTGCTTTATACAATTAATATATGTGTATATATGGATTGTGATAAGAGTTGTATGAGCCCCTAATAAAATGTAAAAAAAGAAAAGAGGAGAAAAAAAAGAAAATGATTAGGGCAAAGAATGTACCGATGTGCTTTATACAATTGATGTATGTATATGTGTGGATTGTGATAAGAGTTGTATGAGCCCCTAATAAAATGTTAAAAAAAAGAAAAAAAGAACATGGCATCGGGATTATAGGAAGGCTTGTTAACAACTGTGATATGCAATGACACAAACTTGCTTGTTGAAAGCAAGGAGGACTCGGTACACTCACTGATGAAGTTCAAAGACTACAACATTCAATATGGATAACACAAAAGTGTAAAGAAAACCGCAGTCCTCACATTTAGTCCCCGAGATAACACCATGGTAGGAGAAGAGATTGAAGTTGCCAGAGATTTCATTTTATTTGAATCTTCACTTTCTGCTCATGGAAACCATAGCCCTGAAATCAAACAGCATATTACATGGAAGAAATTTTTCTGCAAAATACCTCTTTAAGTATGGTAACAAGATGTCATTTTGAAGACTAAAGTGTACCTGACAAAAGTCATGGTATTTTCAATCGCATTATATGCATGTGGTACCAGGAAAATCAGCAAGGCAAGGCTGGAGAAGCGCTGATGCATATGGATTATGGTGTTGGAGAAGAATACTGAACAGTCCATGGGCTGTCAGAAGAACGAACAGTTCTGTTTAGGAAGACGTTCAGTCGGATGGCCCTTTAGAAGGGAAGCTGGGGAATCTTTGCCTCTCCTACTTTGGACATGGTGCCAGGAGTGGCTTGTCCCTTAAGAAGTGGATTGTTCTTGAGAAGGAAGAGGATTAGAGGAAAAGAGGACAACTGTAGATGAGATGGATTGACGACGTAGCTGCAACAATAGGTGCAACCTGATTGACAATTGTGAGGATGGGACAAGGCTGGACAGGATTTCATTCTGAAAAAAGTAAGGCATCAGTTATTCTGAGTCAACTAACTGAATTTACCAGCACTAGTTTGTACATTCCCAATTCCGGAGCCAAAGTCAAGTCTGTGTGACATGCTTTCCAAAGTCTTGCTTAACTGGTCTCCCTACCTTTAGAAAATTAGGGAAAAAGCAACTTCTCCCAGTGGAGCTATCTCACAGAATTCCTGGGGCACGGTGCCTAAGTGCTCAGTTGCTCACCAAATGGCTGGAGCTTCAGTCCATTAACTACTACATGAACGAGTGATGCTTCCATAAAAAATTACAGTTGTATGTGCTATGCCTATGAACACAACTGCTACTGAGTTGATCCTGACTCTGGTGGTGTAGTGGCTACAAGTTGGGCTATGAACTGTATGGCCTGCAGTTCAAAACCACCAGCAGCTCCTTGGGACAAAGACTAGGTTTTCTAGTTTATTAACAGTTACAGTCTTGGAAACCCACAGGGGCTTGCTATGAGTGAGCATTGAGTTAATGGCAGTGAGATATCTCAGTTCTACTCTGTTCCATCGGGTCCATTGAGTCAGAATTCACTCAGCATCAATGAATTTGGTTTCTTTAGGTTTGGTAGTTCTACCGAGGCGCATCCTGTGGACTGCCTGATGCTCTTCTGCACAGTAGAACTTGATTCTTGTTATTTTTCTGTGTGGGTCCAGCCATATGATCCAGGTGTAGGATTTGGAAAATGAGTACTTCAAACTTTCATACCTCCTGTGCACATACATATTTTTTTTCTGAAAAAGGTACTGAAATTATGAACCAGCAATGGAAACTTAGTACAATGAAAGGGAATAATCAATTGTATTGATTTCACAGAGCATATTCATTATTGAAAACGGAATATAGTTTTACTATGGACATTTAGAAATTAGAAAGGTTGAATCAATCTCAGAAATAGAAAAGTGAAGCTTGAAGGAAAAGGAAACAAGGCAATAAAACAAACAGCATTGCTGAATGTAGGGCAATGAAGACAGGAAAAGAGAAGCGGACCCAATAGCCTATGGAAAATAGGAAATACACGGGCATAAAGAAATTATTCATTTAATATCTTTAATATCTTCTTGAACAGAGGCTAAGTTCTACAATTCTGGCCATGAATATTAATGAAAGAATTTCCACATCTCCAAAGGATTTTATTTTCATAGACGATAAAATAATAGTTCAGAACCACAATTAGATAGCATTAAAAACGGAGATGAACTGTGATCATGAAGAGAAGACTAAGCCACTCCCTTTGACTAGTGGAAACCGCTCGTGTTCCAGAGCAGCACTGCGCACGCTCCTCGCGGTCCGACACCGGGATCAGCAAGCTCTTCTGCCGAGGTGCTGCTGGACGGACTGGAAGCATCAAACTTTTAGTCAGCAGACAGCATATGACCATTGATACTAACCCGAACTCCAAAGGGGAGATTTAGGACTGAATATTCACCATCATCAAGAACCTGCAGAGTTACTACTCAGAAATTCCGAACATGCTTCATCTCACTAGAAAAATAAAAATCCAAACAAAATAATAAAAAACCCCACCTTTTTGCAGTTATCTTAAAATGAAAGAACTAGTCATTTTAAAATCAAAAGTAAAAAGATATAAATGAGTAAAATTCTTTTCTCTGCCTCACGGTAGGCTTTTTTTATGCAGCTTGAGCGGAACCATTGAACAATTCGTGTTTTATGCTGTCTATTAGGAATCATAAAGAACTTCAGGGACTAAGTAGAACTACCATATAGGGTTTGTGACACTGTCACATCGATGAGAACTACAGGCGAAAACATAGACTTCCATCTGAATGAGAGCATCACAAGCCCTATGGGACAGTTACACTGTCATATGCAGAATATACAGTGAGAAGACATTGGTTGCTAGGGGTGTTCACTGGGAACAGCCAGCTTGTTAGCAGCTGAGCACTAACACTTGTGCCACCACGACACCTTTCCTTAAACACCAAGCAACCCCAGCGTATCGGTGTATCAGTGGTTTAGATGGCCAACCTTATTTCGTGCTCATATTACATGAGGACTCAGGGTTGGCTGTGCTTGTGCTGAACCCAGAGAGCTTGCTTGGCTAGATCAAATTTGGCTGGCCAGAGCAGGACTTGACTGTATTAGGCTGGAATTGAATCTATGTCTTTCTCCAGGGATTCAGGCTGAAAGAATATCCTCTTTCTCAGATATGTTTGCATGATGAATGGGAAGAAATTAGATAGGCAGCTGGGGCAAGCATTTAAAGCTTATGCTTGGAGATCCATCAATTATACCTGCTCATATTCCATTCACCAAAACAAATCATTGATAGCACGATGGCAGAAATTCAAGTTGGATTCAGAAAAGCACGTGCAACAAGTGGTATCATTGCTGATATAAGGTGGATCTGGGCTGAAACCAGAGAATACCAAGAAAATGCTTACTTCTGTTTTATTTCCTTCGTGAAAGCACTAGACTCTTCAGATCATAACAGATGGAATAAGATGGTAAAAAGTAGAAATATTTATTTGTGCTACTGTGGAACCCATTCTTGGACTAAACAGCAGCCACTGACACAGATCAAGTGACTATTCAATGATTTAAAATGAGGAAAACTTACTTCAAGGGTGCATCTTTCTACCATACTTATTCACTCTGTATGCTGTTGAACTATTTAGAAGATAAATGAAGAAGGATATGGCATCAGCAATGGAGGAAGTTTTAACAGTCTCTAATATGCTGATGGCACACCCTTGTTTGCTGAAAGTGTGGAGGATCTGAAGCAATTGCTTATAAAGATCAAGGATTGCAGTCTTCAGAATGGATTGCATCTCATATAAAGAAAACAAACATTCTCACAATTGGATAAAGAGTGCAGTGCTAGAGATTTCATCTTGCTTGGATCTGCAGTTAATGCTCCTGGCAGCAACTGTCAAGAGCTCAAAGACACATTGCTTTACATAACCTGCTGGGCTTTTGAAAAGCATGAAGTTACTTTCAGGACTAAAGTGGCTGAGGCCAAAGCCAAGGTATTTCCCATTGCTTCATATGCATGTGGAAGTTGGACATTGAATAAGAAAGACCAAAGAACAACCAATTTGTTTGAACTATGGTGTTGTTGAAATATATCGAAAGTACCATGCGCTGCCAAAAGAACCAACAATCTGTCTTGGAAGAAGGGCAGTCAGAATCCTGCTTAGTAGTGAGACTTGGTCTCATATACTTTAGATTATTTATCACTTCCTGGAGAAGGGCATCATGCCTGGAAAAGGGGATAGGCAGCCATAAATATGAAGGTCCTCAAGGAGAGGGATTGACACAGTGGCTGCAACAGTAGGTTCAACTCCGTGGTGGGACTTAGCCAGTTTGGACTGGTTCACCAAGCCATTATGTAATTTTTTGTTGGGTTCAGCAAACTTGTTGTTAAAATGGCCCTTGTAGTCAGGGTTTTCTCTAAAGTGTGCTTCCCATGTGGAAATTACAAAATTGTGTTCCTGACTCATTTTTAATAATCATCTGCAAAAGCGCATATTGTGAACACCTGTAGTTATGCTAATTTAGTCCATGGGAATAAAAAATAGAACTTTTCTGGTACTATTTATTTATTTTATAACATTCGTTAAACTGCATTTTTATTTTCTTATGTTTGTTATGTCAGTAAGCAAACATAGAACTTAAATAGAAAAAGTGTTAGATAATCAGGGGTGACACACTATCATTCATTTCAGCTTTGTGTCACGGACCAAATTCCCATGATAGATTGAGTGAATTATGCAATACCTGAAAGTCTTCAAAGATATCAACGTATTGACAGAAAAATTGCTGTAAATTCAACCAGAAAGTGGGCTTTCAAAGGTGAGGATAATATGCTCAGAGGAGAGATGATGCCTATTTCCAACATATCAAACACAAGGACTCTTATGTAATAAGCCTATTTCTAATGGAATGGGACCCTACCCACGCAGTGAAAAGATGGTTAAGGACAAATCACACAGTTATGCTGCTAGGAAAAAATGGAATAGTATTGCAAGTGAGGGTGCCAATCAATAAGCAGTATAGAAATATCTTAACAATTTAATTGCTTTGTCAGGCATTATTTAACATTTCAATAGTAGTTTAAACCTCTATAATCTATTTCTGTGTGCTCTTTTATTATTTTTATTTAAGTATTAACTATATGAAATAATAAACTACCTTTTGCTATATTGTTGTTTTATACTTAAACTGATCATTAGGGCAGAGAACTGGTTGTTAAATTATTTGAATTCCACAACTGGCTCCAACATGAGAACAAGTGTGAGGTTGGTGCCAGACCTGGAGATGTTTCTTTCTGTTGTGCACAGGTCACCGTGCGTGGGAACTCCATAGCAACGGCAATAACAGGGTACAATTCTTCATCTTCTATTAGCATTCAAGGACATATTTTCTTAATTGTGGAATTTCATACTAATATTTTCTTTTGAGAAATGCAAAGCATTTGCCTTCTTAAAATTAAGTGCTAAGGAATGTTAAAACAGTCTTGATGGTGCAGAGAGAGTTTAGCAATAAGCTGCTAACCAGAATACTTGCTCTTTCAACTCACTACCCAAGACCTGGCCATGAGCTTCCATAAAGACAGATGGAAGGTCACTATTTAGGATCAGTTTTACTTTGTTAAACGGAGGCACTACACGTAGGAAATCAGCTCAACTGCCTGAAACAATGATGGATGTTTATGCTTACACTGTTCAAAGAGATTGGAAGCAATGATGGCGCCTTTAAGAAGAATGTGGCTAATAATCTTGAGCTTCAGAGACTTACAAATGTGGAGAGGATTATAGTAAAACATTTATTGGTATGAACAGTGGTTTTATTTACATGGGTTACATTCTTCCATATTCTTTTTCTTCCATATTTTTAATACATTCCTTTGCCTCATCTAGAAGCCCCGTGGATGGTCAGAAACCACCAGCCACTCTGCTGGAGAAAACCAGGGCTTTGTATAATGAAGAGCAATACTACCTGAAACTCACAGGGGAAGTTCCACCTGTCTTATAGATCTTATGGCATAGATCGATGGACGTTGTCAGGACTAGGCAGTTTTTCTTCAGTTGTACACCTAAACAACATTATGAGTCACGTTGACTGGCTGGAAATGAGTATGGTTTACTTTTTTATCTTCTCTACACTCTCTCAGTTTATACAGATCAATTGTTGCTATTTTCTTCTTACAAACAAAGAAATCAGATATAAAAAGATTTTTTTAAAGCAAAATAAAACTTGCCCAATATCCTATCACAAGATGGATAGATAGCCAGTTATACAGATAACTGTCAGTCAAATTCTTACTAAGTAATCTGAATGTTCAATGTTAAGAAAAGAAAATGCTAGTCAGAGAAGAAACCATTTTTTAAAAGTTAAGCAGGTATGATTTTAAAGAAATACAAAGTTGAGCAAATGAAAGCCAAGAAATGTATTTAAAATACTAAAATGAATTTTAATTAGGTATTATATAAATAAAAGTTAGAGATTGATTACAAGTCAACCCACTGAATTCAGAGATGTTTTAGCACTAGAGTACTAGAATACAACCTTAAAACATATTGCCTTGCCATGTTTAAATTGTTAAATTTAAATTGTTTTTCTCTAGCACTGAACTTTGCTTACTGGAAAAAAAACAGCCAAGAGATTAATGATGTTCACATAAGACATACTGCATTTTATGTATTGGCTCTTGTAGTAGAAATGGATTACAACATGGCTGGAACCCATGTTTTTACCTCAGTGTTTAAATCCCCTGAGATTGGGAGAGGATGCTGCTTGGCAGTCACACTCCCCATTACTTATCCATCTGCGTATTCTGCCTCTGTCTTCAAGTGACCTCAGCGGAGAATTATGCATATACAAGTTGTTCTCTTTCATACTTCTTCTGCCCCCTTTACTATGGAAACCAACAGGTGTTATATATAACACTTGTGGAGAGCGCATGGATACAGTAAATTAAAGAATGTAAACACAAGGGAGAGACAAACCATGATCTAATAATTGTGGACTCTTTTGGAGGCAGCATTGATGACAATGAAATTAAAAAGTCAGGAAGGAAACTTCTTATAGATCAGTGGATCTGTCTTTATTTAGTTATTTATTAATATATTTATATATATTTATGTTATATACAACTTAACAGTTCTGCTAAACCATGAATTCCTTAAAGGTGATGTTATACCTTATAGTTATAGCTCTATTTCCTAATACAGTGGGATGTATGGTTGAAATAAAATATAAATAAACTTACTGATAATTACATTGGATGTAAATAAATTCAAATATAAAAATAGGTATAAAATGCTAATGTGCAATTATTAAAAAGACTAAAATTATTAGTATTCTAAATGGTTTTATTTTAATCTATTGAAGAAAATTATATTGAATTCTAATGGATTATTATAATTGATTAATTTTCATAATCATCCATTTTAAATTATTCTGATAGTATAAGTGACTTTAAATTTAAATTTATAACATTTGCTTTAATCTAGTTCTGCTTCATGAGCCATTATTGACTGCTTAACAATGCAAATTAAGTTGATTAGTCATTTTTTCCCCAAGGCTTGCTAAATACAACCAAGCGACAACACTGACATGAAGTTCACTACGGATTATTGGTACTATCTAAAAAGTGATTTAACATGTGCATGTGAGCCCTAAATTTATATTCTGACAGTCTAAGAGAGGCAAAGGATTGTGATGATGTTTGGGGAGGAAACGGAACTAAATCCACAATCACTTTTGTCAGGGTTACCCAGTTATTTATTACCTAGAACTGTCATAGACGTGCTTTTCTCACCTGTTCATGGACAGTAAAGTCCGGGAAGCTTAAGTCGTTCAGAACTATGAAGTAGTCATTTTTAAAATAGATTTTGTACTGTTAAATCCATCTCATCCTCCATCAATTTTGTGTATGTGTGTGGAAATGAAGCCAAGAGCATATATGTGCTATGGATATGATATATAATATCTTGTTTAATCATTTCAAATATTTTCTATATAAACATGAATTTAGGGATGCCTGAACAATATTACTGAGTTTCTGCATAGTGAAGACTAGAGAAATTAAAAAGCCAACTCCATTTTGTTGCCTCTTGGAACCCCTAAAATGTTACAGTATTACACACAACCACAAATACACGTACACATTCCCACACAGTGAATACGTGGGTATTAAGAATCACTGAATTTGAGTTTTGGAAGATATTTTGAAAGTCAATTTCTTTTTGCCAGAGAGAAATTTCTTGACTAGAAGTCATCTAACTCCTGATGAAGCTTTCATCCATCCACATCAGGAGATCTGGAGAACAGCTACTGGTCCAACGGACTGGAAGAGATTCATATTTGCACCTACTGTATATACTTGTCTATAAGGCTAGTTTTTCAGCACAAAAATGTGTTGAAAAACTGGGGTTCGGCGTATACATGCGTCAGTGGGACCCCAGTGAGGTGTAACATCTTTCGGGTGATTGCCATTCCTCCACTGTTCATTCAAAGCCCTGCTGACACTGCAGGGCTTTGAATGTTTGTTTGCTCACATCTAACCAATCAGAGCCGTCCTATGACGTGTATCTTTGAATAAGTCTCTTAAGGATGTGGCATGAATGGATATCATCTGGTCAAGCCCGACTAACAAAAGGAGGAAATCTCATGAAGCCTGACACAGAGTTAATAGCAAAGTGGGTTGGAGATGCATGGGAAGACATTCCAGAAGACATGGTGCGACATGCCTTCCAGAAAAGTAGTATTAGTAATGCTATGGATGGCAGTGAAGACTGCGCTTTGTATGAAAATGACAGCAGTGATGGTGATGACGGCGATCTCAGTGAGGACAGCGTCTATGATGACCTCACACCAGCTGAAGCTCTGCATTGGGATACGGATGATGGTGAGGAATCCAGTTTAGACGGATTTTAACCCTTTACATTTTAGCTTGGTTGCTGATTGAGCTCAGGGAATAGTACTCTTAAGGTATCATTGTTGATACCTTATTGTTTTTATTGAACCTATTTTCCACTTACTGTGCTGGTTTACTAATTTTAAATGACTTGTCCTTTTATTTATGATTTTTATTTAAAATAAATATTTAAATACATTATCCCACTGATGTCTCAATTTTTATTAATTTTATTTTCATTTGTTTTGATTATTGAAAGTCACCAATAGCTTCTGCATTTTCCACCCTAGGCTTATACTCGAGTCAATCAGTTTTTCTGGTTTCCCACGTAATAATTAGGTACCTCTACTTATACTCGGGTCGGCTTGTATTCGAGTATGTATGGTACTTCAAAGGATGGTGACTCAAAAAAGAAAGCTCAAATTATAGAACAATATCACTGATGTTGCTTGCAAGTAAGTTTCTGTGAAGAATATTTAACAACACTTGCAGCAGTACAGGGAGCAGTTGGAGGTTTAAGTCTGATTCAGAAGAGGACATGAAAGAAGGGATACCATTGCTGATGTCAGTTGGATGTTGGCTGAAGGTAGAGAGTGCCAGAAAGATGTTTACTTGTGTCCTATCGACTGTGCAAGGACTCTTGACCATGTGGCTCATAACCAACTGTGGATGACCTTGAGAAAGCAGGGATTCTAGAGAACCTCATCAATGCCTGTGGAACTTGAGCACAGGTGAGGAAACTGTGAAACAGAACAAGGGAGTACTGCAATGTTTAAAATCAGGGAAAATGAACATAAGCGTTCTATGATCGCATCATACAGATTAATTTATATATTGAGCAAAGAATCAGAGCAGTTAGATCATATGACGAAGAATGCAGCATCCGATGGCAGGAGGCTTAATAACAACCTGACATATGCAGAGGGCCCAACCTTGCATCCTGAAAGCGAGGAGGACTTGAAGCACTTGCTGATGACGATCAAGGATTGCGGCTCCCAGTGTGCATTTCAACTGGATGTAAAGAAAACCCGAATCCTCACAACCAGACCAATAGTTAGCATGATGGTAAATGGGAAGACACTGAAATTGTCAAGGATTTAGTCTTGCTTCCTTTGATCAGGCAGTTCTCGTGGAAGCAGAAATCCAGTGCCAAGCCTTGGATTGCATTGGGTAAATCTGCTGCCATAGACCTCTTTAGACTGTCGAAAACCAAGCATGTTACTTTGAGAACTAAGGGGAGCCTGACCCAAGCCATGGTATTTTCAGCTGCTGATATGCATGTGAACGTTGGACATTGAATAAGGGATGCAGATGAAGAATGCATACATTGAAGATGGTGGTGGAGAAGAAGACTGAAAGTACCATGAACTGCCAAAAGAACAAGCAAATCTGTCTTGGCAGAAATATAGCTAAAATGCTGCTTAGACACATTCTTTGGACATGTCAAGAGAGACCAGTTTCTGGAGAAAGACAACATACTTGGTAAATAGAGGGACAGCAACAAAAAAAAAATAAAAGAAAGAAAGAAAAAGGAAGGCCCTTGAAAATAGGGATCGGGATCATGGCAGTAGTTTAACAATGGATTTGAATGTAGAACAATTGCGAGGATGGCTTTGTTCTGCTCTACAGGGGGCTCTCTGAGTTGACACCTCCTCAGTGGTAGTCAGGAACAATAACTGCTTCTGGTAAAAGAAGGAGGATGTTCTCTTACTCCCTAGGTGTGTAGTTTTTATTGTTGAACCACTGTCCTTTGGCATTTATCAAATCATCATTCCTTTGCGTTTAAGTTTCTGAATAATTATAAATTAATGAATGAATGCAAATTCATATCACTTTTCATTAGTCATCACCTGCTACATAACCTAACAGTGTCAAGTTTAAGGTGTTACACCCTGTTTCCCATTAGTGTGTTACAGCCTGGGCTGCCAAGAACAGAGTCAGCAGGGTGAAACCACTAGCTTTCTTGCGGGGAGAAAGACAAGGCTTCCTATGCCTGTAAAGAGTACTGTACAGCCTGGCAAAGAAATTAATAAGTTTTGTAAATTTTTAAAAACATTTTGTTGGGGCTCATGCAGCTCTTGTCACAGTCCATACATATACATACATCAATTGAAGTTTTGTAAATTTTTAGAACTGTATAAGAGAAGTGGGATTAATTGTGTTGTAAAAGGCATATATATATGTATTTATATACATATATTTAGTAATTTTGTTACTATTAGAGTCCTCATAAAAATTTGTTCTAAAGGTATAAATGCAACTATTTGTAACTATGTAAAAAGAAAGAGTTACAGTTTCAGCGGCAGTATTCTAACCTGTCCTATAGCATCACAATAAATCGTAATCTACTGATGTCAGGGAGTTTTAGAGAGCTTGATTTCAAATTTAAACTGGAACCTGGTGGTTACTAGTTAAGCTCTCAGCTGCTAGCTGGCTGGTTAGCACCTCAAACCCACAAAGCTGATTAGGGACAGAAAGCGGTGGCCGAGTGCTTCCACAAAACAGTATAGATCCATAAACCACTCTAGGTCACTCCCTCCTACAGGGTCACTATGACTTGGAATTGAATTAAGGGCAATAGGTTTGGTTTTTTGTTGGTATAGTGGTCTAGTGGTCACTCTTAACCAGATGTCATTGGCTCACAGGTGGACTTCAGGAGTAAAGACTGGGCAATCTCCCATAATTAATAATGCTCCAGAAACCATGCGGCACTGTTCTATTCTCCAGAGTCCCTTTGAGTATGAAATAGTAGCAGGTATTTTGAACTTTCAGTTCTTTATTATTATATTTTTTATAATATAAGTACACTAACTAGTATGTTTTCCCAGGGCTACAACTTTATCACCAAGAATATTAATCACAGAGATGTCTCTATTTTCTATAAATGTAACCGGAGTCAAATTCACTGCCATGGAATGACTTCTGACCCATACTGAGCAGAAGAACAGGGCAGAGCTGCCCCCTGTGACTTCCTGCCAGTGTAACTCTTGGAGAACAAAGCCCTGTCTTTCTCCTGAGGACTGGCTCGTGGTTTCCAATGGCAGCCCTTACAGAGAGCATCCCAATTCATAACCACTATAACTACAGAACATTAAATAAGACTATTGAAATGTAAATGAAAAATGAAAAATATACTGTGGGTTATATTTCTATTCATGAGAGCCAAGATTCTATGTACAGTTTAGCGAACCACAACAGACTGAAATGTTACATTGCTTTGTGGTTACATAAATTTAATTGTACTCTTGTTCTTGCTTTCAGTATTGCTTTTTAATTTACTTTTGTTATTTATGTAAGGCCAAGTTTTACATATCTTACATTATTAACTTTTTAACATCTAGGATGACAGAAAACAAGTATGCAAAAACCATTGCCCCCTACTTAGTCCAATGGCAGACCCTGAAAATAAATTACAGCTATTTTTTTTAGATCTAGATCCCAGCTGAGAATTTTCCTCCATTCCCTTGTTGATTTATAATGCTGTACTTGTCTTTTTCTCCAACCTTGACTTACATTTGCACAGCACACCATATTAGTTTGTGGTGGCTTGTATGTTTTTATTCCCAATTATGCCAGCTAAATTCTAAGGAGGAATTTTTCAATCAATACTCTGAAAAAAAATCAAAAACCTCCTTTCCCCCATTTTTAGATTGTTCCAAAGTGATACTGGTCTATCTGTTTTTCTTTTAAAAATATTTCATTGTTAATCAGTTCACTCTTTGGCAGGTAATTGTCTAACGTATTATTTCTGTTTCCCTACAATTAGCCACTATTGTGAACATATTCATTGTTATCTCTGTTTTAAACTAGCACCCCCCCCCCAATATTCTGGAAATTTCCCCTTTCCAAGGCACCTGAGGGATTGGAATGGACAGGCTAGCATTTAAAGACCGAGTGTTCCTTTCTTTCGCTATTTTTGTTAGCACTTTAACCTGGGTGAATTGATGGTCATTATAGGCACCTTGGTATTGTAATGGTTACTATTAGGGTGCTGACCTTACAGACAGTTTTCAAAACCACCAGCTCCTCCTTTGGAGAAAAATGAGGCTTTCTACTTCAGTGAAGAGTTACAGTTTCAGAAACAAACAGGCAGGGGCAGTTCTACCCTTTCCTATAAGACAGATGAGTAGGCATTTATTTGATATGGTCAGTTATTTGGTTTTGTTTGCTTGTTTGTGCTTCATAATAGCGGTGAAGATTCTATGACTCAACTTAGGTAAGCTAATTATGTTTGCTAGTCTTTAATTTAATTTTTTACCTCAATTAAAGAGACAACAGAAAAAAGGAAGAAATAAAAGAAACGAACTTTAAAGTTGTAATCAATTATTTGGTCTGCAATAATACAAAGCTGAAAAAAAAATTTAAGCAAGTGTTAAGCATAATTATGATGAGTATTGACACATTATTTATAGAGTAAAACTATTCTAGATAAATTATAAATATCACATATGATGTGTATTTTTAGAAGTGACAAAGTGAATTTATATAGCATTTTGCCATGTATAACCAACATCAACAAATTTAAAGTGTTACGGATCTATTGTCTTCCACTAATATACTTTTAAATAAAAAAAAAATAGAATGTTCTCCTGTGTGTCTATCTACTAGTTCTTGACATTGCTTATTTCAAAATTTTGTATAAAATAACAATGTTCATAAATTAGAAGACATCTCTGTATCTCAGTGACTTAGAAAGGTATGTGCCTGGAGTGATTTATCTTAGGGGAAATCTAGCACAATGACACATTTATGAATTCAATCTTTTTCTTAAGGATTTACAGTTAGTGATTAAAATATTTTCAGTTTCACATTAATATAAGTCTCTCATTTCATCCTTCCATTATTACACACCATCGGATTCTGCATATTCCTGTTCACTTAAAAAGCCACTCATTCTGTTTGCTTCTTGAATCTTGTGATCCATAGAATTAAATTTGGACGTATTTTCATTCCATCCCACTGGTGTATAAAATTTTTGTTTCCAAATATATAGGGACTAGAAAAGAATAGCATCAGCAACAATTAATCATGGATCTAGGGAGCACAAATCCTTTTAGAGAGGGACACTAAGAGAATTCTGAAAATTCACAGAAGCAAATGCTTGGACAGGAGTTCGAGCTGAAGACCTGACTGCTAGAGCTAGAACCCGGGTTGCTTCAGATCACTCAGGAGAAGTGATGAGGGATGACGTAATGATCAAACCCTATGCCCTTGAGTCAATGCTGACTCATAGCAACTCAATAGGACAGGGTAAAAGCAATCCTTTTTACGAGAGTAGAAAACCCATCTTTCTCCCAATGTGATTTTGAACTTCAGACCTTGTGGGTCAATCACTATAAAATGAATAACATTTATGAAAATATTTAATAAATTATATTTGAAAATGAGAAAATGTTACTAAAATAGAAATGATTCTAAATTATTTGCTCTCATTTCCTTTGTTAATAATGGAAATATGCTATAACAATGTATACAAATATTTTAAAACTGATTAGAAATCTATGTTGTAATATATGTGTTGAAAGTAGACATGTATGCTTCCGTTTTCTGCTATTTTACAGTCGTAACTCTGATACTTTCCCTAACAACAACTCACTGCCATCGAGTCAATTCTGACTCACAGCAACACTGACCGGACAGAGTAGAGTTTCTGAGACTAGAACTGTTTACGGGAGTAGAAAGCCTCTAGAGGTATATAACCTAGAGGTATATACTCTAGACGTATACAAACAAATAGAGGTGCTATTTCTTTATTGAATCCATTTCCTATTCCAAGTCATCTATGGCAGGCAAGATGTGGAAAGTATTTTCATGGAAGAGTAATATTTATTCTTTGACATCAGTTGTACATGGGAATAAACACAATATATAATAATTTTTCCCTATCCAATGAGATAAATTAGGGGATTATTTTGACACTGTGCTGTTAAGTAAGGTCTACGTTATTTGTAAGACTACTGTATTTTCTCTTTTTATATTCTCTTTGACAGTGGGAAAAGTATATTAATGTGATATTTCTATTTCATCTGAGATATTTTTTCTTTAGATCTCATGGGAAAATAAGATTGAATTGTAACTTATCACGTGTTTTTATTTTACTGCCCCATCCATGCTCAGCTCTTATTTTTTGCTATTTTCTCTACAGAGTATTTTTTTTCTACTTCTTATAAATCTAAACTTACTAATTTTAAGTAGTTGTAAACATCTTATTACTTCATTCTGTTCTTTAATATACCTATAAACTAGACATCTATATATATAACATAAATATTTTAATAATAAATTACCTTCCTATTATTTTTGCTTTATATTGTAGTTGATCTCACATGGTAATTGCTTGAAATTAGGACTACAGCAGATATATTTATCTATACTTTTATTTTAGGTATAGCAAAGAGAACTGTATACAATGGTAGTTTTGGGGAAAAGGGAATAATTGAGCACAGGACTGGCTTCCTGAATTGGAGCCCTTTGACGTCACACCAGATCCCACAATTATAACAGCCTAACCCTTGGAGTCAATATTCTTTGCAATTGTATATTGAATATCAAAATTATTTGGGCTGCCAGAACAATAGCAACAACATCTGTGTTGGAAGAAGTATAACCAGAATATTCCTTAGAAGCCAGGACGGTCACAAGCACTTTCAGCACGTTGTCAGGAGAGACCAGTTCCTGGAAAAGGACATCATGTTTGATGAAGTAGAAGATCAACTTCGTGAATTAGAATGTTCATGAACTGAGTCTCTCAGGAAGATGGATTAGCAAAGTTGCAGTAACACTGAGTTCAGCATAGCAAGCATTGTGAGGAAGGCTCAGGAGAAAGCCGTGTGCTGTTCTGCTGGGTTAGAACTGATCGATGGAACCGAACAACTACTCATCTTACTGGTAAGGTGTCACCATCTTGAAATTCTGAGTTGCTTTTAGACAAAGGAATACCATTTTTTTTCATTTTTCACTGAACTTTTGTTATATACCTGCTTGCATATGTACAAATTAAGAATGAGTCACAGAAAATTCTGATATTATTCTTCCTGAAAGAGCATTGCACAATATCACTAAATGATTTTGATTTTTAACACTTTTAAAAATAAGATAATTTCAAAACCTTAAATTGTTATCATTGTTCTGTTTCTCTTTCCAGAGTCAAAGACTCATATTTTCAAGTGCCAACAAAATATTACATCTCTAACTGAATATTTCACAGTCATCTTAATCTCAATACATTAAAAAGTAAGTTCAATCTTTTCCTCACACTGTGTCAGATTCTCTTCCTCATAGGCAACATATCAATAGCTATCAATATCACCCACTAATTCACCAAGCCCTTCAATTGAGAAAGTTCATACAACATGTCTTCCTGTGATCACCTCCACTCTCCACAAATAATTTATATTTTTAGGATTGATTTTTATCACCTCAAGTATTCCTCAAATCTATTTCCTGATCTTTATACCTGCAGAAAACATTTTGATGTGTCATTTGAAGAACAATACCAAACCAAATCAATCTCACTGCTACCATGTCAATGCTGACTCAGAGAGACCCTATAGGGCAGGGCCACTGTTCCTGTGTGTTTCCAAAACTGTCATTCTTTATGAGAGTAGAAATCTCTGTATTTCTCCCACTGAGCAGCTATTGGTTTTGAACTGTTGACCTTGATAATATTCGGCTGATGGACGATCCCAACTACCAGGGCTCCCCTTGAAAACCAATAGGGATACTAAATACGGAGAAAGCATTCTAAGGGGAAAAGAATATTTATGAAAAAATAGCGATTTTCTAGAACTCTGTTAGAGAATTAAACATATTAATATAAGTATTTCTTAATTTTTTTGCAATTTTAAAATATTTTAGAGGCAAAATATTAAATGAAGTCAGAAGCATCAAGAGAAGATGGAAAGACTTCAGAATCACTGCACCACAAAGAACCAACAGCACCTTTTCAGGAAGTAACGTATGAGCAAGAACCAATGGTGCTGCAGGAAGAAGTTCAAGCTGCACTGAATGCATTAGCCAAAAATCAGGCTCCAGGAATGGATGGAATATCCATTGAAATGCTTCAGAATGCTGAAGAAGCACTGGAAACACATTGTGCCCATTCCAAAGAAAAGTGATCCAACAGAAAGCTCACACTAGAGTGATATCATTGATATTAAACACAGTAGAATTTTACATTAGCTCATATGACAGCAGTTGCAACAGCACAGTGACAGGGAACTGCCAGAAGTTCAGGCTGGATTCATAACAGGACAAGGAACAAAGAATATCATTGCTGATGTCAGATGAATCTTGGCTCAAAGCAGAATATAACAGAAATATATTTACCTGTGTTCTATCGACTATGCAAAGGTATTTGACTGTGTGGACCATAATAAACTGTAGATAACATTGAGAAGAATGAGGATTATGGAACACTTCGTTGTGTTCATCGGAACCAGTCCAGGATCGGGACATAGTTGTTTCAACAGAACAAGGGAATACTGCATGGTTTAAAATCTAGAAAGGTGCATATCAGGGTTATATCCCCTCACCGTACCTGTTCAATCCATAAGCTGAGCAAATCATCGGAGAAGCTGGACGATATGAAGAAGTGTGGCATCTGGATCAGTGGATGGCTTCTTAACAACCTGCAGGAAGCAGATGACACAACCTTGCTTTCTGAAAATGAGCAGGATTTGAGGCACTTGCTGATGAAGATCACAGATTATAACCTTAAGTCTGTATTGCAACTCAGTCTAAGGAAGGCCCAAATCATCACAACTGTACTAATAGGTAACATCATGACAAATGGAGAAAAAGTTGAAGTTGTCAAGGATTTTGCCTTGCTTGGATCCACAATTAATTCTCATGGAAACAGCAGTGAAGAGTTCAAAAGACATGTTGCATTAGGTAAATCTTCACAAGACCTCTTTAGCACATTGAAGAAAAAAAATCTGGTTCTTTGAGGACTCAGGTATGCCTGACACAAGCCATGCTATTCTCCATTGCATCATATGCATATGAAAATTGCAATTTGAATGAGGAAGACCATAGGAAAATCG
Organism: Tenrec ecaudatus; assembly: GCF_050624435.1. Lineage (NCBI taxonomy): Eukaryota > Metazoa > Chordata > Mammalia > Afrosoricida > Tenrecidae > Tenrec > Tenrec ecaudatus. The sequence continues at coordinate 117,895,108 of NC_134538.1, read as the reverse complement.
ATGTATTTGAATTGTGGAGTCAGAAAAGAAGATTGAAAGTACCACGACTTCTATAGGGATAAATGGATCTGTACTGGAAGAAGTATGGCCAAAGGGCTCCTTCGACACAAGGATGGCGAGATTTCCTCATACATCCTTTGATCCATAGTTAGGAGAGACCTGTTCCTAGAGGAGGGGAAAAAGAGGAAGGCCCTATATGATATGGAGTGACACTGTGGCTGTATCAATGGCTCAGGCCAGACACAGGAACAATTGTGAGGATGACACAGGATTGTGTGCATTGTTTCCTTTATAGGGTTGCTATTGGTCAAAGCCATTCAATGGCACCTAACAACAAAAACAATACAAGTATGTCTATTAATATATGAGGGAGTATGCCTCCCTTAATCCCCAAGAAAAAACAAAATAAAACAAAAAAACAACAGAGCTTTTGTAGTATACATTTTTTCCCTCTAGGCGAGCATCAGCAACTTGCTCTGAGTTAGTGCACTCATTGGCATCACCTGGGAAAGTTCTCTATATTCACAGTGAATTTTTTCGTAAAAGCAGTTTCACTCAAATTTCATTTTGTGATGGCTGATTTAAGAGGACAGAATGTGGCTTTGAAATATTGTTTCCCGCAGAGGGAAAATGCTACAGAAACTGTTGTGATGCTTAACACAGCTTACAAGGACAGAGCCATGGGATGAACTCAAGGGTTGGAGTGGTTTCTCATTTCAAAAAGGTGAAATGTCGATTGATGACAAACTTCATTCTGGATGTCCATCAACTTCCTGAATGGATGAAAATGTCGAGAAATTCATGCACTTGTGCTTGAAGTCTAAGGACGGATCATTAAAGGATGGGGAAGTTATCTGGACTCTCTTAGAGCTCAGTTCAGTGCATTTTAATAGAAGATTTGGGAATGAGAAGGGTTTGTGCAAAAAATTTCCTTCGCATTCTGACTGACCATGAAAAAGAGCTTCAAGTGGAAGCATGCTGTGTTTTGAAAGAACAGCTCCAAAATAACCCAAACTTTTCCCCTAAATCATTACTTGTGAAAAGACCTAATGCCATCTTTATGACCCCCAATGTAAACATCAATCAAGCCAGTAGATGACACCATCATCACCTGGCCCCAAATAAACTTGTCAAGTAAAATCAAAGATCAAGACAATGCTCATTTGTTTTTTTGATGTGAGGGGAACAGTGTATTTGTAGTTCATTTCATCAGGTCAGACTGTTAATAAAGCTTTCTATTTAGAGGTTCTGAAAAGATTGTGTAACAGTGTGTGACAAAAAAGGCCTGGTTTGAGACAAACAGGGGACTGTTTTTGCCACCATGACAATACACCTGCTCATGCAGCTATCTCAGTGCTCCAATTTTGGGCAAAAACCAGCATGCCTCTCTTGCCCCAAGTACCTTACTCACCTTCACCTTGCTCTGTGCAACTTCTTTTTGTTTCCACGAATGAAAGGAGAAACAAAGGACAGATATTTGAAGATGTAGAAGAGGTGAAGAAAAAAATCAAGGGAGGTACTGTCAGCCATCCAAACAGATGAGTTTGAAAAATGTTTTCAAGAGTGGAATTGCAGATTTGACAAATGTATTAAGTGTAATGGAGAGTTATTTGAAGTCCATAAGGTTATTTTGTATTAAAACTTACATACATAGCTTTGAAAAAAATCCGGTTTTATTTGAGTACCCCATTGTGTGTGTGTGTGAGCATTCTCATCACTCTCTTAATTAGTAAATTTAATTTTGTAAAGAATATACATTCCAATTTTCTTACTCAAATATTTCAATTAAAGATTAAAATATGTTTGAAAATTCTGAGAGAATTTATAGATAAGATCACATTTCGATATTTAGTAAAAGACAAGTAAACACAGAGTAGCAATAACAGAAAGAAAATTCAAACCTACCATTACTTTTTACACAACTATTACCCTCACTTCCTTAGAGAAATCAGAGTTTCAATATATTACGAAGTGAATTCAGTAAAAATGTAAGAACAAGAAATAATGTCAGAGGATTATCTTACTTGCAAGGGACTAAAATGGTATACCTTATATTTCAGGATGGAGTAGATAATAAATAGCTAAAAGCAAAATTCAAGACAGAAAGTCTCTACAACTATTTGTGAAACTAAATAATCTGAATGGTTAAAACAGTAAATAATGACAGTCAACATTAAAATTTTTATCTTAAATGATCCAATCATGACATTAATAATTTCTTCAATACTAGAAACAGACAATACCTACACAAAACAAAGCCAACATGCAAGATATAAGTGCAAGTGTATTACAAGGAAGTCCAGAGTGTTTAGAATTCGGGTGGGGGGGGGATCTTGATTTGTCATGTTGTTTGTTTAAATTTTAATACTGATGGGACTTTAAAGCAGTAGATTTTGCTAGTTTTATGACCTATCAATATTTTACTAGCTCTTTATCATAGAACTTATTAAACTTAGTTTTGTAGTTAATGTTTTAAATGCTTTGAGAAGAAAAGAACTATATCTTAATTTTCTCCATCCTTGATCATTAATATGTCTTCAATATTGCGAGAATTAAATGAAGAATGCATTAAATTTATTATTGTACTGAAATCATTAAGTCAATAAAATTAATCTTGTATTTTGATCCCTGGATAAATAGTAATTGCCAATTTAGCTCAATGTCTTACATATATGGATAAAACATTTATTGGTAAAATATTATTGATTTATTAATTCATTGATTCTTAATCCAAATATTGCTAGGTTTTTAAAATGTCTGCTGACTATAAATCACTTATTGTATAATTAACTTATTGAAAGTATATCATCTAATGCATTTTAAATTCTTTTCTTCCTTTTAATTCATTTTATTGGGGGCTCTTCACAGATATTATAACAATCTATAAATCAATTATATGAGGCAAACTTGTGCATGTGTTGCCATCATCATTTTCCAAACATTATCTTTGTACTTGAGCTCTTATTATCAGGTCCTCCTTTTATTCCTCCCACCCCTCCCCTGCCACCCTTATGAACCCTCCATAAATTATATATATATGCTCTTTTTTCATATCTTACACTGTCCACTGTATCCCCTCACCCACATTTGTTATCCATCCCCCTTCGGGAGAGGGAGAGGTTATACACACCTCACTGCTATCAGTTCCCCTTTGTTCCCTCCCTTTTTGGTATTGCTATTCCCATCACTGGCTTCCGTGTGTCGAAAGCTCCTATCTGTACTTATGCACATACGCCAGTCTAGCAGGATTTGTGAGGTAAAATGGGTGTCATGATAGTCGGAGGGGAGGGGGAGGAAACATTAAAGAACCAGAGCAATGTTTTATGTTTCATCAGTGCTATGCTGCACCCTGGCAGAATGTCCCTTCCTCATGACCCTTCTGTGAGGAGATGTCCAATTGTCTACAGGCGGGCCTTGGGTCTCCACTCAAACCCTTCTCCTTCACATCGATATAAATGTTTGTATTTGATTTTCCGATATCTGATCTTGTCAACATTTTGTGTTCACACAAGCTGGTGTGCTTCTTCAATGTGGGCTTGTTGCTTCCCTGATAGATGACTGCTTGGTTAACTTCAAGCCTTTAAGACCCCAGGTGCTAATACCTTTTAAGAGCTGGACACCATCAGCTTTATTCACCACATTTACTTATGCACCCATTTTGTCTTCAGCGATTGTGTTTGGAAGGCATCGTGGAGTGCCAGATTGCTAGAACAAAGTGGTCTTGTGTTGAGGTAAGACTTAAGTAGAGACCCAAAGTCAGTCTGCTACCTTAATAATTAACATATTAATATATGTGCATAGAACAATACCCCTATCCTTATATATTAATATATTTTAAAATGTACATGCCATCACTGTACCTCTCTATATGGCCTTTGCCTCTTAGTTCTTTCCTCTGCTTGCTTTTACTTTCCTCCTGTCCCACTCTTATGTTCACCCTTCATTCAATTCTCAGTAATTCCTCTCGGTTACATTGCAATTGATCAAACCCCATGAGACAGACATTCCATACCCTCCTTGCCATAGATTTTTATATCCATTATTGTTTCCTTGTCCCTGAGTTTATTGGCTCCCCACTCTCTTCCCCTAACTCCTCTCTCATGCTCTCATGGAAACATCAGTCCCATTGCTTTCCCCTCGGGATAATTTATCTTGCCTGTCTTATATAGATAGGCATATAAGAAAGAAATAAAGAGAGAGAGAGAGAGGAGCGGAGGGGAGGGGAGGGGAAAGGAGAGGAGAGAAAAGCCTATAAATAGTTCCAAGTCTACCTGCTGACTTATGAATGTCTTCCAACCACGTCTCATGAGGTGCCAAGTACTGCCCCTCGAGTCAGAAGTCTACTGTTGGGATCCCTGCTGCTCTGCTGTGCTCCCGTCCTGATTCACCCCGATGGGTCAGGCTGGACTCACTTCCTGTGCTGTGTCCTGCGTAGCGCCATGGACCAGTGAGAGGTGTCATGTATGGTGCTGGCATCAATGGTCCACTCTATGCATTGGCTGCTCAGAGCAGGAATGTCTCCATCAAGTCTTGCTGGACCAGGATGAGGTCTAATCTCTGTCTCTTTCCCCTTTCGTTTATTCCCATGTGGTCAGGACCAACTGGACACTCTTCGCCTATATTTTCAGTGCTGTCTTCTGTAGTACATTCTCTTAGGGAGGGGGCCAGCATAGCTCAGATTGGGGCTGGTCCCACTGTCCTCGCTATTAATGTGCTGTTCTATGCCAGTATGTTGCCCTTAAGGCTTGGTCAATGGAATGAGTTCTGGTTTTTCTCTCCCTTTTCTGTGGAAACATAAGCAATACCCTCCTTTGTAGGTGATTTAGTGCCCTTTTCCCTCCTGTGCATATGCATGCCTGTGTTGGGTTTGAGTCCTGCCAAGGTGCCTGGACCTTGACCCAGAAATTATGCCTTAAGTAACGAATCCTCTATATCCATTGTGCTTGTTGTGCTTACCTCAGTGGATTCAAGTTGTGCTCGTTCTCTTGTGAGTGGCTAACTTCACTTAGCATAATTTCCTCCAACTCTTCCCACGAGAAGATATGCTTCGTGTATCCATTACTGCTTTTAAGGGATGCGTAGTACTCCATTGTGCTTATATACCAGCGTTTTTAATCCATTCATCAATTGATGGGGATTTAGGTTTTTTCCAATTCTTTGCAATTATGAACTGTGCTGCTATGAACATTAGAGGGCAGATGTCTGACTGTGGTCTGTTTCTTACTTCTTCCAGCTACATGCTCAGTAGGGAATTAGTGGGTCATATGGAAGCTCAATTTCCATTTGTTTTAGGTATTACCAAATCAAATTCAATAGTGATTCTACATATCTACAGACGACCAGCAGTAGACAAGAGCTACTATCTCACCACACAAAATCCAGTATTTGTTGCTTTCTGATTTTCTGAATTGGGCTATCTTTGAGGGTGTTGGGTGGTATCTCATAGTTGTTTTAATTTGCATATCCCTTATAGCTAATGACCAGGAACATTTTCTCATGTGTTTATTGACCATTCGGTTTCCACCTCCCCAATGGGCTACTTGTTCTTTTCGTATTGTAGGTGAGCTGAATATTGTAGATTTTACGAATAGACTTTTGTCTGATTTGCCATTGCTGCAGATGTTCCCTGGTGTGAGCTCTTATACTCTCTTGGTCAGTGGTTCTCAACTTTCCTAATGCCACGACCCTTTAATACAGTTCCTCATTTTGTGGTGACCTCAAAACCATAAAATTATTTTTGTTGCTACTTCATATTTGTAATTTTGCTACTCTTATGAATTGGGTGACCCCTATGAAAGGGTGGTTCGACCCCCAAAGGGGTCATGACCCACAGGTTGAGAACCACTGCTCTTGGTGAAGTCTTTTGATGTGCACAGGTGTTTTATCTTTAGTACATCCCACTTGTCAATTTGTGCTTCCTCTGTGTACATGTCCATCCCAATTTCTGGTAACCAATGTATTCCCTGCATCAAGGTTCTTAGGCTTGTGGTATTGTCCCTCATTGATGACCCTAATAGTTTGGGGATTTATCTACAGGTGTGTGATCCACCATGAATTTATACTTGAGCATGGGATGAGGTAAGGGTATTGCTTCATTTTTCTGCAGGTAGATATGTATTTTTTTTCCAGCACCACTTGTTGAAGAGTGTCCAACTCCCTTTTGATATTTTGGGGGCTCTTATCAAAGATCAGTTGTCTGTATGCTGATGGTTTTGTTTCTGGGATTTCTATTCTTTTCCATTGGTCTGAGTATCTGTCATTGTACCAGTACCACACTGTTTTGACCACAGTAGCTGTATAATAGGGGTTAAAGTCAGGTAAAGCAAGCCCTCTGACTTTGTCCTTCTTCTTAAGTTATTTGCTAATTCTGGGCTTCTTTCTTCTCAACATGCATTTGGTAGTCTGTTTTACCAATTTTTGAACAAAGATGTTGGGATTTCTTTCAGGAAAGCGTTAAACTTATATAGTGTCTTAGGTAGGTATGACATCTTTCCTATATTAAGTTTAATGAACCATGAGCGTGGACTTTGTTAAGGTTTCTTTTGTTTCTTGTAATAGGGTTCTGTAATATTCCTTGTACAAATCTTTTGGTTGTTGTTAAGTATATCCCTAGATATTTCAATTTGTGCTTGACTACTGTGAAGGGAACAGTTTTGATTTCCACTTACATGATCTTATCCAATGTGTATCACAATCCATTAGACTTCTGTTTTTTTATCTTGTATCCTTCCACTCTGCTATGTTCCTCTATTGCTTTCAGCACTCCTTTGGGGAGCTTTTGGAGTTTTCAATATATAGAATCATGTCACCTGCAAGTAATGATAGTTTCACCTCTTCTTTCCCTCAATAAATACCTTTAATGTTTATCCTTTGCCTTATATTGTTAGCTAGGACTTCCAGTATGATGTTGAATAAAATTGAGGACAAGTGGCATCCTTGTCTGGTGTACTTTTTCTGTGGGATTGTTTTAGTCTTTTCTCCATTGACTATAATATTGGCGGTTATATTGAGCATTATATTGAGGATTTTTCTTCCATTCCTATCTTCTTGACTGTCTTAATTAGGAATGGGTGTTCAATGTTGTTGAATGCTTTTTCTGAGTCTATTGATATTATCATATAGTTTTTATCCTTTTTTTGTCAATGTGATTAATGTTGACAGATTTTCAGATGGTGAGCCATCTCTGCATCCCTTGAATGAATCCCACTTGGTCATGATGAATTTGTCTTACATACTTTTGTATTCTATTGGCCAATATTTTCTTAAGGATTTTTGCATTGATGTTCATTAGAGATATCAGTCTGTAGTTCTCAATTCTTGAGGGATTCTTGCCCACTTTAGGTATTCTTATTATACTAGCTTTATGGAAATATTTTGGGACTTTTCTGTCTTGTTTTGTACTCCTGAAGACTTTGTTAAGGATTTTTGTTAGTTCTCCTATGAATGTTTGGTAAAATTCTGTGAAATTATCTGGCCCAGGGATATTTTTAGTTGGCAGTTCCTTGATAACCTTATGTATTACTTCTATTCTATTGATCTGTGAAAGTTCTTGATGTCTATCTGGGATAACCTAGGGATGGATTTTTCTCCCCAAAGTTTTGTCCATGTCTTACAGGTTGTTGAATTCATTGGAGTACATATTTTCGTAGTACTGTGCAATAAGCCTTTTAATTTCATTAGGTTGTATTGTAATTTCCCATTTCATCCCTAATCCTATTTACAGATCCTTGCTCCTTCCTTTCTTTGTTTGGATTTTCTAATGGTCTGTCAATTTTGTTTATTCTAAAACCAGCTTTTTGTTTAATTGATATATTTTTTGTATTCTTATTTTACCACTAGTTTAACTCCGCCATGATTTAATTATTTCTTTTCTTTTGTTATTAGTAGGAGTATTCTGTTGACTCTGTGCTAATCACTGGAGGTCTTATGATAGTGTATCAATCATAAGTCTCTCTTCATTTTTCAAGTGTGCATTTATTGCTATCAAACTTCCACTGATAACTGCTTTTGCTGTGTCCCAAAGTTTTGAGTACCTTGTATTCTTATTCTTGTTAGTTTCTAGAAATTTTCTAATTTCATCTTTAATCTGGTCCAGTCACTTTGCAGGAGAGAGTTACTTATCGTCCAATTGTTTGCCCTTGTTTTCTTGATTAACCTTTTGTTGATTTGCAGTCGTATGGCATAGTTGTCTGAGAGGGAAATCTGAGTGACCTCTATGTGTTTGAATTTACTCCGGCTGGACTTTGTCCCAGCATGTGGTCAATTTTTGAATATGTGCCATGTGCACTTGAAAAGAATGGAGATTTCTTTTGCATTTTGGTGGAGACTTCTAAAAATATCTATCAGGATGTCACCTAATTGTTTAGTTCGGTAGCTTCTATGTTAAGCCTAATTCCCTGTGAACTGTGTATTAAAGTCACCTACTATAGTTTTTGAGCTTCTGATTTCTTATCTTTTGGAGAGTTTGACAAATTTTGCAGTTCTCTCATTGGCAGCATATATATATTTATCGTTTTCACTGGTTCTAGGTGTACTGATCCCTTAAGAATTATATATTGCCCATCTTTATCTCTTGTTGTGGCTCTTGTTGGGATACTGCTTCATCTCACTGGTGTTTCACTCTCACTTGCCAACCGGGTTTACATTTTGGGCAGGGCAAGTTGAATGGTCCTCTCAGTGATTGTGGTCAGTGGGAGGCCAAGAAGCCAGCAGGGGGCTACCAGAGGCATGGGTTGGGGGAGACCCACACATGGACAGCAGGCTTGGGGATGAAGTCACATGTGGAGGGCTGAAGTGGGCTAAGCACAGCAGTTGGGGGGGGGACGGGACTGGTGGATGGAAAAAGGGTTGTGAGTGCAGCACAGAAAGGCTCTTGCAGATGGGGTAAGGGCTCCGGGTGTGGCAGGAAAGGTTCTGAGAGGCCTGTGGGCGGTCCTAGGTATGGCAGGGAAAACCACAAGATGCAGGCAGCAACATGGGGTTCAAGATGCTGCTTCAAAAGCTACTTTGGGTGGATGACCAATGTGTGTTGGTTGCAGCTGGGTCGGCAATGATGTGGCGGTATAGGCTGGGATAGCCCTAAACCATGGCGCAGTTCTCGGGAATTGCAAAGGCTGTTATGGAGATTAACCATCAGACCTGGAGCTCCCCTGGGCCTGCTGATCCCCAGACTCCTCCATCTCCACAGAACTGCTTACCTAGTCTCCATCTTTCTGGAAGTTAAATTTTATCTTCCTATGTATAAAAACAAGGACCATACTTTAGGTTCTTTGTTGATATACATTAAAGTGCTTAGGTTAAAAAAATGTTTAATTAAAAAACAGGTTTATTTAAATAATCATTGCTTTGTAATATGAATTTTCTTTTTTTAAAAAAATGTTTTATTAGGGGCTCATACAACTCTTATCACAGTCCAAACATATACATATATCAATTGTATAAAGCACATCTGTACATTCTTTGCCCTAATCATTTTTTTCTCCTCTTTTCTTTTTTTACATTTTATTAGGGACTCATACAACTCTTATCACAATCCATACATCTACATACATCAATTGTATAAAGCACATCCATACATTCCCCGCCCCAATCATTCTCAAAGCATTTGCTCTCCACTTAAGCCCTTTGCATCAGGTCCTCTTTTTTTTCCCCTTCCTCCCTGCTCCCCCCTCCCTCATGTGCCCTTGGTAATTTATACATTGTTATTTTGTCATATCTTGCTCTATCTGGAGTCTCCCTTCCCCCCTTCTCTGCTGTCCCTCCCAGGGAGGAGGTCACATGTGGATCCCTGTAATCAGTTCCCCCTTTCCAACCCACTCACCCTCTACTCTCCCAGCATCGCCCCTCACACCCTTGGTCCTGAAGGTATCATCCACCCTAGATTCCCTGTGCCTCCAGCCCTCATGTAATATGAGTTTTCATATCCAATTTATTTTTGCCAGGTTTATGGATGATAGTAAACAACAAACGAGTTGAAAACATGTGTTCTATTTAAAGCCTGCTTCCATTTAAAAAATGTATTTGGTTAAGATATATTTGTAAGTTGCTCTCTTTGCTTCCTTAACTTAGATATGAGGATAAAGATGGAAATTTTATTTGAATTAGGAAAAATAAAGGTTGATGAAATTTAATCACCATTCAAAATTACTTAATGTTTAATGGATAGAGGAAGGGAAATGAAAGAAATTAAGACATATACTTCACATACTGTATAGAAGAACCAATAAAGAGAAAGAAGTATAGTCTAGGTAATAATTCACAACTGAATAATTGTATGAATTTCCCCGAAAAATATAAATATATAAATAAAACTTAACACCGTTTGATTAAAGTTAGAAATAAGAATTTTTCTCAATCTTTATATCCTATGGTGTGGGCATGTTGCCAGGAGGGATCAGTCATCATGCCCAACAGCGCAGGGGTCAGCTCGAAGAGGAAGACCTCCAGTGAAGTGGAGTCACACGGTGGTTGCAGCAATAGTTTAAACATAGCAACTATTGTGATGTTGGCACCAAGCTATACACGTTTCTTTCTGTTGCGGGTAGGGTTGCTGTGAATTGGTCCAATTTGCTGTAATCGAACAGCAACATATATCTGGTATTTATGTCTTGTTTTAAGAATCTCAAATTCATGAATTCTGTTTTTATTTATATTTATTTAATTAAAAATGATTTAAAGAGATAATAAGTTTATTGAAGGGAAATTCTTTAGTAAAGATGTTCAAAGATCTCTTACACAGTCTAAAGACTGAATTCTGTTTTTAAAAGTGTAAGATTTCAATAATGTTATTCCTTTCCAATGAAAATTTTTAGATAGCAATAGCTGAAATTCCAAACGAAGTGCCAATTGAAATGTTTAAATTAGCCTTTGAAGCACAAGAAATCTGGAAGACAGTTAGTTGGCCAACTGACTGAAAGTCCTCTGTATTTGTGCCCCTTCCAAAGAAAGTGACCCAACAGAATGCACACATTAGGGGAGAGTATGATTGACATCACATGCAAGTTAGATTTTGCTGAAAATCTGCAGTACATTGACAGGGAGCTTCCAGAGACCCAGGCCTGATTCAGAAAGGAGAAGCATAAGAGATGAATCTGGGTTAAAAGTACACAGAATACCAAAAAGATGTTTACTTGTGTTTTATTCATTAGGTAAAGATATTTGACCATGTGGATCATAACAAACTATGGATAGCTATCAGAAGAATTGGAATGCAGGGCACTTCCTTGGGTGCATGCAGAATTTATACATAGATCAAGAGACTCTTGTTTGAACAGAGCTAAGGAATACTACATGGTTCAAAATAAGAAAAAGTGTGCTTCAGGGTTGTATCCTCTCACTATACTTGCTTAATTTTTCTTCTGAGAAAATAATTAGAGAATCTGGAGTATATGAAGAAGAATATGTTGTCATCAGGATTGGAGGAAAGCTAATCAAAACAAAACATGCAGATGCACCACCTTGTTTGCTGAACGTGAGGAGACCTTGAAGCACTTGCTGGTGAGGCTCAAGGGTTGCAGTCTTTAGTAAGGATTACAACCAAATGTGAAGACAGCCCAAATCTTCACACTAGACCAATCACTAACATCCTGAAAAATGGTCAAAGATTTCTGTTGTCAAGGATTCCATCTAGGTTGGATCCACAATCAATGCTCATGGAAGCAGCCGCCAGAAGATCAAAAGACATACTGCATTAGGTAAATCCGCTTCACAAGACTTCTTTAAAGTGTTTAAAAAAAAAAGCAAGATGTTACTTTTAGGACTATGGTACACCTGATCAAAGCCATTTATTTTCAATTGATTCATATTGATGTGAAAGTTGGCCCTTGAATAAGGAAAACCAAAAAAAGAATCGATGTGTTTCAATGATGATTCCGGCAAAGAATATTGAAAGTTCCATGGTCTGCCAAAAGGACAAACCTCTCTGCCTTGGAAGAAGTGTATCCAGAATGTTCCTTAGAGGCACGGATGAGAAGATGCTATCTAATGTATTTTGGACATATTGTCAGGATAAATGAAGCAAGTTCCTGGAGAAAAACCTTACACTTGATAAAGTAGAGACACATCATTTTTTTGTTAGAGGGAGACTTTCAAAAGATGTGTTGGCACAGTGGCTGCAGTAGTGAACTCAAACATGAGAACAGTTGTGAGGATCACGTGGGACCCTGTTGGACGTAGGGTTGTTTTGAGTTGTAACTGAATCGGTGGCAGCCAACAACAGCTAAAGCTCCTATTTGGATTTGTTTGTTTCATATTCTTTGATCACAGATCAGGAGACCTGAAGTTCAACATTACTTCTTTCCTGAGTCACTTGGTTTCTGTTCCCACACATTACCTGCTTCACCTTCATTAGATTACACTATTTACCATCTGAAAGTTGATGTCTCCATTTATGAAATTGCTTGACTTATTTGACTTTATTCTATAGATGAATCTATGCAAGCATATTTTCAATCGTTTGGGAATGACAATCTGAGAGTAGAGAAAGGTCTCTGACATTATATGGAAATGATCAGTTTTATACAGTCAGTCAGTGATGTATTTGCCTGTTTTTAAGACCTGTGTGCTTGTCAGTATAAATTTTCACTTAAATAAGCTAGCACGAACTGTAGAGAATAGTTTTGCTATGCTATTTTGAAGAAAACAGATACATGCATACTTTTTTGCAATCCGTAGATGGAAAAGAAATAAAGTTCTTTGAGTAACAGGCCCCTTTAAGAGACTGCCTGCACTAGCACACTCAAGAGAGTCCTAAAGGCGCTCTTCTAATTCTTGCCCCAGTCCTCTTTCTTATGCATCTCAACGTTTGTAAACTGTAAATCTCAGTGGCCCACTGAGGCCCTGCATGATCTCATTTGTTTCCATGGTTCCCCCTGTCATCTGGATTTAGCTGAATTGTAAGCACCTTGAGAGCAAGAGTTCTGTGTTTCCTCAAATCCTACCTCAATTCATGAGCCTCGCCAGGGTAGCGGCAGAAAACCAAAGAGGGAGAGAAAAATACCTAGCAAGCGGTAACCGGCCTTTTTCTCCAGTGCTAAGTAAGTCTTCATATTGACTTAGACATTAAGGACTGTACAATTAGATTTTTGAGACTACTAAGAGTTTTAGTAATCTGATATATTTTTGTGCTACAAAGTCTAAGCAGTATATATATTTTGCTTCTGTTTTCAGAAGGGATGGCTTAAAGGGCAGAGACCATAGAAAAATTTTGTTCTTAAAAAATGTAAGACATTAGGTAATTTTCTAGCATTTATTAAATTAATGGTATGAATTCTCATTCTGAAGCTCTAATTCAGATCAATCAAAGAACCATTGTGCTGGTGAAATTTCAACTCGAACTTTGTTTGTAGCATAAAATGTGAAAGGTCAAACTAATTACATTCTTTGAAACTGGTATTAGGTCATCTAACCAGATGGCGGGTATCTTATATTGAATAGTTATGACTAATACATCTATGAAAATACATCACTATTTAAAGTAACTTGGATTAATTTCACTGTGAAAATAATATGTATAAAAGACTTTAGAGCGCCTAGCTGTTAAGAAGACATTGATAAACCACAAATGAGAAAGTATCATTTAGTTGAGACTGTTTAATTCTAAAAGAGTATTCAATTTTAATAAAACGTATTTGGTGGCACAGAACATGTAAGCAGCTTTTCTCTTCAATAAGACATGAGATAATGGATTTCTAAATGATAATATATTAAAAACTCCATGTTTTCCTAAACTGTACTCTGAAAAACGAGGGAAACTGTCTGTAAAAGCAAAACCGTCTGTTCTGTTTCTGTAGTTGCAGCCATGTGCGCCAGAGCAAGGACACATGTCTTTTCCACACCATGTCCAGTAGGGACTCCAAAATTACTATAAAAAACCCCAACTCACTGTTACTGAGTCAGTGCTGACTGAAAGCGACCCTCTAGAACAGGGCAGAATTGCTCTTGTGGGTTTCTAAGACTGTAACTCTTACCTAGGGAGTAGAAAGCCCTGTCATTTTCTCACAGAGTGGTAGGTGGGTTCAAACTGCTGAACTTGCAATTAACAGCCCAATGTATAAGCACCGCACACACAGGGCTCCCAATTATGATAATAGAATATAATAACATTTTAAGTGGAAATACTTATCCATTTGCACAAAAAAGCAACAGTTGACAATTATTATTATAACATATGTAGAGTTCAATATATATTACAGTCTACTACATTTAACTTAATAATGAGCATAGTTCTAAATGAAATATAACCAGTTTTCTGTTATATATTGATATTTTGGAGTTAGGATGATTAATGACAATTACCAAAGTTTTACAAATGTCGAAAAATATTTCTTTATTCTTAACAGAATAAAATGTATTTCATATTACCTAGAATTCACTGCAGGATTCAATATTGTATTTAAAATATTTACATAATAAACTAAAATATAAGATATGTGCATCAACATATCTCAATATTGAAGCTGAAAAGAAATGCATTTTAAAAGGCTTAAGAAAAATAGTTTACTGAGTCATAAATTATTATTTAAATATAAAATTATGTTTCATCCACAGATGACATGGGCTCAATTTTTATTTATGTTTCAATAAAAAATATGCCCTAGAGTGAATTTTAAGTCAAGTTCATATTTGAAATATGTGCATAAAGCTTTTCAAATATAGAAAGATGAAGGTTGAGAACTATAGTATAATTTCATTAATGAATGGGAATACAATTTCATGATTTGAATTAGCTGTGTGAATTCACACAGTAACTTTAACTTATATTTTCATTTTCGGAAAGCAGAAATATTTCGTTTAATTCAGTATACATTCAATTATGATTTGTAGGACGACTTTCATTTTAAAAATGCCTTCTAGGGTCTTAAAGGCTTGAAGATAAACAAGCGGCCATCTAGCTCAGAAGCAACAAAACCCACATGGAAGAACACACCAGCCTGTGTGATCAAGTGGTTCCGAAGGGATCAGTTATCAGGCATCAAAGAACTAAAAATCATATCATTGGGTGCACACCTCCATGATACAATCACTGAGGACAAATGGGTGCATAAGCAAATGTGGCTAAGAAAGCTGATGGTGCCTGGCTATCAAAAGAGATAGTGTCTTGGGTCTTAAAGGCTTGAAGGTGAACAAGCGGCCATCTAGTTCAGAAGCAACAAAGCCCACATGGAGGAAGCACACCATCCTGTGCGATCACGAGGTGTCGAAGGGATCAGGTATAAGCATCATCATAAAAAAAAATCTTACCATAGTGAATGAAGGGGGAAGTGCAGAGTGGAGACCCAAAGCCCATTTGTTGGCCAATGGAGATCCCCTCCCAGAGGGGTCTAGAGGAGGAGATGAGTCAGTCAGGGTGTGACATAGCACCAATGAAGAATAGAGCTTTCGTCCAGTTCCTGAGTGCTTCCTCCCCCCACCCCCCACCTGCCCCACTATCATGATCCGAATTCTACCTTGCAAGTCTGGATAGAGCAGAGGTTGTACACTGGTGCAGATAGGAGCTGGAGGCACAGGGAATCCAGGGTGGATGATACCTTCAGGACCAGGGGTGTGAGGGGTGATACTGGGAGGGTAGAGAGTGAGGGGGTTGGAAAGGGGGAACTGATTACATGGATCTACATGTGACCTCCTCCCTGGGGGTCAGACAGCAGAAAAGGGGTTGAAGGAAGATGCCGGATAGTGCAAGATATGACAAAATAATAATTTATAAATTATCAAGGGCTCATGAGGGAGGGGTCAGCGGGGAGGAAGGGGAAAAAGAGGACTTGATGCAAAGGGCTTAAGTGGAGAGCAAAATGCTTTGAAAATGATTAGGGCAAAGAATGTACAGATGTGCTTTATACAATTGATATATGTATATGCATGGATTGTGATAAGAGTTGTATGAGTCCCTAATTAAATGTTACAAAAAAAAAGAAAAGGATGATGGCAACATATGTACAAATGTGCTTGACACAATGGATATATGCATGTATTGTGATAAGAGCTGTAAGTGCCCCCAATAAAATGATTTTAAAAAATTCCTTCTAATCTTTACCCAGAAAAAAGCTAGAATCCCAACATTGAATAATGATTTTCCAGAAAGCTTTTTAAGTTTTGTAAAAATTTGGTAACTTTTACTAACCATCCTAACAGATAAAAATTGTAGACAACAGTTTTAGGGATGCAAATTAAGACAATGAAGGGATACCACTTTATACTGATGTTCACAACAACGTTCAGCAAAACAGAAAACAAGAAGTGCTGGAGAGGCTGTGAAGAGATTGGAGCCCTCGTGGGACTGTACATATGTACAGTTACAGTGGAAAGGAATATGACGCTGCCTCAAATACCTGTTGACATAGGAATAGAATGGGAATTACCTAAATGCTCACCAGTGGAAGAATGGATAACGAAACTCAGGTACATACATACATACAGTGTAATACTTGGCCAACTGACTGGAAGAGATCTGTATTTGTGACCATTCCAAAGATAGGTGACCCAACAGAATGCTCAAACTATAGAACAATATCAGTATGCATGTCAAATTTTTCTGAAAGTCATCCAATAATGCATGCAGCAGTACATTCATAGGTAGCTTACAGAGTTAGGTCAGATTCAGAAGAGGACATGGAACAAGGAATATTGTTTATGTTAGATGGGTGTTGGCTGAAAGCAGAAAATACCAGAAAGATGGTTACTTTTGTCTTGGTTCTGCTAAAGCATTTGACTGTGTAGAGCATAACAAACTATGAATAGCCTTGAGAATTGGGAATTTCAAAACACTTCATTGTGTTCATTTGGAAATTGTCTATCTGGTTTCCAAAATTTATGTATTTCTGTTTTGTATTATTTAGATTGTTTTTATGTTTATATTAGGGTGCATCTAAGAGGCGTTATGTCATTGGAGGTCACTGTCTTGATGTTTTGTTATATGTTCTTCAGTATATTGGTATGTGAAACCCAGGAACAACAAACCTATAGAGACAAGTAGAATACGTGTTTTGGGGGGAGGGGGTACAGTGGTGGTGGCCAGGTGAAGGGGAGATGATATCAAGGAGTCCATGAAGAAATGGAATGTTTGGAAACTGATTGTGGTAGCAATTGTACAATTCTGCTTGACATTAAATTATGGAATGATATAAGTATTACATTCCAATAAAATTAATTATTATTTTTAAAAGATCTTGCAACCTAGCTTATTGATCATTATCACTACTAAAAAAGGAAAAGGGGGCAGTTGTGTGAACAAACAAGGGTAAACTGAATGTTTTAAAACCACAAAAGTGTGTGTCAGGATTGTATCCTTCCACTCACTATACTCCTTCAATCTGGATGCTGAACAAATCATCATAGAAGGCTTATATGAAGAAGAATGTGGCATCAGGATTGAAAGTAGGCTTAATAACAACCTGTGATATTTAGATGATAAAGTATGGAGGACTTGAAATACTTGCTGATGAAGATCTAGGATTTCAGTCTTCCGTATGACTTAACAACTCACTATAAAGACCAAACTCTTCACAACTGTACCAATACTTAACATCTGTTCAGAGGAAAATAGGCTGGAATTATCAAGGATTTTGTCTTGCTTGGATTAAAAATCAATACCCACGGAAGCAGCAGTCAAGAGATGAAAAGATTCATTGCCTTATGTAAATATGCTGCACACGGCATCTTTAGATTGTTGAAAAGCAAGGCTGTTGCTTCTAGTGCTAAGATGGGCCTGGTCCAAGCCAGAGAATTTTGTACTGCCTCATCTACATGTGAAAGTTGGATGTTGAATAAATAAAACTGAAGAAGCATCGATGATTTGAATTACGGTGCTGGAGAAGAATATTAAAGTACCACAGACTGTTAAAAGGCCAAATGGAATCGCAGCACTCCTTAGAGGCTAGGACAGGGGGCTTTATCTTGCATACTTTGGATACATTGTCAGGAGAGACCAGTCCTTGAGGAAGGACGTAGATTCGGAAGAGGGGCATCCACAGAGAGGAAGGCCCTCCAAGAAATGGATGGACACCCGGCTGCAGCACTGGGCCCAAACACAGGAATGATGAATAGTGAGCACGACACAAGGCAAGGCAGTGTTTTGTTATATTGTACACAGGGTCATTATGTGTCAGAACCGACTCAATTGTACCTAACAACAACAACAACAAGGCCATAAAATGTATTGGTCACACAAACAAACAAAAATGCCTAACTGCCAAGAAGTGATGCTGAACCACAGCAACGCTGGAGGACAGAGTAGGCCTGCCCCTGGGAGTGGCTGCTGGTTTTGAACTTCTGACCTTGCAGATCACAGCCAAACTTGTAAATTTAATGATATAGACCAAATATTTATATTGATTTAAAACAAATATTTGATCATACAGAATATTCGATCTTTTGAAATATTGAACCAGTGATTGTGGTATATATTGTTTGAAGGCAGAAAAAGAGATTAAATACGTTTGTGTTAGCATATGTATCATAGGTCGGTCCATGCTAGAAGAGTTATTGAAAGCTTTGATCTCAGTCACGTTCAGCTCTGGATCAAATTATAACCTTCATCACTCTTTTAATTAACAATGTGTTTCCCCCTTCCCCTTCCCTCTCCCATCCTCCTTCCTGTATTTCTTTGCCTTATTTGAAAATAAGAGCCAATACAACATAAATGATATCTTTACATCTGGACATATAAGGAAATATATTTTCTCCCTATATATATGCACAAACACACACACAATACCAAACTACAATACAAAACAAAGAACAAGGGAGTCTGGTAGTGACCTGGGTGGCCCCTCCATCCAATTAATTTTTGGTATTCAGTGTGGGGCTGGTGTATAAGAGAAGTGGTGGAGTGGGGCGTGAGTGAAGTGGGTGGGGACTTACTGTTTTGGCAACCAGAAGATTTCTCTCATCATAAAAACCCTAGACTAAGATTTGTCCCACAAAGGGCCTGTGTCCTGAGGGGAAGTCTGGACATCAGTAAACTTCATTGTGAGCAACTAGTCAGGCACTGTTTATTTCCTATTTGACTGAGCCATAACAAGACCCCTTTCACCAGCACAGAGTTTTAAAATAGGCCCCCTTTTTCATTAACCAATTTCATGAGGCTGAATTATTCAAAATTTAATTTGCTGAAAAAAATTTTTTTTAGCTGCTTTCGTTTGCAGAGACGCACTGCACTGCCCCATATCTGCTGCCTGTTCCCTCGCAGGGGAGACAAGGGGCCTGCGGCACTTAAAAACAACCAAAGAATACGTTCCACTTCCAGGTAATTATTAGAGACATTCCTCATGATATCAGTTTAATATAGGAAACAATTTAAAATAAAAAACAACAAAAATAGAGGGTGGCATAGGTGTGTTAATTATAACATAAACACACACACACACATAGTAACAGTAAACAATATGGATCCAATAAAGACCTCTTAAGCTTGTACAAAAAATCGAGTTTCTAGTGTGTTTCCAACCTGTTTGTATGATCTCTTTCTGTCAATGATATTTCCATCACTAAGTCTGCTAACCTCTAGAATTAAATGTAAAATCCAAACTAGTTGACTACCAGAATTAGCAATGGAACAGAGGCAAACATGCAACATAAATTGCATGAAAAAAATAGCAATTGCATTTATAATAATTTTAAACTATTTTAAGCCCATTGTGCAGAAAAACAAAAACTTTTAAAAGTTCAAAGCTTTACTCTATTTCTAGTGTTTGTGTTATGAAATTATTAGCATCAATCCTTTTTGATGAATCAGGCAAACTTTCAAACAGAATATTTTCAAAGAAAAATTTTGCAAAGAAGTGAGAAAAGTGACATTTTTCAAAGAACAGCCCGTTGTTTCTCATTTATTTTTGTATTAGCTCATTGCTGTGATTTAAAGTAATTATTAAAAGGTTAAGACTTTATTATGTATACTGTAATGCTTAGGTAACTCATCATTTTGGGTAGTTATTTTGTTTTCATATATCACAAATAATGTGGATCCTATATAGAGTTGGTTGGTTGGTATACATTCCACTAAGATAAGCAAAGCATTCTCAAATACGTGTTTCCTTGCTTTGTTCATTCATTCATTAATTCATTCATTAAATATACAGAAAATATTTATTGAACAAACTATATAGAAGCCATGTTCTAAAAAGAATTCAAATGAGAGCTTGATTTTTGTTTTCTTAAATTGATCATTTATTTCAATTTGTTAAGCATTAATTTCTGATGAGCTAGTTCTCAAGTTAATTTATGTATGTAACCATGATGAATCATGAAGCTAGTCAAGAACTCATTGTCACGTTTACACTTAGAGTTATGACATTACTTTCTTCTCTTGAAAAATCTATTGTGATTTTACTGATCTTGAGAACAGAGAACAGTGCTGATCTAGTCTATTTAAAATTTCACTGTTTGATTCTTTCCTTCAATGAACCTTATGTATCTGAACTATTGGCTGAATATTTGTTTTATGTTCAATACTTATTATAACACTTAAACATTGTAAAATTCTTAGTCTAAACAAGTTTGTTTCTCTTTAGTTTTTAATTTTTATTTTTAACCAAGCTTAAACTGGTGGTGGGAGGGGTTGGGGTGGGAGGAGGGAGAGAGAGAGCATTGGGAGCAAACTTTCAGAAATTATATTTTTTCAAGTAAAGGAACATATAATTTTATTCTCAATGAAGTTTTGAATTTTGAACTCTTTGTGTTGAAGGTTAAGTACAGGTAGAATGAAAATTAAAATCAGATCCTTATAAATTATATTTGATTATGAATATTTGTGAACTTATCCACCTCAGTTTAACAATATAAGAAGTAATTTGCATTCTATATAATTTTAACTTTTAGTAGCTTCCATCATTGGGGAAAAAAGTGTTTGCTTATGCTTTCTTTAGAATCAAATTTCCTGATAGCTGGGTAAGAGATGGGAAGAAAAGGGAAATTGGGAGGAGCCAAACACCATGATGTCACATGGTCAATAGAGTAGAGGAAATGAAATATTCTTATTAGCCAATGCAGAAGTAAATTAGGTTGAAGATGAACTCAGTTGGGTGGATGTTAAGCCAACGCCATTCTTAGCTTCCTCTATACCATAATGTTGTCCAAGATTTAAAATAGAAATATTCTAATAAACTCTTTTACAAAGCCTTTCCTTTGATCATTGCCCAAGACAACATCAGAAATATGAAAATAAGCTAACACCTTATTGCCTGGTAGAATTACTGATCTCCTAAGACATATCCCACATGGCTTATTTTCTAATAGCTGGTGCTTTGCTATTTTTGGTTTGTTCTGTTTTGTTGTTGTATTTCTGGCTCATCTGCTTTTTTGTTTTGTTTTGTTTTGTTTTCCTTTCTGTCTCCATTGTTGACGCCATCAAGGAAAATCTGCCTCTGTAACCTCGGGAGAAGGAGTGTAGGAGAACTATCAAAGGCCTTTGAAAAAATCTTTTTATTATTTAAGCAATGACTTGGATGGCAACAGCGCAGATGCCTTCTTTTTCCCAGGCAGCCTTCCTCGAAAAAGAAAGAAAAGTCAGGAAAGGCGAACAGGGGGAAGGAGGGAGGATAAGACGAAGGGAGGAATGCAGGAAAGGAATCAAAAGCTTACATTTTCTTCCTAATCCCTGAGATTTATTTTTTCTTCAAAATGAGTTTGCTTGGTAGCAAAAGACATATATAAATCTCTTTGTAGAAAAAAATGTTAAAATAATAAACACTCCACAATACGAAACAGGTGGGAAGAGTCATGTTTGGAATTAGTGTAAATTTTTAGGAAACAAGTCAGGACATTATCCCTCCAATGAAGCCAAAATATACATTAGAAAACAGGATCAAACCAAAATGGTTTGAAGACTTCTTTATGCAAATGCAAAATAAAAACCTGTCCACTTCAAAGCAGGCCTTATGGAATACACTGATATCAAAGCTAAAATATTACTACCTAAGGATTATAAAATTTTAAATAGTTATCTCATTCTTTTGCTTTTGACATTAAGGCACATCTCTTTTTATGGTTACATTTTGAATTTATATAATTTGTAATTGGAAATGTATAAACATTTCACTGTAGCTTTCATATGTATTCATTCTACACTTCAGTTATTTTTATATATTTTATTATTAGCTGTTTAGCCTATACTATGGCCGGTGGTGTAGAAAGAGGTATAATAACAGCCTTCCTAAAAAGAGTTATGTGCATGGTGATAACTAAAAGGCTAGAAAAATGAGTTTTATATAAAAGGATGGTTTTGATTGATAGAGAAATGTACTCTAAGAACATTTCTAATAAATGACTGAGACCCCATAAAATTGCATTGAAGATAAATTATTGATATAAAAGAGATTTGAACAATGATATCATGGTTGTGTTAAAGACCATTAATGTGCATAATTGATAGCAAATGATAATATAATTTTTGATCTTATATCTCTCAGGTATGCATGTTGGTCAATCAATGAAATAGATATTTTTGTGTGGTGGTGGCCATATAAACATTTGCCAATTCCACATTTTAAAATGTAAAACAACTCAGTGGTACTAGTAATTAGTTTTCATCATGTTGTACAACTAAATATAATTTGAAAACATTTTCTTTTGCCCAAATATATTTTCACTTTTGCTAACTCCCAAAGCTACAATTTGCTCACTGCTCTAGAATGTGTCATTTGATGGATGGCCAACATTTGCGTGTTCTATGTCCTGTCTAGACAACTGCAACATGATACTCATTTGCATGACTGCTGTTCTTTCCATTTGGTTTCCAAACTTGACATACGACGCAGTTTCCTTCAGCTCTATAAACTTTGTAAACAAACTTTTTCAAATAATTGCAGTGTTCTATACTTATTCAATCTGCATGTTTAGTAAATAATTTGAGAAACTGGACCAAATGAAATAGAGCACGACAACAGGGTTGAAAGAAAACAGATGGATAGTCTATGATATGATGATGATATAACATTGTTCATGAAAAGTGAGAGGACTTTGATCCAAGGCATGATATTTTCAATTGCCTCATATGCATGGGAAAGTTGGTCAATGAATAAGGAAGACAGAAGAACTGGGGTGTTTGAATTCTGGTGTTGGCAAAGAATACTGAAAGTACTGTGGACTGCCAGAAGAACAAACAGCACTGTGCTGGAAGCTCAGCAAGAATGATCCTTAAACATGAGGATGGAGCGACCTTATCTTAACTACAACGGGCATCTGCTTTTCAGTAACTCACGCCTGCAGCGTGCTTGGGAAAATAGAGTCAGTGTAAAAGAGGATGACCTTCAAGAAGATGGAATGAGACAAAGGCTGTCATAATAGGTTCAAACACAGCGATGTTTGTGAGCGGAAGTCAGCAGTGTTTTGATCTGATGTCCCTATAGTCTCTGTGAGTCAAAACTAATTAATATACACATATGGGCATTTCTTCTAGTCTTTTCCTTGACCCCTATCCTCAACTCCCTCATCTGTTTTTACTGGAGTATTTTGCTGTATATTTCTGATTCTCTCTTCAATTTATATGGAGTTTGTGGTACTCATTTCGTCACAAGGAAGTTAGTTAATAGAATATTTTATGTGCATTCATTTCTATATCAACATAAATATTATCATGTCCTCTAATGATATTATAAAGACAATGTGGCAACAATGATATGATTTGTTTGTGCTTCCATTAAAAACATTTTAAAGTGTAGTGTTATATTTCATATGAAATAATTTGGACCATTTTTATCACAGTAACCCAGTAAAGAACTTCATCTTAACATAAAGTAAAAATTGATGTGATGCAATTTTGCTTGATTGAGTGCATGAAGATTAAATTATTGCTTTTTAAACATTGTTCGGCTATTAAAACTTTTAACGCATATAAGTGAATAGCCCACATATTTTAATCTAATAACTTTTCCTATATATTTATATTTTCCTTTTCTCAATAGTACTTTTCTTAGTCTTGGATGACTAGAAAACAAGTCCAGGGACACCCATATGTGTATAAGAAAGAACTTTATACACAATAGCAATTGAATATTGAGAAAACATCCCAGGCCAGTCCAGATCAAGACCATAAGTCAGTCCATTCTTACTCAACATGTCAAATACTATTCCATAAATTCCTTTTTAGATTCACACAGCCATTCAATGATGCCGAATGCAGGAAGCTCACAGGCCAGTGGATGGATAGTCTTGTGGATCTAGTGGTGGTGGAAGCATCTCAGCACTGGCAGGGGTCTCCATGTGACTCCTCCAGCACCAGGGCTCTGGCTGCATCAGCATAGCTCTGTCTGGCTCATCATCAGTAATGCCTCACAGGGAGTGAGTGTGTGTCCCACCTCCAATGAGCTATTTATTTCTTTAGCGCCTCCAAATGAGGTCATCAAGCTGCAACCCCATTGACAGGCTAAATTCCATCCTTTCACTCTTAAGTCTCACATTGAAAACAAATTATGTAACTGCCACAGTACTTTAAAATCTATGCCATTTGCTAGATTGATATATTATTTTGTTTTGTGTTAGGTGTCATGGAGTCAGTTCATGGCAACCCTATATACAACATAATGAAATGGCCTGGGGCCAACATCGCAATTGTTCCTATATTTTAGCCCACTGTTAAATTATTTCTCACCAAACTGATAATGCTGCCTCTCAAGTGCACCAGCTACATACATAAACTTCTTATATTAGAATAGATTTTGAGTTTCAACTTAATCATAAACCCTAACTTAGAACAATTACTTTTTACTGTGTGTTACTGCTCAATATTTGACCTTAAGAAATGATCACTGAAGAAATGGATACTATAGAAAGTGTGGTGAAGAAATCAGATATTTTCAGGCTATCAGTAAATAGTGTTTGGGGTCTAAAGTCTTGTCTTAACATGCAACCATCTCAGTAAGGTGTCAGCTAAATCTACCCATAAGGAGCACACCAGTATGTCCGATCCAAGGATTATAAATGATATGATCAGAGATAGGAGGAGGGAACTGTGGCAGAGTTTAAATTTTGTGCACTGGGTTTGCAGAAGGCTGTGGATGACGGTGTTAGCTCAAACTCCATTTGCAGAGTCCCCACAGAGATGAAGTCCTCAGTGCACCCCCTCAGCTAAGTGATTAAGGGTATGGATAGTCTTGCCTCCAGACAGAGTGCATTTATAAACTGGGTAACTGCAGGTATGTGGAAGTTAAAATGTAATGTATTATCCGTTGTTTCCCCTTTTGATCTATTTTTAATTTGTTCTAGTTTCTATTATCTTCTGCTTTCTTTTACTGAGGATTTTTTCCCTGGATTTTATTTTGTACTTTTTGTTGTTTTCTCTATGAGTTTCTTTTTATAAAAGCTAGGGTAGGTAATCCATAGACACAGTAACAGATTAATAGCTCCTTAGGGTTATGGCAAGGGAGGTTGTGGGGTAATAGGCAACTAATTTTAATGTATAGAAGAATGTTTTTAAAGTCCTAAGATTTGGGTGATGATTTTATAACTCTCATTATTTAAACCATTGAATTGTATAGTTCAAATATATATGTTATATATGTATATATATGAAATCTTTGAAGTAGGAAAGAGGAGAGAAATCTTTAAAACCTAGGTAGAAAGTGTTGACGGTCTCTGTCTGAGGACCCCAAATGCATCACCGACTGTAGCCCAGCAACGCCGCAAAGCCGCACTTGGAGTAGGGAGAGCCTTCTCATCTGCCTGAGCTGATGGACTGTAGCATGTGATGACAGGCGGCTGGCTGCCTGACCCATGGAGATTAAGGCCAAGAGACTGTGTGACTGAGAGACTAAGAGCCGACGAGAGACACTTGGCTGCTGGCTGAGGAAAACAATGCCTGTACGTTTATTGTTCACTGAACCTGCCTTGTGGTAACTTATTGACTTCCCTAATACAGTCCGTCCATTGTGAAAAAAATTCGCCATATTGCCAAATTATCATATCAGTTGAATCTGCAACTTTGCTGTTTAATAGATGACATTGAGAAAAATGGGAATTCTTAATATTAAAATAGAAATATTTAAATGGCCTTAATGTATGGGAGATTCTAGACACATAATAAAATAGTCTGATTCAATTATAAGAGCTAATAACAAGGATCAGTGATATGTAATTTCCTAGGGGTACAGGTCATCCACTTATACAACAGTTCCTGTAACAACTGTATGAATTCAAACTATGTTAGGAGGAGTGATGATGTTTATAAGTTGGCTAGTTTAAAATTTATAAATAGTTCTTTTAGTTCGTGTCTATCACTCCTTCACAGAGACACATGCAGCTGGCTCGACTGGGTCTCCCTTGGCCTGCTAAATGAACATGCTCGCATCTGATATAAATTCTACAAAACATTCTTACTTCATAATATACCTTTTTAAAAGCTCTATTACAAGATTTCACTATGAAAATAATTTTATTTAATAACAACTTGTTCTGTAAATATTAAGACAGATAAAAGTCTCCAAGAAATAAGCTTGAGGAATGTTAAAACTTCATAAAAATTCTGGTTGTGCAAACATTATCACTTGATGCTAAAATACATCATTTTAACAGTGCAGAAACTAGATTGAAAATGAATTTTAAAAACCATTCTGGGCAATTTTTGTTTGTTTGCTTGGCAACTGCCCCTTAAAATATCTGCCCCATAGTTGTAATATTTGTTAAAGCAACTTCCATGGATGATATTACTCATGTTATCTATGGAATGCTAATTATGTTTTTAAAAGGAAGCTATTTAAATGTAGCCTACAGATCATTATTCTTATATTGTTTTTACTTTTAAAATATATCTATGAGCCACATTTAGATCAATTTTTTCCTCATACCAAAGCAAAAAATTTAAGCTTTCTAATAATTAAATTGAATTTGAAATATAATTCAAATGAATTACACATGTGCGTTACATACATGTACAAAATATTACCCCATGAAGCTCTAAGGAAATTGAAATATTTTATATATTTGTGATTAATTATAATGACAACTGTGAAGACCAACTTCCCAGCATAAAAAACAAAAAATTTCATGTAGTTGATTATTATACTTTCATGGCAGACTTTTTTTTTTCAAAAAGAATTTTAGAACAGAGCAAGATATTTCTTTTACGGTTTCCAGAGAGATTTGTCAGTGTTCCATTTAAAATGTGTTTTAATGAGTTATTGGTGAAAGCTTACACCCGTTTAGGTTCCCCCTCAATAACCTCTATAGAAATTGTATACTCTTGACATGAACACTCTCATTCTGTCCATTCTGGTTGTTCTGCTTTAATTAGTTTCTTTAAAATAAGTATTTTAGTATTTGATATATGTCTTTATAATGAGGTGGTAATAATGGCAATATTTAATAATGATATGAGCTTTGACAAGTCAAAATACATGCTGGCCTTATTATAAAAGCAAAGGCCAGGTGTGAAAAGTCATAGAGCCAAAACACAGTGCTACCTGCAATGCAAACCGTGATTTTAGAATGTTTTTCCATTGCTGAAAGGAGTTGATGATAAAATTAACTTCTTAATTAGTTTATATGTATTTTAATATTCATGAGCCAATTACCTGTGCATATTTACTCATATTTTTACCCTTCCCCTGGGATTTACCCATCTTCTAAAAACCCTTATTATGTTCAGCTCAAACTTCTCAGTGTACAACCTAAAAATTCTTGAGGTATTGGTGCAAATTTATATGAATCTTCCCTTTAAGACTCAGTTTTATTTACCAGTTTCCATGATAGTAACATGTGCTATATACAATTTGGTTGATTCTTTATGTTCAAAATGTAAGCTATATATTTAACTAGTGACATCATTCGACTAAAAATGTTTCAGAAACACATTGGTGAAGATAGGAATTCAATAAATACTTACCAGCCTACTGTGTATTAAGAAAGATAATACTAAACGGAACCGGTGATGTTATTAGTTAACTTTACAGTCATAACAGCATTGTTTGGCATTGCTTAAATCTGCTAATTCTCTAAAGCCTCCCAACAGTCCTATGAAGTAGGGGCTTCTTCCTGGTACACAAACGCAAACTGAGGCGCGAGACGTTGAATAACTTGTCCAAGGCCACATATCTAATGAATTATGAAATGGGATTTGAACACAGTTAATGTGATCCAGAATCTGTAGTCTTAACTATTTTGCCATTATTTCTCTTGTTTAAATGGAACATTGTAACTCTGATTGATTTAACCAGCGGCTGGATCAAAACTGCAACAGTAAAAGATAAGATCCTCTAGAGTATCAATATGAATTCTAGTTACATCAAAACCTTAAAAGGAAGCATTGTTTTCATATTGATTTCCCTCTTCTAGAGAGACAGGAGGACAGAGAAGCTGTGATCCAGAGGGTTCCAAAGTCTGTACCTTTTCGTAGAAGCAAATTGTTGCGTTGTTCTCCTGTGGAGCCCCAGTTCCATCCATCGCCCTTCACTGAGCGACAGATTTTTGAACCACGGTTCACCAGGGATCCTCCATCCAAACTGCCCACTCAAACAGGCCCAGTGCTTCCAGTTTAATTCCAAGTCCCAGTGTCCCTGTCAGACACAGTAGGACGCCCCCTGGTTTACAAGGCTGTAAGTCTCTAAGGAAGCAGACTGTGCACATCTACTTAAAAATTATTTTATTTACTTTTGTAAATGCCAAGGGAGGCTGGAGCGGGAGCAACTTTAGCTCTCTCATAATTTCCATCAACTTCTTTAAATGAACCACAAAAATACACAAAAATTTAACCAGTGTATGGTGTTCCTGCTATTTTAACTAATCTGTTAGTGTGAATCCCTTACTAACAGATATCTGCCCGTAAGCTTGTCTGGCAGAAATTCTGGAGCCTCCACTGTGTAAATATTACCCATTTTCAAGCTGTATATGCACACTTATTTAAAATGTACTAGCATACCTTGTATTTCATTGACCTATCTTGTTTTTACATTTTGAGGATAGTTCCTAAATTTCCTGTGTTGTTTTAACCAAAATAAAAGTGCAATGAAAACAACTTTGTAAACCTAAATGAACAAGAGTCTTTAATATTTCTATTAACATGAGTCACTAAGGACTCAATGTAGCATCAATGAAAAACAGCTTTCCTCTAGTTCTTAAACTCTTCCCTCCTCCACCCCCCTACTATCATGATCCCAATTCTACTTTACAAACCTAGTTAGACCAGAGGATGTACAGTGGTTCAGATAGGAACTGGAAACTGGAAACACAGGGAACCCAGGACAGATGAACCCCTCAGGACCAGTGGAGAGAATGGTGATACCGGGAGAGAGGAGGGAAGGGGGAGTTAAAAGGGGGAACTAATTACAAGGATTTACATATAACCCCCTCCCTGGGGGATAGACAACAGAAAAGTGGGTGAAGGGAGACATTGGACAGTGTAACATATGACAAAATAATAATTTATGAATTATGGAGGGATCATGAGGGAGGGGGCAGTGAGGAGGGATGAGGAAAATGAGGAGTTGATATTAGGGGCTCAAGTGGAGAGCAAAAGCTTTGAGAATGATGATGTCAACAAGTGTACAGATGTGCTTGACACAATGGATGTATGTATGGATTGTGATATGAATTGTACAAGCCCCCAGTAAAATGATTTTAAAAAAAGAACCTAAATACTAGATGCTCAAACTTCCTAATTCTATGCAAGCTGCTAAATACTAGATGCTAAACTTTCCTAATTCATTATCAGTGGCTACAGTTTTGCATCTCATCCCAAACGAATGAATTAGAAGTAATTATCTCTTTGTGCTGAGCCTTGCTACATGGGTCTTACCTGTCCTTGACGTGTCATTTCACGTACATGATACAATTTTAGAACTCCTACTGGGGTTTACAGTGAGTGGATACCCAAAGCCCAAGTAAACCAATAGCCAGGTTGAGTGATTACTTAAGTATCATTTACAAAATAGAACTTGCCGTCAAGTGGGACTTCTTTGAACTGGTGGTTTGCTGTAGAGGAGAGCTACTGTGGGGCTCAGATCAACTGACTGCAAGGAGGAGGATGTTCCACATGCGCATATGGACGGGAGGGGGCTTCCTGAACAGATGCTCACCACACTCCTAGGCAGCCATGAATTCTTCCCATGTGGACCTCTAAATATGGAGATAACAGTTCGTTTGCTGATGTACAAGAACGCAACCTGTCAGAGATGTAGGTCTGTATTTATGACACTTAAAATTTTCCCAGCAAAGCACTAACCCATTGTACTTCATTCAGAGGTCAAAAGAGAAATTAAATATTTTATAAAGTAGATGTTTTAATCTCAAGTTATCTCAACATTTGCATATATAAAGAAATTATTATTTATAATTAAATTGTTATGCAATTCGCAGTCATTTTAATTTTCAATTTCAGAATTACCTAATCTAAGGATTAAACTAGCATTTAATTTCATTTAAACTGCCATGTGATGCAAGAATCCTGTAAATATTTTTTTCTCTTGAAATGCACAACTGATCTGGTAATATTTTAAGTGTTCTTTTGCAAACACTGGTTCGATTTAGAAGAAAGACAGGAAGAAAGTACTGAAAGCTATCAATATTATGTATTTACCTATTACAATATTGGGTGACTCTTCGAATTACATTAACGTATATTTTACCATGATAATGGAGAATTTCACAATCTCAAATGATTGCAAGGAGATGTTTAGCTATATTGATAAGTATAGACAATTTTGAAGCAAATTCTCAGAAGATAATTTTTATTAAATCTTCAGTGCGACGCGAGATCCCTTTTGGCCTAGTCATTCCACGTTGTACTGCGACCCATACGTCGGAAGGCAGCCGCTCTGCGGGAGAGGGCCGGGACACGCTTCGCTCATAAAGCGAGATTGTCTCAGAACTCTCGGCCGCGCTACCCTGCCCTGGAGTTGCTGTGAGTCGGCATCCACTCCACCCACGGCAGGTAATGAGACTTCAGTGCAACAGATGATGACGTATTAAAGCCATGTTAATTATCTATACTTAATAACTACCTATAGTAAATACCTGAATTTTATTCTAAAACAAATCATGTGCAATACTCATTTGTTAATTTCCCAATGGAATGTGATTACTATATCTTTGACATATATATCCTTTTTTTTTTTTTTTTTTAAGCAATGTCCCCAATCGGTTAGATGCTAGCAAGGCAGCAAAGACAAAAACCTCCTGGGAGATTGTCTGTGGTCATGTCTACAGCAAATCAGAACATTCTAAAAGCCTTGGTAATGACCAGATATATATATCCTAATAATTTAGAGTTTTAAAGAAAATTCTTCTCTGGCTACAAACATCCAATTTTATTGCCAATGAGTAATAAAATAAAATAGTTTCATATAGTTATCCTATTTTTAAAACAATCTTAATTTTCTAAAGCCTCATTTCTGCCAAAATATAGTTTTAAATGTAAATAGTCTAAGTAATATTAAATATTATATCTAGTAAGCTTGCTATGTAATTTTTTCTATTTATCTCCTTATAAAATAAGATAAATCATGATCAAAATAAGCAAAATATATTTTGTAACAGTTTGTTGTCATGGTCAGTGGTGTTGTTTGGAATCTATGTGCCATAGGCAAATACATATTGTATCTGATCTAATTTTTAGATCACACTAATTTTTCAGGTTTAGGTGAAAATTAAAATTCAATGAATACTGAATGTGAAAGTTTATACATGGATCTGTCAGCAAAACGAGATGCTGTACCACAGTAAAGCTCGCTCATCACTTATTGAACAATATACTAATATATACATGAAAAATTATCTATTACATAGAATGAGTTACATAAGTGCATTAGAAAGAAAGGCTTCCAATCAGTGGTGGGAACCTTCTCAAATTACACAAATGAAGTAGGTGAGTGTGAAAAAGAAATATCATTTCCAAATATAATAATTCATTCTTAGATAAGTGTTTTCTTTTCTTTTTTTATATCCACACACACATTTTAGATTTATTCAATATCAACCTTCAGAATTATTGGTTTGAATTTATAGAGATTATTAACATGAACTGTATATACTAGTCAATTTTGATCATTTCTGTGTGGGTATGTTGTAAACCCAAATAAACAAACATATTCATTCCCTCAGAGTCGACAGCGGCTCATAGTGACCGCTGTGTTTCTGGGACTGTGTTTGCCGGAGCAGAGAGCCCAGTCTTTCTCCCCAGAGTCGCTGGTGGTTTCGATCTTCCGACACCCTAGATAGCACCCTAACGTGTAACCACGACATCACCAGAGCTCCCAATAACTACCCATGGGAACATTTAATCTATAAAAATGGACTTAGTAAGATAGCAATAATAATTATTATTAGGTACCAACAAGGCAGTTCCAATGTACAGCATCCCTATGTACAACTGAAAGAGGACTGCCTGGTCCCTGACCATCCTCACAAGTTGAAACCATTGTTGGAGCCACCATGTCCATGTCTTTGGTCAAGTGCCTTACACGTTTATTATTAGCAATACTAACTAATATTAAAAATGGAACGATTAAGTAAAATAAGTTACATGAATACAGTAATTCTGTAATGCTAGAGCAGCTGATTTGATTGTCGAGATAGCAGCTAGATGCCCGGCAGTGGGCAACATATGGACAAAGTGCCACGCATG
The DNA here is from genome assembly GCF_050624435.1 of Tenrec ecaudatus. NCBI lineage: Eukaryota > Metazoa > Chordata > Mammalia > Afrosoricida > Tenrecidae > Tenrec > Tenrec ecaudatus. The sequence continues at coordinate 117,862,566 of NC_134538.1, read as the reverse complement.
ACAGAGGGATGATCATGTTCACGGGAGGATGGAGCAGGATGATGTGAGAGATTTCATTTCGTCATTCTGGATGGTGCACAATATAAAACATAAAGTTTGTTTCTAGAATTTTCCATTTTGGGGGACCAAATTGACCACAGTTTAACTGATGATGAACAGCAAACTATGGAGAAGGGGCACTGCTCCAGCATCATCAGTAAAGTACACACTAGTGGATTTCTTAGTCCAGTAAAAAAAATAAAGACACCTGTTTCTAAATGTAATGCAGGTGTAATGTGCTTGTTGAGTGTAAAGCCATTACGTCCACTGGCTTGCAGGAGTGGGATCTCTTGAGAATGAGACATTTGTCTTGGAGTGGTTCAATTTCGTGATGAGGTGTGTATAGGTGTGTGCCCTTAAAGATTTTGACAATAAACAAATAATAAATAACAGAGGTCAATTGTGATATTTTCAGTGAATCTAGAAAAACCACTGACTGTGATTTATTATCTTTTAAATCCATTTTTATCATCTCTGGATTTTCTATTATTTTTATTACTGTTGAAGAACACACACATACACACACACACACACACACGATGAAATCCAACCATTCTAAGACAGATGTCTCATCTTATAGGATTCTTCTTCCTGAATTGCCACCAAATTGCACGTGTAGAAACTTGAATTGGACAGTTGTTTGCTGTGCATACAAGGTGAAGTTATCGCTTCAAAATCACAGAATTTTTTTATACTGAAATGTACTATCTCCCTAACTCTTCCTAAAATAACTCTGCACTCTGATTTATACCAGCCAAAAAGGCAGTTTAGATAACTTCAAGGAACTCTAATCATGTCCCTTTAAACACTTCTTTGAGGTTTGGGAACAAAAATAAATCTAAAGTTTTTTAAGACTTGGGCTGTAGTGGGATGGGGCAAGGCTTCTGAACACAGTTCTTATAGCACACCCCTTGCTGCCCTGCAAGAATCCGTGACCGCAGTCTCACAATGGGAAAACAGACTCCTCAGTGCACCGCTCCCGGCCTTTTCCCACCAACACAACTTTCAATATTCTTAGTTTTCTCTAAAAAGCTCCCGTGATCATCTTGTGTCCTGCTAGAAAATCTATCAAGATTAATCCTTGGGAGTCTCAAAAATATTTCAAACTGTCTGTTTTAAATTTAACTGTCTCCAAAGATTCCCCTCAGAAACAACTGTATAATACAATCATATTAATGAAAAAACTTATCTGTAGATATAGACTGATCAGAGAGACATGTTAAATATATTTTATCTTAAATAAATCCACGTATGGATGAACTTGAACCCTTTGTATGAACGTGTGTGTGAACTTGAATACTATAAGGTTTTGTCTCCTAAGTTAAACAACAAAAGTTAAATTACATGTTTACAAAATCATAAGTGAAAATAATATGTATTTAATTATTATGTGATTTCCAAAATATAAGCACATAGTCTTTTTGGCTATATAAGGAAAGTGGAGATATCATGCTTGATTTCCAAGAAGTTTAGGTGTAGTGTACCATTGTAATGTGCTCCCTGCCATCCCCGACTCCGTAGACCCCCGTGACTGTACTGAGTTTAGCAGCAAATGCCAGTTACTCTGTTCTCGTTCTTGTAAACTATGTTGACCACAGAGCAGTGCATATTTATACTAGTCTGCTTCCTAACACACAAGCCTGCTCTGTTCTCTTTCCCTACCCTCACTGCTGACGCACAGATGCACATACACAGGGTCGCACAAGCTGAAGAAAGATTTATGGTCTGGTTTGATGACTAGCTATTAATTACAGCCTTTGGTGGCACGATGGTTTCAAAAATATACAAAGATAGAACACATTTATATGAAGTAGGGCAGTGTCAGGTCTGGGATGCAAATGCTTGAAGCTAGCCATATAAAGAACATTCGCTTAGAGATATTTTCTTCAGATAGTCAAACTTTCCTCCTGTGAAGACTATTATTCTGATTCTGAACATCTAGACATAACTGAACAAAATAAGCCATTTGTCTAGACGTTGCCTAATAGGCCATGGGGACGGGGAGGAAGATAGGAACGGTTTACTGTAGTCGAACTATCTGGGTAGTTAAGGCCTGCATGAGGAGAGATGTTTTAACATCCAAATTTAAAATAGCTAACTAAATAAAATTTTAAAATCCAAATAGTGATTGATTTTCACATATACTAATTATGGGTGAGGGCTATTTATTCTGCTCTATAATCCTAAAGAAGTAATACTCCTAAAATATAGTTTTTATTTCTGAAGATAGTGTATTTCTAATTTGAGAGAACTGTGAATGATTTTGTTATAATTGAGTAGACCATATGAGTTTACAGAAGATGTTTTAAAAACACTCCCTAGATTTACACTGCATAGAATAGAATAGCATTTGCTTGAGAACCAGGGGTTCACCAATATGCACTCTATTTTTATATAAATCCTGTTCAGAAAACTGCAAGGTAGTTCAAATGATTTTGTGAACGCGGCAGGATTTCTCTATAGTTCATTGGATTTAAAATTTTCCATGACAAATGCTTTTGTGTACCCTTACCTTGAGGAGCGCGTGGTCTTGACAAGCAGAGTATTAGCAACAACCTCTTTAAAACTCTCTATATTATCCAGTACATTTTCTCATTAATATGACAGAAATGTTTTCCATAATGCATAAAGAGATCTTCCTTCCATACTTTGATTCCAACACCGATTTCCCATTGAGTTGGCTGGAAGAGTCCAGGTGTTTCGACTTGTGGTAAGAAGCAAGGCCCAGCAGGAAAGGACAGGAGCCCTGGTGGCCCATCATTTAAGTGTGGCCTGAGCACCCAAAAGTTGGTAGCTTGAATCCACTGGTGCCTCTGGGGGTTGGGGCGAAAAACCTAGAGATCTGCTTCCATAACTCGCAATTGACTTATGGACACACACATCAAGTGCAGAAAAAGAAAGATCCATTTATTTGCAATGCATCATACAGTGTAAAGATAACAAGGCAAGGGCTTAAAAAGCTCATGGAAAACGGAACTGAAAGATAATATTTCTTTCCAATTCTTTGGTATAAGTTAAAATAGATGGAAAGAAGAATAAAACAGAAGATAGTTAAGAGATTTTGTTCTATTATCACTGCTCAGCATTCTTCAAGGAGCTTCATAAAGTTTAATTAATGTCTTTGGTGACCTCATCATGACAGCTTTCAATCTTAATCTTGAATTTTTGATCTTGTTGAAGGATTTCTTTTGAAAGAAATTATGATGATCATAAAAATGTTAAATGCATGAGTCAATATTTTTATTTGCTCATTAATTAATAAGGAACCTAATAAACCAAAGCAAACTAAATAAAACCTCCAAACTCTGCTACTCAGTGTATTCTGATGCATCATGCTGCCGTGGAACAGAGTTGCACTGCTCTATCTGGTCCTGGGCCATCTTCACGACCATTTAGATACTCAAGTCTATTGTTGTAACCACTGTTTATTGATAAGTGACTTTCAGTTTGGGGGGCAACATTTTCTGTTCGATATATTGTTATGATCTGTAGCGGATCAGAGTGGATTCTGATTCATAATGGCTCTACAGGACAGAGTAGAACTTCTTTGACAGGTTTCTAGCTCTGTGATTATTTTTAAATCCATTTTCATGTTGTGATCTTCATGAAATGTAAATAACTACATCTTTTTCCCCTGGAGCTGGCCTCTGGATTTGAACTAGGGACATCCTCATTTTGTAACAACTGGTTCAAATTATTCTGCTTCCAAAACAAATTCCTGGTAATCCAGTCACTTCCAAGCCCACAAGCTAGAAGAGAGCTGCCCCTCAGGGTTTTCCAGTCTAGAAGCCTTGAAGGGAGAAGATGGCCCCACTTTTCTCTTGGGGATCAGCTGGCAGGGTTCGCAGCTCAGGGCACAGTCCACTGCACCACGGCAAAATGAATGTATAAATAAGTACAAAGCTGTTTTTCTCCACATAGAAGATGAGAAATCAGTTGTCTCAAAAACCAAACTCACGGCCAGGAGAAGTTTCATTTGTATAAACTGCTATTTTTAGGCTCTGTCCAGTCAGTTCCAAGCTCTTAGTGCCCCTGTGTTCCACAGAAAGAAACACGACTTGGTCCTGCCCATTAGCACACAGAAAGGGCTTTGAGTTGGTAGAAACAAGTGTACTAGATAAGGGAATCAGACCATGCACTCCCCCTCCCACATTCCAACTATTTCATGATTTTACTGAAGTTTCACTGATGTTATACTGTAGAATTTAGGAATGTTTATTTTCCAAATTCCTAATCATTATTTCCTATTTGGCAAATATACTTAGGGTAAAAAAAAGCAAAATGCTAACAATTTAACTTCTTCTTTAAAGTTTTTAAAACAATATATGGTATTGTGTTTCATAAAATTCTGCCAGTTTCATGACTTCATATATCCAGAAAAGGTTTTTGATTATTATAGTGAAAATTCACACGAGTGAATCTTCACTTTCCATTCAATGTTCATTTTCCAATGCAAAAGTGACAAATTATGTTCAAGATCTGAAACTTCTGTCTCATTTGTATTTAGGCCAAAGTGTGGGAAAAAATAAAATTATTATAAAGGTGACATGTGTAAGAATGATAATGTTATAAGTAGCTTTGGGTCAGTTCAATTCAGTATGGTGAGCCCAGGCATCGGCATCAGACAATAAAATTTGCCTTGTCCTGGGTCATATTCATGTCCATTTAAATGTTCATGTTCACTGTTGCAACCACTGTCTGTTGATAGGTGGCTTCTAACTCGGGGGTCACATTTTCCCATTCAATATGTCATTGTGATCTGTAGGGCTTGATTCCCTAATTTTCACAAATTGATCACCAGATTTTTCTGCCTAATCTTAGTCTTGAAGCTCACCTAACATGTGCCTGCTGTTGACCCTCGTGGTATATGGAATGCCAGTGGCAGAACTTCCAGCTGCATAGCACCACATAAGCCACCACTGCATCACCAACTGACAGAACAGGACAGTGGACATAGGAATTTATTGTGTGTCATCAAGTGGATTCTAACTCATACGAGAATGCCAAGGCCAAGTCCACTGCCATCAATTATATACTGACTCATAGAGGGTTCTACTTCTATAGGGTTTCCAAGGCTTTGTAAGTCTTAAAAGGAGTAGACAGCCTCATCTTTCTCTTGACTTCTCGATGGTGAGTTTGAACTGCAAACTTACAGTTAACAGTCCAACACACCAGCCAGGTTCCTTACCAGCAAGAATAAATCTCAAACTCACTGCCATTGAGTTGAATCCAACTCAGCTACCCTACAGAGTAGGGTCTAACTGTGCCTGTGGGTGTCTAACAGCCTCTCTTTATTGGAGTAGAAAGCCTCATCTTTCTCTTGAGCAGTAACTAGTGATTATGAACTGTTGACCTTGAGGTTAGCAACCCCAGGCCTCATCACTACACCACCATGGCTCCAGTAATTGCAAGAATAAAAACCAAACTCACTGCCATTGAGCAGATGCCAACTCAGAGACCTTAGAGGGCAGGGTAGGACGGCTCTTGTGAGTTTCTGAGGTTGTCACTCTTTAGAGCACCAGAAAACCCCATCTTTCTCACTCAGAGCTGGCTGGTGGTTTTGAATAAAAGCCCAATGCATAAGCCCTACTCTAGCAAGCCTCTATAGCAAGAATAAGGGAGGTTCAATTATAAGGATTTAAGATTAATTTGTCTAAGGTTTCACTTCTAATTTTATGTTCATGGAGAAAAGCAACACCAATTTGCTTAAGGAATAGAGATTAAGAGTTTATTGTCAGCTAAAAATATAATCTTACTAACTTGAATGGCTAGATTAAAACTATACAATAGAAAATTTTATTTTCTCGGACACCTTTAGCAAAGTGTAATAATGTTTTTATTTAAAAGCCAGATGATAATGAAAAGTGGTTTTTGATCCTAATGAAATAATAAAAATATATTTGTTGAGATATAGCAATAGTTCCTGGCTTACAATTTTTATACACGTACATGCCATTTGAAATAAGACAGCATTATAAATAAAGGTAAATAGAAAAGACTAAATGCTTTAATGTTGTTTAATTAAAGATAAAATTTTAAAGTTAATTTAAACTTATAGCATCTCAAAACATGAGAAAAGATTATGAACTAGCTTCTGGCTTGCATCATCTATGTTAATAGCACTTCCCACTCAAGTATGATGTATATCCCTATTAAAGTGATGTAAATGTAGGAAGTTTAGTCTGTGAGGTAGTTGTGTAATTTCTCTTGATTTGTATTTTGGTGGTACCTAGAAAAGAGATTAGTCACTTTGAAATTTTTCTGCCACTGCTAAGTGATTTATTGTGTGCAATATTAAGCTTTATTTCAGGGTGCTTTCAGAATATATTACAAGTCATCAATAGAAATTGATTTTCAGAAAATACTGTAGTGCATTTAGCAAAACCAAAAACTAATTGTGTGCTAATTTTAATTAGATTTCTGGATAAGGCTTACATTATTTAACATTCTTACCTCAAATTGACCATAAAGAACATAAATTTTATGACTTCTTAAAAACACTAACTACATTTTACCCAGAATACAGCATTGTATGGCAACCACAAATTTAGTAGCTTGGTAACAACTAAACACAACAGTCTGTTTCAGCCTTTCGTCATCCTGACGAGAAAAACAAAACAAAGAATAAGATGGCTCGAGGAATAAAAGAGCTGCTGCTGAACATAAAACTCAAGCCAAAGAAAGATTTAAGCTAGCTAATCATCATGAAATGATCAGGCGTAGAGTGCAGAATATTTTATACTTTAAAGCTTCTTGTTTTTACATGAGGACCAATTAAATTTATATATCCCATAATGTCATGCTCCAAAGATGTCTTTGAGCTATTGCAAAAACCAATCAAATATATTAGATGTCAATATTCTTTGAAAATATTACTTGTCCCCATTTCTAATTATAGAATTTCAGCTTCATCACATTGTATTACTGTTAAGATCTTTTCACTAACATAAAGTTAATACATATATCTTAAGATTTCAGAATTTAGATAAACTTATTACTTTAAAAAGTTAAATTACTTTGATCTTTCCAGCCCACATGGAAACTTATTTCAATATGTGCTGAATCTTTTTCTCAAATAAATGTCTAATGTTGATGGTTATTCTCAAAGTATAATTGATTTCTTTGTGATTGACATGAAAACTATCTTTAGCATATGTAAAACACAGAGGGGCTATAGTTGTGTTGCTGAAAGTAATTAGACATAAACTAGTCCTTTAGATATCCAAAATAACGTGCAAAATCATTAACCAAGAAGATTCCCTGGGACATAATTGCACTTGACAGTGACTGCAAGGAGTGGGAAGCATATATTTTCTAGTGCATATTCATTGTTTGGTTTTGTTAGGTAGCCAGATAGGGAGTTGTCCTTCTCTATGCCAAGGCACCCCTACAGGAGGTCGCTGCAGAGAATCAGGCAAGCCCAACCAGCCACAAGGACTAGAGGGTATGCACAAATTCAGGCCTTTGTGACAGGAAGCCAGTCTACTTGGGAGGACCCCAATCTAAGCCAGGTGAGATAAATTCAGCCAATGGGGTCAACCAGTACCATGGAGCACACCTCCCAGTGGAGCACTGTGAAAAACCAGAACCCAAACCCCCCTTCCTCTTTTCCAGTGTCTCCCCTGCTGTGCTGGGTAGCTCAGGCCTCAGACTGCCACATGTGGTATGAAGTGCCCTGTGCATGGCCTGTTCTTCACTGTAAAACCTGAAACAACTTCTAACCTTTATAAAAACGCACTTGGATCACAAACCAGGCTTTGGTGTGAATTCTTTCTCATGCAAAGCCAAAGACCAGAGGTATTTCCCACCTGAGGCATCTAACAGTTTCTCACAATGAAACTATATAATACAAAAAGATTAGCATCTAGTATGTCTTTTATAAAAATATTGACACAAACTTGAGGTTTATCACACGTACCTGAAGACTTACCTGTCACACCTTGTTTCTAGAGAGACTCTTTCACTGATCAGTAAGTATCAAATCAGATCAATTTGCTTTCCTCTACTCATAAAAGAATCAGCTACGAAACAGGGCCGGTATCTTCCCAAGGCTACTTGTGCATCATAGAGTTCCAAGCTGGCCTTCATTGTCTCTCTAGTTTTGTACACTTCGCCTGCAGTCTTTCAAATCACCAGTGTTAGCATCTGGCCCAGACGGCTCATTTCTATCCTGTGGAAGCCTTCAGGAAGGAGTTCACATTCTTTGCCACAACTTCGGCTGACATAAGCTTCCTTTTTTAGCAAATGGATGTTGGCTCTCAGTGCAGCTCTTTAATTTCCCATCCTTCCCCTCCTCAGTGACTCTGACCTTGATCATCTTCTCTCTAGATTGACCACCCAGCGTTATGGCCCCTACTCTGGACCTCATCAGCACATCCACACACAGCAACTCCAGACTTAGTACTTGGAATGTAGGCACAGCTTCCTCTCTTGTTTTCTTTCCCATTTCTTCACACCCACTAAGTCTGTTCTCTAATTTGTCTGAGAATGCCAATTTCCCACATCACTGTCTTTCTTATTTGTATGATTTTTTTTTTGCTGCTGAGAAAGTACGCGGCAGATCATGCGGCACTCATGCACCCCTTCGATGGTTTCCATAGCTACAATTTCATGATACTGGCTAGCCTTTCCAAATGTACAATCGTTCTCACCACCACCCCCTTTTTCATGCGTTGTTCCTCTCTAACACACACACACACACACACACACACACTCGGCTCTTCTCTCTTCTCACCTTCTTCATGAAAATGTATTTGTGGCCTAGGAAACATTGGCATACTTTGCTCTGAAAACTTCTAAAGTCACTTCTTGCCGTTTCCTGGGTCAATCTAAGTGTTTGCCCTGTGGTGGCCTTACGGTGGTTCTGGTGACTGCCACAGTCAATGTTCCCTTTACCGCCCGCCTGGGCTCCAGGCTTCCTTTTCCAGCTACCATTCATTATGCGAGCCCAAGTATTTATATATCAGATATTTTTAGTGTCTGCTTAAGCCAAGCATTTTTGTTTGTTTGTTTTCTCTTTGCCACCATATTTCTGGTAAATTAGACTGGTAAAATCCAAGTAGCTTAGCCTACTAAAGCTTGGGTCTGTAACAAGAGCGGGGAAGAGGCAATAGAATAGGCTTACGAGCTTTCTAAATCACCTTCTACTCCATGCAAAACCAGCCTCCGTGCCGTGGAGCAGCAACTGACTCACAGGAGGCCTTCGGAGCAGTGCTTCTCAGCCTTCCTATTGCCACGGCCCTTTCATACCGTTCCTCATGTGGTGGTGACCCCCAACCATACAATGATTTTCTTTGCTACTGTGATGAATCGGGCGACCCCTGTGAAAGGGCTATTCGACCCCCAAAGGGGTTGTGACCTACAGGTTGAAAACTGCTGCTATAGCGGGTTACTTATGAAACTGTACATCTTTATGGGAAACCCAGCTTCATATTACTTCCTCAAAGCAGCTATTGCAGTGATTCTTATATTGAAGAGAAAAATACACTCAAAGAGTAGATGTAGATATATAAGTATTTTATTTAGTTTAATGCTTTTTTTGTTTGTTTCTTTCTTCATTTAAAAAATAGCATAAGAAGGGTATCATATACTTTCTGGCATCGCCAAAGGAATTTATAGCACAAAATTTATAGCTGAAAATACAGGTTAAAAATGTAGTCTTAGAACCCAACTGTCATAACTTTGAAATAACACTAATCCCTCTTCTATTTCTGATATTTATTTTTTTCATAAGTCTCATTTACATGTGGTAATCCTCATCTGGTGAAATCTTTCTCTTTCTATTTCTCTTTTATTCCTGACTCTCACTCTGGTAGCTTGCTCCATATTTATTGGAATTATCTTTTTTGACTTCATTGCTTTTTATGTTTGCGGCTTCCTAATTGTTTTCCGTTCCCATATGTGGCCTGTCTACTTTCTGCTTCAACGTCAATGCGCTTTCACCAGCGAAGTCCTCAGTTAAGTGCTTTACCTGAAGCTCTGGCCACTTTATTGTTCTCTGCATTCAACTCTAGGCTGGGAACTCTCAAATTTAGATCGACGATACATTGTGGCTACTTAAAAAGTTTTACTCCTTCCTTCCTCAACAGAACTCTTACCCATTCACTTAGACTCAAAGCTCCCATTGATCACAAAATTATCTTCCCAGGGGCAGTTCTACCCTGCTCTATATGGCCTCCATGAGTCACAGTGGACCCGAAGGCAGTGAGTTTAATTTTCTGGCTGTGAGTGTGATATTCCAGCTGACCTCTGCTTCATGTACAATCCTAGTGATTGCCAGGAAAATCATATAATGGGACCGTGCTTTAGAAATTTTATCAAAAACCAGGTTACTAGTTCTAAACATGTCAGTGTCAGTCTGCTAGACTAAGCCATAAAATTCTAGGAAGATTAAGGTCTATCTACTGAATCGTTTAGAAGAATTCCTGGCGGTGCCAGTACCAGTAGTAAGCACACAGCTACTACCCGACCCATATTCTCTGCAGAAGAAAGACTTTGATACTGGCTTATGTAAAGATTGCATCAAGTTGATTCTGGCTCATATCAACCCTATCGGCAGAGTCGGATTGCCTCCATTGGCTGTAATCTTTACAGAAGCAGAGAACTTCATCTTTCTTCTATGAGCTCCTAGGAGATTCCAACTACCAATCTTTTGTTGGCAGTTGACGGCTTAACCACTTCGGCACTAGGGGTCCTTTGTAAAGATTCCAGCCTTAAAAAGTCCAACGGGCAATTCTACTCTGTCGCACGGACTTCTGTGAGTCAAAGTAGACTTAACGGCAAACAATCACCTGACTACCATCACCTTTTAGAATCAAACCCATTCAAGTCTCTATCTAAATTTCAGTTTCCAGTGTGGGCAACAACATTTAATTATTTAATAATTAAACAGAGCCTCAATAATTAAACAGAGCACAATGAATGCATGAATGAATAAGTCTTACTTAATTGTGAGACTCAAAGAAACCAGCAAGCATTTGGCATGAACTGTCATCGGGTCTATTCTGAGTCATAGTGACCCTAGGTAAGGTTTTAAAGGTGGTCAATCATTGGAGGTGTAGCTGGTGAGTGCAAGCTGCTGGCTTTGCGGTTAACAGTCTACTGACTATGAAGCAGCATCACAGATACGCCAACACAAGATATGGCGATGGTCTTTATGCCTCCTGCCATATTGTTAGGTTGAGTGCTACTTAATAAATGAAAAGTTAAAATTAAAAATACATTATTCTTTCCATGAGTTTATCTTGATCGTCTTTATCTAATGCTGTTCACAGTTGACCACTGTTCCACCAGGGCTCCATAGACTGCCAAAATGAAAACTAATCTGTCTCGGTGCAACTACAGCCAAATGCTCCTCAGATGTGAACACGCTTCTTTGGAATGTGATCAGGAGAGAACAGGACATCGTCCTGGTTACGGTACAGGATCAGAAGGAAATAGAAGAAGCTCCTCAGTGAGATGGCTTCTCAAGGGCTCAGAGAAACCACAGTTGTGATGACTGGGCATATGCAGGCATTGGGTTGTTGTTGTTGTATTTTAGTTTAATGTCTGTATCAGAACGGACTTAGTGGTGTCTAAACCAACAGCCTATAACAACCCCAAAACCCCAATAATTGAACTTTATGAATGCTCCCTAATCCGAAGGTCAGGGGTTTCCTAACTAGGTCATAATTTTGTCATGGGCCTTCCTTTATTTACCTCCTTTATTTTATCTTCTTCTCTTTGGCCATCCCTGTAGTATGGATGTAGTTTTTGTGAGTCACACTCTGCTTATGGAAATTAGAAAATGACACGGTATTTCAAAGCTTGGAGAGTCACAGTACTTTCAAATTTAGGTGCATTTTTAAAATATTCCTCTTTCAAAAACTGCACCCTATCTGTTTGCTTCACGTCTCCTATTGTGTAAGAATCTTCTTGATACTTGTTAAAAAGACAGATTACCATGCTCTATGTGATCGGAATCTCTCAAAGTAGGAAGTGTATACATTTTTAACTGCTTGAAATAAACCCATATGCTATAAATGCTTCAAAATAAATTTCATTGTTACTTTTCTTACTTTTGTAACCCTCAGACCAGTGTTTAGAACTGATGGAGAAGGAAACTGAAGGGCATAGAAGTTACATACTGTATATGCTTGAGTATAAGCCGACCCGACTATCAGTGGAGACACCTAACTTTATCACAAAATTGGCATTAAAAAGGTGCTGAAAAACTCAGCTTATACACAAGTATATACAGTAATCTGTTGTCAATTTGAGACTTAGGAGTGAAGGGGTGGAGTCTAGCTGGCCAATTACATCACAGCTTGATGACCTCATTTGGAGGGAGATGAATGGCTCACTGGAGGCAGAACACATGCACACTCCCTGTGAGGCATGCTTGCAGACAAACACATGGAGCTACTCTAGAGCCTTAGAGCTGAAGGAACCATGTAGAGACCCCTGCCAGCACTGAGATGCCCCTACCACCACTGGATATTTAAGACTTCCCACCTACTGGCCTGTGATCTTCCTGAATTCTGTATCATTGCATGTGTTTCATTAGTCTGAAAGGACTTTATAGATTGGTATTGGACATGTGTGCTAATATCAGACTTGTGGACTTGATCTAGACGGGGCTAGGATGTTTCCTCAATATTCAATTGCTCTTGTATATAAAGCTCTTTCTTATACACGTGAGTGTCTATGAATTTGTTTCCCTAGCCTACAGGATTTATCTGGGGCATATAGCACACACAGGAAGAACTTAACAATCCAAAGCACAGTGCCCAGCCCATCTCATCAGAAAGCATAAGCACTTCAGCAAGGTCCCCAGGTAGTTGGCACTATCTTCTTTTTTATTTTCCATCTTGCCCTCCTTCCATTCTCCATCTTCTCCTGCTCCTCAGTTTCACCATAGCCTCCATCATCTGCCTCTTTGGGTGTGGAAATTATTTTTCTTAGGTTATTTATCTAATTTTTTAAATGATAGTGGTCCAAGGAGGTATCTTTGAAGAGTAAGGTGTACCTGATCCTAGCCATGGTATTTTCCATTGTTTCCCAATGCATGTGAAAGTTAGACATTAAGTTAGGAAGTCCAAGGAAGAATTGATGTATTTAAATTAGGATGCTGGTAAAGAACACTGAAAATGCCATAGACTTCCCCCAGAGCAGATCTGTCTTTGAAGAAGCACAATCAGAATGCCCCTTAGAGGTACTGATGATGAGACTGGTTTCACATACTTTGCATTTGCTGTCGGGAAAGACCAGTCCCTGAAGAAGGACAGACACTTTAGGAGATGGATTGGCAGACTGGCTGCACTGAAGGACTGGATCCTAAGAGCAATTATGAAACAGGCAGAGGCTGGAGTGTGCTTCATTTTGTTGTACACGTGGTCAGTCTGAGCAGTGCCAATTCGATGGCACTTAGCAGAGGCATCCTCTGGTATTTGTCTAGTGATGGGATTGAGTAACTTTGCTGGGCAGCATTTCATGAGTTCCTCCTTGCCATGAAATGTTTGGTAGTTCCATTCTTATTCTTCAGAGATGCAGAATGTTCCATTGTGTGTATGTACCAGAATTTATTTATCCATCCCTCCACAGATTGATTTATGGTCATTTCCATCTTTTTTTGCTATTATGGAAAATGCTATGATGAATAGGGGTGTGCATATATATGTTTGTATTCTTCTTTATTTCTTTGGTGTATATGCTTAGGAGAAAGATTGTTTGGGTCGTATGGTTTTTCTCCCACATTTGTTTAAGTAAGTGCTGTGTTGTTTTCCATAGAGACTGTACAGTTTCTATAATCGCACCAGCAGTGTACTGATGTTCCAACCTCTCCACATCCTGTCTAGCACCTGTTCTTTTTTTTAAATTTGCTATCAATGTTGGCATGAGGGAAAAATACATTTTGAAAACTGGGTTAAATTGATGGTGAGTCTTTGAGATAGGAGATTTCGTTTTTAGTTGTTTCTACTTAGGTGCTAAGATAGATTCTAGGAACCTAAATATGTCACATTCCTAGCAAAAGAAGTTGACAGAGGATAGGCAGTTGCCTGATATGACAGAGAATAGAACCCACCACAAAGTTGGAGACATAAGATGTGGGAGATGCCTCAAAAATCAAGAAATCAAGACTACTTTCTAAGTCCTTGTCTTTCCTTAGCAGGACTTCTGACAATCAGCATGTAGCTTGAGATCCCCCCTCCTCTGCTTCTACTTTGCTAACGCACTCTATAATGGGATTAAAACCAGAGGCATAGAGGCTAGGATTTAGGACACATATTTTGGAGTGGCGCAAGTTAATCCATAACACATGTATAAGTGCGTGGACGGTTTGTGTGCAAAGAAGCACTCAGCCAAGGTAAAGATAGAAGGAAGAAAAACATATTTTGTAGACTGTCTATAGCACATGGACTGGAAGGAGGGGTTAATTGTCTATAGTTCCCAATAGTCCTTAAGTTAAATGAAAACTCACTGGTAGCCTTTTATGCACTGACTTTGGTGACTTTCCTTTTAACATTGTGAAATACCCTTGAAAGTAAGACTAAGGCTGTGAGGAAAGAGAGAGAGAGAGAGAGAGAGAGAGAGAGAGAGAGAGAGAGAGAGAGAGAGAGAGAGAGAGAGAGAGAGAGAGAGAGAGATTGATTTTCAAATTATTGTGGAACCTCAAACAAGTATTTCACTATAAAATCCTGTTGACAACCGAAGGATGAGTGAGTTCTATCCCACAGTATGTGATCTGGAACTTGAAAGAAATCATTTATTTCAGCATTGCCTTGAACACATCTACATTAAAACTTAGATATACGTTCAAGACTTCGCCAGCTGGAAGTTGATGTATACCTCTCAGCCTGACCTGAGCCTGGTTAGATAAAAGGTAGATACAATGCGTAACTGCAATGTGTGTAAAGTATATTCTATCTCCACTATCCAGGACTTTGTTTACTATCCTATGCTAAAGATAATCATGAATTACAATTATATTTAGCCATGACTTCCTGTTGCCATAAATATCAATCAGAGAATATTCTATGTTGCTCTCTATTTAATAAAGACAAATGGATGAAAGAATTCAACAAATGTGCCCATACAATAGGGCGATAAGGCAGAAGGGGCCCTGGGGACTCTCAAATGGCTCTGTCGATTGTAGCAGGATGCTCTAGGGGCATATCAATGTGTCTCTGCTAGTACCTCGGAGGAGAACTAGATCAGTTTTCTTTCCTAAATAGGACCATGCTGCCTAACGCAAGTACTCTGACCTTTCCACCAATCCTCTGCCCAATTATCTACTCTGCCACCCCTCTACCTCCCTGGTGGTTCTTCTTCTACACTGGATTCTCTACACCCCTGTGCTCCCACGCTAGAAAGATTTTTTAAAATTTAGAAATAAAAGAAATATGCAGTGTTAATGGACTTCATTTTATGAAGCCTAAAAAAATATATATCTCGGTCACTTAAAATAGTATATTTTCATATTTTAAAAGTCTAATTTTATTATACCCTAAAGCGATTAAGCTTCTTCACCAAACCTTTGTACCTGCTTTTTTTGTTGTTGTTGTTACTTTGAGGCTTTCTGCTTCTCTGAAGATCCAAAGTCTCAGAAACCCAAAGTAGCGGCTCGCCTCTCTTCCAAGGTGGCTAGGCGTCAGAAGTCACCCGATGGTAAGATGCCTATTGGGGTCAGGAGGCGAAAGAGGGCAGACACAAATAACTGACGTCAGAAGTGATGAATAAGGATGGCAGACATATCTTTTGGACATTAAACAGATAATATGAAAATATCATAGGCAACTTAAGCCAATAAATTTAATAATAGAAAATTATTCACATAGCTTTTCTTGGTTCACTATAACTTCAATTACAGGAAAAGTCTCACCTAGTTTTTTCTTTTTCTGTTTCTTTCTTCCCCTTCTTTCATTTGCCGTCACTTTGCTTATTTGACAGTAGGATAGAATTGCCTCACAAAAAGATGAAAGTATTTATTTACTTTTTAAAAAGACCTTAAGATCCACTTAGGTCTGTCTCTTTCTGACAAGCCTTGAAAACTGATCTGGTTGGTAGCTGAGATCTGTGTGACCTCTCTCACTTCTGGACGCTGACATTCTCCACATGGAGCAGAGGGAATATCCTGTTTTTATAATCTCTGAAAGAAAATAGATTGACACCATATTGAATGATCTGTAATCAATTGAACACTGAAATGATTAACAATGATCAAGTAGAAAAAATATTTCCAGAGGTCCAACAGAAATGTGTTACTGGGGGTGATTTTATATTAGATATTCTTCCTCCATCAACATAATACACATTGTGAAGTGATTTCCTCCAACTCAGACTCTGGTATTTTCTCAGAAATGGAAATTTTAATATTTTGAGACAGAAATGGTGTTTTGTTGATGTACTGTCCATAACCCATTGCCCTCATGTAAGGTATATTTGCTACTTATATCCAAATGAAATGAAAAGCTTTAATAAAGTAAATAAATTATATATTAATAAATTATTAATTACATGTTAAATAAATTATGTGTTAATAAATTAATAAAGTAAACTAACAACAAATAATAACAAAAAGAACTCCAAAGAGGCAGAGGATATTGATGCAAAAGTATTAGACAATGAACTTCAAATATTTCTTTGTTCTAGTCTATGAGACCTCAATTCCTAAGGTTTCTAGTAAAAAAATAATGATAATATTAATGTACTTGACAAACTAGTGGCATAAATAAGCCAATACATTCTTTTCAAAGAATATATAGGATATAATATATTGTAATTTTAGAAAATACATTAACCCTTGAACTCTTTCTTTGCATTTTCAGATTACTAATTGTTTTTCCCACATACATTTTAAATAAATGAGTAAGATATTGTTCTCCAAACAGGAAAACAAATTTATCCATTTAAAAGTTTAAAATAAGTTCAAAATAAACCTGTTTTGTACATTTGATCACTTGAAATTGTGAAAAATAATTTCTTTTGTCAACCATATCACATCTCCTCAACATTTTCATTTAAAACAAGGCATTTAATTAACAAGAGATACTTTTTTCCATTTAAAAATGTTTGCAATTGATTCAGCAATATGTTTATATCAAATTCATGCTCATGAATGTAAATTTTATCAGTATTGCTTATTAAAAAAAAGAAAACGGTTCAGATTATTTCCTTTAAAAGTAATGTTTTTTTCTTTATTTTTCTGAGTCCAAAGATAATTTAGTAATTGTGCACTTTTTGATGTTAATTAATATTAGAATTGACTTCTTTTATAAGAGGCAAGAAAGATGCTCTGTTGGTCATATTCTTCAGCAATTAGCATTTAAAAACATTAGATTAGAACGTCTTTCTACATATTTTATGCAAATAAGTTATGAGAAGTATTTCTACTTGCTCATCTCTCTTGAGAGTTGATATTTTACACACCGATAAACCAAACCTGCTGCCACGAAGGGACTCTAATGCCTGGGGGACCAGTGGCATCAAAATCGAACCATGAGCCATCCAGCTCTCATCTGAAGCGCTGCTAGTAGACTAGACCTCCCTCCTTTGGGTTAGCTGTCGGTGGTTTACAAGTGCGTGCCCCTAGCTGTTCTAAGTACTGACAACTCTTGTTATTGGGAGGATTGCTCAGCCTTGGTGACGCTGTCTGCTTTGTACAGATGTTATATATAAATAATCGAATTGCATAATGTCTTCAAACACGTATATCACGAGTTCTCAACCAGGGGAAATACTGATATATCATTCCTCCCCAGTCTTAGCTGTGTAGAGGTGGTTTTGGTTGCCATTAGCAAAGGCTATTTCTGGTATTCTATGGGAAACGGTTGTGGGCATTCACACCCTAACAACGGATGATCTTTTCCACAATCCCGGCAACGAGCTTGTGTCTGCCACCCCCACTGAAACGAGAGCGCAAAGTTGACACGATGCACTGCCATGGCGCAACCACTGCGTGATTGTGTTTATTTATTGCAGTGTTTTAAATTTGGAGATCCGATCATTAGTGGTTCAGGAAATTAATTTAGCCTTTTCAAAAGTTAAATACAGCATAAGAAAGCAGTAACGATCCGTTTATACTGCACATTGCCAATGTTAAGTATTGGTATAAAAATAATTGTCCCAGGTACTTCTGTCTGTGCATACTGGATGACAATGGAGACGCGTCACTTTCTGTGAGTTGGCAAAGCAATAAAAATAAACTAACAACTCTGAAACCCTGACTTTAATCTATATATGTATTTCCTCAGAAATAACCGTGGATAAATTACATTACTCCCAACTCAGGGAAGCAGGCAGCAATTATCTATGCAGAAAGCATACATAAGCCAAAACAGCAATTAAATGCTATCCAGAAAATTCTAATGAAGCAAAGACCATGTTAACAGTCAACCAGCAGCACACAATAAACTAGAGTGTGAAGTGGCTCTTTAAAAAGTTGAAAGTGGGATTAAAAGATAATGGCATTTTCTGACAAACTCTTTGAAGCATCCTTAATATATAATATCAGTAGAGGCTTTCTTAGCTAATGTTTTATAGAGGATGTCAGATTTGAATTGTAGCTCAAAGAAGACATAATTTTAATTGGGTAAGGGAAAATAAATATCTCTTTATGGAAAGACTAAATTAAAAAAAGTAAATATACAGCTAATTTCTCCCCTCCTTCCTTCCCTTTCTGCAATCACAAAATTATTTCCCATTGAGAGCCCTTTATATTTAGTATTTGAAACATTTAGTTGCAAACAAACATGGAAAATTAACTTGCTTATGCTGTTTCATGAAACATGAGAATACACAGTATATCATTTTAAAAATAATTAGAAGTTTATATTCAGCTGACTCTCTCTTGGTGACAATAGAGTCTGAAATAGCGGGTGATTTAAATTCCCAAAATAATGTAATGAACACAAGTGCACAAACGTGTATTCCAAATTTGGATTGCACAAATCCAGCAGCTTTTCAACACATGCAGTGAGCTTTGCCATCATATTAGCATAATACTCTGAGCTTAATATGTACCCCAACTATTTGTGTCATGTGTAGATGAATGAATAAAAATAACATTAGAAATTAAATCATCCTCCAGGGTGCTATATATTTTAGAATTTTAATTCTAAAATGCTTTTATAAGTACTAAGCAATGTAAGCAGTGGGAAAGAGATTACTATTTTCTTTCGTTATGCTCTTAATAGAGAAGACCGACAGTCAATTCATCTCTGATGAAAGTTTACCAGGTGTTGTTTTCTGAAATAAAGTCATTTATTGAAGTGAAATCAAACTTTTTAGCTAGTGCATATTAATGTATTACCTCTTAAACTGAATAGTTCAACGCAAATGCGTCTTCGTTGTGGATCAGTACTTGAGAAACAGCAGAGAAGTCCCAGCTGTCAAAATTCCTAAATCACAAGATGACTAAAAGTAACTCTGGAAAACCTGCTGCTCCAGCATCCTGAATGCAATCACTTTAGAACCAGCAGCTGGACTGCATTCCGAGTTGGTTTTAAAAACATATCTATAGAAACAAATGGGTGAAGTTCCTAATTGTAGACTATGATGTGTCTGCATATGTCCTTCTTGCAAATATTAATGATGAGGTTTTAAGTTGCATCTATTTCCTATCTAATTTATAGGTGTATGTATTTTATTAAACTATTTAAATATTATGCATATATTGATTGTATTAGTTTATTTGGATTTATTATGTTTGGAAATTTATCTTTAAATGAAATATTTCAAACTACAAAAATACCTCAAGTGAAAATTTGCATGGAACCCCCCCCCCCCACCCAAAGCAAACAAGCAAACTCAAACTCAATTCTCACTCATAACGGCTCTTTGGGACAGGGTAGAGGGGTCCTTGTGGCTTTCCAAGATTGTTCATGTTTACAGGAGTAGAAAGCCCCATTTTTCTCTAGCAGAGTGGCTGGTGAATTCGAACTGCTGACCTTGCAATTAGCAGCCCAGTGCATAATCCACAATATCACTAGGCCGTGTAATCCAGACCTGTACATATTTATATTGCTTTGCTCATCCCGAAGGATAGCTTATAATTATTTTAATGAGTAAAGCACATTTATAGGGTGATAACTCTGATATTTAGATCACATTTTTATAATGTGCTCTTTACTCAAAAGTGTTTGGATGTTTAGAAAAATAATATAATTGTAAAAATCTATGCAGGGTAGTTGCATTTCTTGATTTAAAGATAATTTTGTAATTTTTGATTTTCTCAGTTTTCAGATCAAGATTTAAAATAACCTCATGGATAAATGCTGTGGAATAAATTAAGCAGGTGGAAAAATACTTATTTAAACAACGTAGTCCTTCTCTTTTTGAAATGCTTGTATTATTCAATTTCCCCATCCTTCTTGTCTAAGATCCCCCATAACTTTATATATGTCAAAAGACAAATTCTTTTAGTAAGAGTTAACCAACCCATACCCTTTGTTACATAGAAAAGTTTTCTGAGGAGAGATTTACTTAGGATAACATACAGTTTGGGGAGATTCAAGTGATTACAGCTCATTCCCCTTTCTCATTTGACTATCGGTGCAATTGTATCATGATTATTCAGAGTGAATTATTATTATTTTGAGTGAAATATCTTGCCAGAAAAGCAAGCATCCATGTCTATCAGTCAAAGATTAAATCATCATTAAAGACAAAAAAGGTGGGTGGCAGAATGGTTTGTCTAGATCAATGCCTGAAGCCAATTGCAGACTTAGATTGACAGTCACAGGGGACACTTGGTTTTAGGAATTTTTTGAAGCTGTGTGAAGAAGAAGTGATCAGTCACGCAGTATTTTTGTCAAGCTTTCATGATGACTGTTGATGCAAGTAACACGTAAAGAGAAAGAAAAGGAAAAATGGCCAAGAAAGTAGCTCGTGGGCAACACACACTGAACACCATCGCTGTCGTAGGATGTTCTCGTCGTGGGACCAAGGGAGCTCTGCACTACCGTTTCCCACAGTGCCTCTGGCCTCAGCCTTCGAGAGTGAGCTGGAAGGTGCTGCGTAGATCTGCTCGCGCTCGCTTTCGTCACTTCAGTCAGATCCGTCAGGATGAAGCACCGAGGGCAAAGGGCTGGACCATCTTCACGATGACTTTGTGCTCAGTCCGCTATTGACACAGCATGTTGAGGGCTTTCCAAACTAGAGAGCCAACCTATCTCAGCACAAGATAAGGCGAGGTTGTGTGTGATCCACAGGATTTTCATTGGCTACGTTGTAAAGGTAGATTCTGCGGCTTTTCTTCCTAGCTTGCCTTGGTCTAGAAACCCCGTGGACGCCTGTCCTCCATGCATGATCCCACTGATCTTTCAAACATTGGTGGCATAGTGTCTACCATGATAGGACCATGACGGATATGGTGAAAAGCATAAAGGGTGAGCATACATTATAATATAAGCCTTTTAAAGAAGGAGAGACTAATTAAGAGGTGTGAGGTCCGGGTGGAATGGTGTTTAGTGAAATGAGCTATGAGATGCAAGGTCACCAGTTCAAAACCAAGAGGCGCTCTCTGGGAGAAAGCTGGGACTTTCTGATCCCTTCAAAAGTTCATCTCAGAAATTCACAGGGGCAATCTGATTTTGTCCTATCGGCTCACTGAGTCGGCGTTGATTCGATGACAGTGAAAATTAAGAGGTTAAGTAACAAAACTTGAAAATTCTACTTAAAATCAAATTAGTGGTAAGGATGAATTTATGTGTTCTGTTCACTATTTAACTTAGAACTACTCGTTTAAAGCTGATTAGTTGAATCTTTTCCACGTTACAGAGATAAAAGGGTTAAGCAGTGCTACGGACGTACTAACATCTGGGCTTGCTCAGGACGGCGGGCGACACGAGCCTGCGCTGCTCACCTCTCTGTAAGGGAAACCGTCACTACCAGGGACTGACCTGTATCTGCCTATATTTCCAACAGACGCACAGTCAGCTTCCGCTAACCAGAAAAAGCCGGGAAATTTAATTAATCCTTTTTTTAAAAGTTACTATAACTTTATAGGGGGAAAAAAGGGAACCTGAGCTTTGACCGCAGCTGGGGGGGTGGGTGGTGGTGGGCAGTTGGCTCGTCTCATGGGGACAGAAGCTGCACATTGGTTCGAAGGAACTGAGAAGCTGCTGGAGGTTCGGTTTGCCAGACAGCAGCCCGATGCAAACAAGGACCCAGGGATCTTCGCATCATCCCCGGGATTCATAAGGATGCTGAAAGCCAGTGACCATGTCTAGAGATGCCCCTGGACTAAATGATTTTGAAATGGCAGCTTGGAGGGAGGCAGAAATGGCGAAAGAAGTTCCATTAGAAAAGACAGTCATGCTAAGAAAACACTGAAGTGAAGAACACTCTGGTTTCAGTTGATGAAGCAAACCCTCGCATGCCTGCGCAGCTCTCTGCGCCCGAAAAGAACGTGTTAGATGAATTGAAGACGGGAACCCGAACTTCAACTACCACTGAACCACCAGAGAAATTCCTGTTTCCTTTTGCCTGTAAGCGCCTAGCCTTGTCTCAAGAGTCCGAAACTAGGTGAAGACAGAAAAAGGTCCAAGAGCAGTGGGGGACCCAGTTCTCTTTTTACTCACCCCCCCCTTCTTCTTGTCCCCACCCCTGACAGCGGTATCAGGCAGACAGCCGCCAAAAACTCCATGGAAAGGCCCCGGACCCGGACCCTTTTGACCAGAAGAACTGAGGTGTGCACGTGCGTCGGAGAAACCCTCTTGCTCAGTTTTCATCTGCCCTTCTCCCACTTGACCCCAGAAGAAGAAACGCTGGGGCGATCCCGCCTCAGGTTCCACGCTGGCCACCAGAGGAGCGGCACTGCTCCGCTGCGTATCGTGGCAGAAGCTTCCATAAACTGGCGGTGCAGCCGGGAGCCGCAGAGCTGGGTGGAACTTGAATTGTGTCTGTACTCCAAGGCTGCCGGAACAACTCTTTCAAAGGTGATGAGAATGTCCAGAATGCCCTCCTGGCCTACAAGATATGACAAAGAACCAGGAACATCGGAGCATTTCTCAAAGGAAAGCCAATCAACCCACACTAATCATGAGATCTGCGTGGGATCGACTTCTGAAGAATGTGCAATGTTCAATGCTGTGTGACAAAGACTGGCAAGCAGGAAGCTACTGTACTCAGCTCCCAGAGACGTTTTATTTTGAAGACCGGTGGCACCACCCTATTACTGAAAGCACTGGTCCCCGTTGAATTTGCTAGGGACCACAGTGGCTTTGGCTCCATTCAAAGCTGCCTTTATTCTCCTAAGACTTTCATGATGCCTTCTCACCAAGGGGACCCCCACTGAATTTCCAGGAAGAAATAGGGTTTCTTAGTGCAATTTTCCCAAATAAAGCAGCATATTTTATGGGACGTATGATTTCTGACTGTCGGTACTTGGCTACTCTGGATTTCCCAGAGAGTCGAGTAACCAGCCAGCCAGATCAAACCCTGGACATTCTGATGAGTGAACTTGACCCAGCAGTTACATGAAAGATGGTGTCCTGCAAAGCATGCCACTCCTGAACGTGGCATTCATGACCTGATAGCAGGTTCTGTCGTAGATGCTCCACTGTTGAATCCTTGTGGGTATTCAATGAGTTGAATGCTATCGGATAGAACTTATTGGACTCTGCCCATCACTCCAGAACCAGAATTTTCTTATGTAAACTTTGAATCAAACTCAAGTCAGACCTCCTTTGATGACCTGATCAGGAAAGCTGGGGAAGTCTTCAGGCCAGGACAATGTGTGACCACGCTGTCTGTAAACTGGAGTTCTCAATGCTGCACAGTGCTCCCTTCGCCCCAGAAGATAGACGGTTATTAACGGCTTGATTGCCAGAGTGCTATGTTCAATGATGACAAATTTGTTCCTACCAGTTTTTCTAAGAAGCAGCTGCAGCAGCAGAGTTGATTAAGGAATATGAAGGAAAAAAACACAGAAAGCACACATAGAAGAAGGTGGTGGCTGCTTTCTAGACACTGATCCCAGGGCTATGCTTTCCATTGCCACTGCCGTGTAGTTGCAGGACGCCCTAGATGTAAGCACAGTGTCATCATTGTGAACTGTGTGCATTATTATGTCCAGGAGTTAGATATCTTTCATGGATGCTCTCTTCTGTGTTTAGGGATTCTATGCCACTCCCAATGTGAAATTAAAGTGCATGTAGAAAAATCCTTTTCCTGTATGAAACTTTACAACACTTGTGAAAACAATTCCAATTTGGTTTGTGCACAGAGTAATATTTCACTCGGTAGCACCCCAAATTCCCTACAGACAAGGCTTTCATCATCATGAGGGATTGGCCTCAGTCAACCACCTGGGACTGTTCTATTCAATTGCCACTAGAAATGTACCTCCATTTACCTCCAGTTTCTAGAGCACACTCTGCATGAGTGGATGTTACTGAAACCAAGTTCTACTTCGTACAGAGTATTTTAGCAACAGCAATTAAAGTTTTTCTTCCACGAGTCGAGTCCTCTTAAGAAAATGTTTGCAGCTATTTGTCTGGTGCATTACTATTTCAAAATTATTGCCCCTGACTTTCGAGCCTTATATCTGCCTGCTCTCCTCCCTGGGGCAGATCTCCAGTTCCCCAGCCCCTCGTGCCTCCAGACAGAGCACCACATTGTCACACTGAGGCCCCACAGGAGGGCAGACCTTGGGCTTATTTTATTATTATTTTAATTCAAGTGAATTTTATCTATAGTGACACAAGCACTTTTGGAAGGTACTGACAAATAAACGTCTAGTGTTGTTAATAAGGAAAGACCCTTCAGTGCTGTGAACTGAGTGCACTGGCCGAGCTGCGCGGACATCGCATTACCGTTCTTTGCCCCCCAGTAAAAAAGATGAGCTCATGAGCACCGTGCCTTTCCTGACTTGCTAAGTAAGAGCACTAAGTAAATTGAGGGTAAATTTAAATTTACATTGGTAAATGTAATAGTACTTGGCAAATTTGTAAATGTCCTAAATGTATTATCAGGGAGATGGTTGGGTTCAGTACGTCAACTGAGCTTGGTTCATTCACCAGAACTTACACTTTAGTAACCTTTTCACTCACATACTCCATTTGGTTTAAAGCAAAATCATCATTTTCACCTTGTGAACTTAAAGTTCTGTGATAGTGTTCTGCCTTCATCTGTTTTACTCCACGTTGTTCCTTCCACCAGCGTTGGATGGTAGTCAATGCATCGACTGTTTAGAATGAGAACAATCTAGGTTATTAAACAGGGAAGCAGAAATACTATGCATAAAACATAGAAAGTGCTGAGAATCACTTCTGGGGAATGGCTTACAAATACAGGCTTTCCAGCGTCAGCATCATGTTAGCTGCTTCAATATACAGCAGCTGAGAATACCAAATTGGATTTTATGTTTTGTGTTCCCTGCCCACACTGTACATTTAAAAATTCTTCCAGGATGGACGCAGTGATATTTTGTTCCTTAGGTTTTTATAAACAAAATGCTGGTTTCTAGTGTTTCTAAACATAAAAAAATCTGGTAGGAAATCAAGTGATGGGAACACCATTTGGCTTTTCTGTTAAGCACATTGTTTATGGGAATGCTTCAGTGAAGAAGCATTCCGTGTGAACGGTCTGATCCTGTAGGCAGCCTCACAGCCTCTAATGTTGGTAATGCTCCTCAAAAGGGGTTCGTTCTTGAATTGTATCCCAGTAGATTTGCCGACATTTGTTGGCTTGAGGTCTGGTGTCTTAAAATAGATTTGATCGTTTTAATGCAAATGTGTATGGGAAGGGGAAGTAGCAGGGTGAGAACACTAGGTTGACTAGTATTCAAAGTTAATCCTCGTGTGGCGGCAGAAGAGGGGAAGTTTTGCTGCCATAGTTGTCCCTTCAGGGTGTTGGACTTAAATCAGTTGAAAGGTATGAAACTTAGCTTAACAAAAAAAAAAAATAGAAAAAATTAACATTTGACTGAAATATGCTATTTGATTTAATATTCAACAAATACATTTTGAATAGCAATTACATTCAAGAAATTTTTTTCTAAACCTATATGATACATTTGGATTGTAAGGATTTTAAAATTTACATTTAAATATCCCAATCTAATACAAATATAATGACTAATCACTTATTTAATTAATGTTTATGTAAAATAAAAACATTAAGAGATAAAATTAATTTAACAAATATATTTGATACGTCTCAGAAAGAAACATGTAGCAAGTCACCTAAACAACACCTGCCTCATACTGAGATTCAATACATGGTTTATAAATTAATATGAGTGTATAATTCAAAGGAAAGCATTACATAAAGTTCCAGAATGCAAGTCACCACATAAAACAAACTAATAGATTAGGCAGACACATGCTAGAAATGTTCATCTATGCCAATGAATGTGAAAGGCAGGTGCCTGGCCAGCCAGCGATAATAAATTAATGTACATGCTCATTCCAAAGAAAAGTGACTAGCACAGTGGGGAGATCATTGAACAATATTCTTAGTATCACATACACGTGGAATTGTGCTGAAGATAATTCAAAGTGGTTGCAGCAGTACTTAACAGGGAGCTGTCAGAAATTCAAGTAGGATTCCAAAGAGCACACGGAATGAGAAATGTCAGTGCTGATGTCAGAGGGAGCTTGGGTGAGAGCAGAGAATACAGAAACGCATTTCCCCATGTTTTATCAACAGTACAAAGGCATTGTACTCTGTGAACCACAGCACAGCATCGATTCCATATGAAGAATGACTTTCCATAACATTGCATTGTGTCCACGTGGAGCATGGACCAAGAGGTGACTGTTTGAGCAGAACCGAGGTCATTGCAATCAGTTATTAAAATAAGCTAAATAAACATAAACCAATCATAAGCTGTTATAGCCAAGACACATCCCTGCTCTGCATTCGTGTCTCCAATTTCACCCCAAATATGACCTTTTGTTGTCATTGTTCTGCTATTGCTGCATATATTTTGGCAGCTTCCCCTCCCCCCCACCGTAGTGTTCATTGGATGCTCTCCCAGCTGATAATGGGACTGATCCCATAAATACATTGTTTGTTTTTAGCTCACATTCTAATTAATCGATTTGAATTTCTGTCTCATTACTCTTAAGAATCTCCTTTTTCTTTCAATAAATCTCATGATAGAACAATAAGAGCTAAAGATAAGGAATTCCCAAAATTTTAAGACCAAGGAGACACTTTCCCAGAAGTCCCTGGGTTGCACAGTTCAGGACTCTACCCCTCCTCCACTATGAACAGAGAGGAAAGTTTAGAGGCTGGGGTCCACCTAAGCCACAGCCTTGAAAATCCACGGACCAGCTCTACTCTGTACTTGTGGTTGTCATTATTCAGAATGGATTCTATAGCAACTAACAACAAACACTATCTCTCAGGACATACCTGCTAGGAATTCAAATTGCAGCATTAGGTCACTGGTGATAGAGGTGAGCTTGAACTTGGCCATTTAGTGAAGTACTTTTCCTCTTGTAGATCAGTCAATTAAACCTATTGGTATCAAGTCCATATAAACTTATAACAATATTATAGAGAAGCATGGACCCACCCTATAAGGTTCTAAAGCTGAGTGTACACACACACACACACATACACACACACACACATTTCTTACAGAAACAAACTGGCGCATCTTTCTCCTTGAGGACTGGCGTATTTGAATCACAATTAAGCTGAGCCCTTACATTTTGAGCAGGACTCCTCTTCTTCCTCATCAAGAAAATAGTAAATCAAATGTCTGTGCAACACTTTGTGGTAAATGGAGGGTGTGCCTATTATTATTTAAATCCCACAAACTCTTTATAGCTGGTGAAATTTTTATCTGAGTTTTACCATCAAGGAAAGCATGCCTTCAAGAAGTTACATAATAGTTTGAAAGTATCCTGTATTAAGTGATAAACAGAAGCCTTTAAATTGCAAAGCTTAGACTCTTTCCACCCAATGAGGCTGCCACCTTAAAAAAGAATATTTCAAAATATAGTGATGCCACAAATATGGTGAACCACCTGGATGGAGTGATTTCAGTTCATCTGTTTATTCATCAATCAAGAGAAAAATTATAATCTACATAATATCTATCCAGCCATTCAAAACCATTGTATTGGGAGTTCATACAAATATATCAGTCCACAGTTCGCTCACATCAAGCAGGATTGTACAACTGCTACCACAGTCAGTGTCTATTCTTTCCTTCTTGAACTCCTTCACATCAGCTTCCTTTTGTCCCCCTTCCCCGACCCCTGTGCCCCCAGAAACCCTTATTTCCGTGCTGTTCCCATAGCTTCATGAATCCTGAGTGTCATATACTGAAAAGCAGAAGAACACATAACAAAAGCTCAACAGGGTGTTGAAGGCTGTTAAGACTCAGCCTTGAAACAGCTGAGCAGTCTCATGACCTAAGTGTTTCCTGATTTCTTCTGTGACTTTACGTTTTGAACAGACTGTCAAGGACAAGAAAGCAAGCAAGGTCTGGGAAAAACAGGTGGTTTAATTTTCTCAAGGATGTCTGGCTTGGCAGAAGATAGAGTTGCTCTGTGTATCAAATGTGCTTGCTTAACAATGCGATAATTAACCCCGGGTTATTTCTGCATGGATATAAGGAGTTTGTAGAATAAACTCGGGGGCTTCAGTCCATCAGACTGTTGTCCTCCCAATACTTTCTGTCTCTCTTTTCCCTTAATCCTCACTCCCCCTTTCAGGACTGTTCGACTCGTCAGCTGGCTCCAACAACAGGATCACACCCAGAGACAAAAAACATCTGAGCTAAAGCCCAATATGAACAAACAAAAACACAGAAAACATTGAAAACCAGATCAGGTCTAACACTCGTCAGAGGGAGATATCGACTGACCAGGTTTTAACAGTTCAAGGCAGGCATCCGTTTTCCTCTGCTATAGTCGTCGCTCCATTGTGCCCTGCTTTGTACCCCGTTTATTCCCAGCTCTTCATTATGGGTCGGAGGAAATCGCCAGACTTCTTTCTTTATTTATTCATTGGGCTCCCACGGTCATCCATAACCTGCCGCAAACAAGACTCTCACAATAGGGGCTCTGACACGATTCTCTCTCTAGGCTTCAGATTAGGATTCTGTGCTACACAATCCTTTGGTGACTGATGCTGATGTGCTTCTTCCATGCGGATTTAGTTGACCTTCACTGAGATTGTTGCTTGTTTGGAAAGAAGCCTTTAAGGTTCTAGTCACTGTTTTATCTGATAGTTGGTCAGCATCTAATTCTCTGGTGGTGCCCCATTTTGCTATAGCACCCACATGTTCTGTGTTCCCTTCCTGAGGGTGAGTACTGAGCGGGGCCGTGATGTCAGAACTGGTTGTTCTCAAAGTGGAGTAGGAGGTAGCGCAAGCCTGTAAGCCATTCCTGGATCTATGTTGGTGTTTTGTTTTTTAAATCTGCCTTTGGCTCCCTCTCAAAACCTCCTTGTTAATTTGTGATTGAGAGTCTTACCTATTATCTCCCTGGGGTATACAGATTTTCCATTAATATTGTCTGATTAGTCCCAATGCTAGTTTTTTTAAGTCTTGTTGAGTGAGTAATACTGGGCCAATATAGACTAAATCCATATCACACTTCCTGAATTATTCACTTGTAGAGAATCAACCATTCCTGGCTGACTGCTATTTACATTCACGAAAGGAGGTTGTTTTCAGGGAAATTTTACAATAATATTCACTGAGAATTCCAGTCACATGTTTGCTGAGATATACATCTTAATACAGTATATAGGGCATTGATATAGCAAGATCATAGTTGTCTGCCTACCAGTAGTTCAACATCTTGGTACAGCAGTCTTCTGCTTTCTCAGACACCTTGCATATTCAGTTTTGGGTCCTCAGGGTACTGAGGTCGAGTCCAGTTCACCAGGGCATTTTCCTCATAAATCATTTTCCCTCAAAATTGCATTTTGAAATAGAACTTTAATATACATACTGATAAAGAAATAGTCGTATTTGTACACACATGTGTACACACATATATATTTTGCTATAAAAAGAACAAAGAAGTTGCCTTTGAGTTAATTCTGACCCATAGCATCCCTAGGGCAGAGTGGAATTGGTCCTAGAGTTTCCGAGGCTGTATTCTGGGGGGAAGCAGCCTGCCCCTTCTTTCTCCTTTGGATTTAATCTCCTGGTGATTTAAGCTACTGGCTTTTCTCTTAGCAGACAAGCGTTAGAAACACAGAGCCACCAGGACTCCAAAACACTCCAAATAATTTTTTCAAATATTTTATGTTATCACTGTACCATTTATTCACATACTTAAATTTTTACCTTGGATAATATGTAAACGTTTAGTTGAATAAAAAAGGAGCCCTGGTGGGTTGGTGGTTCCAGGTTGGGCTTCTCACCACAAGTTCGTCCTCTGGGAGGGAGCTCAGCAGCTCCGCAGGGGAAAGATGAGGGGACGCCGCCTGTAAAGGCTTATGTCTCAGCCACCCTACGGAGCATCTTTACTCTGCCCCTTTACTAGGGGTCTGAACGGAATTGATAGAAGCCTTCATTAACTATTATTTGTTAATTAATCATGACAGGAAATCCTGAAAGTCTACTCTCAGATTTAAAGAAGAAAATAAATGTACTCTTTAGTCCAACATGATAACGGAACCAAATGTAAAATTCAAATCCTTCACTTTAGCCACATCTCAAGCGGTCGGTCATTATGTGGGACTGGTGGCCGTCATAACAGACACCACCGTTGTAAAGTATGTTTTCAAAGTGGTAGTCTTCCCCAGCCAACACCGAAGCATAATCTTAGTTGTATATTTTACAACTGACCCTGAAGGACAAACGGACCCACCAAATGTTCTTGTAAATACAATCGTGTGGGAACGCAGCCACATCCATTTGTTTGCCTGGTGTTTATGACTGTTTCCCCGTTACTATGGCAGAGCGGAATTGTTATGACAGACGGTACGTCTCAGCACCTAGGAGAGTTGGGTCTATCCTTTCAATGCTTTCACCCAAAGCCTCTCTTCTAGGAAATTTCCAATCTGTTTGATTTTATTAACAAAATGCCAACTATGGAATATCCATCATCCTTTGTCCTCCTCCTCTTCCTTCTCTTTCCTCCCAGCACTCTCTTTTCTATCATTTCAATAGAATACTCTTTTGACTTGCCAAATTTAAATAAAAACCATTGAAAATTTCTTAGTAATTGATAATAAAAACACCACCACCTTATACCAAGATTACTGAATGTTTTATTACTGAATGTTTTAACCACCATGATATTAAAATAAAAATATAGTATCATTTTAAATAAAAGAATATGAGAATCTCATTACATTAACATCTGGATCTGAGATGTGAAAGGAAGTAATTTTATGTTTTATGGGCCTGAGGAACAAGACAGTCCCATGGGGTAGGGCTGGGGGTGGGGGTGAGAAACCTATCTCTCTCTTTTTAAAAAGTATTCCTTTATAAGAGAAAGTTAATATCTCCGGTAGTGATGTATACTACTGTTCAAAACTCCAGATTTATGTATTCACAAAAAATCTCTAAAACAGGATTTATGAAAGGAAAGCAAAAGTTTCCTTTTATACTATTCTTCTATAAAAACATTCCAAGAACCTCCTTGTCTGTTATGGTGTGATAACAGGAGAGTAGAATAATTTTATTGATATTATATGAGATAATATATGCATCGAATATAATATATATTTTTAACATATGTACCCTGTTACTATACGGTAGCTGCAGTTATTTTTTGGACTCAACTGCAACCCTGTGCAATCTAGGATTTGCAAATAAAACTCTGCCTGTGTTTATTTGCAGTTAATATCAGCCTGATAACATGATCTATCAGACCTTCTGCACAAGCAGTGAGGCAAGTGAGTGTACTGACACTGGTCGAATCAAACAAGTTCCCTAATTTTCTCAGGTTCTTTACCGCCCACTTTTATTCATGTCGCTTAGTGTTTAAGGGACTAGAATGAAATGTGCAGTGACCAAATATGTAAATGTTTTCCCCAGGTAATAAGATTACTAGAAGTCATTCATACGTTCCCAGCCTGCATTTACCTAGCACTCTCTATTACTGGAGACGCTGAGGCAGTGTCTTTCAGCTCTGACTCACTCGCTGCTTTGAATATTCTCCCACAAGTTGGTTAGTTGACTCTTCAGATTCTTCGTCTATACAAGAGGAACGAAATAAGTACCTATCTCATGGGGTCATTTTGAGACTTGCATGGGCTAATACCTACCCTAATAAGGATAGTGCCTTAATCAACTCTAACGATGTTTGGGAAACACGTGGCTATTAGGGGAAAGACAAGTTCACTGAAACCAAGCAAAGCTTAACCCCGACTTCGGCACTTGTACTCTTATTCAATTAATCCCCAGAGCTTCAGTTTCTGCATCTCTGAAATGAATATAACAACTTAATAATTATAATAATTATCTTCATAGTTGTTAAGGTTATGGAAATAACAGGTAGGATGCCTGGCATAAGACTGCTATTTAAATAAATGACAATTTATATTAAAATAAATAATTAATTGATTGACTTTGTTCATTTGACAACTCCAAATGAAGAACTCATTTCGTCAGCCTTGGCAGCCAGTATACACACAATGATTGGCTCTTTTCCTCAAATAGCCCGGTATCATCTGTGGACAAGAGAACTGCCCGGTATCATCTGTGAACAAGAGGAGTCTGTCAGTCTGGTGCAGTTTGTGCTTGGCTTTCACAGTTGTCATCATTCTCTTTGCCAATATGTGACCTGCCCTCCTGTGGAAACAAGATTAGAATCATAACTTCACGGACTTTAAGAACTAGGCACAGGCTGACATGGATGTAGATTTGTCTCCTCATTCATAGATGATGTCAGCCAGAGCTGGGAAAGCTAAGCTTTTCCCCAGAGCTATTTGGCCAAATGTCTTTTCCTGGAAACTGGACTGAGCCCATCTTGTCTGCTCCTTCCAACAGCCCGCATTTAGTGTTTATACGCACCCTTGGGGGACTTGTTGTGAGGACTTCAAAATTGTTATACAGCAGGTCACATACGTACACATTGCTTTCTCCAAAGTCGAAGCTTTGCAACAAGGCTATCGGGGCCTCATTTTGCTCCTTTCCAAGTAGATTATTTAGTTCTGTGAACAAATTGATGAATACTTTTACTCAGTAATGTATTTGTTGTATATCTAGTAGAGGAGTGATCTTTCAAGTCCGCAGAGACAAGCTTTCTAAGATAATTTTCCTAGGCACTACCCTGCAGATCAGTCAACTTCCAGTCAGTAAATGTGCGCATTCCAAAGGGCAAGCACACAGATACAGACGTGTGGGGCTGAGCGCTGACTCCGGCTCATTGTTCTTGCATCTGCTGATGCGGGGGATGCTTGAGTCTGGGTGATTGGGTGGGAGGAAAGGTCATTCCCACAGCATGTCTTCTACTTCTAGGATTTTTATAGACTGTGGATTTCTCACAAAATTCTGACATGGCGATTTTCAGTCAAACCACAAAGAATGTGTGAAGAATTTAAAATGACTGTGTAATGTGTAAAATAGACTTCCTCTTACATTGTCCCTGACATTGAGCAGTGATTATCATTTCTTGGGATTACAAATATTTCCAGGCTTGGATTTTGTGAGTATGATATCAGGACTGGATGTTAAATAATCAAGCATTCTTATTGTAACAGATTCTTGTTGAAACAGATCTAGATTTATCGCACCCAACATTAGATTTGGTACTTACGTCGATCAATGACTATTTGTGTTTTATTTCTTCTTCTCATATTTAAAACTGGAGATTAGAATAGAAACATTCCTGATAACTCCTAACTCTCATAATGTCAGTTCTAGGATGATATTTTTAGTGCTTGCTCATGTTTTCTAAAATTTATATCAGTGAGCTTCAAAGGCGTTCTTATAATAAATGTATCATCTTTTTATTCTATTGCCCACCAATGTTTATAGCTCCTTTGCATTTAATTGTATACATATGTGCTCACCTGGTCTCTAAAAATATTTTTAAAGTCAAAATTATCATTCATTTTTGCATTTTTAGTATTCTTAATTATTTACCTACAGAATCACTTAAAACAGAAATAAATTTTAAAATATTTTAAAAATCCTCTTTGATACATTTTTACACGTTTTCCACATTTTACACATGGTTCACAAATCTTATATAGGTATATGGTTACATATACATATATCCATGCTTAGAATGCTTATAAATAAAAATAATGACTCCTTTTTCATGATTAAGAAACTCTTAAAATCAGTAATTTAGTGTATAAACGTATTATGTTATCTTCAGTGCTTCAGAAACAGGAAGCCACGGAGTAGCAGTTTCACGTTGGACTGCTGCGCTCAGGTGAGCAGTTCGTGAGCACCTGCTGCTCCGTGCACGAACGATGGGACTTTCCCCCCACACAGAACTGCAGCCCCAGAAACACAGGGCCAGTTCGACTTCTCCCTGAAGGGCCACCTTGAGTCAGGTTAGAATCGATGGCAGTGAGTTGGTTTTTATTATTTATGAGTATTTAGATTATTAAGTTTAATTAGGTCTATCTTGGTATCTATTAATATTATATTGAATACAAGTGTGCATTATAAACTCTGACTTTTAAATTAAAATATGAACAGGATTTAGGCTATATAAATTTGGATTTTTTTCTTTTCTTTTTACTTCCTCATGTCAAAAGATGACGCTCACTGTTATTGATGTGATCAGTTCCCTCGGAGTCAACTCGGAAGCTTGGGAACACCAGGTGTGCAGACTAGAACTTCTCCGTAAGGTTTTCCAGGAGGGGACCTTTCAAAAGCACCTTGTCTTTGAGGAGACTTGAACTGGCAAGCCTGTGTCGTGAGGTGCCTTTGAGCGGCTCTGATCCAGGGACTGAATGAAACACTGACCCCTAGCATCAATGAAACAAAGCGTGGGGTGCACCGTCCTCAAGATTTGTGGCTGTTTGAGCGCATCGTAGCAGGCCCCGTGTCAATCCATTTCAGTGAAGGGCTTCCTCTTCACCCACCATCCACTTCAGCAACCCTGTCAATGGTTGTCAACTGCTTACCCATTGGAGCTCCCTCGGGACTCCTCAAGGAAGATTATAATCCTGATATCACGAGTGCCACTAAGGCAAGCAAGCAAGATGCTTAGTTTCAACCCAAAGCCTCTGATTAGTTTAATACAGAAAGGATTTTTTGCTGTTATTGTAAGCTGCCTGAACCCTCGAGAACCAGCAGAAAGTATGTGAAACTGGGATTCAGAAAAAAGAAAACAGTCAAATGTAAAGGAGGCCAAGTAGCCATGGACTCAGTGTGACTAGAAAATTCCCTCTGGTGCCAGGATCACTGGCTATGTCCTGCTGAGCTGTCGGAATTCCATGCAGCTGCCAGCGTAGTCATTGGACACTGCCTATTTTTGTGACACCACCATGTTCCAGAGGATTTCGAAACTGTCCATCACGCCAAAACACAGGCTAGGGCAGGGCAAGCTGATTCAAAGGACTGAGTCCCACATCTCAGCCTGAGTCCCAGGCCTCTGTCTGAGCTGCCAGAGGCTTGAGAGAACACATTTGTGGCCCGGGTTTGAGGAAAGATTCTTCATAAGATCTCACAAAATATCAGAATGCCTGAGATATAGAAAGAGCAATAAGATGCTAATCAGGCAAAAACACCATTATCCAGCCCACTATTTCTCTCTTTTTCATTGTAACTTCTTTCTCTATTATAATTTTAATCCACAGCTATGTAGAAACTACAGCAATTATATATAAATATCTCCAGTTAAATGGCTAAACTTTTCTGAAATGTTGTGCATGCTCTCTTGGATCTCTATGATTCTTTATAATCAATTTGGCAAAATTTGGTTTTATATACTTACTCTTGCACAGCATTTCAAGTTTTCATTTCAGGTTTTTGTCCAAGGTTTGATTCCTTATCACTATGATAGAGCTATATGACACCAACATCATGCCTTTTTCATAAGATGCCCTAATTCTGCTAGACTTAACTGAAATGATGTTTATACTAAGGGAAAAGGTGATCCAGGACAAGTCGATATATAATTACTCTCTTACTAACTATTCCACCAACAGAAACTTCCGAAATTTAAATGGAATCCAGAAGAGATTATGCAATGAGGCCTCTCCTTGTTGATGTCATATGGATCTGCCTAAACACAGACACTGGACTGACATGGCAAAAGCATCTGTCAATGGGGTCATAGCCAGTTGTGGGTAACATTGCAAAGAATGGCGGCTCCACAACACGTACTTGTTCTCATGTGAAACCTGCACACAGGTCAAAAGACAGTCCTTTGAACAAACCAAGGGACCCATGTGGTTATAATTAGGAAGGATATATATCCCCGCACCGCAGTTATGATATCTGTGAACTGAATAAATAATCCGAGAAGCTGTCGTATACATAGAAAGACAGCACCAGGACTGAAGGACGGTTGTTCAACAACCTGCACTGTGTAGATGATGGACACTGCCTTGCTGAATGCAAAGACTTGAAATGCTTGCTGATGAAATTCAAAGACTGCGGTCTTCAGTCTGGATGGCACCTGGCCATTCAGAAAATAAAGTCATCACCGTTAGATCAGTAAGCATCATCACAATAAAACAGAGAAATGATTGGAATTTGCAAAGTTTCTATTTATTGGCTCTCTTTTCCCCGTCAAGGGACTCTGGCTGTGTACCGGTAGTGAGCCAGGCTGTAATCGGCAGGCAGCAGCCGACACTACCAGCCAGTTCCGAAGGGAAAGAATGGGCTTTGGACTCCTGTGAAGAATTACAGGCTCAGCAGCGCATGGGGACTTCTATCCAGGCCTGCAGGATCACTGTGAGTCAGCGCTGAGTGTGTTTTCTGGTATCACCACCATGGGAAGCAGCAATAAAGAAATGAAATGACCTGCTGCATTGGGCAAACCTGGGGCTCAACATTTCTTTAGACTTGGAGAATGAAAGACCTACTGACTTGGTATTTTCATTGCTGTCAGATGTTCCGGATCGGGAAAACTGGGCTGTAAATAAGGACGTCTGAAGAACCGATGTCTCTGAATTATGGCATTGTTAAAGAACAGTGAATGCGAAGGGAAGTCAAAAGGTTTGTCTGTCAGGTTCAAGTTCCTACATGCATGAATTCATTCAAAAGAAAATTTTCTGAAGTATGTGTCTTTTAAAAAGTAAGTGAACGGCTGCAAACACGTGGTCTCAGGAACACATTGCTCTTAGTCTCCTCAGGACGCCTTCCAATAACAGGTCCAATAAAGCAGTAGCTCCCGAGGCGATCTGCTTGGCCAGCGAGGCGAAGGCCGATAAATCAGCACGGGAGTCGTGGTGTTTGCTTTACGGTATTCCTAAGGGGTGACTTTGATAGCTTTTTCTAGAGGTAGGTGTGTTATGGTGGGTCACTGTGAAGAGATATTTAGGGAATTTGAAACTGAAGTATTAAGAAAAAGGCCAAGGAAATGATCCAATGTTTTACCCACAATAACAATGTCTCTGCGCGCGCATTCTTAAAGGGCTATACAAGCTTTCCTATGAGAATTTGGTTGTCATCCATTCCACAGCCCTGATATTTTAATTCTTTGTACTTCTTTTGGTTCCTGTAATTCAAGTAACATTTAAATGGAACCCAATTTGAGTTCGTGGAGTGTGGCAAGGCAGCTGTTTTGATATTGTGTAAATTAAAAAGTGCAGAATTATTCAGGGAAGCATTAGAGCCATGGAGACGCCTCCTTTACAATTGTATCGAATTAGAGAGTAGATATGTTGGGAATCAGTAGATTCATCCTTTGATATTTTTGCTTAATAAAGGTTTCTATGATTCTGTGGCAAAATTTTTTACCCTCTTTATATCCTCTGAGCTGCCAGAAGGAAAGAATCTTCTGGAAATAAAGCCAGGATGCTTCTTAGTAACAAGGACTATGGACAGGTAACCAGGAGGAATCATTGCTTGGCAAAGGACATTATGCCTGGTTACATGTCCATACTGACTTCCGTTGAGTAGCTTTGACTTGCATAGACCCTATAGGGCAGCGTATAACCGCCCTTGAGGGTTTCTGAGACAGTCTATTTTTACAGGAGCGAAGCTCCATCTTTCTCCTGTGAAGAGGCGGGTGGTTTTGAATGAGTGGCCTAGTAATTAGCAGCTCAGCCTGTAGCCCACTATGTCACAAGGGTTTCAGGGGTAAAGCTCCGAGGCAAGAAAAAGAAGGGACACCTTCAATGAGAGGGATTGACACAATGGCTACAATGATGGTCTCAAACATAGTAATGATCCAGAGGCTGGCAGGGCGCCAGGCAGTGCTTTATCCTGTAGTGCAGAGGCTGACTGTGAGCTGGAGCTTATTGGAAAGCAGCTAGCAGCAGTTGCGTGTTTGAGTCGTTGTTACCAATCAACCTTCCCGAGTCCTAGAGGGTGACGAAGTG
This sequence comes from Tenrec ecaudatus, assembly GCF_050624435.1. NCBI lineage: Eukaryota > Metazoa > Chordata > Mammalia > Afrosoricida > Tenrecidae > Tenrec > Tenrec ecaudatus. Next base: position 117,824,166 of record NC_134538.1, on the reverse strand, counting down.
CTCAACTCTAACTAAATGTCCGCAGTTGGAACCCACAATCCTCTCCGTGGAAGATAAGATCTTCTAATCCCCTCTCACAAAAGTTACAGCCTAGGAAACCACACGGGCGTTTCTAGTCTGTGAGGAAGGGTCACTCGTGAGGGAGAATTATGTAAGAGCACACAACCAGCGAAGCTTGACCAGGAATGTGCTATTGGTGCACAGTCGCAAAACTAGCATTGTTCTCAGACCACGTTTGCTCCTCCCTAGAGTATTGTACTTGCAAAATAGCTAATGTGATTCATAATTGTTGAATTATGTTAAACTTTATCCTAGATAATGGTTTCGTAGTGCCTAAGTGCATTTGTACAGCTGTTTATATAAGCATGTCAAGAAAATGCTCATGCTTCCGTAGGAAAAAGCACACACGCATGTGAGCACACCCAGATATGCATCCAGGTGCTGTTTCTGCTACTCATCAGCTAGTTCTAAGCAGAGTTATGTGCAGGGAAACCAGAAGTAGCAACAGATCCAAATCTAATTTTACTCATTATCTGTAGAAAGACTTTATTATGTTTATGGGTATTAACCCTTAAGATGAAATTTGTTATGCCTTCTTATTGTATTATATGTATTAAGAAACATTGCTTCTAACATTCAGAGATATTGAATTATTTTATTAATACCTGAGTGGGTTGGAAAGGGGGAACCAATTATAAGGATCTACATGTGACCTCCTCCCTGGGGGATGGACAACAGAAAAGGGGGTGAAGGGAGATGCCGGATAGGGCAAGATATGACAAAATAATTATCTATAAATTATCAAGGGCTCATGAGGGAGGGGTAGTGGGGAGGGAGGGGGAAAAAGAGGACCCGATGCAAAGGGCTTAAGTGGAGAGCAAATGTTTTGAAAATGATTAGGGGAAAGAATGTACAGATGTGCTTTATACAATTGATATAGGTATATGTATGATTTGGGATAAGAGTTGTATGATCCCCTAATAAAATGTTTAAAAAAATAAAAGTATTATGGTTTATAAGGTAAATTTTTCTGAGGATGGGCATTATAAAATACAACCTATTGTTAACCCAGTATATAGAGTTCTATTATCTAGTCCCAGTAAGAGAAGCATCAATATTATTTCTATAAAATAGGCTCATTGACTTGTCTTTGCTGAATAAGGTATCAATAATAAACGAAGAGCACATTTTTTATCTAAAGACACCAGTTGAACTTGAGTCTTAGCAGCAGGTAATCAAGAGAAAGTTAATAAAATGCCTACTGGTCAAATACATATATTCCAAAGTGGAGAGCATTTTGAAAATAAATTGAGAAGATATATTAAAGCATCACATACGAATGGGATTGATTTATTTCTACAACTGTGAAATCATGGAAGAAAGAGATGATTGTAAGCCCTGGAATTTGCCACGAGAAGAACTGTAACTGGAAGTGTTAAATGTCGTTGTCTCTTGGGAAGTGATTGGGGTAGGTGTTTGATAAAGGTAAACCACAGAGGCCTTTTCCTTTATCGTCTTCAGTGAGCTTCTATCTTCTTGGCTAAATGTGCACGTATTGCATAGTCAAATATACCAGCTAAGGCACCGTGGAAATAAGTGTTAACCAATCTTGAGGCAATTTTTAGTGGAAAAATTTTGCCAGGGGAAAAAGTCATAAAACTTCCATCGATTGCAATAGGAGAAAAATATGAGCAAAATAAAGGGGGTACATTAAAGAGAATGATTCATGTAAATGATATAAACACAGTGAGCTCATTTACTGTCATTAAATATGTTTAATATGTTTTATTGACGAAATATCAATTAGCACTAGTTTTGGATCATGTAACAGAAAAACCAGCTGCCTAGTGATAGGAAGGAAATTTCCTTAAGCATTGCTACTCTGAATCGCAAACTCCACACTTTCTGCTTCTAAGCAAAGGAGGCAACCACCATCCTCAGAACACAGCTTTCCTTTTCAGAACATTGCGGTCTCCTGAGGACAGTGTCACCTTACTCAGAACATGGCTGCACCCTCAGAAGACAGTGGCATCCTCAAACATGTCAGTTACTCTATGTTTTTAAGACTATGTTGATAGCAAGCAACGTTGGAAGGTAGAGATGGTATCTCCTTCCCAATAGAAGGGAAATGGTCTGACTGATTATTAGGAAATGGGTCTTGTTAAGTACAGGCATGGCTGTAGACGTTCCAACTTGGTCTTAGAATGGGCACTCAGACAACCGGTGACCCTGATGACTGCTGTCACACCAGTTGCTGGGAGCTGATCCCACTGTAGCTGTCCTGTGTGTGCAGAACAGTGGATTATGGGTTTTCAGTGACTGAAGTTTGAGAAGTAGGTCACGAGGACTTTATCAAAACTTCCAAATGTGTGTGAGGTGAACATTTCTTCACATCTTGTATCCCCCGGGGAGTCCAGCTCTTGCTCTCCAGAACTGTGAGAGCACCATCCTTGGGCTCTGGCACTTCAAATCTTCTTTAAGATTTCCAGAATCTATTAATTGAATAACTTATTTGCTCAAAAGTAAAGTGAAATCTCAGGCACTTCGCTGTTCTTGAATTCCCGTGGAACACATCTCTTAGTATCACTGTGGTCAGACATTGAGCAAATAGGCCCATTTGGCTGTGCCAGTGAGGAATCTCGAACATACCACGGACAGCCCAAAGGACCAACAAAGGTGTCTGTAAGAATGCTCCCTCAGAGGCAAGGATGGTATCCTCCATCTCAGGTGCTGGGGAGCAGTTGTCAGCAGAGATAGCCCCTGGCGAGGAACCTCGTGCTGGGAAGAGGGGCTGGACAGCGAAGGAGAGGTGCTGGATGGACACGGTGGCTGCACAGAGGAACTCACACATAAGAGCAGTTGTGAGGATGGCACTGATGGGCCAGTCTGATGCTCTGTGTACACAGGGCTACGAGTCAGAACCTAACAACAACAATCTCCCCAAACTACGTGATATCTTTGCGTTGGGGTGCTGTTACTAAGGAGGAAGGAAGAATGGATTTGATACAGGTCACTCGATTCATTGCCGTAGCTCACAAAGAGAAAACACAATAAACACTATCTATCTTGTGTGAAAATGACAGCCACCTAGATATAGGGCATCTTAAATCAATTTAAATGATATTCTTTATGGATAAATGATTGAATGAATTTATGTCTTTTTCCTTCACAGATTTTTTCTTTCAGAATTTTTCTATTGTGTGTTCATGTATTCTTTACGTAATTAAACACATGCAAAGTTCAAAATAGTCTTAATCAATCATGGTAGCAACCTCAAATGATGGGTTTAAAGTGATCTCTGTCATTGAGCCATGGCTGCCGGGTAGTGACCCCCTGTGTGTATTGGAGACTTTACTCTTTATGTGTGTTAAAAGAGGAGATAGCCTGGTCTTTCCCCCCTGGAACTGCTGATGATTCTGAAAGGCTGACCATATGAGATTGCAGCCCAAAGGGTCACCACTACAGCACGCGGCCCCTTGGTTGGAAGTTAGCCACATGGTGTGAAGTCTTGTCGACAGTGCTGTGGGTAGCGGAATCCATGGAGCGTTGTCTCTCGTCTGTCGCAGTAGGCTGCCACACCTCTCTTCCAGCACATTTTCCGGATGAGCGTTTTGATTTGCTCTGTTGGAACCCCAGGATTCCAAATGTTCATTAAAAAAATCACTGTACATGCATTTAGCCCTGGGGTTTTTCTCTCTCAGTGGGGGTGATTTCGGGTCTGGGAAATTTTAACAATTCATTGTATTTCTGACATCAGAGTCGAATCTGTGGGAAATCATTTTCACAAGACTTCATCTTGATAATAGAGAGGGACGAGGTGGGAGCATGCGAGTGAGGACTTGTCCGTAGACTGTGAAGGTGATGGCAGCAGTTTGACTGAGAGGAGCAGGGTGACTGCTTTAGGCTTTAGGACATGGGGCAAAGGGGCAGATAAAAGTACAGCTCGGAGACAAAGGCGGTATTCTGAACTAGTTCTTTCCAAGTGCATTACTCCGGAGAACTTGTTAATGAATAACCACTATTGAAAAGCTGCCATGAGAGCAAACAGAGGGCCATTCTACTGTTGGTAACAGTTTCATTCAAAGATTACTCATTTGCTCCCGAAAAATCTAACAGTCTCCATCACCTCCAAGTATAGGATCTATAGAGGAATGCTTCAATGGCCAGCTAACACCAAAGAGGAGTTAGGATACAGAAACCTTGTTTGAGCTGTGTTGACCACAATGGAGGGAGTCTAGAGCCAATAAAAAGAAAAAGAAACCTTTATTTCAAATACAGCAAGTGTGGTTCTGTAACTAAATCCCAGAATAAAACCTGAGAACCAATATGCTGGTCAAGATTGTAGAAAGATGGATCATTAGAACCTTAGAAAGACAACTCCCCTACAGTAAAGCTTTGGGAAGATTCTGGTCACTATAAAATACTAGAACTTTACATAAACATTATAATTCTTTAACATTAATATCAGAGTCTTAAACATCAACAAAATTCAATTCCATTTTAGCTACTTAATACTTTATCCATTTTTTACCCATTTAAAAATTCTTTTATTTATTTAGATGCAAATCTCAATTCTTTATATTCAGTATAGCATCTCTGGGCTGCAATTGATTTTCTTACTTTCTTTTCTACTTCCAGCAGTGTATTCTAATCTATATACACAGCACACACACACAATTCATGATATCGCTCATAAAATCACCGGACTCTACATTATGCATTATTCTAATAAATAATATGCTACTTAATAAATCTAAATCCAAAGGAAAACGAGCTGATTTCAGGAACCCAGGTGGAAGGCAAATTTTGAGAATGACGAGGGCAACGGATGTTTAAGGGTGCTTTACTCAATTGATGTATGTATGGATTGTAATAAGAGTTGTATAAGCCCCAATAAAAAGATTTATTAAATTAAAAATATCTAAATCCATATCATTGGTAAATCATTAACATTTTCAGTTGTATTTTAAAATCATCTCAGAATTAATAATTAATTCACTGTCAGTTTCCTAATGGTTTCCTTCAAAAATGGAAGGATAGTCAAAACTATAATAACATACTATCATTATTGTTCAATTGACCCTTCAACCTCAGGGGATTATGTATGGAACTACCCAACGCTACATTAAGCAACAAAGATGCTTCTTATAAATAAGACTTTACATTCTGTTAGCTGCTAAGGACAGCTGATAAAGAGGGGTTGAATGTGTTCTTTATATTCTGATCTAAGGGTTGATTTGAAGACATGGTTAAATATGAATAACTCAAACCAGGAGAAATCTATAATTTTCTAAGTCTTGAAACAAGTACACCTGAGAAAAAAGAATTAATTAGACCTCATGAATAATAATTACAATCTGAATAATACAAGGCTTCAATCATGAAGAAAAATAGCAATAATAATAAAAAATTCTAAAGAAATGGATTTTAGAAGCTCTTAAGTAACATATCACGTACGCATTTGTCTTCCTCTTAATTTTCCCTCTCTTGATTTAAACAGAAGCATATTGATATTCTCTTGATTTCCCCTTTCCCTCTCTTTAATTAAACCGAAGTATATTGAGAGTATCTGAAACCCAGAAAATACTGCATTTTAATACTTCTTACAGCTCCATTTTTACTGAAAAATTCATTCAATAATTACCCTGTAACCATCAGTTGTAATTATTACTTTAACTCATTGTTTAAAGAAAAATAATTTACTAATGAAAAATGGGGGGGGATCCATTGCAGTGAAAGAATTAAAATTTAACAAAATAGTTCATGTATTATACGTAATGTGTTCTACGTCCTACCCTCAAAAAATTGCCCTCTGGTGTCCACAGACTATTTCAATTTTCACAACTTTAAATGCAAATAAAAACTCCAATTGAGAATATAGAATGGAGAATTGAAGTCTCTCAAGTTATGTTTTTTTTACTTTTTTTATTTTTAGCACAAGCACACCCTTTATTTAGAGTCTAGTGTTCAGCTGTATGAATATACCATAGTCTAGGAGGTAGAGACCACCCAGGATGAGCTTGAGTGATTCTAAATCAGGGGGAACTTCATCAATACGTGAGCTTGGCGGGTACAAATGTAAAAGGGCTGCTCTTCAATTAATTTCCACATAGAATACATTTTTATTTTAAAATAACTAAAATGTATATGTGTATTTTAAGTTACACATATGTTATGAAAATTTAATAATCACTAAAAATTATTTAGGACACATCCAACAAAATTATATTTGAGAGTAAATATGATATTAACAATATTTGGAAATACTAGGACATAATGAAAAGAGCATATTTTTATATTCATTTTTAAAATTAATCATTTTATGGGGATCTCTTACAAATCTTATGACAATCCATCATTCAATTGTATTAAGCAAACTTGCACATATATTGCCATCAACATTCCCAAAACATTTTCTTTCTATTTAAGCTCTTGGTATCAGCTCCTCTTTGTGCGCCTCCTTCACCCACTCTCCTACCCTTGTGAAACCTTGATTAATTGTATATTATTGCTCTTATTTCATGTCTTACACTGTCCATTGTCTCCCTTCACCACATTTCTGTTATAGGGGTCCCTGGGCGATAGGCTATATATCCAACCTTGTAATGGATTCCCCCTTTCTCTCCCTCACCCCACCCCCCTACCCTCACAATATTACTGTTCCTGAGAGATTTATCTGTCCTGAATCCCATGCACAGAGAGTTCTTTTCAGTACCAATGTGTGTACTCCAGTCTAGCAGTATTTGTAAGGTAAAACTGGGTCACGGTAGTGGGGGATAAGGAAGCATTCAGAAACTAGAGGAATGATGTGTGTTTCCTCGGTGCTATATTGCACCTTGGTTGAATTGTCCCTTCCTTGTATTCTTCTGTGAGGTGATGTCAAATTGTCTACAGATGGGCTTTGGGTCTTGGGTAAACTTGGGTAGACTAGAAAAACACAAATTATAGGCACTCATATGTGTATAAGAAAGAGCTTTATATATAAAAGCAATTGAATATTGAGAAAACATCCCAGCCCAGTCCAGATCAAGTCCATATGTCCGATATTAGCCCATATATCCAATACCAATCTATAAATTCCTCTTCAGACTCAGGAAACCCATGCAGTGATGCCGAATGCAGGAAGACCACAGGCCACTGGGTGGAAAGTCTTGTAGATCCAGTGGCAATATAAACATCTCAGCACTGGCGTGGGTCTCCACATGACTCCTCTAGCTCCAGAGCTCTAGCATAGCTCCATGTGTCTTGAAATACCAACAGAGAGAGTGTGTACCACCTCCATCGAACTATTTATCTTTGTTGTGCCTCCAAATGAGATCATCAAGCTGCTACCTGATTGACAGGCTAGACTCCACCCCTTAAGTTGACACCAGATTATATAACTACCACCGGGCTCCACTCCAACCTCCCTCATTCACATCAGTATCATTGTTTGTTCTGGATCTTTTATTACCTGATACCTGATCCCAAACCTAACTTCAAACCTTTCAGGCCCCAGAAGCTACCTGTATATTCAAGTATAAGCCAGCCCGAATATCAGCCAAGGCACCTAATTTTACTACCAAAACGGCATTAAAACATGCTGAAAAATTCGGCTTATCCACAAGGACATATGGTATATCTTTTGATAGGTGGGCATGATCCACTTTCTTCACCACCTGTGTTTATGCACCAATTTTGTCTTCAGTGACCTTGTGGGGAAGGTGAGTATCAAAGAGTGCCAGGTGATCAAAACAAAGTGTTCTTGTGTTTAGGAAGGCCTCAAGTAGAGACCTGAAATCCATCTGCTATCTTAGTACTTATCATACAAATATATGTATATTGGCCTCTATTTCTTTCATTATAAATTAATATAGTTACATAATACATGCTTACAGCTGTATCTCTATAAATAGCTTTTGCTTCCTATTTCTTTCCTCTATTTCCTATCCCCTTCCTCCTGTTCCACTGTCATGCTCACCTTCCAGGCAGTTCTCAGTAATTCCACTTGAATACGTTGCACTGGATCAAACCCCACCACGTCTCCTCACCACCATTTTTAGATCTCTTGTTGTTCCCTGATCCCTTCGTTTCTTGGCTCCAAACTCCCCCTCGCTACCTCCTCCTCTCCCATTTTCCCCTGGCCCACTGGTCCCATTGTTTTCTGCTAGGGATTGTTTGTCCTGCCTGTTTTATATAGATTGACATAGGGTGAAAGAAAAAACAAAACAATAAAGATAGATAGTTCCAGGTCTGTCTGCTGGCCCTCAGGAATGTTTTCAATCGGGTCTAAGGAGGTTCTGAGCCCTGCCCCCTGAGTCAGAAGTCTATTTTCAGGATTCCTCAGGGACTTGGTTACTTTGCTCTCCTTGCTGCTCTGTTGCGCTCCCTTCCGCTCGCCCCCACGGGGTGTTGGGCAAACCAGGCACACTTTCCACACAGTTTCTCCACTGCTGTATCCCATAGCTCTATTGGTTATTGAAGGAACATTGGGGCTTGTGGTGGGGCCAGCCCTACGGTCTTACCTGTGCATTGGCTACTCAAAGCAGGGATGTCAACTCTGGGGCTTGGTGGGACATGATGAGGTCCACAAATTTTAAACAGTTTTATTATTGCATTTAAATGGTCTACAATCAATGCATCTGTTGTGAGGTAAAATTTCTTTTTATAATACTTCTATCCATGTCTCTATAACTTCCACCAAAAATGATTCTGTTCAACCATGTTAATAGGATGTGTGACACTCTAATAGAGGGAATCAGTTGATTGTAGTTGTCATTCCCTTGTGTATAAGAATGAGGCATCTCAGAAGCAAGAGATAGTCCCAGGATCATCAAGGAAGAAGACCCACCAACAGAGCACATTCAAGATCCTTGACTAAAGTGATGGAGACTGAGACCAGAGACCCAAAAGGCTGTCAAACAGAGACCATGGCACAGAGCAAAGGAACAGCACCTAGCCCTTGAAACTGTGAGGCAGATCAGCAGGTAAGCCTCCAGCCTCACAGAGGCAAAGTCCAAGAGATGACATGGCTGGCAGGCTGAGGATCAGAGACTTTACTGCTGATGGGAGACAGATGCTGCTGTAGACCAAAGACTGTATCATTGACCTTTCATGATTCTGACTTGTGGCAACATACTCACTTCTCTAATGACCTCCCTAACTGTGAGTGTTGTTTGTCGGTCTGTGTGGCAATTGCAGTGGCTTATCAAACTTAACAGGGGAGTTGTAGGGCATCGTAGGAGGAGTGATTGGTGTCCGAGCAGTGTGAAAGAAGGGCGAAGGGTGAAGGCGTATCTAGCATGTGCCTTGTGATGATCGGCCTTGAGTTTGTGCGGAGATGGATTCTCCATTACCCTACAAAGCCAGCGGGCATCAGAGATGGTCACCATACTATTGTATCAGAACCAAATTACACCTGTACTTGGGCCCTACGTACTCTGCTTCTATCACTTATACTTGGTGTATCACTAAGAAGAAGTCTTTGAAATATTATTTTTTAAAAGGAGGACAGAGATGTAAGAAATAAGCAGTTCTTAAACAAACAACAACCAAAAGCCCTATACCTGTGGGCATTAAGATGGGGGCTGCCAGAATTAAATATGTCAAATCAATCAATAAGTAAAAATATATGCTGTGATAAGTGACTTTACTTCTCTCTCTCTTTCCCATCTCTACATTGGAAATGTAATAGCTCTTCTCTAGAATGGGGATATAATAGTCTACCCAGCATCGGCTATCAAACAGTCCTCTTTCCGGTTCCTCACTAATGGAAGAGTTAAATTGAAAGGCAATTGGTATTATATTTGTATTGCGTTCATGTCTTATAATGAGCACTTTAGTAGTAAACAAGCAAACTGAAACTTCAGGCCGTGTCATTGGGAGGCTCTCACGTGGCTCTCTGGAGACATACATGGTCCTCAATTTCGTCTGTAAAAGAAAAGGTAGATCAAATTACAGCCAGGGATAACTTTCCATATCTTTTTTCTAGGCTTTTTCTAAACAAAGATTCCAACAATCAAACAGAAATTTCTTTAATTGCCATAATTTAAAACACTTTGAGGTACATCAGATTTTTTAAAATAAAATTAAACAATTAAAGCATTTTGTCTTGTTTACTCCCTTCCATAACTCTATTTAGAATACATGTAATAAGTTTTGTAAAAAAAAGAGTTTGCCCAATATTTGTGATTCCAGAATGGGACCTCTTGAACACTTATTTTTATACTTCTTTTCTTTTACCACATAATATGATAACTGAAAAATTAAAATCAACAGACTGTTTCTGGTTTATTACATAAGAAGCTGAAAGAAAAGCAAAGTAAATTTTAATGGTTTAAAAGCCATATGTGGTCAATATGTATTTAATAATAAATGTAATTTTAAAGCAAGATATCTAAGGTTCTTTTCCAATAAATATTGTTTATATCCAGAGTGTGAACAATTTATATTTAAAGATAATATTTGTGGTAGTTGCACAATTTCCTGTTAACTTGATAAAATAACGGCCTGGTGATCCTTCTTTGTGAGTGTGGTCTTCCTATGAGGATTCTGGGACTTCCTCTTTCTGGAAGAGTGTGGGAAACACTCTTTCTCTGCTACACATTCCTATTGACAAGCCATATGGAGACACACTAATAGCAGCTTGAGCCCTGGAGCCACTGGACCCACAGGACTTTCTACCACTGGCATGTGATCTTCCTGCATTTGGCATTATTTTATGTGCTGCATGAGTCTGAAAGGAATTCATGAGTTAATATCGGACTTATGGACTTGAACTGGACTGAGCTGAGATTTTTATTGATGCATAATTACTTTTTTATATTAAGTTATCTCTTACAGATATGTGAGTGTCAATGAATTTTTTTCTCTAGTATACCCAGAATAAGACAATATTGGACGAAGGAACAGTATTAGCGTTTAATTTTGAATATTCCGTTTACAGAAGGCTATGGATGCTGGTGAAAGCTCAGTATTCATTTACAGGGTCCTCACGTGGATTAAGCCTCTGGTGAATCTCATCCAACATAGGCAAGGTAGGTGAATTAGCTTGCTATCACGCAGAGTGCATTGGGAAAAAATGGATTATTGCAGATATAGTTAGGTTAAAATGTTAATTTTTATCACTTGATCTCCCGTTTGATTTTGTTTGCTACATTTTTAAAACATGTTTGCTTCCTTTCGATTGAGTTTTTTTCTGTTTTATTTTGTCATTTTTGTTGTTATTGTTGGTTTTGTTTTGTATGATTTTCTGTATATGAAATCCAGGAGAGGTAAATGTATAGACAGTAACTGGACTAATAGTGTCCTAGAGGCATGGCAGAGGTAGATGGGGGGAATGGAGATCTAGCAGCAATGAGCACAAGAAAGAAGAAAATATTTTTTAAATTTATTATGGTGATGATTGAAAAACTCTTTTAAATATGATAGAGCTATTTAATTATATGGTATCAGAATTATATGCCAATTAAACTATTCGTTTAAAAGAGGGAACATTGGTTGCTAGGACTTTCTCATTTATTTTCTTCAGAAATGTTTGACTTTTAAAATGCAGAAATGAGATAGTTTTCTTTTTGATCTTGAAAAAAGAAAAATCCACTGAATTTCTATTAGTTCAGTTATAAAGCTAGATCAGAGGATGCTAATCCATGAGAAATGGGTCTCCTCCCCCCATTTTTCTTTCTTTAAAACCAAGAGATGCGTATAATTTACCCATGCTTGGCTTAGGTAGCAACCAGCGTGAGGTTGAAATGTATTGAGTTTGCTTTCTAAGGAAGTACAATTCTTCACATTTTTAATGCATCACTGAACAGAGGTCAAGTAGGGTAGTTCTAACAGAATGCAGCACATCAAGCTACCCACACTGAGGGAACTCAATATACCCTGTGTTTATTCCTCCCACATTACCAAGTGGGTCATCAATCTCTTAGCCAACTTAAGCCCAGCTGTAATTCATGGTATTGTGCTTCCCAACATGCCGCAGATCAGTGTCATGATCGTCTCTACCACAAAATCGCTTGACAACGTGATAAAAGACTTTTAAATATTTACTTTTGATTGTCAGATTTATGAAAAATAATCATTACTGCCCTTTAAGAAATTTGGGAGCTACATAAATCCTATCAAAAATAATAAATGTTTATCTAACAACATAATTGTATTGAAATTATCCACCTTGTTTCCTCTTGACTTCCTTTGTGGCTGTTTAAGCACATGACCAGCGGTGACCATCACCTTGAGGATTGTAATGAGGAGTAATGTGAGATGTCAGAGCTTATATGATTTCTCGGTAACTAGTTTAAACCCGCTCAAGTGCAAATAAGAGATCTAGACATTCCACAAGAAACTAAACATTTTACCTAATGGAGGTGATGAATAACTTACTTCCCTCCAGTTAATAGGTTTTCCTTGTCTTAGCACTTTTTATATGGGAGCTTTTATACATCTTTCACTTTAAGTAGCAGAGAATAGCAATGACATTACATTTTAACCACAAGTGAGGAAAGTGGAAGAGTCTGGTTTATTTGAACAGTTCTTTCATTATATGGCAATTATGAATATATTTGCATTACAGCCATAGGGTATTTGAAGTGTACATGATTATTATTCCTTCTCTCTACAACGAGACATTTATCAATTTACCTCATGTTTGTAAGTCTCTTCCTTGATAATGTCTCCACTAGGCATTTATTTAGTAAACTTTCGTGCACTTCTTAAATGTCTGGTATTGTTCATATTTTATAAATATGAAATGGATACATTAAGGCAAAGTTCCTGTCTTGTAGTCAAGAAGAAAAAAGATACACTGTTATGCAAGGTGTTTTGGTTTTGTTATTAGATAACATAATATGAAAGTATTCCGTTCAGACATCTTGAAAACTGGAATTCTTAGCTAATGGAGAGAGAGTTAGAACTGTCGCGACATCGGTTCTTCGGAGGATCTGCGGTGGAGACCAGGAGACCAGGGCTGTCACCAGAGATAAAATACAATTCTGCTCTCTCCTGTGGAGCAGAGTCTACTTACAGAGCAGGGGCTCACCGTCCAAGACTGTTGAAGTGGGGGGACGGAGTGGGGAGGGGCTGGGAATCACTGCACAGGCCCTGAGATTGCTATCTTAAGATAAATTTATAGCCCTCAATAAAATTGTTTTTAAGAAAAATCTAACAATTTAAAGCTCCTTAGCTAAAGTATGTATTTGTCCTTTAATAAGATTTTTTTAAATGATTGGAAATCAAAATCCAATCAAATTTGCCTAAAAGATTGTTATTATTCTTTTTCTTAGAATCCTTGAGTCGTTGAAACAGTTCAATTGATTGGCTGCTAACTGAAAAATGTCATGTTTAATTTCATCCAGAATTACCTGGCTAAAAGATTAGCCATTTATTTCCGAAAGAGTAGTCATTGAAAACTTTATAGAGCATAATGGTGCTCTCTCACATAATGGTTCAATGAATGAGAAAAACTCCATGATAATTAGTGATAATTTTATTTCTCAAATAAAAGGAAATCCTAATTGTCCATTACCAGAAAAACACTCAGTATCACTATGAATACAGAAAAAAACCTCAAGAATGCACATACATATGTGTAAATATTAATTTTTGCTGAACTATAAATAGTTCCATAATTGCAGAAACTCTAGAACTGTACTCAGATAGCTTTAGAGGAGAATATCTTTATAATATAAGAATAAATTTATATGCAGTCAACTTTACAGTATTATAAGGACTGAAACCCTTTTTTTCCCCTGTGAATTTAATAGTGCTAAGATGTCCTTGGACTATTATAGTCATTTCAGAATTTCTTTGTACTTAATAAATTTCCACAAATATTAAAAGTACATTTTTCAAAAAAAAAAAGATAAACTTACAGATACGTTCCTCAGAGGACATAAAGCATGGGCTCACTGCTTAGTTATTCAGAGAATCTTCTTGAAATTTTAATTTCAAAATTATCTCAGCAAACTCATTGATGCCTGTTAGAGAAGACTTACTTTGAACTCAGAAGAATTACTGCTGTGACTATTTGCAGCTGGTAACTGGGAACAGGTAGGCCTTTTCTTTCCTTCCGGAGCCCTGTTGGCGTAGTGGTGAGTTGGCTGCTAAGCCCAGTGCCAACAGTTCTCAGTCAGCCGCTCTGTGGAAGAAAAGTGCTCCCCACTGCAGTAAAGAGTTACAGTCTCAGAAACCCAGACGGCATTCCATCCTGTCCTATAGGGTCACTATGAGTCAGAATTGACTGGATGGCTGTGAGCTTGGTTCTTTGGGGAGTTTCTTTCTTTTAAAAAGGTATTGTTGAGACCCATGCCTTGAATATGGCTCAAAGGACAGAGAGCCAAAGCTTGAGCAGAATTAAAATGACGATCTTTGAAAACTTGGCTGGGTTGAGTTACATAACTGGTAGGGTCACCATGAGTCAGAATTGAATTAATGGAAGTGAGTTCGTAAGAAAAATCAAACCATTTCACAGGATTATGTAAACTTATTAAGATAGGGAAGTAAATGAAAACAATGCAGTTGGTGGATTTCATGAAAAGCTGTTGACCTGAATCTAATTAACCTAAAATGATGTAAGATTAAAATATCATTCACTATATAATTTCCTTTATAAAAATGTAGCAAGTTTGATTGAAAATTGTTAACTCCTCACATCTTTCAATTTTCTACACTAAACAATATTAATCTTTGCTATTCTGAAATTTCCATCACTCCAGAATGACACTTTCTAAAGCCAGAAAGAGGAGACGTTCAAGTCCCATGAAGACTGGCAGAGGTCTCCTGGAGCAGTTATCCCCCTCTGGCAGGGTTTCCAGGAGTCTGCAGGGACTCCATGACCGTGAGTTTCAGTTTTGGGTTTTTAAGATCCCAAAACGCAGTTGCATCATTCCAGCCTCTGCTGTCACGTGCCATACATCTCTGATTCTCGTTGGTGAAGGCATTTATTGTCCTCTGTAACCACATAGAAAAAGAGAGAGACGTTGTTCTTTTACTTTGTATATTTTAAGCCTGATTCTCTCTCTCTCTCTCTCTCTCTCTCATTTCTTCTCCAAAAGCCTCTTGCCCTTTTAGATAAATGAACTGTTGGTGGATCTTCCTCACCAAACTTTGAAATATTTCTATGCCATTATATCACATAACCAAAGTTTTCATTTTGTTTTGTTTTACCACACACACATTATTGAATCGATTCTTCAAACAAACCACCGTGGAGAAGATTCAAAACAAAAACAAACCCTTTGTCCTAGAGCGTATTCAAACTCATGGTGACCTCACAGCTTTGCAGGGCGTGACAAAGTGTGACAAGCAAACACACTCCGCAGGGCTTTCGGAGTGTCCATAGTTGTAATTTTACAGAAGTCATTTGCCAGGTTTTGAATGGTGGCACCGCCGATTCAGTGCAGCTTGCTCTTAGTCTTGTGTAGTCCCTGACTAGCCCAACCTGCTGCTGGTGAGTCACTTCTGACTCCTAGTGGACCTACAGGGCAGAGCTTCCTTGAGTTGCCAAGAATATAAATTTGGACAGGAGCAGGAAGCCCCATCTTTCTCCCAGAGAGTTTCTGGTGGGTTTGTGCAATTGACCTTGAGGCTTGCAGCCTCACCCTTAACCCTAGACACTAACAGGTCTTATTTTTAGTTTAGTACAAATTGTAATCTTAATCATGTTGTTTAGAAAATTGATACTTGTCCATTAATAATATTAAATGTTAAGATTATTTAAAAATAAATAAAATAAAATGTGAAGATATCTGTTACAGATTATTAAATAAGAACCAGTAACAAGCGCTACCTGGCTTTGGGGATAATCCTCTTGGGCCAGTGGGAAAACGGACTCCAACTTTGTGGTCCACACATCAGAGTGCCGGCATCTGGGGAAAGTAAGAGTGTGTTCTTTTATGCTTACTAAAATTCTTTTATATTTAAAAGTTAAAATTGATGAGAAAAAAACAGAGTAGTTTCAAAAGAGAGGGCTCATAAAAAAGTAGTTTGGAAATTTAGGAAGAACAGTTTCATGATTTACCTTTTGTAATTTAGCATATTAATTGGCTGATTGATGAGAAAGAGCTGCATTTTCACCTCCTTCAGCACCACCTGGCTTCAAGTCTTCTCTTTCCCCTACAGCTTTCTTAAATCAATGACCATGTCCCAGGGACTTGGCTCCCAGTCTCCCCAAAACTGAGGCTATGGTCATTACACCTTTGATTGGAAATCTGCCATCCAGAGTACTTGTGATAAGCAGAAGAATGAGCAAAACACAATGCCTGCATTACACGGTGTTCTGGTTTCCAAATATGGTCTTCCAGATTAGGGTGCCCACAAGAGCCCTCCTGCTAGTAGACCACCAGGTAGCCATGTCACCTTCCCTTGATAATTAGACTTCATAGCAAAACTTTTATTTCAAAATCAAAGATCTCTAGTCTTTGGGATTACTTGTTCATATTTTTTCTCTACATAACAGAATATATGATCTTGGAAATATTATGAAAACAATGTCTCTTTGTCCCTTTATATATGTAGAAATAGCTATGAAATATCCTTAACTGGAGGAGAGCAATAAAACTCTTGGCAACCAAAGTGTAGTTTGTTAACTCTGGATGAACATTTGGATCCTGATACCTAGATCCCAACCTAATTGTAACTAAGTATCTAAGGGTATGGGCATTAACAATTTTTTTAACTTTCTGGGTGTTTCCAATGGACATTCAGGTTTGAGAGTCTCCGCTCTAGCACTTGAGAACAAATAAACACAGAGTAGGAAAGATTCTTAGCAGAAAAAGAAATGAAAAGAAAAATCAGAGAACCTCCTACAAAAAATATGAAATGCAAAGCACATATGAAAACTTATACTTGGTGCTATGCCATAATTACAACACTGGCTGTATCTGAGCTCAGTGTTTCAACCACACTGTCAATCTATCTCATGCAGGGCCATCCCCTTTCACACCAGCCCTTGGCTTTCAAGAGCAGGTGTCTGAAGGCAGCTTCGTGGTTTTATGCAACAAAATCAGGACAGCTTTGAATGCCGGTCCTGCCTGTTCATACAGTATCAGACAAGACTGAATTATCTAAAGTTTCTGGTGTGTTTGATGTTTTTATTGTTTTATATTAAGCCACCTCTTGGTAGAGATGAATATCCAAGGAAACATTGATTATAAGGGCCACTGTTGATATTGTTAATAGAACTTTATCTTTGGGTCTTTTTCAGGCAGAAGCAATTAATGGAGCCCTATGAAGTAACCATGCCTTTGAATAAGCCATACACAGTAACATTCCTGATTTTGATCCACTCATTTCTAACATAGCTTGATACATGTATTTAATTTTTAAAAACATATTCATTCATTTTATGACCAAGTTAGCAGATGTCATTGACTCAGTGCATGTGACCCTGTATGTGTGTGTCCATCGATAGTGTTTACAAGTGGCTGACATTTTGGAAGTAGCCCACAAAATCTTTCTTCTGAGGGGTCTCTGGTAGGCTCAAACTTCTGAGGTTGGTGACCATATTAACCCTTTGCCACACAGTCTTTTGACTCATGGAAATTGTAGTATCTAGGATTTCCTAAACGGTAAATCATTAGGGAAGCAGGTAACCTTGTCTTTATCCCAAGGAGAGGCTGGTGGATCTAAATGGCCAACCTTGTAGTTAACACTGCTACACTTACCCAGCCATGCCATCCCCAAACACTAGCTTCCCGCCACCAGCTTCTCTATGGGGGAAAGAGTAGCCTTTCTACTCCCATAAGAATTACAATCTCAGAAATCCACAGGGACAGTTCTTCCCTCTCCTACAGGGTCACTATGAATTGGAATTGACTCAATGGTGGGGTGTTTAGTTTTGGAGTACACATGTAGGAGGCTTGATTTCACAGTGTGTTTCTAGCGGAATACAAACCCAACGTCAGTAGTTCAAAACCACTAAGAGCAGTTTTATTCTGTCTCATAGGGTCGCCATGAGTCAGAATCAAGTCTTTGACAATCAATTTGATTTCATTAATGCACATTTACCAAAATGAAGTAAATGTAGTTATTAATGAAATTGTTTTTCTCTCCTTAATACAGCTCATGTAATCCATTAGTAGAGGCTACATGTATTTCACTTTATTTTAATTACATCAACAACAAGAATCGCTGCTTTGAGTTCACTTCAACTCCTAGGGACCCCATAAAACAGAGTAGAGCATGGCAACAAAAGATACGGTTTCCAGGGTGTCCATCTTTCTGAAAGTAACTGGCCTCATTGTTACCTGTACCACAGCTGGTGTCAAGACAATGGACCAACTGGTCCAATCCTTTACCAAGCTCTCTAAGCAACAGTGACCCCTTAATTCCCTGGGATGATTTTATCCGTTATCTTAAGGAGTCCTGATCTGATGACTTGATGGTGCCGTGGAGTAAGCATTGAGCTGCTGTCAGGGACTGATGAATAATCTGCTTCCAGAAAGGTTTACAGCTGCGAAGCCATATGGAACATTTCTACTCTGTGTTATAGGGATGCTATTTCTGAAGTAACTCAAAGGCAGTGGTGTCTTGTTGTTAGTCTAATGTTGCTCTTTTTACTCTAAGAAATAAAAAATAATGCATTCTCTAACAATGGATAAAAAAATCCATAATAACTAAGGTGTTTACTTAACAGCATATTAATAATCAGAGTTAAAGAGCAACCATTTCTAAAACACCAAATGTGCTTTCCATAACGATAAACGTCCTTACTTTTCAAACATGAAAGGAATTGATAAGGATAAAAATTACGATGTTAAAGACCATGCTCGTACTTCCCTGGCAGGGAGACACCGCGATCATGAAGGCGGTTTTCCCAGGGCGAGGCTCACCCATCGCACTCCGGAGGTGCTGACCCCTGCGATTTCCCCAAATGTGGGAAACTCGACTGCATAATTTCTGGTAGTAGGGGACTGCGTTCATGCTCTCCCCCATAAAAAACAACTGTGCTCAAATAGAAAAGAAGCCTACCATGTTAGTAACATCTTAGAGTAACTTCAATATTCATATGAAATACAGAATTCTTTACAATATGTTTCTAAATGTGTTACCAGGTTTATGCATAAGTAAAGTTCTCATCTTTCTATAATATATCACATGGAACTGAATGGTTACTTATTTACTACAAAGTACTGATTGAACATCTTTATTTTGTCTTAAGTATCCTGAACTCAGAATGTGAAGCACGTTTTATTTTCATGAAGTACATTGAAAAATTAACAAGTGTTTCTCTAAAATCTGTTATTCTGTCCATAACCAGTGGCCATCTTGATCTGTGGAATATCAATATTTCATAATCTAAACTTTGTAACTTCTGCATCTACTGAACATAATTTGTTATTTTTAAATTTCTTTTTTTTAAACCAGGCAAAGGTTCTCTTCCTCATTCATGAATGACTTCAGGAGCCAGGTCCGAGAGAGAGAGAGAGAGAGAGAGAGAGAGAGAGAGAGAGAGAGAGAGAGAGAGAGAGACCCTTAAATTCCTTTTAAAAAGAAAAGAAAGTGGCTTAATTTGTGGAGTCAAGAGTCATTTGCTCTTGATTACAAAGCTAAACAGCTAAACATGCAAATTAGAGTCACCTCTGTGCAGAGACAGCACCTTGACATTCCCCTGGGCAGTGATCCCGGCCGAATTATGGTAGGTAGCCCCTATTTATGTATTTGCTAGCAAGTGCCTTGTCTCTCTCCTTTCAAATATATAGGAACTCTTTCTTGAGCAGGTTATTCAACTACATAGCTATATAGATTAGAAACCATTGGTTTTTTAATGGATAATAGAATTCAGCTGAAAACCTGATCTTATTTAGCCTGTGTATGAAGGCACTTGAGAATCCTGAAGTGTTTCATGGTCATAAATTCTCCCAGGATCATAACTAGAGATAGAGAAGATTGGTTCAATCTATCTTGGCCCTAGATATCCATTCAACAAGAGATTAATTGAATAAAGCTTGGTGCACTTGCTTTCTTTTCAGTCAGAATGATCAAACTGAATAATATAGAGGTATTTTATTTTGCTCAACCATAGTTGCTAAATTTTCAATATTGAAAATATATTATTTTTATAACAAAATACTAAGTAAAGGCAAAAAATCATGGCGTTTGGAATCCAACCCTGTGGTTTTAAGTTACTTTCCCTACACATAGTAACTAATATTAATTAATACCTTATCCTAAGACTAGACTTTTTGTCCAATGTTTATACATTCTTATGAGTTGGATTTTCCCCCTTTTTCCTCTTATTTTATAATTAGAGTCACCCAGAAAAGTAGATAAAACTCGTTCTTTCTCTCATTATTTCTTTCTTTTTAAAGTAGCTCTTCCTTCAAATTGTGGAGCATCTGCTCTTATCTTTCTCTACTCGATATGTGTTAAGAAGCCTGACCAGGGAAGAACAATCCTTGCTGCATGTCCACCAGCTCAGGCAACCTTTTATCAAAAACTGTTCTGAGAAGCTTCATTTCCATGGAAAGCTACAAAAATATAAAAGAAATCCTACTCTGTCCCAACACAGCCAATCCCTATTTGGTCTTCAAAAAAGAAAAGCGTCACCATTTGTTGATTGCTCCTGCCCTATAGAGAGTGAATTTGTAAATGGGTGTAAGAGTGGAGAGCCTCATCTTTCTCCTGTGGAGTAGCTGGTAGGTTTAAACCACAGAACTTGTAGTTAGCTGCACATCCACAAAGCTTAGTGTCACTGGGATCCTTAATAAAAATAAAGGTCTGTAATTATTTTTTTGAAAATATCTTCAAAGTGGAAGTTTTTGACAATATTATCTTTAAAATGGTCTAACCCCTCCCTCAACTTCTCTTCAGTATACAGACGTATGGAGACAAGCTATCATGATTGAGAAATGCCCATTAAGACTTACTTTGCTTCTAATATTCTCACTTAATTAAGTTGGATGAAATTCCATGATGAAATTATACTGCTTGTATACCCACTCATTTGTGAGCTTATCTGGGAGTCAGCCAGAGCTCATGTCTCTTGATACATGCTGTCAGTCATTAAATATTTAAAAAATAAATCTATAAAAGTTATTAACATTCTTGAGTATTACTTTCAAAGTTCGTTTATCTCACCACCGAATAGAATTTTAATTAAACATAATTTCTGTATCTGACTTTTCTGAAGACAATAAATGAAATATATTGCAAATAGAAATACCTGTAGCACTATCCTAGGCTCAATGATATTAGCAAAATAATTGGCAAAAAAAGACATGAACTCTTACGATCAGTTGAGTTTGCATGGTAATACAGGAGAGTTTATATTCATGTTACTCAGAAAATGTGTTAGAGATGAAATGGGCAGTTAGGATGGAGATAGTTTTATGGTGGCCAAATTGGTGTGTTTAATAGCCTGAGAAATGGTGGCCAAATTGGTGTGTTTAATAACCTGAGAAATGATCATTAAGTCCAGAATAAAATAAATGAATAAAGAGGAGAACATGAAATAACATGTTGGAGAATGTATGGCCACAGAAATTTTAATATCATTCTAAGTACAAGAGGAAGTAATTTTCTCAGAGAATTGACATGGCTTAGTGAATGTCACTTGTGAGGGTGGAGAACTGGAAGTGGGAGGACACTTGGGGATAGAGAATCTCGTGGAAGGTCTATCAGAAGATTGGCAGGGGTGAAGAACTAGATCAAATACAAATCAGATCAAACATCTGAAGTAGAATAAAAATTGTGGGTTAAATGATCAGTCTTTAAAAGATATGAGTATAAATAATATATCCTATAAAGAAATGTATGGTTTTGGTTTTGTGTTAAAAGAGGGCCTAGAATGGAATCACGACGAGTACAGAATTAAGAATTTGAGTAGCAGATAAAATCCACAATACTAGGAAGAAGAGGATGAAAGCAGACTTGCAAATTAAATCAATGACACAGTACTGTCTTACCCCCATCCACAGTGGTAGTTCAATTAAAAAAAAAAGGAGTGAGAAACAAATTCTGGAGAGGGGGCGGGGAGGTGGAAACACTTATACCCTGCTAGTGAACTTAACGATATGTGCAACCACGTGGAAAGCGAAATGCAGCTACCTAAACAACCGGCAACAGAAATGCCGAATGGCCAATAGTACCTTTTCCAGGCATACATCCCAAAGAAATGCGAGAGAACACAGTCAGATGTTTGGGGCAGCACAGTTCGCAATACCAAGAATAAAAGAATAATTTTTAAAAGCCATCCCTCAAAAAACAGTGATAGAACCTTGAAACAACTCATGGAATGGAGGGACTTGGAAGCCATTATGCTGACTGAAGTCAGTCAATCACCAAAGGACAAGTGGAAATCCACTAGTATACGATTAGATGCCAACATGGAAGCAGTCTTCTGCTCCCAGGTCATGTAATCTTCTAATTCAGTGTTTTAAGCAAAGAGGTAGAGAGCCTGCCTAGTGTCTAGGAACCATGCCCCACCCCTCTAAACGTACATCTTAGAAACAACCATGACAAAAGAGACCTCACCTCAGCTGGGCTCAGTTTGTCAGGATCAGATACTGATGACTGCTCTGTTGGTGCTCAGGCAACCCCAAGGCAACAGACACCCATAAAGGGTAATAAATAAACCTTACTAGAAATTCAAGTGGGGGTGGGTGGCTGGGAGCCTGTATGTCTTGGAGAAGGCAAGTTCATTGCCACTGGTAGGGGAAAAAAGGAGAAGCAACCTCCCTCCTATCAGGAAAAAAATATTTTGCCATACTTACATAGAGCCCAATGGGAGAATATGCCTGGTTCCATGTTCCTCATGAAGAGATCACTGAAGATATGGATGCTACAGCAAAGTGTGGTGAAGAAACTTGATGGTGCCTTTTTATCAGAATAAATAGAATCTGGAGTCATAAAGTCTTGTCTTCAAACAAGCAACCTTCTAAGGGAGATATCAACTAAGTCCAATTCTATATGGAAGAAGCAAACTAGCTTGTGTGACCCAAGGATTGTAAATGATATAATACAAATACCAAAGAGGGTAATAAATCAGAACTTAACTGTGAACATACAACATGCAGAAAGCTATGCATGACAATGGAAACTCAGAATCCATACACATATATTAAGCCTTGGGTAAATCTCTCAGATCATAGTAGAGATTGAATAGCCTTGTTATCAGACAAAGAATGTTATAAAGATGGTTATGGGAGATGTAGTTAAGTTAAAATGTAACATCTTATTTGATCTCCTTTTTGATGCATTTAAATGTTATTTCCGTTAAAAAACATAGGTAAAGGGGAAATGCACACAGAGTCAGCCTCGGTGAATCCCCTCAGACTATAGACCAGGAATGTGATCAGCCTTCCTATCATGGAGAGTGCTTCAGAAAGTGGATTGTGGCAGATGTAGTTAGGCTAATATGTTATATCTTATCATTTGATCTCCCTTTTGACACATTTTGAAGTTGTTCTAGTTTTTAATATATTCCATTTTCTTTTCAATTGAATTTTTCCCTCTGTTTTACTTATTGTTGTTAGTTTTTCCCCCTTGTAAGTAATTTGATATACAAAACCCAGGGTAGGTAAATCTATAGTGACAGTAACTGGATTAATGGTTTCTTGGGGAGATGGCAGGAGAGGTTGGGTGGAAATGAGGAGTTAATAACAATGTGTACAATAAAGAAGAAAATGTCCTAAATTTGATTGTGGTAGTGATTGTACAAGTCTTCTTGATGTGATTAAATTGTTGAATTATATGCTATGTAAATGGTGGGTCAATAAAACTGTGTTTTTTTAAAAAGAGAGAGTGTACTGTCATAGAAACTAAGAGAAAATTGAATTTTAGGAAAGAAACAAAGTGTCAACAATACCAATAATTACTGAGAGTCCTCATACATGAGGAGAAAAAAGTATTCATTGGGTTTGGGCACATGGAGATATTATGGATGGTCTTGGTGTGTGTGTGTTGAAGGAGTAGCAGAAATAGAAGTCAAATTGAATGCACTAAATGGGATTCGAGCATGCTTGTACGCTGGAATGATTCAGCAGAGAAGGAGAATCCGATAATACTGACAATAAGAGGCAAGAAGTTGAGGGTCAGTTATTGGAAAGAATAGAGTTGAATTTGTAGGTCCTGACTGTGCGTATAGATGGACAGAGGGAGCATCTCCTCCACTGTCCCAATTAGAAAGGAAATGGAGGATCTCCTGTGGCACGTTGAGTTGATAGATTTGCCAGTGGTAAGATTAAGAAGGATCAGTTGAATAGGAGGAGAGGTTTAGAACATCAAATAAAATGAAGCTAGAAAAAGAAGTTTGAGCTTTGTCAATAGAAGAGAAGATGTAGAATTTTTGTTGGGGCCTGAAAACAAGTGAGCCGACCACAGAAATAGGATTTCAGTACAGAACAGAGTATGTATATGATTTGTAACTATTTGTATCTATGAATTCGATTGGAGGTAGTTCTAGTGAATGAACTTTCTTTAAAAATTGTAAGCTAGTCCTGCAGGAAGCTAATTGGTAAAGGGTATGTTAGTTTCCTTGGATTGTTATAAATAATCACCGAAGTGATGGCTTAAAAATCACAGATTTATTTTCTCCAGTGACAAAGATGGTGTCCATAGGGTCTTCCTTCCTCCAAAGATCTAAAGGGTCATCCTCCCCTCCCTCTTCCAGCTTCTCATGAGTCCAGCCAGCCCTGGACTTGGGGCCACAGTCTGATCTTTGTCTCCATGTTTACCTGGTTGTCTCCTCTGTGCCTTCATATGGTCTTCTCTGAATCTCTGACTTGTCCTCCTACTCTCCATTTCCATCTTCCGTTTTTATTCATCTTTTATAAGAACATTTTCCCTTGGATTTAAGTTCAATCTATATTATCCAAAATTGTCTCATTTGGGGATTAATTTAATTACATTTATAAGTTAAAGACCTTGTTTCCTAACAAGGTGACATATACAAGTTCTGGGTGAACCTATTTTCTTGGGACTCCACTATTGAACCCACTACAATATGATTCCTAAAACAGCTGGTATTTTATTTATCAAACTATGTGAGTCAATGAGAATGTTTCATAGTAAATGCCCATGTATCAAGATAGCAAGAAGAATGGACTATCAGAATCTAGTGATCTTATTATGAATACTGTAGAAAAGTTAGAGTTATAAGTAACTTCATTTTGCTTCGAGAGATGATGCGTGTTGTTGTTTTATAATAAGCAGGTGATAAAGTTGATCAGTTTAAAGACTAAAGGGGAGAACAAAGGATCCGTTGAAAGTTATTTTGATCAGAAGATTTCTAGCCTGCCTTTATTCTAAAATATTTTATTTTGAAAATGATATTAAAGCATGAAGGTGTGGTTGAAAATCATAAAATAGCACAAATTTTTTCCTCTGAATCACACTATGAAAACATTAGAATCTTCCTACTTAAAATAAATACACATTTCTTACTTAGAAATAAAGACAAAGAAATACTTAACATTCATCTAAGAAATTAGATTTAAACTTTTTATTTCCCCCAAGGGTTTGGTTGATATATTTTTCTCATGAATGTGATCCAAATAGAAAGAAAAGTCATCTTCACGTAATTCAGTTAAAATGTATTAAAGTCAATGGATTTTAAGTAAAAATAATCTTTTCTTGTAAAGGTTACATCTTGTCCAAATTCAGATCGGTGGATAAGGAATTTGGGATATAAGATACAATGGAATAATAGACAATAATTAGGAACAGTGAAAAATCTAAAATGTGAGCCATTGTGGATTAACCCGGAGATCATTAGGTGGGGCAAAATAGGTTAATCACAAAAAGGATAAATATTTTATGAGATAACAAATATAAAAATTCTAGAATAAATTAATAGTCCAAAAGAAACATTCTTGGATGGTTAAGCAATCTTGGAGGGGGAGAAAGAAAGAATCATGAAATAGGATTTTTGTTGTTTGATTCATTCTAATCGGTATCAACTGATAGCAACCCCAAGGATAAGATGGGGGAAAGCATTGCCGAGTACTGCACCATTCTCGTATGCATTGCTCTGTTTGAGTCCAGTATTCGGCCAATCTATCAGTTCATCTCAAGGCAGTGATCCTCCTTTCCACGGACTGTTTAATCAAGCACGATGTTCACCTCCTGATATCGTGGACAACTACATGAGAGAAAGTCTCTTCATCCTCACTACTAAGGATCATCCTTGCTATTCCTCTCTCATGACAGATTTGTTCATTTTTTGGAAGTCTTTGTATATTATCAATATTCTTCAACTCTACCATAAGTTAAATGAATCAACTCCTCTCTAGTCTTCCTTGCCCACTGTCCTGTTTCCACATGAACATGAGACCATTAAAAACTGCGTAGCTTGGGCCAAGTCCACTTTAGTCCTCAAAAGTGACATCTCTGGTTTCTTTCTTTTCTATCTTTCTTTCTTTCTTTCTTTCTTTCTTTCTTTCTTTCTTTCTTTCTTTCCTTCTTTCTTTCTTTCTTTCTTTCTTCTTTCTTTCTAACACTTTAATACGGTGTTTTGCTGCAGATTTAACCAATGAAATATTTCATTTGATTTACTGACTGCTGCTTCAGTAGCCATAAATTAGGGATCCAAGTAAACAGAAATCCACTGAGAATATATTTGTCGTTTTCATCTTGAGGAATAGTCCATAATAAAGGCTGCATTCCTTGATCCTCATCAGTAAGTCCTTGAAGTGGTCTTTATGTGAACAAGTAAGGTCCTGTAATCTGCACATCACAGATTTCATCAGTGAATATTTCTTAAATCCTGATGCCACATTTGTCATATAGCTCAGTGTCTGAATTATTTTCTTAGCATAAATACTTACTAAGTATGGTGAAAGGATACAACCAGGACACAAGCCTTTTCTGATTTTAAGCAACATAGCATCCCCTTCTTCTGTTCCTTCTTGATATCTGTACAGATTCCTCATGAACATAACTAAATGCTATGAAATAGTCCTTATTAACAATGCTATTGATAATCTGTAATGGAACACACAGTCAAATGCCTTTGTGTACTCAATAAAACATAGGCAAGCACATTTTGGGTATTCTATGCTGTCATCAGCAATCATCTGATATCATTAAAAATAAGTAACCTTCATATCACAGCCTACTCTGAATCTGACTTGAGTTTCTGGCAGTTCCTTGTGTGTTTACTTCTGAAATTTTTTGGATTTATATAAGCAAACTTTTACATGTATGTGATACCAATGATATTGTTTAATAATTTCCAAATGCTGTTATACCTTCTTTCTTTGGAATAAGCACAAATTTGCACCTCTTCTGGTCGGTTGGCCAGGTAGCTGTCTTCCATTTGTTGAAACATCTCAATTAATGTTCTATCATTGTCAATGCTTCCAGTGTACCATTGATTTCTTTCTTCAATATTATCCATTTTTGATCCTATTTTCCTCCCTGAATGTCAGGTAGCTCTTGGGAAGTAATTGTATCCCTTCTTCTTTTGATGCTTCTAGTATCATTAGATATTTTGTCCATAGAATTTTATGATACTGAAGATATTTTCAATGTTGTAAACTGAGTGTGAGTTTTCTTAGTTCTTGCAGGTTGGGAAATAATACCGCTCATCCTGTTACCATACTGTGCTAGCTTGCAGGCAGCCAAAATCCTGGAAGCGTGGACCCTTGGATTCATGTTTCAGTGAAGTCTCCAGACAATCCATGTTAGAAAGATGACGTGCTGCTCTAATGTGAGAAACTTACAAAGAGCAGGGAGAGAACTTGCTTGACATAGTGCCAGCTGGGGATCCCTTACATTGGAGATATACTTAAAATGTTACAGAAGAAGGTCACCTTCTCAAAACAAAGTGGACCGTAATGAAATGGATGAAACTAAACCACCAGGACCTTAATTTGCTCAGGTGATGCAACTGCACAGGAGAAGAAACGGGGGCAAACACTCAGTAATAATTAGAATGCTGAATGTACTATATACAAACCTAGGCAAATTGAAGATCATAAGAATGAAATGAAGCATATAATGATGGATATCCTAGGCAGACATGAATTGGTATTGGACATTTTGGACTGGACAACCGTAACGACAAATTGAAGAGGCATGGCATGGAGCTCACAGTAAAACAGAGGGCTTTAAGATCTATCTGGATGAACAGCACCATCAGTTATAGGATCATATCTGTACTCCTAGAATGAAGGCTAGTTGGCATAATTCTAACTCAAGTTTATTCATAACTACTAATGCTAGAGTTGAAAAAACTAAAGACTGCCTTGACTTATTCAGTCTGAAATCGGTCAAACATGCAGCCAAGATAATTACTGTGATGGGGATATGAAGGCTGAAATAAAGAAGGCTGGGAAGCTGGAAAATATGGCCTCAGTGACACAAACGATGCTGGAAGCCTCAGGATAGAACTTTACAAGATTAGCGGCATGTTTACTGCCAATACCTTTTCCCATTGACATATGTGAAATTTATGACTGCTAATTTATATTTCATTTGGAATATTTTTGTTGTTTAATTGCCTTGTCAGGACTTCTGTTTCCAAATGAGTTCATGTTTTGTGAATCTGGAAAGAAAAAAAAATTTTAAACCAGTAAAACAGTCTGGAGTTTTATTTATGTTCACGTTTGGGTTCACGATTTGCTCTAGTGGTTGTGAATTGTACTTCAATGCTTTATGCAACGCAAGTGTGATTTTCAGGGAAGAAGGAGACTGAAGGAAGGTTGATTAAGGCGGTTCCGGTTACAGCTTACCTTCCCGATCTTCCTTTCCTGTTTGCGAGAACCCCGTGTCTTACCAAACACACTGCTCCATGAATTTCTGGAATCGGGTTTTACTGACTTTCTGGGCAAGGATCCTCGTCGACTGAAGTGATGCGTTCCTGGGTGATTGATTTGTGCACGCATCACTGAGGAAATGCTGGAAGGGACGATGGAACTGGTGGACTGTGTGCTCTCTGTTCAAGGCACACTCTGCCTGTACTCATCACACGCTGGGACTCTTGGTTGGACCTGAACTTGCTTTGAGCCAAATCATAGTCCCACACACAGACAAGTAAGATTCACACCACCACGGGATTTATTTTCCACAAGAAGCTGTGCACTATCAGCCAAGAAAAACAAACACTGAGAAAGAGAAAACTCTTATGATGCAAGTAGACCTGACTTCAATTTTTTTCTCCCTCTCCTCGAGAACAATGGCAAGCAGGCCAGTGGTCAAAGGTCAGTCTATTCCTACAAGGATTTTCTGTGGGATTTCTTGACTTCTATTTGACCACATCGTGCAATGAGATAGAATTAACTCCATGCTTTCCTGCATGCAGAAGGATTATTGAATACAGTAAAAAATCTTTCTGTTTTCACAATCATCCAAAAAGAAAGAATCAAAAAAGCTTTATTGGTTTTGACATGGACATATTTTCCTTTGAAATAGCCTCCCATATTTAAATTCTCCATCATTATTGTCTATGTATAAGTCTTAAATAGTATCTCACTAGTTATCACGATGGGATCTGTCGCCTAGACTGAAATTCATTCCTGTTTTGCATTAAAGTAGATTAGGAGTTACTTCTGTGGGATACTCACTATGAGACCTCCCAGGTTACATACTGTACAGCTCCAGGAGGTGCAATTGATGAGGGTGGATGGTGCAAATTGCTAATGCACTTGGCTTCCCACCACAATGGAGGACTGAGTTTACCCACAGTGGCTCAGAAGAAAGGCTCAGTGATAAGATATTAGCTATCGAACCCCCGTGGGGTGCAGCTCTAATGTTGTGTCTCAAGGAACAGGACTCACACCTCGGGCCACTGGCTTGAGTTTTGTTTTATTTGATTTTTATCTCCCTGTAGAACGACACTCCCTGGAGACAGGCAACTACTGCAGCACTAGAGCAGATTATTTCACAGGACGGAAACACTACGCTCATGAAAAGCAAAGGCAGGGCAATTTATGGAGAGAATAAATTTTGATTCTCTACTTCGGAATAATGGTATCGTTCCCGTCCCTCCAGAACAAAAAGTCTGTTTCATTCAAATCATGTATCATTTCTAATTTAGGATATCTTGGAACTATATACACTTTGAACATCTAACCAAATTTTGAAAGTTAGTATGTGAATTTTATTTTATAAACAAATAAAAGCAAAGAGCAAGATATACAGGTTGTGTTGGATACTGTTCTGTTTTTATGAAATACTTTGTGAGCTAAAGGCGAGCTCTTTAGGAACATGTGGATTAGATTTTTCTTTATACACAAGGGTTTAAAGAAATAGAAGTTGAGCACTTGGCAAAATGCTTGATAATTTTTTTCAAAAAGCTTTCTGGATTAAACTATGACTGGAATCGCCCATCCCTTTAGGAGACCAGCTGTTGATGTGTCATTAAGGGAAAGGGACGGGGTGGAGGGAGGTCAATTCAGCTGTGTCTGCACTCAGGCGTGTCAGATGTAGACACGTATGCTGTAGGAGGTCACTTTATGTGTGTCTGCATTGACAAAAAAAGAAAAGTGTTCAAACTCCAGTAGCAAAGATATAAACATTCATCAGTAGGAGAGGAATTTACAGAAAATAGTGCGTTCTTTTCAGAGCTGACATTTTGGAATGGCAACAATGAAGAATTTCATCTCCATGGAGAACACATTTTTACGCCTTGTGGGGCTGGTGAATGTGCCAAGTCTGCCACGATGAAATAATTGGCGGCAAGGATGGGAAAAGAAAAATCCCATTTTAATGGTGAATTTAAGCCTCAGGAGTTCACAGACTCCTTCCTTCTAAGGGGAAATGTAAACAGTAGGAATCTTTGTTGTTGAATAGAACTGTTCAATGACTGGGACTAGAAGCCAGCCCCAGAAACATTGCCCGACAGGCAGGGCTGGCTGTGGGAATAGGCAACCCCAGCGTGGGTGCCTGGTTGGTAAAGTTAAAAACCTTCTAATTGGCTGAAGCTCAGGTATTTATGTGTTCAATGATGCTTCTAGAAAGTTGACATATTAAACCATTATAAACCAATATTTTAATTTTCCAGTAAATAATTAAAGCATAAAACACAATTATAAATGAGTAGGATCTCCCTACAGCAAACCTTACTGACTGGCATGGGGATTTTGTCAAGATCTGGTCAAGATACCATGTTGTAGGAAGGTAAGAGCGACTGACGGGTTATGTACTTTTAGAGCAAGAGGGCAATGAACAAGTGTCAGTGTTTACTCAGTGAAAACAGAATCAGGTGCTGATGTGTGAAAGATTAAGGATCTCTAGAAGAAAAGATAAGAACATTATGCCTTATATTTGGAGAATTCTAGTTCTCAAAGAACTCTTCAATGCATTTATCTATTTTATCAGCCCTGGGGTCCTGACTGAATTGAATAGCAATGATGAAAGTCTGAAAATATTTTGGACATGTTGATGGCAACATGTGTACATGTGTGCTTAATACCATTGAAATATGGGTTGTTATAAGATTTGCAAGAGCCCCCAATAAAATGATTTTAAAAGTTTTACCACAAAATGTATTCCATTTCAATTTGCACTGTGCAAATTTATGTGGTTATTTAGAGCAAGGATAATATCATTAAAGCTGAATTAAGTATAATAAATAAGCTAGATACGGATTTGTTACAGATTTCAAAGGATGACGCAATAATTACCTTTCTTCTTTGTGCTATACATCCTCTATCTTCAGGAAAGTTCCCATTTTTACACCGCTTCCAAGCAAAATTCCACTGAATGTTTGATCAGTAAGGGCGGAGTATGTTTTTTGCTGGGCAATATATCTAAAACAGAGAAAGAAAGATTGAAGTGGGTTGAGAATATTGGCTTTAGTCCATCTATAATACCTGCTATAGATTTAGCTCTGAAACTCATTGGGAGATTGAGGAAAATAATTATGGTCCTTTCTAAACTAAAGATGATCAACAAGGGGCTTTCAAACCAACCTATTTTTATGGTACAGCTAAAAATCTTATTTCTAATGCTGTCTTTTGATCATTCAAATTAGAGGGATTAGAAAATTTTCAAGAGGGAAGGAAAATCCCTGGAAAATTCGTTGTTTTTTTTTAAAAATAGGACCACATACATCCACCTCAGAAAACTCAACTTGTGGGGCAGTGACTGAGGTTGTAGTGCCTCTAGAATTGGTGTCCCTATTGCAATAACTCATGGTGTCATTATACCCCTATCCGCCATGGACCATCTCAATATCAGTCCATACAGAATACTTAGAAATGCTTATTAACAATTTTCAATTCTGATTATGCATGAGAAGTATAGCTATCAATTGCTTATTATAATATTTCTTAGAATATATGAATAGTAACAAAAATAATTTTATACATTTTTACTTTGAACTATAAATTTATTAGTTATATCATTAGTATTTCTCCTCTTTTACTTTAATGACTACTTGATTCTCAAAAAGTGATTGATATAGGCTCATAA
This sequence comes from Tenrec ecaudatus, assembly GCF_050624435.1. Taxonomy (NCBI): domain Eukaryota; kingdom Metazoa; phylum Chordata; class Mammalia; order Afrosoricida; family Tenrecidae; genus Tenrec; species Tenrec ecaudatus. The sequence continues at coordinate 117,791,832 of NC_134538.1, read as the reverse complement.
ATACCAAATGTGTGCATATGCATGCATGTATTAAAAATTGCCTAATTGTCCTCATTGCTGCTTTTTAGGTATAAAGAGATGTAATATTTAGTAGCTTATGACACTGCAAGTTTTTTCTTAGCCATATAATAAATATGCAAATTTACTTCTTCCCCTGGATAAGATAGCAAAGATAGTTTCATTTTTCATTATAAATGTTGGTTTTGAACAATTTTATATAGTTCAGATTTGTTCAAATAAAACTTTTCATACATCCATGGAAAAAGCTTATAAATACTCCCAAATAATAACATAATAAAAAAGTACAGAAATACATTTTTATTTTGAAAAGTAGATGAAGTTTCAGCCATAATTCTTTTTCATTAATAAATCCTTTTAATGGGGGTTCTTATGTATAAAAATCCATAAATAAATTATGTCAAGTGAACTTATTGATGTCATCAATTTCAAAACACTTTCTTCTTGAGCCCTTTTATATCATTTCCTCTTTATTCCCTCCCTCCCCCCTCCAACCACCTTGTGAACTATTAATATATATATATATTATTTTTTACATATCTTACACTGTCTGATATATCCCTTCACCTACAATTCTAATATTAATCCCCCTTGACGTGGGTTATACTGCCATCATTGCTCATCCCCCATTTCCCTTTCCCAGATCTCATGGAATTGTTACTCCCATTACTGTTTCTAAGGGGTTTGCATATCCTGCATTTTGTGTAATGAAAGCTCTTATCTGTCCCAGTGTACACACATCCGTCTAGCAGAATTTGTGAGGTAGAACTGAGGTCATAACTGTGGGGTTGGAAAGATTAAAGAACTAGAGGAATGTTTTGTCTTTTGTCAGTGCTGTACTGCACCCTGGATGTGTCATCCCTCTCATGTGGCCCTTCTGTGACGGAATGTCCAATTATCAACAGTTGAGCTTTGGGTCTCCATTCTAACCCATGTCCTTCATACCCATGTGATTATTTGATTTTGGACTTCTGATATCTGTTCCTGTTGACACCTCATGATCACACAGGCTGAGGAGCTTCTTCCATGTAGGCTTAGTTGTCCTTGTGCTAGGTTGGCCTCTTGTTTGACTTCAAACCTTTAAGACTCCAGATGCTTTATCTTTTAATAGCTGGGTACCACCCACTTTCTTTGTGTTCAGTGATTGTGTTGGGAAGGTTGGTATCACCCAGTGCCACGTTATTAAAACAAATTGTTCTTGTGTTGAAGGAAGACTTAAGTAGAGGCCATAGTCCAGCTGCTAACTGTATTGCCATATAAATATATGTATATAAGCCAATATCCCTATCTTTATATATTAAAATGTTTACATTTATACATGTCTATATTTATAACTCTATGTATAGTTTTTACTTCTAAGTTCTTTCCTCTACTTCCTTTTATCTTCCTACTGCCCCATTATCACGCTCACCCTCACTCACCTCTCAGCTAGGTTATGATTGATCAAACACTGCCAGGAACTCTATACCCTTCTCGAAGGGGGCTTCAGATCCTTCGTTGTTCCGCTGTTGTGGTAGTTACATAATCTGGTGCCTACTTGAGACTATTAAGAGTGAAGGGGTGGAGTTTAGCCTGTCTATCAGATCACAGCTGGATGACCTCATTTGGAGACGTTAAGGAGATAAATAGCTCACTGGAGGCAGAACACTCACTCACTCCCTGTGAGACATTCCTGTTGACAAGTCATTTGGAGCTATTCTGATGGCAGCCAGGCCCTCAGAGTTGGAGGAGCCACGTGGAGACCCATGCCAGTACTAAGATGCTTCCGCTGCCACTGGATGCACAGACTTTCCACCCACTGGCCTGTGATCTTCCTGCACTCAGCAGCATTTCATGTGTTGCATGAGTCTGAAGAGGAATTTGCAGACTAGTCCTGGATGTATGAGCTAATATCAGTCTTTGGGACTAGATATGGGACTGGGATGTTTTCTTAATGTACAATTACTCTTTGTATAAAGCTCGTTCTGTTACACATATGCGTGTCTATGAATCTGGTTCTCTAGACTACCCAGACTAACAGACCTGTCCTTCACGTTGTCTCACCACTCCCTTTTCCCCTGCCACCTCCTCCTCTCCCATGCCCCCCTGGAACCACCAGTCCCGTTGCTTTCTCCTCAGGATTGCTTATCATGCCTATCTTTTATAGATAGACATAACAAAACAAAAACATCAATTAAAAAAGGAAACAAGCCAAAAATCTATAAATAGTTCCAGGTCTATTTGCTGAAATTTATGAATATCCCACAACCAGGTCCAATGGGGGACCAAGCACTGAACCCCTGAGTCAGACGTCTAATTTCAGGAATCCTCAGGGACTTCACAACTGTGCTCCTATTGCTAATCTGTTATGCTCTCTCCTCTTAATTTGCTCCAATGTGCGGGGTCAGACTGGACTCACTCCCCGCACTGTGAGCAGCAAGGTCACCCTTAAGACTCGGTGTGCCAGGGTGAAGTCTAGTCTCTCTCTCATTCCTGATTAGTTTGTTCCCCGGTGGATGGGACAGGCTAGTCATTCTCCCCATCCGACAGTGCTGTCCTCTGTAGCACATTCTTCTCAGGAGGGGGTCAGCGTAGCTAGGACTGGGACTGGCCCCACTATCATCTCTGTTCATGAGCTGCTCCATGTAGGCATGGTACCCTCAAGTCACGGCACACTAATGAGCTCTCTCTCTCTCTTTCACGTGGAGACGTAAACAATACCCTCCCTGTGGATGGATTAGTGCCCTACTCCTCCAATGCCATAATCACTGTCTTTTCTTCTTCCCTCCTCCCTCTGTGGCCATTTAAAGCATGAGGGAGATGGGGAGGATGTCTTTCAGCCCCAATGGTGTTTGCGTATATTTTCTCTTCTTTTTATTGTGATGGCATATACATCTCTGGGTTTGGTCTGACTCCCTGCCAATGTCTGGACCTCAAACCATAAATTATGAATTGTTACTTTTCCTGTATACCTACTGTGCTGAACGAAGTTACCTCAGTGGACTCATGCTGTATTTATCCTTTTATGCTTTACTAAGTGCACTTCGCATAATTTTCTCCAACTCTTCCCATGAGACGATATACTCCATGGGTTCATCACTGATTTTTAGGGATGCGTAACACTCCAATGTGTGTACATTCAAGTGGTTTCCAATTCTCTGCCATTGTGAATTGTGTTGCGATAACATTGGAGTGCAGATGACTAGCTGTAGTCTGTTTCTTACTTCTTAGGGTGTATACCCAATAGGGGGACATAAGCTAGCTCAATTTCTATTTGCTTTAGGTATTGCCAGATCACTTTCCACAGTGACTGTATGTACCTACAAGACCTCAGAGTGGAAGAGAGTTCCTGTTTCACTACACTCCCTCCAACATTTGCTGTTTCTGATTTTTAAATTGGGCTCTCTTTGAGGGTGTTAGGCATGTCTCATAGTTGTTGCATTTCTCCAATGACCATTGACTGGAAACACTTTCATATGCTTATTGGCCATTCAGGTTTCATCCCTTGGGAAACTTTTGTTCAGGTCTTTTGCTAACCTCTTCAGTGGGCTTTTTTTAAAAAAAATTGCAGGCTAGCAGAGTATTGTAGATTTTAGTAATAAGCCATTTGCTGTATCATCACTAAAAGGTTTTCCTAGTCTGCGGGCACTCTTATTACTCTCTTGGTAAAGTCTTTTGGTGTACACAGGTGTTTTATCTTTAATATATCCCACTTGTCAATTTCCGCTTCCCCTGTGTGTGTATCCATCCTCATTTCTGTTAGCCTATGCATTCCTTGCACCAGGATTCTTAGGTACATCCCAATTTTCTCAATGATGGCCCTAATAGATTGGGCTTTTACTTCGAGGTCTATGATCCACCTTGAACTTGTTCTTATGCATGGAGTAAGAGAAGAGTCTTGCTTCATTTTTCTGCAGATAGATGTCCACATTTTTCAGCACCACTTGTAAAAGAGGACATTCACCTCCCATTTGATATTTTTGGGGCCCTTATCAAAGGTCACTTGTCTGTCTGAGGATGATTTTATTTCTGGATTTTCTGTTCCTTTCCATTGATCTGTGTATCTGTTGTTATACAATTACCATGATGTTTGGACCACTGTGGCTGTATGATAGGCGTTAAAGTCAGGAAAAGAAAACCCTCCAACTTTAACTTTAGCTATTTGCTAATTCTCGGCTTCTTCCCTTTCCATATGAAGTTGGTAGTCAGTTTTTCCAATTATTTGAAAAAAGATGATGGTATTTGAATCAGAATAGCATTAAAAGTTTGCAGTGCCTTGGGAGAGGATTGACATCTTTATAATTGAGTCTTCAGATCCATGAGCATGGTACATTCTTCCTTTTAGGGAGATGACTTTTGGTGTCCTAAGTAGAGTTCTGTACTTTTCTTCATACAAATCTTTTCTTTTTGTCAGGTATATCCCTAGATTTTTCAATTTGTGCTTGACTAGTGTGAAGGTTACTGCCTTCTTAATCTCCTATTCTGTGATCTTGCCAGATGTATATTGCAATCCAATAGATTTCTGTTTATGGATCTTAAATCCTTCCACCCTACCTTATTTCATTATTGCTTCCAGCACTCCTGTTGTGGAAACAATCCTTTTAGGATTTTCAATATATAGAATCATGTCATATGCAAATAAAGATAATTTCACCTCTTATTACCCCAGCCAAATACAGTTAATGACCGTCTGTTGCCTTCTGTTGATGTTGAATAAAAGAGGGGGCTAGCGACCTCCTTATCTGGTCCACCTTTTCAGTGGGATGGTTTTAATATTTTCTCCATTGACTATACCCCTTGCTGTATTATATTGAGGATTTTTCCATCCATTCCTATATTCTTGAGAATCTGAATTAGGAATGGTGTTGGATGTTGTCAAATGCATTTTCTGTATCTATTGATATTATCATGTGGTTCTTATCCTTTTCTTGTCAATGTGATGAATAATGCTGATGGATTTTCTGATGTTGAACCATCTGCAATCCTGGAATAAATTCTACTTGGTCATAATGGATTATCTGTTTTATATACTTTCGTATTTTATTGGTCAATATTTTGTTAAGGATTTTTGCATCCATGTAATTAGAGATATTGGTCTGTGGTTCTCTATTCTTGTGGAATCCTCCTTCCCCACTTTATGTATCAGTGTTATGCTAGCTTCATGGAATGTTTGGGAGTTTGCTGTCCTTTTCTATGCTCTGGAGGAGTTTGTGAAGAATTGGTGTCAGCTCTTCCCTGAATGTTTGGTTAAATTCTCCTCTGAAGCCATCTGTGTCGGGAGCATTGTAAGCTGGAAATTTCTTGATGAACTTTACTATTTCTGCTTTTGTTATGGGTCTGTTGAGGTTTTTGGCATCTACCTAGGATAATCTAGGAAACGAATGTTTTTCCAAGTATTTGTCAATGTCTTTCAAAGTTGTTGAATTCATTATTGTACAGAGCTTCATAATAGTGTACAATCAATCAGTCTTTTAAGTTCATTAGGTTCCATGGTAACTTCTTGTTTCATCCCTCATCCTGGCTATTGATATTTACTCCTTCTTTTCTTTGGTTAAGTTTGCCAGTGGTCTGTTAATTCTGTTACTGATTTCAAAAACCAGCTTTTTTACTGCAATGATTTTCTGTATTGTTTTCTTTTTTCCCATTCATTTATCTCTGCCCTGATTTTTATTATTTCTTTTCTTATTAGTGGGATTATTCTCTTGACTTTTCTCATTGCTGGGGGTTTTGTGACAGCATTTTAATCATAAGTCTCTCTTCCTTGTCCATATGTGCAATTATCGCTATTAAATATTCTCTGATAACAGCTTTGTTTTATCTTTCTCATTGGTTTCTAAAAGCTTCTTAATTTTATCTAATTTGGGGCCAGTAAACAATTCTCAAAATAGTGTTATTCATTCTGAAATTAGTTGGCAATGCTTTTTAATCATCCTTTTGTTGTGTTCCAATTTTATGGCACGGTGGTCTGAGAGGAATGTTTGAATGACTTCTTTTTTTAGTTCAAGGATCGTTTGTTGGCCCCTAGGAGTGTTTTCCAGTCCAGTCTGTTGGGGCACCACGCCCTGTCCCCAAAGTCTACCTTCAGCATTCCCTGGGGACCTTGCCACTCCATTCCCCTGCTGTTCCGCTGCACTCCCCCAGTGCTTTGCCTTGGTGTGGTGGGATCAGGCCAGGTGCAACTCCCACACTGTGTCCCCAGCGCTGTCCCCTGTATCGCCCTTAGTCACTGAGGGGCATCATGTCTCGTAGTGGGGCCAGCCATGTTGTTTCCCCCATGGACTGGCTGCTCTACTCAGGAACATCATCCTCACGGCCTGCCCCGTGCGCTCTGATCGGATATGTCCATCTCCCGGAGCTGCAGAGTCAATGTTGTCCTTTGGAACAAATTCTTTTGGGGGGAGGGGCAGGAATCCACTTAATTTTTGGTGCTGGGGCCAGCCTCCCAGACCTCTCCACTGGTTCCCTACTCCACGCCGGGATATTGCATTCACACCTTGCGGCACTGGGTTGAAGTCTGGTCCCACTTTCCCTGTGGAGATATAAACAATACCCTCCCCTTGGGTGGGTTAGTGCCCCATGCCCCCACTTCCCTTTTCTTCCTTATATTTATCCTTTTATTTTCCTTTCCCCACCTCCTCCACCATTGTCTACCATGTGCATCCCTGGTTTTGGTCTGGTCTCTGCCATACTACACAGTCTTCACCCCAAAAATGTTTGTATACAGTAGCTTTTTCCCCTATGCCACTTTTGCATTTTTTTTAATACTTACCTCAGCAGGCTCATGTTGTACTTGTCCTTTTGTGCCTGACTTACTTCACTTAGAATGATTTCCTCCAGTTCTTCCCATGCCGCTATGTGCCTCATACGTTCATCACTGCTTTTTAGTGATGCGTAGTACTCCATTGTAAGTATATACCACAGTTGTTTAATCCAATCATCAGTTGATGGAAATTTGGGTTGCTTCCAGCTCCTTGCAATTGTGTACTGTGCCGCAATGAACATCGGAGCACAGATGTCTGGTCTTGGTTTGTTTCTTGCCTCTTCTGGGTATATGCCCAGTAGGGGCATTGCTGGGTCATATGGTAACTCTATTTCCATCTGTTTTAGGTATCGCCAGATTGATTTCCATAGTGGCTGTATGTACTTACAGGCCCACCAGCAGTGGATGAGAGTTCCTGTCTCCCCACAGCCCCTCCAACACTTGTTGCTTTCTGATTTTTTGAATTGGGCTATCTTTGAGGGTGTCAAGTGGTACCTCATTGTTGTTTTAATTTGCATTTCTCTTATGGCTAAAGATCGGGAACATTTTCTCATATGTTTGTTGGCCATTTGGATTTCTGCCCCTGTGAAATTTCCGTTCAAGTTCTTTGCCCACCTTTCAAGTGGGCTATTGTTTTTTTATTTTTGGAAGCCAGCAGAGTATTGTAGATTTTAGTAATAAGACCTTTGTCTGATGCGTCATTGCTAAATATGTTTTCCCAGTCTGTGGAATCTCTTATTACTCTCTTGGTGAATTATTTAGATGTACACAAGTGTTTTATCTTCAGTATATCCCATTTGTCAATTTGTGCCTCCTCTGTGTTTGTGTCCTTCCCTATTTCTGATAGCCTGTGTATTCCCTGTGCCAAAGTTCTCAAGTTGGTCCCAATTCCCTCATTGATGGCCCTAATAGTTTGGGGTTTAACTTCCAGGTCTGTGATCCATCTTGAGTTTATTCTTGTGCATGGAGTGAGATAAGGGTCTTGCTTCATTTTTCCTCATGTTGATATCCATTTTTTCCAGCACCACTTGTTAAAGAGGGCATCGGCTTCTCATTTGATATTTTTGGGACCCTTATCAAAGATCAGCTGTGTGTATGCTGATGCTTTTATTTCTGGGTTTTCAGTTCTTTTCCATTGGTCTGAGTATCTGTCATTGTACGAATGCCATGCAGTTTTGAGAACTGTGGCTGCATAGTATGTGCCAAAGTCAGGTAAAGCAAGCCCTCCCACGGTATCCTTCTTCTTGAGGAGTTCTCTGCTAATTGAATGACTTCTATATGTTTGATTTTATTCAGGCTCAACTTGTGTCCCAGCATTTGGTCTATCCTAGAATATGTGCTGTATACACTTGAAAAGTATGAGTTTTTTGGGTTTTTTTGTTTTTGCTTTTGGGTGGAGAGCTCTAATAATGTCTAACAGATTGAGTAGAATTTAGTTTTGTAGAGTTCGGTTCTGTAGCTTTCTTGTTGAGCTTCTTTCCCAGTGATCTATCTTTCTTGGATAGCAGTATATTAAAGCTACCTACTATGATTGTTGATTTTTTTCATTTGTTTTTCATCTTTTGAAGAATTTGATTGGTGAATTTCACAGTCTCCCATTGAGGGCATATATATGTATTATGTTCACTGGTTCTTGGTGTACTGATCCCATGAGCATTATAAGGTGTCCATACTTGCCTTTTTTATGGTTTTCACCTTGAGATCACATTTGTCATAGATTAGGATGTGACCCCTGCTGTTTTAAAATTGCCATTTACTTGGTATATATTTTTTTGGCCAGGCTTTAATGCTCAGCCTTTTTTGTCTGCAAGCTTAACATGTGTCTATTGCAGACCACATATTGATGGTTTATGTTTTCTAAGACAGTCTTCTAACCTTTGTCTTTTAATGGGTAAAATCAAACCACCTACATTCAGAGTTATTAAATACATCTGTGGATTCGTTGTTGTCATTTCCTCCCCTTTGTCTTGGCTGTTCCTAACTCCCTCCTTTCTAGTATGCTGTGGATGTGTATGAGGCTTCATTCCTGCCTTCTTTTCATCTCTGAGGCAATGATATCTTGGAGTTGTTTTCATTGTGTTGACCTCTGTGTGGTGTTACACTAAGTTATGGACCTTATTTGTGCTCGGTGAACGTTGGCCTTCTGGCCACAATGAATTGGTACAGATTTTTTGCAAACCTGGGTTTCTTTTGATGTATTCTTTGAATTTTTCCTTGTCCGGGTTACCTCTTCATCTATCTTGATAGATAGTTTGGTGGGGTAGAGGTTTCTTGGATTGGTGTTTTCTCTTTAACCTTTTGGAAGTTATTAATTCACTCTTTTCTTCATGGTATCTGCTGAAAAGCCTGAGCATATTCTGAGTGCCTTTCCATGTGACTGTCTTATTTTCTCTAGATGCTCTTATGATTTTGTCCTTTACTTCAAAGTTGAATAATTTAACTATTATTTGCCTTGGCGAATTATTTCTGGTGTCTAGTCTACTTGGTGCCCTCTCTGCTTCCTGCATGAATGTCTCATTCTCACTCATTAAGTTGGGGATATGTTCTTCCAGGAATTCCTTAGCTACTTTTGCTGCTTACTTCATAGTGTTCTGTTCCAGTATCCCAATTATCCAAATAGTGTTCCTCTTCACAGCATCGGTCATTGTTCTCAAGTTTTCTTCAGCTTCATTGATTATATCATTTGAGTGCCTTTACCATTTGATGAAGTCTGCCTTGTTGTCTTCAAGACTTCACAATGGTTCTCCACTTATTCAAGTGTGTTGGAGATTTCTACTATCTTGTTCTTTGTTTCTGTTACCTCGTCCTTAACTCTTGTATTTCCCTTTGATGAATTGACTTTATTTCCTTTATCATTTCATCGTTTTTCTCTATTGCTTCCCTCATACCCTGTATTACTCAAAGCAGCATTTTGAGCATTTCTTTTTGTGGTAGATCAATGTCTGCTTCTTCCATGACCATTGTTAGGGTCAGGACTTCCTCTGACAATGCATTGTGGTTCTAATGTTTTCTTGTTGAGGATGTTGAGAGAGGCTGCCATTCTGGAGGAACTCAGTGCCATGCTCCTGGGAGTCAAAGAACCCTGAACTTTCTTACCAGTGAGTCTGGTAAGAAAGATTCTGCAGACTACTTGTGGCCAATGACTTTTTTATCTCACTGGGGTTCCACTCTCTCCCAGCTGGGATTTCCATTTTTGAAAGGCAAGTTGGATAGCCCTCTTGGGCAACATGGGTTGGGTGGTTGCGGACAGTGTGGGTGATGCTGTGAAGACCAGTTGTGTGAAGTGCTATGGCAGCTTGGTAGCCTCTGGTGGCAGAAGGCCTTAAAAGGTGTGCAGAGGGCAGGTGTGGTATACAGATCCCTGGGTGGGGATGGGGCAGGTCTCCAGTGTAGCTGCAGTTCCAGTCCTTGCCATCAGGAGAGCTGTGGGACCGGGATGAATGGTGGAGGAGCTGTGTTTTGGACCTGGGGTGGCAGGTGAACCAAAGAGCCAGAGCTGGTCAGCTGGGGTGTTGTGGGGCTAGGTTGGATGAGCAAGGGAGCAGCAGTGGGGCTGGGTCTAGGCAGTGTGAGGTCCCTGGGGTTGGGGTGGGGCTACAGCAGGGACTGTGGGACTGGGGCTCCCTGATGGGGGAGCTGTGGGTCCAAGAAAGGTCTGTGTGGGGGCCACTCCTTGGGACCAGGTTGATGGAGGGGACCTTGAGGTCCAGACTAGTCCCTGGGGGAATACAGAACCAGGGTGTTTTGTCTAGGGTGTTGCACAGAGCAAGGGTGGGCCAGCCAGGGAGCCCTGGAGCAGGGGAACTCCTGGGGGGGGGGCGAGTTCTGGGGATTGGAGTAGCTCGACTTGGCAGTCACGGAGCTGAATGGCACCTGTAGGGGCACCTCAGGGTTAGCAGTGGCCCTGATGGGGTGAGGGATGAACCAAGGGGAAGATACCTGGGAGGGTTGTAGTGCCTGGATGGACCTGCAGAAGGGCCATGGTTCCTACGGTATACTGGCTGGGAATGGCCCAGTGTGAAGATCAGCTGACAGATGGTGATTGGTTCTGGGTATCCTTTTGCGGCTAAGGAAATCATGCATAGACAGCTGGTGGGCTCCAACTGTGGTGGCAAAGACAGTTTTTGGAAAGTAAGCAAGGCTTGGGCAGTGGGGATGTCTGTCTGTGGTGGGGATTGCTGCAAGTGAATAGTGGGAAGGGCCTAGCTACAGCTGCTGGAGCCCTGGGCAGATGGTGGCAGGGTTCTGGCTGGAGCAGCAGGATCCCATCCTGATCCAGGAGGAAGGGTCCTGTCATGGTAGGGACTGCTACTAGCAGACTGTGGGTAGCCTATATTTGCAGTGGGGAAGACCGCTGTTGAGGGTTCTCAGTGTAGCAGGGAAAGCCTTGTGCAGAAGAGAGTGGTGTGGGAGTCCAGCTGCTGCTAAAGTGAAGCCATAGAGTGGCTAGTGGGCTCTGGTTCTGGCAGTTGGGCCTTGGGGCCAGGACAGACCTATGGAAGAGCCACAGTGCCCACCGCGATGCGTGTGGTTCTGGCTGCAACAGCCCTGGGACCAGGCCACAGATGTGCAGGGCTCCGGGAATGAATATAGAAGGTGGGGGGCAGGTAACTTCCTAGATTGAGGAAGTGCTCCAGGCTGCTGTGGGGTTATTTGACCCAGATACCCCATTCAGCTCCTGATCCCTACACTCATCAATCTCCAAAGAGCTACCAGTTCGACCTGCTTACCTGAGCGCCATCTTTCGAGAAGTCCCCATAATGCATACTATGGATACATAATCTATATTGTATAATGTGTTGTACAATTGGCCAGTCAGCTTTTCACTGGAAATTATGGAACTTCATGGGACCGTAAGATGTATAAACAGACACAAAAGCATTCTTGGTGGAGGTGGTGGCAACAACATATACTGGCCTACTGAGCCCAGCAAGAGCTGTGAATACTGCTCGTATATTAATTACACAGACCCTGAGCAGCACCATAGCCTAGCTCCTTCTTTTCCAACATCCTTTCATGTCTGTCTGCTAATCTGGATTTGCCAACCTTTCTATCAACTCAGTATGCTACCTGATATCCATCCAATCCCTCCAATATATTCTTTTTTACTTAAGTCGGTGGGTATCAGTTTCTATTCTTCTCAGCAAGATACTTGCCTGATTTATAGATTCCTGTTTGCAATTATCTCTTTGCTAGTGTCTTAAAGGTATTAAAAAATGTGTTCATACCTCACTAGTGGTTACCTCTTATGTACTCCTATGTGCCTAGCATATGTATCCTATAATATATGCCATTCATCTTTTGACTTGACTCAAAATCCACTCACGGCTATGAAGTTGATTCCAATGCACAGCGACCCTATAGGGCAGAGTAGAACTGTTCCTGTATCATTCTGAGACTGTCACTCTGTGGTGGAGTAGAGAACCTCAACTTTCTCCCACAGAGCAGCTGGTGGAATCAGCAAGCTGATCAGGAGCTGATGCAGCGGTTAACCCCCAAAGGGTAACATAGCTACATGATGAGTGTTTTAAATACGAGGTCCTCGACTAGACCACTGATAAGAGCTGTGCTTGTCTTCCAAAGCTTAAAAATGTAATCAACATTATATAGCATTCGCTAAATAATCTAAATAGTATAATGATAAAAACCCAAGCTAAACTCACTGCTATGAGTTAGTTCCAAATCATGGCGACCCTATAACAAGACACAATTAAATAATATGAGTACTTGGAATTATTACTTTCATTTTGCATAATCAAATAGTTAAAAATAAGCAAGAGCTTTTGACAAGATTTTGGAAAACATTCCAAATGAAAATAAATTTCAGTTGTGATGAAAATAAAGAGCCAGTTGTGTTGGTCACTCTAGAACTATGAAATATCTTTTAAATATTGTATTGCTTTTTAGAATGTCTCCACATTTATTTGGACTGCATTCTTTAAAATGTATACCCTTATTCAATAGACCAAACTTTTTCATGAATATTAATAATTTCATTCTTCTTATTTTTTTCCTTTTGAGTTTTTTCCTAACAAAATTTATACAAATTTGTAGAGAGTACTTCATTGTGAACAAAAATAAACAAATAAAAATGTAATTTTGTCGTCAGTGAAATTAACTTTACATTTTTATCTCTCCATTTACCAATTGTTCACCTTGATTAAATAATGTGAACCTCTAATTCTCATTCCATAACTGATTGAAAACATGGGAATTTAAGAATATTACTAGAAAACTCTAAAGATTAATCGATAGTATTTTAATGACCATGTAGATATTAATATACTCTTCTATAAGCTGAGTTTTCAGCCATTTTTTATGCAGTGTTTTGGTGAAATTAAATGCCTCAACTGATATTCAAGTTGGCTTATACTCAAGTATATACAGTATCACAAAAATACATTGCTGCTATTTTGAATCTTCTAGTAAAGTGAATCTTTATTTAATTATGCATGTTTTATAAATGCTTTCTTAATATTTTAATCACATTTTGAATTTTTTAATGTAATAGGAAAATTGATATTTCTATTCTCAGGGAAAAGAGTTATCTATTTATCCTTTGCACTCCTTAAATAAAATAATCATTAACTTCTTTTCTTAATTGTCTGTTTTCAAATTACTATTACCTTGACTTTTTTTAACAGCCAAATTGTGAAATGTTATGTCATAATATAAACCAAATCATCCACAGATCACTTAATCCACTTTGATGTAGAATTTATTGATAGAAAAATTGCATTTCAGTTAAATCGACAAAAATATGTCATTAAATTGAAGAGGAAATTGGCATTAAAAATCAGGGATCTATTTAAAATACTAATTCTGAAGCTGACATATTTTATTAACATTGGAGATGTATTTTATTTTTCTAAGTGGGCAATGCTTATTTAATTTAAAAAGTGGTGGAATTCAATGATTCTTAACTTTCCTTCACATTTAAATTTTATTATTGTGATGTATTTGTACAGCAAATGTTTAGCCAAATAATTATTTTAGTTTCTTATTTTGAATACTATCTATTTGGACATATATAGGCACACATAAAGGATATAATTGTACAGGAAATATAAAAGAATATAATTACATACAATTTAAACAGGAGAAAATAGTGACCAAGAGTTGTGTTGCCCGTGAGCTTCTTCTGACCCATAGCAAACCTATGCAGAACAAATGACACCCTGAAGTCCTGTGGCATCCCCACAGTTGTTCCCATGCCCGAGCCCAGTGATGCAGCCACTGTGTCAATGCAACTCACTCAGGGGCAGAGATAGTTAAGGTTTATTGTGCCAACCAGGCCCATAAACACATGTGCGAATCATTGAAGGGCATAGAGATAAATGGCTTGATGAGCCGTGTCTTTCAGGTTCTTGGGTCTCTTGCTTTGTAATGGTCGGACCAGGGTGCAGTTGCCTTAGCCAGTTCCCTTCTTCAGTTGGCAAGGCTCACTTCCTTCAAGACATCCCTGAGGAGAAGCCACATGGGCCTACCCTGATGCAGCCCTGGGTGCTGGAGCAGCCAAATGGAGACCCCTGCCAGCACTGAGATGCTTATAAGTTTACTGATTCAACTTTCATCCTGCATTTGGTGTCATTGTGTGTGTTTTGTGAGATCAAGGAGGACTTTGTAGATTGGTGTTGAACATATGAGCTAATGTTGGACTGATGGGCTTGGACAGCACTGGGTTGGGATGCTTTCTTCATGTACACTTACTCCTGCTATTGTATATAAAACTCTCTCTTAGACATATGAGTTTCTGTGGATTTGTTTCTCTAGTCTGTGCAGACTAACAAAGGGGACTTCCTCTTTTTTACTGCCCTTCCACTTTACCAAACATGATGTCTTCTCCAGAGACTGATCTCTCTGACAATATGTCCAAAGTATGTAAGACATCATCTTGCCAGACTAGCCTCTAAGGAACATCCTGACCTTACTTCTTCCAATAAAGATCAGTCTACCCTTTCAGCAGTCAATAATACTGTCAAAGTACATTTTAATGTGATCTGTGAGAAGTGGAACCCTGCGGGCATAGTGGTTACATTTTGGAGTGCTAAACAGAGGTCAGCAGTTCAAAACCACCAGGCACTCTTCCACAGAAAGATGAAGTTTCTGCTATTGTAAGTAGTTACAGTCTTGGAAACAAGTGGGGGCAGTTCTACCCTGTCCATAAGGTCACTATGAGTCATAGCTAACTAGGTGGCAGTGAGGTTTTTGTTGTTGTTTTTTAAGTCATCTCTAGTGACGCTAAATGAGATTTTTCCCTCTTCCCCTAATCCTATTGCTAGATTAAAAGTACTACAATTAAAATATACACATTTTAAGGCCCCCACTTTTTTTTAATCAAAAGAGTCTTGTAAAAAAATGAAGACTTATAATCTTACATAGGTGCATGGAAAATGATTTGGAATCATTAAACTCTGTCTAATCACTAATATTACTATTTATGCAATGTTTATTGTGCAAAAGCATTAGATAGTTTTATGCCCAGCTCTCTGTAGATACAAAATGGAGAGAAGAAAGTGGTGAACTTCTGCTCAGAAAATGTGTGATGCATAGTATTAGCTCCATAGAGAGAAAGTAATACTGCACAGCAATATGATAATATGGAAGTAGTTAGTTTATTGTGCCAACCTGGGCAATAAACACATGTGGGGTTAATTGAAGGGCAGAGGGATAAATGGCTCTGAGAATCTCGCCTTTGTAGTTCTTGGGTCTCTTGTTTCTGATGGTCGGACCAGGGTGCAGCTGCCATAGATAGTCGCCTGCTTCAGCTGGCAAGGCTCACTTCCTGCAAGACATCCCTGAGGAGAAGCCGCATGGACCTACCCCGACGCAGCCCTGGGTGCTAGAGCAGCAGTGTGGAGACCCCTGCCAGCGCTGAGATGCTTACATGCTCAATGACTCGGTTTTCCTCCTGCAGTCGGTGTCATTGTAGTCTGTTTTGTGATATGGAGGAGGACTTTGTGGCTTGGTGTTGGACATATGGGTTAATGCTGGACTTGTGGCCTTAGGCAGCACTGGGTTGGGGTGTTTTCTTGATGTGCACTTAACCTGTATCTAAAACTCTCTCTTATACATATGAGTTTTTGTGGATTTGTTTCTCTAAAGTACTCAGACTAACACACTATGATGAAATTATTTCTGGTTTCATTATGTGAAATGCTGCTAACAATTAAAATTTTTCAGGGCTAAATATGTCCTGTGATTTTGCAAAGAATAGAGAGAGAGATAAAAGAAAATTTCATAAAGATAGCAGCACCTATTGCTTAATCTTCCTTAAACAATAGTTTACATTCTAGACTAGTAGTAATTGAGTAAAATTGCTACCTCTGAAAAGGTTGGACTGCAGAATGGCTGAGAGGGCACTCTGGCTGAGGGAACTTTCTCAGAGTGTTTTCTTATGCTGACCTAGGTGCTTGGCTTCTCTAGCGGCCGCTGAAGCAGCAGAAGTGAAAAATATCTCAGAGGAAACATTTCTTTTAGCTCAGAAAATCTCCACCCTTCTGAGTGAGTTAAGATTCATGGGTGGACCTTTGGCAAGTCAAACTACAGCCATCTGTTTAAAAAGAAATGGGGAAACATGCACACATGCACACATACACGTGCGCACGTGCACACACACACACACCCACACACACACTCTATTCTTTCCAGATTATAATACTTTAACTGTAGCAACTGGTGAAAATATGACAAACACATGGATTCCACTAAAAAGAAAATTAAGAAATGAATGCTGCAATCGCTCATTTCTTCCTGTGAAATCCAGAGCGATGCCTTAGTCTACCATCCATGCATTTGACAGATATATTGAGTTTAATTTTTTCTTCAAAATAATGCATATACAATGAATACATATTTTTTAAAGTAAAATTGTTCCCTTTGTCTTAAGTTCAAAAGCAATCGTTCTTTAATGGCCCCACTGTCCTCTTAAGATCCAGTGCAATCAATACAATTCCCCACATATAAATATTTTTAAATCTTTGAGTTGCTTCTTCTGACCTTCACTTCTACATATCTAAACAATACGCTACTCTAGGTACTTGAGCTTCACCAAGTATCGTGCCTTTGACCCATAAGGTGTGTGCCTCGCATGTTTGGCCTGTTCTACCTCTGCCATTGTTGTGTGTCCTTAGGCTGATTGTTACTCCCAGCAACTATATAAGACAGAGCAGACTTACGGATCCGGCTTCCTAGGCTGAAGGTTTCACAGGGGCAAATCGCCACCCCTCTTCTTACACAGAGCAGATGGTGGGTTTGAAGTACTGACCTGTTTGTCAGCAGTAGACACTGTCTCCACCTGTACCATTCCAGCTACCTACTCTGAGTCCCCGACCAGCTCACACAAAGCATCATTCAGCCAAGCCTTATGGAATCACAAAATTCAAATAAGTTAGTGTCACTAGAGACAGCCTTCAATTGATTAGACCTGAACATTGGAAACTAGCTACCTAGTGTCCCGATCCTTTTGTGAGCTAATTCTGAGACATATTTTACACTGTGTCCCTCTGAGAGGAGAGCCACGAGAGGAATCTCTCAGCTTCTCGCAGTTGCAATCAATGTGATAAGAGAGTCTTTATTTCTAGCAATCTTTTCCTGTCTTACATTTTCCTGGTATACCCCTGAGTCCTGGAGTCAGGCACAATTTTAGAGGGAACTTTTCAAAGTAGGTCAGCTGGTTCTGTATTGCTAGAGAACAGCTCCCCAGCATAAGATGTGGGGTTTGGATTATTTACAAATCAGTACCCGATGGATGTAGAAACCTGTTAGATGCTCTCATTCAGGAGTCCACTCCAGCTCCTGGCCTATGAAACGGAAAGGTAGGCATGGGATTTAGTTAGCAATGTGTGCTTCAAGAAGCCTTGCAGGGGATTCTGATACGTGCTAAATTTTAAGAACCATTAGACCAAGAAACTGACTCTGAAACTTGGACATACAACCTTGTTAAAACTCGAATGCTAAGTATTGAGGTAGAAGATATAAGACCTTGAACAAAGGACACATTAAAATGGATTTATTATGAGATTAGAAGCTGTGTACTCAGGGGGGTTGGGAATCATGTGTTTTCCTAAACCAATTAAGATTGCACTAGTAATCTCTCACAGGTGGTACTCTTCATTTACAGTAGAGTGGGCATGGAAAGAGTGCCTTCTGGGACTGAGGCACAGGGGCTATGTAATGACAGCTTTTACATAATTTTATTCCCTGGAGTGAGATGACCAGTCCATTGGGGTATTTTTTTAATTATGTAAGCAGGAAAAGTTTTTTTAACACTAGCAAAATCAGAAAAAATTTAAATAGATTATTCATAGCTGCCGTTGTAGAAGATCATCTATTCCAATTTTTAGTTCTGGATCAAAATACAAATGAACAACCCATTGACCTAAAAGGGACCTGAATCCTTTTTAAAGAACTTGAGCTTGATACAAAAACATATGCAACATTTTCCAATGCTTCTCGAATTTAACTAAATACCCACTATAAAATCAGAAACTCATATCCTTAGACTATTATATCACACAAGGTTTCAACTGTTACTAAATGTGATATGTCACCTCTATAAAGGGCAGCTGAAAATGGACCCCTTTCACAATGGGCCGCTGAGGCAGTTATTTTATGAATTCACCTATTCAAACACTGAAAAGTTCAAAAACATGTGTCAAATGATGATGGGCTATTACAAACATCATGAAGTGGCAGCACCAGTTGCAGTTACTGTGTCAGATGGAATATCTTTCCTGGGACGTCACCTACTCCCCACTTTACCAGAGGGTGTGGCCCAAGTCACTCCCTTTCATTTTCCTTAGGGGTATGGTCGTCTGATAGACAAAAGCCACACCTCCACATAGAACGGAGTCATTCTAGAGGCGGAAGCACAGACCGAGAAATCTCAAGAACATGAGCAGGAGAGATCCATGGAGCATATTTGAAACCTCTGTCTAACATGACAGGGGCCCAGACCAGCGGCATCAGAGGCTGTGACCTGTAGCTATGGACCCCTGCAGAGACAAGAGGCGGAGGCGAGGAGACCGGGACAGTGCAGATGAGCAGCTCAGGGAGGGCAGGACTGTGAGGCAGAGCTTTGGTAGCATTTTCTAGAGATGAAGTACAGGCTAAGGAGCTGATAGACTGAAGACAAAAGAGAAACTCCGATGTTGGCTGAGGAGATGTGTTGCCGAGGGGACCAATTGCTGCCTCCTTAATGTTTGCTGATCCTGATTTGTGGTACTTTGTTAACTTCCCTAATAATCTTCAATAATTGTGAGTTTTGTCTGTGTTCCAAGAGCTCATTGCAATGAAGTATAGAACCCATCTGAAAGCAAAGTGCTATGGGAGGGGCAATTGATGTCAGACAGCTAAAGGAAGATGGAGGGTGGAGGCCTGTCTGACATCTTGTCAACAGGGAAGCCAGAGGAGGCCAGGGAGGCTGTCAACATAATTCTCACACAGGCCATGAGTAGCAGTAGATATTTCCGTTGTTTTCCAAAGGTTGTGTAACTCTGCTTTTCTATTATACAGTATATAGTTTAGGAAATGTAATTATTGTGTATTGCAGAATATCATGTGGACCAACTACTTTGATGAATTAGGCTAATTGAACTTGAAGGCAGGAAATTCCAAGTACTCTGAGTGTGCTAGGATTTAGGGGGAGGGGGGAGAAAGTTCTAGAGACTTTCCACTTCAATTAATTTCAGGATTTGGAGTCTGTATACCAAGGTAAATGACAAGTTATTAACCCTGAACTTCCTACCATTTGAAAAGAGGCAAAGTTCCTTCTGGGTGTTTTTTAATTTAGAAATGTGTATTCTTTAATTGAGAATGCATTTTTATTTGACAGATCTATTGGAACTAGAGGAATCTTAGTGGACAAGTAAATAAGAATTCCATGCAGAGACTCTGGAAAACACCATGGAAAATACAGTATAGAACCCAATTATTCTGTGGTGAGGCAAGGTCTCCCATCCCCCAGAATGACTTACCATTTACAGGTCAACTACTTACAGGAATGTGGGCTCATTTGACCTCGGTTGTCGGTTGCCATCAAGTTGATCTCAGTTTGGCAAACCTACGTGCACAGGGTAGAACTCTGTGCTGACTGGTATTCCAGGCTATGCTCTGTCTGAATAAATGGGTAGGTTTCAACTGCCAATCTGTTCATTAGCAGTCAAGTATTTAACCATTTGTACCATCCAGGGACTCTACATTTGACATATACTGATCATGAAATAGAACTGAACCTCATGAGTTTATTCAACAAGTTATAACATGAAATGGGAAGAGCAGGCATCTATTTTGCAATACAAAAGATTTTTAATTATCCTGTGCTGCTATTACAGAAATATTAAACATGGATGACGTTAGCTGTATTCTCTCACAGCTCAGGAGACTCAAAGTCAGGATTCAGGGCGCCAAAGCCAAGGGAAGATTCTTGTTTGTTTTCCTTTATCCTGTGTCAGACGTCGGAGAATTTCCTTGTCATCGATCTTCCTCTGAGTCTAGGAGTTTCTCAGTGCAGGAACCCCGGGGCCATGGGATGCCCTCTGCTCCTGGCACTTCTTTCTTGGTAATAGCAAGTCCTTCTCTCTCTGTTCACACGTTTTCTTCTTTATCTCTCGTACACTCTCGTACCTTGAACCAAGGCTCTGACCTGAGATACCATGCTGCATCCATTCCTAAACCTCTTCCAATGGGTTGGCTGAACACATGAGATCTTATTACTGGGAATGATTACATCATCACTGAACTGCCAAATTATATCATTACCACTCATGGCCAAGTCACTAATTCATAGTCCATCCAAGTGGACACATTCTTTGAGGGAACAGAATTCAATCCATGGCATGAATCATTTGAAATCTCACCCATGGTGGCTAAAAGGTATGAGTAAATTACATGAACAAGTGGATCAGAGCTCCAGATCTCTCTAACATTTTATATACTTTTGTTTATTCAGCTCACAGCAATGAATTTAGGTGATGGTGTCCCTTTAATATGTTATAATGAACGGGGGCTGGGAGGGTGGGGATTGGATCTGTTTGATGTATAAATCAGCTAAACAGCTTAACTGTATAACTGCTAAAGTATTACAATTTACTCCAAAGTGTCTCTAAAAGGGATCATGATTGTCCCCAAAAGACAGGATTTAAAAGCAAATCGCTCTTGGCAAAGTGAGGCACATTTGCTCATCAACTTTATATGGAGGAAAAAAAAGAATTAAACCAAATTAAAAATGTGTATAGACTTTTGACATGTACCAAATTCATCAGCCAGTACAACAGAAAAACAAAAACAGTCATAAAGTTTTCAATTATCTAATGTTTCATTATTTAAACACTATATGTAAGTCATAACAAAAATGAACAGTTTTTAAACAAGGATTTGGTTTTGTAATTGGTGCAGTATTACTAATATTCTAAGTACTTACAGACAGTTTTTAAAAGTAAAAATGAACTCAGGTTTACATAATTTGAATCATTTTATATTTTATTCAAAATGATTTTGCCATTACTTTAAAATAATTATTAGCTACTCTACTAAATGTGCTGTTAAGTTGTTCTAATATCAGTCTTGATTTTGTGTACATAAAACCTTAAATAAGATGAAAGGTTTGAAACCTGCATTTAAAGTCAAGTATTCTCATTCCTTTGTTTGCTGCCAACCACACTCAAAATCAATACATCCATGAAGGGATAGTCTCTAGGCTGCTGGCCCTCCTCTGTTGCTGGTAAGCACCACTGCCAGCTGAAAACAGCTATTAAGGAAGAGGTAAAATATGGCCGCTGTCCTCTGGTATATAGGCTCATCTGTAGGAGACAGGGACTCTTGCTCTCTCAGCTTATGACTGTGTCACTTCAATATACTGCAGCAATAATGTGTTTGATTTTAAAAATATTAGGAAAGAAAACCATGCACCCTGCCTTATTAACTTGGGATACATTTACATTATAAAAAATTCACAAAATCAGAATACAAAGCAAACTCTAAGGTAAGTTAATTTAACTTGATTAATTAAAAAATTCAGTCAGTTCTAAGCCTTTTCATGGGACATATCTTATATTTTTCGTATCCTCTTCAACATTAACCTAAGACACCTTCATGTATGCAAATGTATATGAAGTTGGATTGAGGCCATATATTCCAAATCGGGGAATATTTTTTGGTATACCTCTTTATGTAAGACCTCTTATGTACCAGTTAAAAAATACATAATGACATTCTTAATTATGCCTCTTTCTCCCTATTCATCTATCTCCTCGGTTTCTAGTCATTTGCACAAGCATTCAACAAAAACAAAAGAATCATATAAAACTTTGTTTGCCTCTTAATATTTCGATCCTTTTTCTTCTTTGTTGACAGTGGTCTCCAAATGGGAGTGTCCTTGTGGAATTTAGATATTAGTTATCATCTCTATCTCTAAAGGTTAGATTACATTAGACAAGCCCCCACCCTCAGCCCCACTCTGCCACACACACGTTTCTGGAAAAGCCCTGGAGGATTTTACAGCATCATGGTCCCTTCTGGTGCTATTTTTCTGCTTCAGTTTAATTAGTTTAGTTTCTGGATTACTTGGTGTTTCTCCATCAGTAGTTCTTCTTCGACCTCACATGGACCCAGATGGGGACATGGGCCATTTCCTGAACGTTCACAAAGATAAACTGTCACTCAGTGTCTTGATTGCGCACTTAAAGGCATGATTTCATGGAGGAGGTATGTGTTACATTCCTAACACACAAACAATTTTCTGATGAACGCTGTGTGTCCTGACCCGACTCTAGTAATGAAGACTTTCTTTCTGCGCTGTTTTTCCTGTGTGGTGTCACCTAGCCACCCTTTGATGCTTCCCATGAAGTAGAAAGTTGCATATACATGGAGCTAAAGGAATTGCTTTTTAAAAGAGTTGAAGAGATTTTTTTAAAGTTTAAGAGTTATTTAAAGGCATGGAACTGGTCTTAAAGGCTGATGAAAACCAAATACTACAATCTTAAGTACTCATTGAAATGAAAACCAAAATCCTCACAACTAGACAGATAGATAATAGCAGGAAAAACAGGGAAACTATTGAAACTGTCAAGGGTCTCATTTTACTTGAGCTCACAATCAATGCTCATGGAAAGAGCAGTCAGAAAATCAGAGGAAGTATTGCATTGTGTAAATCTGCCCCACGAACCTCCTTAAAATGGTGTCGATGGGATCAGGTACTAGGCATCAAAAAGCATAATGTGAATGAGGGCAGGTGGAATGCACAGTGGAGACCCAAAGCCAATCTGTAAGCCATTGGACATCCCCCTACAGAGGGATTGTGGGGCGAAGTTGGGCCAGTCAAGCTGCCATATAGCACCGATGAAACATATAGCTTTCCTCTGATTCTTTAATGCTTCTTCCCCTCATCCACCCCCACTATCATGACCCTAATGCTACCTTATAAATCTGGCTAGACCAGAGCATGCACATGGGTACAGAGAAGAGCTGGAAACACAGGAAATCCAGGGCAGATAAAGTCCTCAGGACCCATATTGAGAGTAGCCATGCCACGAGGGGAAGGGGAAGGTGGGGGCAGAAAGGGGGAAGCGATCACAATGACCTCACAGGAGGATGGACAACACAGGAGGATGGACAACAGACAAGGGGGTAAAGGGAGACATCGGACAGTGCAAGACATGAAAAAATAATAATAATTTATAAATTATCAAGGGTTCATGAGAGAGGGAGGGAGTGGAAGGGAGGAGGAAAATGAGGAGCTGATACCAAGGGCTCAAGTTAAAAGAAAATACTTTGAAAACAATGATGGCAACAAATGTGCAAATGGGCTTGACACAATAGACATATGTATGAATTGTCATGAGAGTTGTATTAGCCCCCAATAAACTGATTTATTTAAAAAAAATTTTAAAGAACCAAGATGTCACTTTAAAGACTAGAGTGCCTGATCCAAGTCCTGGTATTGTTAAACTCCCCCAACGCATGCAGAACCTGGACAATAAATAAGAAAGATCAGAGAAAATTATGATGCTGAAGAATATTGAAAGTATCATGGACTTTAAGAATAAACGAATCTATTTTGCAAGAAGGATAGTCAGAATGTTCCTTAGAAGCAAAAATCAGAAGATTTCATGTCAAGTCCATTAGACATGTTATCAGAAGGGACCAGTCCGTGGAAAAAGACAGCATGCTTTGTTAAGTAGAGGGTGAGCAAAAATGAGGAAGATCTTTAATGAGATCAATTGATAAGAGAATGCAATAATGGTCTCAAATATTACTCTTGTAAGAATGATGCAAGACACGGCACTGTTTCATATATAAATGACTGAGTTAGGGTCAACTTGAAGACAGCTAACAATAGTAACAATAGATCAATTATTAGCATCGAATGTTACAACAATGTAACATATTAGGCTGCCTCATTTAATTAAGAAATAATTTGATTGAAAAAATATTTAGGAAAAATTATAGCATAGTTAACTAAATTGATGTGACTTTGATAATATAAATAAGAAAAAACTGTTTTTAACTGAAATTCCTTCAGTAGAAATATAAGGGGGAATAAAAATAAAAAGGGCCAATTTATGACATACGACTTAATAGGAAATTTGTATTTCTTTTAGCACTTTGAGTTATTAATTTTCCTCTTTCGTGAGTATAGAGTTAACTTAGAGTTCAAGATTGAATTTAATGATTTTGTAGCACATTCACAACATCCTTCAGCCAAGACATTCAAGGGTAACCGTCATCATATGGAAACAATAACAGAAGAAGCTAAACAGCAAGCAATGATAAATTATTTTGAGGACAAGGTTTTACATTTTCTCTTCAATTAATATAATACATTCTTAATATCGTGACGTGTTTTATCATCTTTTCGTGAGGAAATGGGATGGAGAACATGTTTTATCTCTTCTGACGACTCAAAAGAGGAGACTCCAACTCCACGCCCACCCAAGGCCAACTGCCAGACAAGGCAGAAGTCGGGGGTACCTCCACCTTCTCTCCTGCCTCACCCTATTCTAACACCAGCAATTTCCTCAAGGATACTCTCCTGCTCTGCTAGTTCCATACTCTACTGCAGTGGCTGATACAGAACGCATAGACAATATTCACAATTATGAGAGTTTATTAGGGACATTAACAGGTTCCACATGTGAGAATGATAAATCATTAAGGACACAGACTTTTTTCCACAGCCGCCACATCTCTCCCTTGTCCTCAATCTCTCAGGCCTGTCCTCTATTTTGTTCTTTGAACTATGATCTCTTGGCCTCTGCCCTGTTCCTTGAACTGATAAGCCTACTCCTCTATCAGTCTCGCTCACCGCCGTGGTTGGTTCCGGTAGTCTCAGCTCCGTGACTTCTACTGCCTGTGTTCTCTTGGTCACTTTTGACAGGGATCAAACCCGAGCTCCTCTGGTGGGTCTTCTGGTTTTACGGTCATGGGATTCTTGCTGCTCCTATTTTTAAGATGGCCCTGTTATACCCAGAGGATTGGCAATACTGACCGATCCTCAAGGAATTTCTCTACCCATGTTCTTTTCATGTTCTTACTCCGTTACTAAAGGGGAATTACAAATACCATGGGCAGAAGAGCTATGTCAAGCAATTTTATTTCACCATACATAGTATATAATCCTCATAGAAATAATATAAAATGTTGACTATGTAGATTATCAAACTCATAATTAGTTTTCCAATCTACATAATTCATTGAAACTAATTTTCCCGCACTCTGATTTTGTTGTTCTTGCTTTTTGTAGATATTGAGACAAAAATTAATAAAAGAGGGAAAATGAAAGTTGAGTATGTGTACAGGTTTCTTTCAACTTCTATTAATATTTATTGGTTCTGTAAAGGATTTCCATGGTATATTAAAATCAATTCCCTGAGGATAAAGTTATAAAATCTAAATTTCATGAATACTACCAGAGGTTAAATCTCCTATAAGTGGTTAGCTGAGGTGTATGCTGCCAAAACCAAAATGTATGAGCTTGAAAGTGTTGTGTGCCAGAGATAATATTGATGGAAGTAACTTTGCCAAAAAGTTTGGAGTTAAAGTTAAGGTGTGTTCTCTGTTATATGGTTACTTAGGTATATAAACATCTGCAATTTAATATTTCAAAGTTCTATTGCTTACTGTATATCTACCTCCATTGTAAGGGATAGGTTTAACCGTTTCACTGGGTTAAGGGGATTTAAATGAAATAACTTGAGAAACCTTGTCAACTTTACTAGAAAGGTGTTATTAATGCATCTGTTGTTCTTCACTAACCTTGAACAACATGATGTGACGCAACACTCTCCCTTCCAAAGTAGTCCCTGCACTTGGGAGTTCATGTTATTAACAGGATTCTCACTTCACGACCTAGTCAGCTTTTCAGCCTCTATTTCTCCATGTACTGCCTCCAGGCCTCATGTTGTATCAATTACCAAACTCTTATAATCCATCTTTTAAAATATTTTCCGTTTACTTGTACCCATTTACTCCCCCACTCCATCCTAGTTCAGGTTCTTTTCTCCTTCCTTAGTTCCTGAAATTGTCTACAGCCCGGAGGAAGGGTCATCCCTGTCTGTTCTGGTCACACAGGAAACCTCTTTTCCCATCTCCCCGTTGATCACAGTGTGCCATGTCGCTGCCCAGGCGCCATTGTATAACAGTGGAAACAACCTGCGCTACTTTCAGCTGGGCCCATCCAGCTGTCCAAGGGTAACCCTCCATGCTGTTTCTCCTTCTGGCTCACGAAGGACAAGCAGGGGCGCTTTGATGCCAGGTGCTAAAAATAACAGACTCAGAAATGGAGCCTGTGTTTCTGAATTACAGGCTGAAGAGCATTTGGGAAATGTGTGAACAAGAATTAACAATTCGATTCGCTTATGCTGCTGAGATTTCGATTCTTGTCTTGCTCTGGCAGTCTCTCCAGTTTCACTCAGCATGACTATACAGACATGAAATAGTTGAAAGCCAAATACTAAGATGTATTTGGGCCACCAAACAATGCAGCACACCAGCACTCCTGCGACTAAAGGGACTCCCCAAGTTAAAAAAACAAACAAAACCTCACTGCCAAAGCATCCATGTTGACTCATAGCAATTCAAGAGGATAGAATAGAATGACATGTGTTTGATTTCAAGACATTGAATCTCGACACGGAGCAGAACGCCTCCTCTTTCTTCCATAGGTTTGAACTACAGACCTTGTGTTAGCTACCCATCATGGCACACACTGCAACACGAAAACTCTTTGGCTCCCTATGTTGGGAAAGGGATTTGGAGCAAAGGCTGCTAGGACGCTACCTCGTGCCTGATTGATGTTCATTAAAGAAGATTCACCACACAACGTAGCATTCTGTACATCTGCAGTCATAAATGAAGATAATAGAGGCTATTTAATTCATGCCTGGCTGTCCATGGGGCTATGTTTTCAGCCTCGAGATGTCAAAAGGTTGGGTTGAGGACATATCCTTCATTTCCTTCACTACCACATATATTAAGTGGCCTGGATCCAGTTTCAACTGGTTCTGTGAATCTAGCCTCTCATTTTTTCTTAATTCAGCGGGAAGTGTGGTGATTTGTCTAATGAAGAAACAGTTTAAGACAGAAATTTAATTCTAGTCAGGGTTCAGTCTCTTCACATCAAGTGGGTTTTCATATCTTCAATATCTTTTGTTTTCAACTTTACATTGTGAATTGAAGGCAGATCTACAGAGCAGATCAGTTTTACATGAATAGTCTATACACATTATGTTTCATCTCATTGATTGCAATTCCCTCAATGTAACGCCACGTAGCCCATCTCCTCCCTCTCTATTTTGTTTCTATTTTTGCCTCTTCCCTAACGCTTCTGAAATTTGACCTTGGGAAAATGCTGCCCACTGGGTATGAAATGGTTAGCTGTTTTAAGGTATGGACAATCTCTCTTGTGTTATTTTTACCTGGATAGACCTGTCATTTGTTTGACTCAAACTCAAGCCCAGGATGAGTTAACTGCCAGATCTGAAGGGTGACTAAGAGCCTCTCAAGGGTTCTATCTGACTCTGTTTGACCAGTGACTCTGGTCCGTTTCATGGTGTTGGGTTTTGCCCACAATCTTCACCCACTCACTCCAGGAACTTCTAATTCGATCCCTTTCAAAAAAGTTGGTAGTGGTAGACAGGTGCCATCTAGTTTTCCTCGTCTTAGGATCATGGGAACTGAAGTTCTCCAGGTCTATTAAATGAATTGTTTCCATGTTTCTTTGATTTCCACCACTCTTCTTTCCTCTGGACAAGGAGAGGCCAATAGTTTCCCTTTAGCTGTCCATTTACATTCAAGAGCTTTGAAGACCCTAGTCGCTACTCACCAAAGTAGGACACAGAGCATGGTCTCCGAGTCGGTTTCACTTTGATGTCCCTGAGACCTTGGTGTTGAGCCTCCAGTCCTAATGGCTCATTCCTTCAAGGTATTAGTTTATGTCTAAGTGATTTCCATAACTTGTCCCCTGTATACTCTTCTACATTTATGGATATATTTTCAGTAAAGATGAGTATTCACTGTTAAATGTATATATTATCCATATATTCATAATTTCAACTCTCCCTCCTATACCCATTCAGCTGTCTTGTCTATCTTGTATCTTGCTGTTATTGTAAAATTATGTGTCGAACAGTATTTAATTCTGCTATCTTTAACTATAGCACACCTACTAGTGTCTCACCTTACCTCCGCTAATTTTTGTCAAACTCTCTCTTATTGTATACTACCTTCTTTTTCATACATCTTCTACTTGATTTCCTCTCTATTTGGAGTTTCTTTAGCTACAATATTCCCTCTTTGTACTTTTTTAAATGACTTAATTACCAATTAATATCTCTACGTTTCTGTTGTTAGTCTTGTAGGTCTGTTTTACTTTGTATGATTGTGTAGCTGGGTTGATTTTTCTGTGGTGTTGTCATGTATGCTAATCTTAGGTTGTGGTCTGCTGTTGCCAGTTTTCTGACAAAGAACTCTTAGTATTTTGTCTAACTTTGGTCTGGTTTACACAAATACATTTGATTTCTGTTTATCAGGAAAGGCCCATAATTTACAGATATATTGAGGAAAAATTTACTAGGGATATATGTCTTGGCTGTTAATTAAAAAATATATAGTATAATATATGATAACCCCTGCTTTCATTTTTGTATGGTTTCTGCTGAGAAATAATAACATAGTCTTATTAGTTCTCAATTTTCCTGAATTTCCTTCAGGATAGTTTCCAGTCTTTGGTTTTGGAAAGATTGATTATGATATGTCTTGGTGATTTTCTTTTAGTATCTCTCCGATTTGGTGTTTTCTCAACTTCTAGCATGCAGATCAGCTACCCTATCATATCTTTCATTATATTAGAGAACTTTCCCGCTAACGATTCTTTGACAATTCTGTCTGCGAGGTTCCTCCCTCCCCCACATTTGCCCCTTCATGTTCTGGAATCTTGATCACACGTAAGTTATTGCTCTTGATGGTGGCCAACATAATTCTTGCAGTTTCCTTGACTTTCTTGTTCTTTTTATCCGCTTGTTCCTCTAGCAGATTGATAATGAGAACTTGATCTTCAGGGTAATTAATTCAGTACTTTTGGTCATCCAAAGTTTTATCTGTTTCTGAAATCCTAGTATTAATATTCTGGATTTCTATTTTATTTTTGAATGGTTTCTAAATTTTCATTTATTTTTTCAATTTGTTATTGTAATGTTTCGTTGAATCATTTGAAAAGTGTTCTGTGTTTTCTTTGATTTCATCTGCAACTCTCTTGAGCTTTCTCTCAATCCATTGAAAGCATCTAAAATTCATATTTAAAATTTTCCTTGATGGGTAGTTGCAATGGGATTTTTTTCTCAGGAGGGTTTTCTGTCCCTGCATTGTAAGCACTTGCCTTAGCCACTCAGCCTTGTTTCTTTTTGTGAAATGAAATTGTTCTATTACAACTGAACCACTGCAGTGATATGATGTTTCTATTTTAAAGTAGAATTTATTTTATTAATGATAGGTTCAGAAGTGGTTCTCATCAGAATGCATTTTTGATGTCGTAAATTCCCTGTGATGTGTGAATAATCTCAGATAGGGAATACCTAGACAGATCCATCTTCAAATAAAGAACTCCATTATGATACAATATTTATTTTGACAATTTTATCTAAAGTGTGTTTTTCTGCACTTAGTTTTTAACATTTTTCTGAAATTAATCATATAGACACCCATTTATTGCTATCTTGTCATTCATAACAGAGACCAATAGCAAAGGTTAATAGAACAAATATTATCACCATGTATGTCTGTCCTAGCTGCCAAGCAGCTTGTATTCAGGATAACTTTTCTTCTTTAGTGTTTCCATAGTAACTAACATAGAGATTATCGAAGTCCATTGCATACCTCTGGAGGAAAAGCAAACACCACCATGCTCCCAGAATGCAGTTCTTCAGTTATGTAATTGAAGACCTAATGAAAGAGCAGGTTTAATGTGTCATCCCTAGCCAGAGAGACTGACTTGACTCCAACCTCCACTTTGCAGGGTGTTCTAGTCCAAGACAGCATGTGTTTCTTTTCTCCATCTCACTTCAGAAAAACCTTAAACACCAAAAAAAAAAAAAAAAAAATTGAAATTGAGGAAAAGGAGACTAGGGTATCTCATTTTGTTTACAAAGAATAACAATCCCAGATGTTCTTTGTAAGTCAGGATTGCCTTTGACGTTCTTAAAAAGATGCAGGGATAGTATTTCAATGAGGATTTACACTTGGGTCAAAGGAAGTTTCATTTTTGATTGAAAAAACATAAATTATGTATGTTAAGTTGGGTGGATCTACATGTAAATGATCACAAAGTCAACGCAAGACTGTATTTTCCTTCCAAGAGCTTATGGTTCCACAGGAGAAAAGCAGACTGCATAAATTACAAGAACTGACATGAAAATCACAGAGTCAATGTTTACCATTGGAAGTACTTTGAAAAGCACTTTTCTGGAGAAAGCGTTACCTACGGTGGTCTATTCTATAAACTATGCTCTTCTTAGATGATATCTCAGAGAGTTCCTGGCGGAATGCCAGTGCTCCCTCCTCTCGCACAATGAAGAAAAGGCATGATCTCAGTGTTCCTGGAGCTGAGCCCTCTCTTCAGTGGGCTATTGCTCCAGTCCGTGCTGCCTCTGATGCAGAAGAGCATGGACTTGGTGTTGTCTCATTTTGTTCAGGCAAGACTACTAGGAAGTACTTGGCATTTCCAGCTTGCTAATGTGGTTTTCTCTCCATTTTTGCCAGCTATTGACCTTGGCTCCCAAACCTACCCCCGCCCTCTGCTATGAGGTCATTCAGTCTCCTTTGGAGGTCCTAAGCAGTTAACTGGTCTTACCTCAGAGTTCATGCCACCCAGAAACTGAGTGCAGCTTAAACCAAGTGTTGTGCTTCATATCCTATCTTTTGTTTGGCCGACACAAGCTGGGCAAGTTGCTGTGTGTCAAGTTAATAAAGAGATGCTTTTATGTCTTTATTTTCCAGAGTACAGAAATGTCTTGCAGTCTTCTTGCTTTGCAATAGATACTACTCTTGCTCATTTAACAAGTCTCCTTTAAGGAACTATAAAGCCGTAGAGAAGTTACTAGATCGGTAGATTTATTTTCCTTATGCCCCTTTTGTTTCTTATTTCACCTCATTGCAACGTTAGGAAAGCACAAGGTTCTTTTTTTCTGTTTTGAATTTTCCTCAAACACTTTCTGGAAGCCTTCATGAGTCAGGGTATCCTCTAACCAACTAAATGAGCCCTAGGAGATGGATTCTCCAGACCCATGCTTGATATAAAAACACCAACAACCTCAAACCACAGCCATTGAAGTGATTCATTTGAACCTTCTAAGATTTCAAGACTGTAAACATTTAGGGAAGCAATGGCCTTATAGTTTTCCCTTGGAGCTGCTGGTGGGTTTGAACTGCAAGTCTTGTGGTTAGTCGTATTTTCTGCTGGCTGGCCAAGACAAGTGTTTGCACTCCTTTTATTCTGGCTTGAAGAGGAAGCAATGAAACATAATTTAACTGGAAAAACAGTATGCTGCATTGTAAAAAAAGGCCCCTAGGAATGGAAATGGTATCCTATTAACTTGCTCATGATGTGTATTAGAAGCTAACAACCGGTAACATGAGTGAATGGTAATTAGCAGCAGGTATGTTATAAGCCTATTACTGGATAGTTCAGGGCAAAGCAATTCTATAGCTATAAGCACCAATGATGATATTAGCCATTTAATGGATCAAGTTCAAGTCTCAGCCCAAAGCACTGCTGAGTTGTGAATAGCATGTGTTTTGCTACCTGAAGTATGAGAGAGTCATCTTATTGAGATAGTGATAGAGTCAACATCTCAAACCCTAAGGAACAAGTGCCTCTTGAGAATCAATAAAGAGGAACTAGGCAGTGGTTCTCAACCTTGATTGAAAATTAGCATCTTGTTGGACAGGAAAGGTGCTCTATCCCACCATGGACCCAGGCAGTGCTCCTGTGCTATTACATAAGAATTTCTAGTTGTGGGGTTCATATCTGTATTCCAGATGATTCCAACATGCAACCAAGATGATGAGCTACTGTGACAAAGAAAGAAAACTGTGAAAATATGGAAAATCGAACATTTTTTTTAAACCGAGAACTACTAAGCCAAATACTGCCAGGTTCATTTATTAGTGTGAGCACAAACTTACTGCAAAATTAAAGATGTTATTATGCTTAGTGTTTCTCAAAGGCATGTGTGTGTGTGTGTGTGTGTGTGTGTGTCTTGCTATAGGGGTCTCTTGTCTCTCTCTGGGAGAGAAAGGCAGGGTCTTCACTCCTAAAGGTTACAGCAGAGGCAGGAACAAACTGAGACCATTCTATCCTCTAGGATCACTATGATTGGGAATCAACTCCATGGCAGCGCGTTTGCATTCTAGTCATTCTCTAGACTCATAAACTTTCCCATCTCATTTTCCAGACTGTACTTGAAAACACAGAAAGGAGAAAATATTGGTTGAAATTGTCATAAGTATTCAAATTCCAAGATGAAGGATATATGGATCTTAAAAGTCTTTTGGCAAAATTCTCAACTAAACTTTTCACCTCTATCAATTACCTTTGGTTGAGTTCCATTTCCATACGCAAACCAGTGAAGCTCAAAGCTGAATAGAACATTAAATTGTGTGCATTGCCACCGTGACTACCAGTTACCCAGGTCATCATTCTGAAGTTCTCAGCTGAAGGCAATTTGCATTGATAGCTTTCTTAATATTCTCTAAGGCAACTGGAAATTCTCAATAGTCCTTGAATTCCAACACAAACATGAATGTTGTTGATCATTGAACACTGTGCTTTTGAAATGGACATGTTTATAATGCTAAAATCATGTTAGCTGGTGTAAATGCTAAGTCACATATCACTGTTGATGTCAGGCTGAGAACCAGTATGTTGAAAAATTACCCGATTGCCCAATGTGAATGTTAGTCCTAGCGTAGAGAGCTAGAAATAAATTCCACTCTTTTGGGTTTGTGACAACCACTGTTACAAAACAGATAATAAAAACAATTTGGGGAGAGAAGTAAATCTTCTGGGTAAAAGAATTTTAAAAATACATGATCAGGCACAGGTGTTGCATATAAAATAAGAGGTGTGAAGAGGAAGCAAGACTTCTGGTGATGTGTACTGGCTCTTAGTTTATCATCCAAAGATAATATTTTATAACAGTTAACATTAAAAAATGTGACACTTAAAGCCCCCCCTGATGAAATATGTGAGCCTTTTCTGCCAAGTCCTACAAAATTATAAGTATTTTGACTTAGATGAGATTTCAGATATCAGGATATATTCTATTGGACTATTACAAGCTTTCCTTCGATCACTATATTGCCTATTATTTACTATCAGATCTTGGACAAGTTACTCATTCTTTCTGACTTCATTGCACTTGCTATAATAAGACGAAGATCGTGTATTAAGTGTCTGTACCATAGAGGGGATTCAGAATTGTGAGTTGGAGAAATCACAGATTAAGATTTGAGAACCTAATGTTTGGCAGCTAGTTATTCACAGAGCTGAGACCAGAACCACAGTATGTTGGCTCTTTGTGAGTATTATCACTTTTCCTCCTACTTTCTAAAAAGAATTTGAGATATGCTGATTCTGGGGGCTTAAAAATATTTTACCAACCCCCCTAATTCTTTTTTGAAGGGAATAAATCAATAAATGGCTCTTATATTAAAAGTCTGGAAATACTGGTAGAGATAATTCTCAAGTTCTTTCAAATTGGAGCCTTTTGAAAGTCCTGATAGAGTTATATTTTAAAGTATTGTCCATTCTTGACGGAATGTTTTTCCCACATTATCTTTCATCTCAGAATATTTTTATTTCTAGGAAAATGAAATTGTTTTCGGTCTACTGTCTCCTGAATGATAAGATAGGGCAGGGAGAAAATATGTCCATGTGCAGGTTCTGGTTTTTAAAATTCACTTGAATTCAAAGGAGATACAAGAGCATGAAGAGAAAAGACTTTCAAATTACACAGTCTGGGGTCATAGCTGCATAACTGACAGCAAAAACAGAAAAAGAAGAACAAGCTTTTCTCACCTAATAAATCTGCTGAAAGAATCCTGAAACAGCAAGATGAGCAGGAAAGACGGTCAGCTACAGCTCGGCGGCCTTGAGGAGGCCAGCACACTGCTGGAACTCTCAGTGTGGAGAGGAGAGGAGATTTACCTTTCGGTTCAAGGTCCTTAAGTGGTTCAGATAGTTGGGCATGAGGTTGTTAATATAAAATTAACAATTAGAACCCAGCAATCCTTCACAGGGAAAAGATGAGTTTCTTCTCTCAGAGAGATTTGCAGCTCTGGGAACCTATGGTGCAATTCTGCTTCATCCTTTAGGGTCAAGGGTCTGAAGTAGACATTTTTTGGGAAGCAGTTAGGAAAGTCCTGAAAACCTTGATTTCAGTATTGAAGTGATGATTGCAATGGATATTTTTTGGCTTATGAATCTCTCATTCTCTCTTTCTTCCTTTCTCCCTTGCCTTCTCCCCCATCTTCATTCTCTCTCTCTCTCTCTCTCTCTCTCTCTCTCTCTCTCTCTTCCCTTTCCTCCTTCCCATCTCCTTCACACTCCTGCCATTGAGTGGATTCCAAGTGAGATCGACCCTACAGAACAGAGTAGAAATACCCAGCAGGTTCCTCACTCCTCCACCTGGACTCCGCTGGAAGCCCAGAAGCCCTAGAATCCCAATAGTCATAGGTGTCCACCAAATATTTTATTGTTAACTATTTTGCCCTAAATGGCTCAGTTGTGATTCACAGAGCCAGTAATGCAAGGGTCAGCAATGAGGAAGCTCCCCATGGTAACAAAGACACCCAGCAAGTACACTCAGGACAAGCAGACTTCACTGAGGACAAGACAGTTCGTGAGACGGCACAGCAGGGCATCAAAGCTCCGTCTCTGGAACCCACTGTTATAGTCAAATCATAGCCCTGTCTGTTCCTCAGTGCTGCATTTGCTTAGTTTTCTAGGCACTCTGCATTTCAGAATTTCCATTACTCACTCTTAACTAGCAATAATAGGACTGACTACACAGGGTTGTTAAGCAGGGTGGATGAATGTCCACTGCCTGCTGTGAGGTACGGTTGAGTTGGTTCTTCATAGCTGTGAGGTACGGTTGGTTGGTGCACAACAGAATGAACCGCTGCCTGGTGCTGTGCGAGCCTCACTGCTCCTCGGTTTGAGCCCATTGACGCAGTCATTGTGTCAGTCCATCGTGGCAAAGGCCTTCCTCTTTTTCACCTTCCCACTACTTTACTAAGTATGATGTCCTCCAGGGACTGGTCTCTCCTGCAAAAGATGGAACATGTCCAAAACATGTAAGATGAAGTCTTATCATCCTTGCCTCCAAGGAACACTCTCGCCATACTTCTTCCAAGATATCTTGGTTTATCCTTTTGGTAGCCCATGATATTTCAACATTATTTTCTATCACCATAATTCAAACTCATCTATTCTTTTTGGTCTTCCTTATTCAATCACCAACTTTCACATCCATATGGGGCAATTGAAAATACCATGGCTTGAGTCAAGTGCACCTTGGTCCTCAAAGCAATATCCTTGCTTATCAACACTTCAAAGAGATCTTGTGCAGCAGACTTCTCCAGTGCAATGTGTCATTTGATCTCTTGACAGATACTTCCATGAGTATTGATTATGGATCCAATTAAGATAAAAACCTCAACAGCTTCAACCTTTTCCCATTTATCATGATGTTACCTATTGGTCCAGTTATGAGGACTTTGGTTTCCTTTATACTGAATTGCAATCCATACTGAAGGCCATAATCTTTGATATTCATTAGTAAGTATTTTATGTCCTCCTCACTTTCAGCAAGAAAGTTATCTGCTTACCAGAGGTTGTTAATAATCTGAGATATCCAGTTGGAAGCCACCAAGAGAAAAGTGAGGGTCTCTACTCCCATGGAGTTACAGCCTCTGCACCCCACAGAGACAGTTCAATCCTGTCCCATTGGGTCATCATGAACCAGAATGCATTTGATGGCAGTGCGTTAGGTTTAGGTAAGTCATTCTACTGGGTAGCAGAAAACGATGTATAATTCCGATCTGTCCCTCACCATCCTTGGTCTAATTTCTAAGAAATTTAGTACAATTTATCTTTCTGCATTCTCGGTTTTCAGCCACTATCCATCTGACATGATATCCCTTGCTCCATGTCCTTTTCTGAATCTGGCCTGAACATCTGACACCTCCCTGTCAATGTATTGCTACAACTCTTATTGGAAGATCTTCAGCAAAATTTTACTTCTTGCAGTATCTTTGACAGTGGTCTGCTTCCTCTTTTGAGGCTTTCAGTATCTGAGATTGTCTTGATTCTGTCCATGATTTCCTTGGCTAATTCCTCAGAAGTGGGAAGTC
This sequence comes from Tenrec ecaudatus, assembly GCF_050624435.1. NCBI lineage: Eukaryota > Metazoa > Chordata > Mammalia > Afrosoricida > Tenrecidae > Tenrec > Tenrec ecaudatus. The sequence continues at coordinate 117,755,168 of NC_134538.1, read as the reverse complement.
TCTTCCTTCTTCATAACCTGCTCTTACTCTGGAAGGTCTGCTGAAACCTCTTTGCTTTAGATGACCCGGTGGCCTTCGAAATACTGAGGTCATAGCTTCAAGCAGCGCACAAGGCACCCCAGCATGGCCATATTTACCAACCAGTTGTAGTACAAGCAGCCTAGACTAGTGCTCTATCGCACAGCCAGAGTCCATTTCAACTCGGAGTCACCTACAGGTCGGGAGGACCGCCGTGCGGGTTCCTGAGACTGTCACCTTTACCCATGCAGAAAGCCTTAGTTTTCCTCTGTAGAATGGCTGTTGATTTGGAACTGATCTTTTGGTTATCAGCCCAGTGCATGAACCACTAGGCCACCAGAGCCCCTCCATAAATGTTAGCGCTATTTATTTTTAACAATCATCTCAGCAGATACCTGCTATGGAGTGATGCAACAAAAAGACTAGAGGATTTTTTTCCCCTTTCAACACAATCTACTGAATTACTTATATTCTCTGATGGAGGGTATATTGACATCACACTAGCCAGTTCTTTGGTGAGAGCCATGAACATGATGACTCATTCACTGCCATCGAGTCTATGTCAACCCATAGTGACCCTATAGGACAGGATAGAACTGCCTGTGGGTTTCCCAAATGGTGTTTATAGGAGTCGAAACACCGTCTTTCTCCATCTGTCTATTTTGAAGATCACAGTCCAAGGCATAACCATGACACCACCAGGCTTCAAACTAAGGCTCGAAGGCCTACGTCACGGAATTCCCTGCCCCACAGCAAGTGGGACTTCGTGAAATTGACTCATTGTGCTGCGGCCCTCACTTTTAAAATTCTTATTTACAAAAATATAATTTCCTTTCATGAAAACACATCTTAAAAATGACATTTTACACAGAAATAAAAAAGACTAGCTTGTGGTATGTATGTATTTTAATTTTCCATTTATCTAAATGTCTAATCATTTCCAGTGAAATTGGTCATCCATACTGTTGGCTACACTTACATGATTTAGCGTTATTTTAATGTGTCAGCTAAAGTGATTAGTAGAGCAGAGACTTCTTGGCTCTCTTTTCTTCTCATAATGAACATACAGAGTTCAACTCTTCACATAGGGTCTGTTGTAGATCACTCCGTCAGATGGGACTGAAAGAGCCCAGTGTACTGCACAAGTGTGAACCGTGCTTTGTAGTCTGTTCCACAGGCAAGTAAACAGTGTGGGGATTCTAGACCTTGTTGAAACATGACGTCGCTGAGTAATGGCCTGCATGAGTCAGTGTGTATAACAAATAATATAAAGAATTGACAGCAAAGGGCAGAGATAGCTCACTCACATATATTGTCCTTCAGGAATAAAAAGTAATGATATACTGAACTGTAAATACTCTGAGCCAGCTCATTTATTCTATTGCTGTGTAATTTGCATTTGTGGCTTGCAGCCAGAGATCCCTTGGACTACTGCAGAGAGTGCCCCTCTCCTGCCACATCTGTGTAGCTGATGTCTCTGTCGACATTCCAGTGACGTCCGTGTGAAGCTAGGGTGGACTCATCCCAGGCCCAGCACAGCAGGTGTGTTCCACTTGAGTGCTACCATAACATTCATTAAGAGATGAATGATTAATGATTAGGCTCCCAAATGGCTTTAAATATGTGTTTTAAAACAAATCTGCCTCTTACCTTTGGCCTTGGCACCTTGTGGGATTATAGTTGTTTAATCAACATACATCAAAAGAGTCCTGAATCTCCATAAAATTAAAAATAAATTCAACCTCACTGTCACAGAGTCGATTCTAACTGATAAGCCCATATCAAATGTATTTCTTGAGACATATATTTAACCTCCTTGTGTAATATTGGAAACATGGAACGCATACAACTCCTCTCAGGTGTCAAATCAAATAGTTATAGAGATGAACACAAATGTTAAAGTTTTTTTTTAATGAGGCCAGAATTAACAACAACATTTTAGCTCAAATAGATATCCTCCCATATCACTGAAGCTTTTCAGAGAGCGTAAATGAATGTGGCCCCGCAGAAAATGATAGTTTTTAGTAGATCAAGACTTTAAGGAAGGTTGAGGAGTGAGCAAAGGCAGAGAGGTCACCACCGAAGGTTATAGTCCATGCTTATTGTTGTTATTTTACTTTGGGTTCTCCAAAGGGGTAATCCTGAAAGATTCTCTCTAAGTACACCAGACAATCCCTGGGCTTAGAGTGAAGAAGACTTGAGACAGTTGCACACGGAGGAGAAATCGGTCAGAACAGTTGCACGGGGCATTTTGTTTTCATCTTCACAGTGTACTTGCTCATGGCTTTGAGGGAGACAAGCGATAAGCTGAGAGCATTTTTTTAAGGAAATCTCACCCTATCCACTCTATAGCCTTAATTTTGGCCATTCAGACTTATTTTTGTCCCTCCAACTCAAAAGAACTTTGTAAAGGAGCGCAAGTTGAGTCTCTTGTGAAAGCCAATGTCCTGTTGGCATGGTATACATTCAAAGAGCATAGGATTTGGGTAGGTGGGTGGGTGGGGAAGATTAGAGATGGAATCACCATGTTCAGAAATGTATAAACCTAGACAGAGGATATGTTGAAAAATAACAGTGTCAAATTTTGATGTTTCTCTTTAATAAAATGCTTCTATGATTTTGAAGCAATATGTTTTACTTACCCTCTTATATAAATAAAACACAATTTCACAGATGAATATATTTTATGTGAATCCATTTTTATATCTAATTACCTCTACACACATAAATACACATGGGTACATATATGTAGATGCCCTACATATCATGTACATACATGCCTGCTTTTGACATTCATTATTTATACTGGAAACACTTGGGACTATTATGGAAACAAATGTGTGATGATCATCCTTGCTTTTCTTTCGGCAGTGATTTGTGATTCTGCCATCTAGTCTAGACGGCGTTGTAGTACAGGTATACCTCAATTTACTGTGCTTCTCAGATAGTGTGTATTTTACTAATTGAAGGTTGTGGCAAACCTGCAATGAGCAAGGTTGTTGGTTCGCAACACCATGGGCTGACTTCATGTCTCCATGTCACATTGTGATACTTATTACAATATTTCAAATATTTTCATCAGGCTATCGAGCACTTACAAGACTGAAGTACAGTCTAAAAAGAAGATTTACTATATATGCACTGGGAAACAAAGCTTCCATGTGACTTTCCTGATTGGGATAATTGCATTGGTCTGGAACTGAACCAGCAAAATCTCTGAGGTATGCCTGTTCTAGAAATGTCTATTTCACCTTTCTCCTCCTATTTAGCTATGACCTCTAAAGTCCTTTTGGTCTCATTTGAACTTGATGATAAATTAATCTCTAGAACATATGTCGCTTGTAGGAAACATGGAATGGAAAAACTGGAAAGAATGAGAAGGTGAGGAGTGAATTACAGGAACGGATAGAAACGAAAGCAGGAAAATGAATGGCAAACTCCACAGGCTCAAAACCAAAAGCAACATCTTTGCAGAGGGAAAAGCTCAAGCTCGCAGAGAATTCCTTCAAGTGGAGACTTGGGGAGTTTAGAATGTAAAATTCCACATAGCTGTAATTTTTTTTGAATTAGTTTCCTTTACTTTGGATAATAATTTGTGAAACATACCACATTACAATAAATGCTACAAAAAAAGAAAGCATCCTCCTTCAAGTACACCTTCAGTGATTTGTTAAAATAAGAGGATTTAGAGGTATATGGTATTTTGTGTATTTATTTTTATTTTCTCCTACCTCTCCCAACAGGAAGTAGAAGTAAAAATGAAACAAGACAAATGAACCAAAACTTCTCCAAACCCATTGCCAGAGATTGCAAATATTTAAAATTGGAAAGAAAGCCTACGGGTTGGGGGAAGCATTTTGTTTAATCTACAATCTATTACTTTTTGTTTGAGTTTTTGCAAATATTTGAGTGTATTACTTTGCAACTGCTTGACTTCCTGTCATTGAATTTAGAAGAATAAAAAATTGAAGATTTGCTATTCAGAATAAAACATAAAGTTTTGTTACTCTTCTATAATATCATGATGTGTGAAATTTAGCCTCAAAGTAAATACTCTCATGTCCTTTAAAATAACTCATTACTGCTATGAGAAACATCTTATTTTTAAAAAATGAATTGTTAGTTACATTTAGTTTTACTTTGATTTAAAAGAAAATTTATGGTCATCTCTGGATTAAATTGTTTCTCCCCTTCCCCTGAATATAGATGGATAGAAAGATAGAAATTACATAGATGGTTATCATGGATGTAGATATCCTAGAGTAAGATATCATAGATACAGATATTCATGTGGCTTGGCATGGTTCTTCTTAGTTTGGCTGTTATATAATTTGGCAGATGTCTAATGGCATAATGATTAACTATTTAGTGATCTTGCTGGAATTAATCTTCAATTACAATATTTGGTAAATTCTAAGCTCCAGGCAGAACTAAAGGCATTAATGAAAATTGATGCTTCTGAAATTGAAATTGAGGAGCACCAACTGAAATATTGCAATAAACTGAGGAAATACGAGAAGTACTACTTGTGTGTGCCAAGAAAGATAGAAGAAAGAAGCAAAGAGAAATGACGCAGTCAAGTATAGTCTAACAGAATGTGTAAATTATCAGATGATATCATTAATATCACCTGCAAGAAAAATTTGAAGATCATTCAACAACATTTGCAGCAATATATCAGCAGGAACCTGACATAAATCCAAGCCTTATTCAAAAGAGGATGTGGAACAAAGTATAACATTGCCGATGTCAGAATGTGCCTGGCTGAAAGCCCCCCCACCAAAAAATAGTTTATTTTGTGTTTTATTATCTACGCAAAGGCATCTGACTGTGTGAATCATAAGAAACTACAGATATCACTGGGAAAAATGGGACTTTCAGAACATTCGGCTGTGTTCCCGCAGGACTTGTATATGGAGAACAAGGCCATTTCTTGGACAGAAAAAAGGGGCTACTGCGTGGCTTACAATGATAGGTGTGCACCAATATATATGCTGAGTAAATTATCTGAAAATATGGAACAAATGAAGAACTCACCGCCAGGATTAGAAAAAAGTTTATTAATAACTTTTGATATGTAGGTTGAAAGTGAGGAGAATTTGACACCCTTGATAAAAATCAAAGACTACAGTTTTTAGTGTAAGTTACAACTGAATTAAAAAAAAATCCTCATAACTGGACCAACAGACAGCATTGTGATAAATGGACCAAAGGTTGAAGGTGTCAAAAATCTCACTTTTCTTGGATCCATAGTCCATGCTTGTGGAAGCAGCAGTCAAGGAATCAATCAAATGTCATATGGCTGTGGGCACATCTGCTGCAGCCGCCTTCTTTAAGGTGTTGAAGAGTGAGAATATCTCAAAGAGAAAGAGCATCGCTTTGAGGATGAAGGCCTGGGGGCCCCACATCATGGTCTTTGTAATGGCCTCCTATTCATCTGAAAATTAAACAATAAGGAGGACCTAAAAAAATTGATGCATTTAAAGTCTGGTGTTTGTGAAACATATTCAAGCACAGTTGACTTCGACAAAAAGCAAAGGATGGCGAGACTTCGTCTCACCTACTTTGGACATTTTATCAGGAGAGATCCTGGGGAAAAAAACCCATCATACTTGGTAAAACAGAGAGTCAATAAAAAAATTGGAATTCCGTTAACAAGATTGTTACAGTGGCTGTAACAATGAGCTCAAATGTAACTATTACTGTGAGGATGATGCAGGACTTAGCTGTGTTGCTTTCTGTTTTACTCAGAATCATTAGGAGTTTTTGCACTGACATGAATAATAGAAACAACAGGATTTCCTTGTATGCATATGAATTTTATTTTATCACATATAGCATTGTACTTCCAGCTAAATCTTGAGTTGTTCTTTTTGACAACCAATGTGACTCCATTCTTCTTGAGTTTTGTAATTCATAACATCATAAACCTTCTATGAGGTTTGATTCAAAATGGCTCATGCAAGTGCATTTCAGCTCATTATTGCTGAAGATACTCATCCTTATGCATTTCATTTCATTTTTGATGACCTCTGATTTTTCTAGATTCAAAATGTATGTATATTCCACTTATTAATACATTGTTCAACTGTTGCATCTCATTCATAGTCTTGTCCATTAGCAAATGAAGGTCTACAATGTTTTGCTCCATCGATGGCGTTAGGGTTGATTCTACTCTGGGAAGGTAGCTCTCCTAGTCGTGTTTTGAAAGCCTGCCAACCTGAGTGAGTCCTCTTCAGGCATTTTATCTGGCACTTCTCCCTGGCTAATCATAAGACTTTTGGCGACTAACTCCCGAGACATGGTCACCCTATTACTTCTTCATATTCTAGTCTTAGTCTGTAAATGCCACTGGAATCTGTTCACCTTTGGGGCCTCTGCTGGTATTTGAAATATCATTAGCATAACTGTCAGCACCATATATTTGAAATATCAATGGCATCAGCTTTCAGCCACCAACATAGGGCAAGCAGGCCAACAAAAGTGGCGGCTTTGCAAGTGTGGTCAATATTTAATCTGTATAACAGATGAATGAATCAACGCCTGTGGTCCTTTGCAGGTGTTGGGTTATTGCCTCTTAGTTGCATGCCATAATCATTTGAATTGATTTGAAAGTGGTTTACTGTTTTTATTTGTTTATTTCATATTAAATTCCCCTTTTCAAGTTTTGCTGTTGAACGATCAACATATTAGTGTATATAGTCTAGGATCCATTTGACAATTACATCTCTCATCTCAGTATAGTGAAGAGTAGCTGTTAAACTTAGTTGGACTGTATAGCCACATGTTTTGTTGTTGACGAGGAAATAGATAATGGAGAAGAGAAAAAGGAATGAAGAGTTAGAAAGTTATTTGGTTAATAACATTACAGGTTTCTATATGACATTTTGAAATATGGATTGGGTTGCCTTTATTACATCTTTAAAATTATTTATATGATTGGTTTGGGTGAATATATTTCTCTACACTTTGACATTCATAGAAAGAAGCAGCCTTTGGAAGTCAAGTCTTTTAAAAACTGACATCTCTCTGTAAGTAGAGGTTTTCCCATAATTGCACATTTAGACACATGAATGAGTAGATGCACTCACCTTTATGCTCATAATCCACAGGATTAAACAATTTTATGGTGTTTATAGTCCTTTCCAAGCCTTAAAGTCAAGGAACTTTATAGATTCACTTTCAGATAATTTACGTGGAAAACAGTTCAATGGAACAACTTGTGATGTTTCTATTTTAAGCCTTACTTAATTATTTAACAAAGAACCTTGGTGACAATGTGTGACAGGCATTGGACTGTCACCTTAAGGGCAGTGGTTCAACCCTATAAGTCACTCCCCCAGAGAAGGAAAGACTGTCTGTTCCTATACAGAGTCATAGTTTCAATACACTATTAGAGTCACTATGGGTTCTAATTCACTGAATAACAATGGGATTCAATTATTTAACATGTACCAATTATTTATCTCAAATGATTAATTAATCTATTAGTAACTATCAATTCACAAAAGCCGGTGAAGAAGAAAGTGAAGAATTCTACCAACAAGTATAGTCATAAATTGATAAAACATGCAATCAAGATGCATCGATAGTTATTGGTGATTGGAATGCAAAAGTTGGAAACAAAGAGAAAGGAACAGTAGTTGAAAAATATGGACTTGGCGATAGAAATGAAGCTGGAGATTTCATGATAGAATTTTTCAAAACCAATGACTGGTTTATAGAAAACTCGTATTTTTCAACAACACAAAAGGCACACATGGGCTTACCCAGATGGAATACACTAAGATCAAATTGACTACATCTGTGGGAAGACATTGTGTTATCCTGGATTGACTAGAGAAATAAATCCAGTAACACTCATATATGCGTAAGAAAGAGCTTTATAAAAATAAATAATTATATATCAAGAAAACAGCCCAATGCATTCCAACTAAAGTCCGTAAGTGTAATATTAGTCCACAAGTCCCTCAGCCACATGCAATCATACGGAATACAGGAAGGTCACAGGTGGTGCATGCAAAGTCATGTGGATCCAAGGTACATGAAAACATGGAGGACTGCAGCAACCCTCAAGGTGTCCAGCAAGCAGAAAGGTGAAGGTTGAGAAAAAGGGAGGCCCTTTGATCCCACCTTGTGAGATGACCAAACCCACAAGGGGGCATCATCAGGCTGTGACCTGACAAACAGGTTGGGTACCTCCCCTATACTTTTATATATCCTCAAGTTGACCTAAAAATACGTAACTACCACAGACATGATGGAAAGGCTTAATATCAACAGTTTAAGCCAGACCAGGGGCCAACTGGGGAACAGACCAACAATTGCTCATATGAAAGTTCAAGATAAATATAAAGAAAATGAAAAGAAATTCACAAGACAAAATATAATCTTGAATCTATCCCACCTGAATTTCAAAAACATCACAAGAGTAGATTTGACAAATTGAACACTAATGACAGAAGACCTGATGAACTGTGAGAGGATATCAAGACCGTCATTCATGAAGAAAGCAAAAGGTCATTAAAAAGACTGTAAAGAAAGAAAAGATTAAAGTGGATGTCAGAAGGAACTCACCCTTGCCCTCAGGCAGCATAGAGGAGCTAAAGCAAATGGAGGAAAGGAGGAAGTCGAACTGAATAGAAAATCTCAAAGGGCCGTGTGGGAAGATAAAGCCAAATAGCATACCAAACTGTGCAAGGATCTAGAATGAAGGAGAGGCTCAGCAAATCTTAAACTGAAAGTACTCAAGAAAAAATGAAACCCTGAAATTCTAACCTGTAATTTTGAAAAATCCTATAGGCAAGATATTGAATGGTATAGGTCAAAAGAAGATAAAATGAATCCACAGAGTCATTGTATCATAAATAACTAGTTTACAAGCCCACAATTTCAGGAGGTAACATATGAAAAAGAAGCAATTACACTGAAGGAAGAAGTTCAAACTTCACTGTATACATTAACCCAAACCAAGGCTTCAGGAATTAACAGAAGACCCACTGAAATGTTTCCACAAGCAGAAGAAGCACTGGACACACACACTTGCCAATGCCAAGAAATTTGGGAGACAGCTACTGGGCCAATGGACTGGAAGAGGTCCATATTTATGCCCATTCCAAAGAAATGTGATCCAACAGAATGCTCAGACTATAGGTTAATGTCATTGATATCACACAAAAGTCAAATGTTGCTGAAGATCCTCTAACAACAATTGCAGTAGTCCACTGGCAGGGAACCGCCAGAAGTTCATGCCAGATTCAGAAGAGTATTTGGAACAAGGGATAGCATTGCTGATGGCAGATGTATTTTGCTGAAAGCACAGACTACCAGAAAGATATGTAGGTGTGCTCCATTGACTATGTAAAGGCATTCTACTGTGTGGAGCATAATAAACTAATAAACTGTACATAACCCTGAGACTGGGAATTCCAAACATTTCATTGTGTTCATTTGAACTTGCACATGGATCAAGAGGCAGTTGTGCAAACAGAACAAGAGAGAACACTGCCTGGCTTAAAATCAGGGAAGTTGTGGGGCAGGGTTGCATCCTCTCACCATATTTACTCAATCTGTATGATGAGCAAATTATACAAGAAGCTAAGAAGCTGGATTGTATGAAGAAGAATGTGGCATCCTGGTTGGAGGAAGGCTTATTAATGACCTGCAATATGCAAATGGAACAAACTTGCTTGCTGAAAGTGAGGAGGTATTGAAATACTTACCAAATGAAGGTCAAGGGTTGTAGTCTTCCGTATGTATTATGATTCAGTGTAAGGAAGACCAGATACTTCACCACCGGGCAAATAAATAACATCATGATAAATGGAGAAAAATTTGACGTTATAAAGGGTTTTTGTCTTGCTTGGATCCACAATTAATGGCCATAGGAGCAGAAGTCAAGAGGTAAAAAAATTGCATTAGGTAAATCTGCTGTACATGACCTCTTTAGAGCATTGAAAGGCAAGAATGTTACTTTGAAGACTAAGTCAGGTCTGACCCAAGTCATGGTATTCTCCATTATGTCATATGCGCATGAAAGCTGGATGGCTAAGACCATGGAAGAGTAGACGTATTGGAGTCATGGTACTGGAGAAGAATATCGAAAGAACTGTGGCCTGCAAAAAAGGACAAACTAATCTGTTTTGGAAGAAGCATGGCCACAGTGCTTCTTAGAGGCAAAGATGACAAGACTTCATCTTACATACTTTGGTCAGAAGAGACCAATCCCTGGAAAAAGGCATCATGTTTGGTAGAGTGAAGGGGCAGCAAAGAAGAGGAAGGCTTCAAGGACACAGGTTGACACAGTGGCTACATTAATGGGCACGGGCATAAGAACCACCATGAGAATGGCACAGGACTGCTCCCGCTGGCATCCCTTTGACACTCAGAACTGACTCAATGGCATCTAAAACAGCACAAGTCAGAGTCATGTAGAAGGCCAAAGGTTTTTGGTTTACGGATGCACTTCAACATTGATATTAAGTCAACTATCATAGACAATGTTAACCCTTGAACCTTATTTTGATCTGTGGATAATAGATGATAGAACCCCTCAGGACCAGTGGTGAGAGTGGTGATACCAGAAGGGTGGAGGGAAGGTGGGGTAGAAAGGGGAAACCGATTAGAAGGATCTACATATAACCCCCTCTCTAGGGGATGGACAACAGTAAAGTGGGTGAAAGGAGATGTCTGTCAGTGTTAGATATGATAAAATAATAATAATTTATACCTTATTAAGGGTTTATGAGAGAGGAGGGAGTGGGGAGGGAGGGAAAAAAAGTGAAAAATGAGGAGCTGATTCCAAGAGCCCAAGTGGAAAGCAAATGCTTTGAGAATGATGATGGCAATGAATGTACAAATGTGCTTTACACAATTGATGTATGTATGGGTTGCGATATGAGTTGTATGAGCCCCCAATAAGATGATTAAAAATAAATTAAAGAGCTTCTAGTAGCAGCAAGATATTAAAAATCCAAAGGAACAAAGGGAAATGAAATGATAGTGCAGGAACTTGTAAGATGATGTAAGCGCCTCCTCCCCCTCCACCCCCATTAGTGAGACATTGTGATAGGTTTTGCGTCATTGTGGCTGGGCCAGGATTCTCTGTAGTTTCTCAGTAACCCCCCATGATATGATTGACTATAAGGCAATCCAGTTTGAGGACGGATCTGCTGTGAGGAGCACAGCATCATGGGAAGATTAGGTTAGCCACAGCCCTGAAGAGACTGGAAGGAATTTTCTTGGGGTTGTAGCCTAATTTCTGTTTAATTGGATGATGTGGTGAAGCTAGTTTACATCTTGCTGGATCTAGCTCTCACAGCTGGCTCATAGATCCCAACTCTTTGAATTTATGCCAATGACAGGCTATATTCCCTGCTGACCTTGGGAACCAGCTGACCTACTAATCTTGGATTAATTGAACTCTGAAGCCACAGGCCTGACCTACTGATTTGGGATCCATCTGCTTCGACTTCTATACTGGTTTTACAACTCTAGACAGGCCACTCTAACACAGAGGTGAAGGCATTGGGCCCTATTTCTGGATGGATTTGTGTAACAGTTTATCATTTGCAACTTGGCTAATCAATTTATTACACAAATAGAATACTTGTAAGTGTTCAATATAGAGCCAGAACTATACCAGAAGCCAAAAATGAAAGAGTGAGCAAATGAGGCAAAATCCCTTCTCCTACTGAGCTAAGGTTTTGAGTAGGAGACACCCATTTCCAATAAGCACAATTGCTGAAATAAGGTAGATGACATGAAATATTACAGAATGTTTGCTTAGCCTATGTAGGAGGGTCACGAATAAATCAAGGAATGTTTTCCTAAAGAGTCACACACACATGAGTCGTGGAAGTACAGTAGTTACCCGGAACATGCGTGGCTAGCATGTGTGCCTGTGTGATGGCTGGTTGTGAAAGAAAATGGAGAGGGAAATGCTACACAGAGGGTGCGTCCTATAGGAAGATTATACTTGAGCATGCATACATTTAAGAACAATGGTTATCATTAATTGTCAAAATAAGATTTGAGAGTGGAGAGAGAAGGTTTGTGAGTTGGAAAGGGAAAATAAGATGAGGGAATAAAATCATTGAATAAAGAACACTGAAGAATCAGTGTGTTTTAATTCTGATGCTGGCAAAGAATATTAAAAGTGCCAGGGATTGCCAAAAGAACAAACAAATCTGTCATGGAAGAAGCCCAGCCAGAATGCTCCTTAGAGGCAAGGATGGTGAGCCTTCATCTCATGTACATTGGATACGTTGTCAGGGAGACAGGCGCCTGGAGATGGACATTACGCTGGGTAAAGCAGAGAGCCAGAGAAAAAGAAGACCTTGGACAAGATGGACTGATGTAACGGCTGCATCACAGGTCTCAAACATAAGAACAATTATGAGAGGCACAGGACTGGGCGGGCTTCCTTCTGCTGTAGGTGGTTGCTATGGGTCAGAACCGACTCAATGGCGTCTAATAAGAACAGGCAAGAAAATATTTAAGTATTGCCAAATTAATAGTGAGCACGTAGTAAAGGATAATGAGCTAGTGTCTAGTGAGAGCAACCTGTGTGTGGTATGGAGACTTCTGAAAGAAACCAGGGTGTGAGAAGGAAATGCTCAGCTACAATCCTTGCAGATATACAAGTGGAGAAATTCACAGTGCAGTTGAATATATGGGTTTGCAACTCTGGGGAAAATTCTGGGAGACGGTGTGTATTTAGCAAAATGATGATAGTTAAGTCAGAGGAGTACATGAGATTGTTCAGAGAGTGCACATAAAATATGAACACGATGTAACCTCACATGGAACGTAAAAAAAATCCAAATAACTGAGAAACTTAAAAGAGGAAAATCGCCTATCAATTCGAGAAATAAGTTGAGACAATGATGCCTCAAGCCAAGGAAGAAGGAAAAATATTTGCATAAACGAGGAAGCAGCAATGTGGGCAAAGATCCCTGAGGAATTACGTAATGCAAAGTCTACACGTTATCCATCGGTTTCTCTGGTAAGTCACCCTTCGTAGTCTAGTGGGCTGCACGTTTCAGGGAAAGGACGAGGGCTTCGAAGCTACAGGGTAAACTTGGAGGGTACAAGTAAGAAAGAGAGAAAAAGCTCTTATAAACTGCTGTGGTACCCATCTTTAAAGATTTAAGGGAGAGCTTTGGTTTATAAATTCATGCACACACACACACACACACAGGCATGAAGTGGCTCTTCATCCATTCCAGAGGTCGTCATGGTGGGTAGTGGCTAGGAGCTGCAAGATATCCGTTTGGAAAGTAGCAGCTTCTAGAGGGAGAAAGATGGGACTTTCTCCGCTGGTGAAGTTGGGATAAGGTATCCGACAGGGTGGCTATGAGTTGCCATCGACTGGATGGTGACGGGAAGTTGAGAGGTGACATTAGATCATATATTGATGAGCCTTGTCAGCTAGAGGGGACTAAACTGAATGCTTAAAGACAATTGGACCTTTAAATGGTATTCTGGTAGCATACTTTACTACCGAAGGCAAACTTTTTCTATAATTACAAAGTCCGCAACTCAAGTCAGCATGATAGCTCAACAACAAAAGCAACACTATACAGAGCAAGAGGCTCAGTGTGGCCAATCCAAGGTGCCAAGAATGAGTTATTCCAAGGTGTAGAAGCTATCGGGGTTAGGAGGTTTTGAGGATCTAAACTGATAATGCAGTTGATTACATCCAAATGGATGAACAAGAGAGCAAAACTAGATATCAAACATGATGCTATTAAATAGAGCTTATGGAAACAAAAGACAAATTATGTCTGACAGAGGAGGAGTAAAAGACCTATCTGTGTTCTGAGTCGTGTGCCAAAATCTTGGCTCTGCCCTCTGCAATGTTAAAGACAACGTGCCAGAGAATATGCTCAGGAAAGTGAATGATCAAGCGCTAAGACCCTGAATCTCTGCGCCCGCCAAAAGGGTAGTTAACCTTTAGATATTGCAAACCCGAGGATTTCTTGTTCAGCATGTGGGGCAGAAATACATTGTATCGTCTATGAGTGATACGTTATTGTTTATAAAAATGTAATATGTGTGTGTGTGTGTGTAGTACTTGACATACACAAACTCAGACATACTGGTTTAGCAATAATGTATCCAATAATTACATGAGAATTTATTTTTAAAACCAACTTTTACATTTCCCAACAAACATAAAGCCCTCTAAAGGAGGTTTGTCCTATGCTATCCATTTAGCTGATTTTATTGTGATCGTGTCACTGCGGTAAGTATAGACAATCTCATACAATTCTCCTCAGAAGTGGGGTGGTTGCATGTAATTCACAGTTGTCCGTATTTGTGGAATCAGTTTCAAATCCATGCAGGAGAAGCCAGTACGATCAAGACCCCTGAGCTTTCAAACGAAGGGGTGATTTGTCATGTGTTAAATGTAATTGTATTCAGACCTCAGGAATAAAGAGGCTATGTTCACTTGGAAACTACTATAGGGCTTATTGCAGAGCAGTAACACATTCTAAGATGAAGGGTGGGGGAAATACATGTCAAAAGAAAGCAAAAAAAATCGGTGTTTTCTGGAAACAAGTAAAGCAGTTCATAGCAGATGTGTAATGTATGTTTCCCAGGATAAATGAAGAGAACATGCATAGGAAAATACAGAAGGTAATCTCTTTAGTAACAAATGTGCTAAATTGAAACAAATTATCCTCAAGTCTAGAGAAAAAAATCAGATAATCCTATTGAAATATTTCCTTGCTTAAGATGAACTGATCATAATGAGTGGCAAGATGGCTAGTATGATAATTTGACTATTTTGCTGGGCATAACATTAATACGCTTCTGTTCTGACAAGAATTTTTCATCCTTATTAATGTCTTCAAAAATAAATATACACTGAGTTTTGATGAATTACAAAAAACAAAGGACAGAAATCCCATAACATCTATTGTATTTAGAGCAGTGAACAATGAAATATTCCATTTCTTTCTGTTAGCAGGGGGAAATGAATCCTTACCGAGGCTTCATTGCAACCAATATAATTCTATAGCTTTTCCTATCAATAAGCATTTTGACCATTCTATCACAGAACTTGTTTCTCATATCCAAACATACAAACTTGGACATTGCAATGTTCTCTAGACACAGATCAATTTATGAACATAATTCCCTGCTCTGAGTGGGGTACAGAGATTTTTCAATCTGCCCATCATCCTAAAATTGGTCTGTATCATAATAGGATAGGCTTCCTTCTTCAAAGATCAACCCTTTATCTTAAAACCAAGAGGAATCTTCCATAGTTTCCCCTCTCTACCATCTTAAAGAGTCCTTTTGGAAAATAGTTTGCACATCACCTGATTCTTCTAATCACCCAACCTTCCTATTTAGGATGCCTACCAAGAGTCACTGTTGCTCCATTCAGTGTGATATTGAAAAAGAACACTGACTCTACCAAGGACTGCCAGAGAATGAAAAGTAAATACATAAAGAAACAAACAAGCAAATAAATAAAATAATCTGTTTTGGAAGAAGTACAGTCAGAATGGGTGGGGGGGAAATCATCTGAAGTACTTAGGACATGCTAGCAAGAGTGACTAATCCTCAGAGAAAGACATCCATGCCTTGTCAAGTGGAAGGTCGGCAAATAAAAATAAAAACATGGCAGCATCACTGAGATCCAACGTAGAAAATATTGTGGAGATGGCACAGATATAGTTAGGGATTCAGTCCGCTGAACCTGAGTCACCACTCGGGCACAGGAGCAGTCAAAGTGTCATTCTGGTGAACATGAGTCACTACTGATGACACTGAACGATTAGGATAGTTTGTCTAATAGGCAAAATATCTTTCCATAGACTTATCATCTCTCTAGATAACATCAACATCAAGTATGGGAAGTCATCGCTCACTGGACTTTTCAGACCATTGATTTCCCCATTTCTTTTTTTTTTAATCATAGGAAACTTCAATGAACTGTATTGACTGAACTATGCCATATATCATCTTTTGTATTATTTTTTTAAGCAATTTATTGGGGCTCATACAATTCTTATCACAATTCATACATATACATACATCAGTTGTATAAAGCACATCTGTACAGTCTTTGCCCTAATCATTTTTTTCTCTTTTCTTTTTTTACATTTTATTAGGGACTCATACAACTCTTATCACCATCCATACATATACATACATCAATTGTATAAAGCACATCCGTACATTCCCTGCCCCAATCATCCTCAAGGCATTTGCTCTCCACTTAAGCCCCTTGCATCAGGTCCTCTCTTATTTTCCCCCTCCCTCGCCTTTCCCCCTCCCTCATGTGCCCTTGGTAATTTATACATCGTTATTTTGTCATATCTTGCCCTATCCGGAGTCTCCCTTCCCCCCTTCTCTGCTGTCCCTCTCCCAGGGAAGAGGTCACATGTGGATCCTTGTAATCAGTTCCCCCTTTCCAACCCACTCACCCTCCACTCAACCAGCATCGTCCCTCACACCCTTGTTCCTGAAGGTATCATCCACCCTGGATTCCCTGTTCTTCAGCCTCATATGTACCAGTGTACAGCCTCTGTCCTATCCAGCCCTGCAAGGTAGAATTCGGATAATGGTAGTTGGGGGGAGGAAGCATCCAGGATCTGGGGGAAAGTTGTGTTCTTCATCGGTACTACATCACACCCTAATTAACGCATCTCCTCTCCTAAACCCCTCTATGAGGGGATCTCCAGTGGCCGACACTTGCACCTTGGGTCTCCACTCTGCACTTCCCCCTTCATTTAATATAGTATATATATATACATATATACATATACATATATACATATACACATATATACACATACATACACACACATATCTTTTTTTTTTGCATGATGCCTTATACTTGGTCCCTTGGCACCTCGTGATCGCACTGGCCGGTGTGCTTCTTCCATGTGGGCTTATTTGCTTCTGAGCTAGATGGCCGCTTGTTCACATTCAAGCCTTTAAGACCCCAGTCACCATCTCTTTTGATAGCCGGGCACCATCAGCTTTCTTCACCACATTTACTTGTTCACCCACTTTGGCTCCAGCCGTTGTGTTGGGAGAGTGAGCATCATAGAGTTCCAATTTAATAAAAGAAGGTATTCATGCATTGAGGGAGTGTTTGAGTAGAGGCCCAAGGTCCTTCCGCCACCTTAATACTTGACCTATAGATATAGACACATAGATCTATTTCCCCATCCTCCTATATATATTTGCATGTACATGTCTTTGTCTAGACCTCCATGAATGCCCTTTAACTCCTAGATCTTTCCTCCATCTCCCTTGGCTTTCCTCCTGCCCTACTACCATGCTTCGTCGCCACCTGGGCTAGAGTATACCTCTTCTCTAAGCAACCTTACCCTTGATCATTTCCCACCAGGCCTGCCACTCCCCCTTCTCTACCATTTTGGGTCCCATGTTTTTCCCTTGTCCCTGGGTTTGTTAACACCACTTCCTTAACCTCCCTTACCCCCCCACCCCAAGTCCCCCCGGAACTGTCAGTCCCGTTGTTTTTCCTCCAAATAGTTCATCCAGCCTGTCCTATTCAGGCAGACCTATGGAGACACTAACATGCACGAAAACAAGACAGAGGAAAACAAAGCAACAGTATACAACCAGACAACAAAACAAATACAAACCACTGACAAAGAACAGAACAAAACAGTTCACAAGAGAAAAGCTTGTAGTTAGTTCAAGGATCGTTTGCTGGCCCTTAGGAGCGTTTTCCAGTCTGGTCTGTTGGGGCACCACGCCCTGGCCCCAAAGTCCACTTTCAGCATTCCCTGGGGACCTTGCCACTCCATTCCCTTGCTGTTCTGCTGCACTCCCCCAGTGATTTGCCTCGGTGTGGTGGGATCAGGTCAGGTGCAATTCCCACACTGTGTCTCCGGTGCTGTCCCCTGTATCGCCCTTAGTCACTGATTGGCATCATTTCTCATAGTGGGGCCAGCCATGTTGTTCTCTGATTTCCCCATTTCAAATGACATTTACTTTGGTGCAACTTAATTACATTCATCGTTGGCTCCTCCTGAAACTTGTGTTTTATCAATGTTATACCATAACTTAATTTTAAAAGCAACATCATTCTTTCTAATCATCCTGACTTCTGGTCTATGAAACTTGAATCCCTTTGCCTGGCGTACAGATATCTGTTGAAAAAGTAAACTCTCCTTTTGCCGTCTGGAACACATGCTGCCTTGCCCGCGCCAGGACTTGGTTCTACTTATTCACTTTCCATGCTGCATCTGTTTCCCCTCTCCAGATAACCCTTACCGTTAGTATGCTGTCATCTTAGAAAATACAAACAAAATACATCCCTTGATCCTACATCAATTCCCCCTGTAAAAAGCAAACCGCTTCAAAAGATACACATAACCACTGACGCCTCCTCCTCTCCTGCGGCTGCATTTGTTCCCTCTCCAACTAAGCTTTTGTCTGAACTGCTCTGCTGAAACTTCTTTTGGCAAATTATCCAATGTGGAAAAAGAGTTGTAGAAGTTCTGTGTTATTTAATTCATCCTTGATTATAAATTACAATTGAAGCCAAGCCAGCAGACTTCAGTTCATATTTTAATGAAGAACTTTGAACAAAAGGAAAAGGCATTCAAGCAGGTGCTTGAAGAAGACTAAGTCCATAGATTTAGGTTAGATATACATGAAAAAGTACACACTTTGTCATCAAATATGTTACATTGTGTTTGCAAGATTTATCTATATAATGTTGAATTTATAAGCCCATTTTCACAAAAAGGTAAAAGACTTTCAAATCATGCTGAAAATTTACCCAAATATTTTTAAAATTGTATATGTAAACCTTGAAATTTTTAAGACTCATGAAAGGAAATTACTTGTATTCAAATAGTCTGGTAGAAAATATGTGCTTATTTAATCATCTATTTTGTTATAGGAAGTATACAACTCACGACGTAGACCACTATATTTAGCCTCAGATCTTTCATAGTTGCAAGAATTGCTTTCAGAAGGATTAGTATGAGGCTGCTCCCAATGAGGTGAAAGTTAACGATGTCCTACATATCTGGCGTTTCCAAAAATGCATGCCACGCCATCATCCCTGACTTCAACCTCCACCTCTCTTCCATTTTGTGCCTCCTGTACCAGAGTTCCACAACGTCTCCAAGAGCTATGAGCCATCAAGGAAAGGGCTCACGTGATTGTGGACACTGGCCAGCCCCCAATCTGAAGTGCATGCATTCTTCTGAAGGATCCTCCTCATTCATAGCAAATCAGGCTGTTTATTCTCAAGGCTATAGAATCTGGTGAATCACATCTGCCTGCTTGAAGATCCAAGACCTGTAGGTTAGACAAAGGCAGGCCAAGCACAGGCTCCAGGTTAAGAAAATGAATGCTCTCACAGTCGCTCAGGTCAGGTCGAGAAGGGGCTACCTGAGTCCTGGGCTAGTGGTTACCTTAGCAAGAGAACTGACTGGTGTTCATTACTAGGTTCCTCAGCACTGTTCTTTGGTGTGTGCTTAGTCTGGGAGAGGGACGGGGCATCACAAAGACAGTGTCTTGCCCCAAAATGGGGCTTTGGTGGAAGTGGACATTTTGCCTTTTGATATCCAAAGATTAGGCAGAAAGCACACTCCCTTAGGTGGTATAAGAGTTAGAGCTTATGTTCACTTGTCCTCGTGGAGAGGCGGAGTCCCATCTGTCAATCAAGAGGTGCTCTGGTAATGTCTCCTTGGAGAAGTGACCTTTCTACAAAAGAGCAACTAGAAACTTCTCTTTTGCTCTGTCCCTTTGCCTTCTTACCTGCTGGGGCTCTTTGCCTGCCTCCAGAGGTGGCCCCCTATGGATGGCCTGCCCCTGAGAGCTGTTAGTGCCCGGTCAGGTTTCCACTTACTCTGAATCCACGTGACTGTGCACACACCAGTGAGTGTCACTGATGTTGTTTTTCAGACATGCCAGCCTTCCACTGCTGGTTGTGATCCTGCTGTAGGCAGGCCCATCAACAGTGCCTCATTTAAATCTGCAGCTGTTGGCTTGTCGACTAAGGGCACAGCTTAAAGCCAGTTAGTTCTTGTTTTAAGACAGTTATCAAATATGAAGCTAATATACAGACCACAATTGCAAGGAAGCCTAGGGCAGATGTGAATCCCACTTTCTAGTAAAATGGGGACTCAGAATATGTCACATTATAATCTGGTCTTATTAACATATAATTCACTCCAAAATGGAAGTATAACCACTGGTGAGAGATCAAGACCTTTCAATACATCACAAAATAGATGAATATGGTGAGGAAGGGCATATTTAGGAAGTAACTGCACAGTAATAGTGAACTGTTTTTGGCTTTATCTATGACTCAGAAAGAATCTAAAGATCTCTTATTTCCACACTGCCCTTAAGTACTTAAATAATGAAACAATTCTAATAATGCAATACAAATTAATCAATAATGGCATTTCAGAGTTCTACCTCATGTAACTCCATCGCTTTCCCCAAAAGCTCTCTTCCTTTTACTGCATGTTGTCCTGATTGTACAATCACTACTTTGGCTGCTTTTCTCAGACCTGTCACCCTCCTCCATATCAAGTACCCTCAAAACGCAGGCCTCAAATCTTTCCTCTTCATTCCAGCCCATGAGTTCAATTCTTTATCCAGCCCATGGGTTCAATGCTCTCTATATGATGAAAAATTATAATTTTAAATCTCTAGAACTCTTCAATAGAGTGCATGCCTAAATCATATTTCCAATAACTACTCAATAACTTTCTTACTTTACAACTCTGTGATTGTTAACTGTCAGATGTATTTTAAACACAAAATTGACTTATAGTAATGGACTTTTGTTTTATTTTGTACTGTTTCTTAACATTGTTAATGTGATGTGGCGGATGCGATAGTCAATCAGTGAGGAGAAAGTGTACATATGAGGGACTCACAAAGCTCATGGAAATTTCCATTCTATTTCAACTCCATTCTCCCCATGATCTCTGCCGCCCCTCATATGTACTAATACTCAGATATGCTTACATACAAGTAAAGCGGCTTTGCAAGTTCATGGGGAATGTAACTTAAAGATAATGAAAATTTTCTGTGAACATTTTGAGTCTGCTGCTGTTGTTTTAAAATCATGTATGCCAAAGCAGTCACCACTGCTCCGTTTTCTCTTGCGTGTGTTTCAGTGACGTTATCTTTATCACGGTGACACTTCACTCTTACTCAAGGTTACTCTTCTGTCACAGAAGTAACAAACATCTACTGTCTCCATACGTCTGCCCACATTCGTCTTCTCGTTGCCCTTCAAACTTTATTTCCTCCGCACTCGGTGTATCTCTTGTAAAATGGGCTTGTTTTCCCTTCTGGTAGTCCATGGCACTCAATATTGTTAACCACCACCTGATCCCTATGCACCAAGTCTTCTTTGATCTTCCTCTTTCATGGCTTAACATTCACGTGCACATGAAGTTATTGAGGAGATCATGTCTCTCACCAGGTACACCTTGCTCAAAAAGCATTCAACATCTTTGGACAGACTCTTTTCCGATTCTGGAATGTTCTTCTATTTTAAAATGCACCACGAACAAGGATGACTATCCTTTTTTAGAACAGACCATAATCCTACAATGAGATAGAATCCCTGGACACCAAAAGCCAAATATTATTATCAGTGTTTTTTATGATCTTTGTCCTCTTAATATCACAATAGCTGCATGTCATCCACACTCTTTTCAGTCATCAGTCAAGAGAATGGACATCTCAATTGTCTAAAACAGAGGTCCTCAAACTATGGCCCACATGCCACATGTGGCCCGCCAAGGACATTTATCAGCCCGCAGAGTGTTTTTGCCCCGTTTTGTTTTTTACTTCAAAATAAGATATGTGCAGAGGCATTTGTTCATAGTTTTTTTTAATTATAATCCGGCCCTCCAATGGGTCTGAGGGGCAGTGAACTGGCCCCCTGTATAAAAAATTTGAGGACCCCTGGTCTAAACAGTCAAGAGATTAAACCGGCATTGATTTCCATGGATTGGAAATGGTTGTCAAAGATGGGTGTCAGAAAATAAATAAATAAAGATGGGTGTCTATAATCTATGGTCCAAATCTGCAGAGATTTGTTTTCTGAGCTCCATTTACAGCAAATAGAAGGGATAGAATAACCTCTCTTTAAAAAGAAACCTTTTTATAAACCAGAGCTTTTCTGAACAAGATGAGTTACTCAAAGCATACTATATTTTTTAAAACATGCATTTTACCTACTAAAAATCTGCTTTATAAAAAAGATTTTTAACTGTTTATGGTGATATTGGTGAAAGTTTTTGCAGCAAATCAATTTTGCACTCAATTATTGATACAGTTTTCCATTCAGTGATTTTGTTTCCTGACATTGGTTGAGATCTTCTAGTTTTTCCTTTGTAAAATTTGAGAAACAGAAGGAAAAACATTCCCAAAATATATGAGACACACAAATCAAAAGTAAAAGTGGTTAGATTTTTTTCAATTAGAGATCTTAAACTAGTTGTGTGTTTATGTTGCTAAGCATCCCTCAGTGCTTGAAAGACATAAACAGAAATTTCATGTAAATACATCTTAAGAGCAAGGGGTTTAAGTTATCAACAGGGTTTTGTTGTTGTTGTTGTTCTGTGTGTTGTTTTTTTCCAGGAATAACACACACTCTTTATCGAGAAGAACATTCATGTTACCAACACTTTTTCTGTAGAAAAAAAAGGAGGTGGGGGGGGTGGGATTCGAAAACTATCTTCAAGGAAGCAGAAAATTCCCTTTACAAGTGAGACTTTTCTCTGAAATCTCATTTGTACCAAGTTCTAAGTGTGTTCTTTGAAAAACTGTGTAGTGAGATGGAGTAAAATCCCAATGCTGGATTAAAAAGGAACTAAAGGATCAGTATGAAGAGCTCCTTTTCCATCTACGTGTTTCTGAAACCTTCCTAACAGAATGGCATTGAAGAGTAACTGTGAACCAGAGCTTAATACTTCAGGGTGATGCAAGTGAACTGTGTATATAGAGTCTGAGAAAGAAGAGGCATGGCAACTTAAACTTGTCATTATTATTATTTTGGTTTTCTGGTTGTTGTTGTTTTGAATCATTTTATTAGGGGTTCATATAACTCTTATCACCATCTATACATACATCAATTGTATAAAGCACATTTGTACATTCATTGCCCTCATCATTCTAAAAACATTTGCTCTCCACTTAAGCCCCTGGCATCAGGTCCTCATTTTTTCTCCTTCCTCCCTGCTCCCCCTCCATCATGAACCCTTGATAATTTATAAATTATTATTTTGTCATATCTTGCCCTGTCTGATGTCTCCCTTCACCCCCTTTTCTGTTGTCCGTCCCCCAGGGAGGAGGTCATATGTAGATCCTTGTAATCGGTTCCCCCTTTCAAACCCGCCCTCCCAGTATCGCCAGTCCCATCACTGGTCCTGAAGGGATCATCCGCCTTGGATTCCCTGAGCCTCCAGTTCCTATCTGTACCAGTATACATCCTTTGGTCTAGCCAGACTTGCAAGGGAGAATTGGAATCATGAGAGTGTATATGTGTGTGGGGGGTTGGGGGAGGAGAATTTAGGAACTATAGAAAACTTATTATTATTTTTAATGATTTTGTGTGTGTGTATTTGTTGAGAGAGGAAGTGATAACATGAGATGTAGAAATAAGAAGAGAAATCATGTCCTGACCCAGTGAGATGAGGAGAGGGGGATGGAAAGCAAGTAAGCCTTGTCCACCCGGCCAAGGCAGAAAGCTTTGTCGGAAAGAAAAGGGAAGGAGAGTGGTAAGATTAATTTAGGGCAAGAAGGGAGAGGGAAACTTCAAAGTAAAAATCATTGAGTACACGTGCATGATACAGGAAGCAGGACGTTTTGTTCAAGATTTTTTAAAGTTTGATTCATCAGTTAAATAAATTAAAATATTGATTCATTTGAAAGTAAGAATAAATTTGATGTGAACATGTACTATCTGATGTGCTTCTTAGCATATGACACAGGCAACATCAAATGAAAGAACTTATATTAGATTATATGTGTACGCACACACACACAAAACAAAACAAAGCAATGCTTTTGAGCTGATTATGACTCATATTGATTCTATAACAGATTCATATTGTTCCGTAGGGGTTCCAAGGTTGAAAGCATTATGGAAACAGACACTACATATTATTCCTGTTAGTTCGAACCATCAATATTTCATTTAGAAGTCCAGTGCTTAGCCCTTTGTACCACCAGGCTTCCTTAAATATGTATAACTCTAGGAAATGGGTCATAATCATAGTAGATGATGAAAACAGAGATCATAGAAAAGAAAATCTGAATGGTACTCAACATGAAAAGGATTCAATAAAGTACTTTGCACAGGCTGATGAAAGGGTAATGACGATAAAAAGGAGGGAACAGCAATGGTTATATGATGCATGTAGGGATCCTTTGGGTCCTACAGGCAGGCGCTTGGCTGTGCCTAACAATAGTGAAGATGCAGACTCTGTGCCTAGCAATGATGAAGATGCAGACTCTGTGCCTAACAATATTGAAGATGCAGACTTTGTGCCTTAGCAAGTTCATCCCTTGGTGCATATGCAAGAGACATTCTGACACATTCGTGTAAGTGCATTTCTTGCAAATTTGTTACACATCACAGTAAAACATGGGGAACTTTGAGATATCATCAATAAGGCAATGCTGATACACTTTACAGTTTCTGTTTGCGATGGAGCATGCCAGAGAAATTAAGGTAAATTCATAAGATATTTTTAACAGAGTGGCTAGATATCAAAAGATAGTGGTCAGTGGAAAAAGTGAAACCACATTGCAGAATGCTACAGAGCACATAATGCAAAAGACAAAGACAAATGCTATTTTATGGAAAGTAAATTTGGATAGCTATGGATATAGTCATATATCAAGATCAGTTTTCAAATTGGTCTCAATATTTATCATATTAATGATTGTAGTTGTTTTGTGAGGGCTATGTGCACTCTATCTGTATCACAGTAAATATAAATATATTAAAGTTTAAAATTGTTTATTTCTCTATTGGTAATTAACATTTGTCCAAAATATCTTAATGCGATGGATCAAAATAAAGGGAATGCAGTTCACAATGTATATCTGAAATAAGGATATTCGAAATAGAAGTGAAAAGCTAGTTGCAAAGGAAAATAATACAAGAGAAAAACGAGTCAGTGATAAGAGCACTGGGGCTAGTGATTTCAGTTTGGGCAGCTACCTACCAGGTCAGCAGTTTGAATCCACTAGCCACTCAGAGGAAGCTTCCTACTACCCCAAAGTCTAACAATCTTGGATATCCACAGGGGCAGTTCTATCTACTATGCATTGCAGTGAACTCAATGGCAGTGAGTTGAAAAACATGAACTAATTTAGGGGTTGGGAAAGATCAACAAAAGGAAGAAAGAGACAGAGAAGTTTCATGATAGTCTTAGAAGCATATATCAACAACAGTGATATATTTCATTGATTTTGCTTCTCAAGAGAACCCAGCCTAACACAGGTATCCTCTAGTGAGCCAAACAGTGCCCCTTGTGAAATGTTCTTTGGGTTTGGGGAACAATGAGATGTCTGAAGAGACAAAGCCAAGGCTATAGCATGGATAGGGTTAGGTTTCCTAAGTAGCTTCACATAAGACAGACGTTACAAACCTTGTAGAACCAGCAGATAAATTGTTATGATGGAAAAAGAAAATAAAGCATGAAAACTTTCTGTGCCTTTTTCTCACTAATTCAGGTTTCAATTTTCTTAAAATGTCATAAAAAGCCCCCAGGTCATCCTATGTCCTTCAAGAAAATCAATCAACATTCTCCTTTGAAACCCCAAACAGTGGTCACAGCCTTGTGAGTTAACCTACCTTGAACTTAGCTGACCTAGCAGATTTCCGGGAAAGGCACTGATTTCACTGGTCTTCCTATTGAAGGCATTCTATTGAAAAAGACAAGAATATGACTGAGAGAACTCGTCTGCCGTTATTTACTCATCATAGAGGCAAGTTTAAACATATTTTTGTTTAGAATGAAACTGTGCATATATGAATTAGAGTCTTGTAGCTATCTTTTTAACTTAATAGTGCCCTCTGTTAAGAATTTCATTGCAAGGAGAATCAGAAATAGACGTGCCTCTTCTGTGCAGCCCTATACGAAAGCTGTAGGTCCCTGAAAGCTAGGAATATGTGTGGATTTAAATGAGCAACAGGTATGTAAACAACACTGCTATCATAATGCATTTGGAAATAAATAAGAAAAAATGTAGAGTTAAAGTTGCTAAAATCTATGTATTTTTTTAAATGGAAACTTAGTGGGGCAGTGGTTAAATGTGTTGGGATTAACAGAAAGGTCAATTGTTTAAAATGACTCGCTGTTTCTGGAAAAAAAGAGATGGCAAAAAATACTCAAACTCATCCCCCACTTAATGCCAGATATATATTATATTATTCACATTGTTCAGTGTAAAACCATTCACATTCATAATCACAATAGTTTATTCATTGATGTGACAACTTAAAGATAAAATTCATCAACAAAAAAGAAGACAAATGTAAAAACAATGTCTTTTTTCTGATCTCCTCTTTAGTCATAAGGGACTGTGAGTTATGCATAGGGTGGCGGTCCACAAGATCAGCCGTTCAAACCTACCAGCTGGTCAACAGGAGAAATATGAGGCTTCTCTTGGAAACCCTACCTAGAGTCATGGAGGCACAGTCATTTCAGTGACTCTGGGTTTGCCCGGGAGCCTTACTTAATAGATGTAATAGCCCCAGCATTACCTCGTTCAGATACTTCAAACGAGGCCAGGTGGCCACAGCTGGTTTCCTCTATCTTCACGTGGAGGGAAGAGAATGAAGATCCTTTGAGGCAGACATCAGACATTCATTCCTTCACCCTCCAATTTTTCAACCCAATTCTAACGCCAGCAATCTCTCCCAGGGTGCTCTATTGCTCTGCAAATTTTGATGGTGTGTTACAATCTTCACACAGCTCAGATAATACAATTATTGGGTTTATTGGGGAAATAACAGGTTACAATTCAGGATCAGAAATGATTCTGGGTACATTGCTCTGCTCAAGAGAACCTTCCTCCCCCACCCTCAGTTGTGCCCACGGGCTTGCCTCTCTCCGACCCATGGCACATTGGCCTCTGCCCTGCTTGTACAAGGTTGAAAAGTCTTTACATTCTGATGATTAATTGCCCAGAGATACTCTATTCCACCAGTCTGCCTCAACCTAAAAGTGCTCAGCTTTAGCTCCATAGGTCAGCAAACCTGGCAGCACAGTTGTACGTCCAGAGGCATACAGCTCGGTCTATAAGCCGCTTGCCTGAGCACACTCAACCTTCATATTCAGCAGGCCAGGGAAACCCATCTTGGCTCCACCAGCCTCTGGTTTCTGTCTCTTCCACCACTTCTCACCTTCTCTTGCTGTCTCTGTTGCCACAGCTCACTGTCTCTTGGATTCGAGATGTTCTGTGGTTTAATGAAAGGGCATGGCCCACTCCTGGCTCTTTTTCTGGATGTCTAAGTAGATCCACTTTCTACCTAGAGCATGACTCATTTTCAGTCAAGCAGAAAGGAAAAGCTGGTCTATTCTCCTGTAAGGGTTCCATATAATTATTTGCATCATCCCACCTCCACAAAGGTGCCACGTATCTTCTTTACAGGAACAGAAACGATCTAATTTTCCCTAGTGGGCCCCAAGCACCTTAGCTTTGCATAAAGACAGAAATGGTATGGGGGTCACATCTGAACTCCTTCTCCCAAGGCTGATTGCCTAAAGATAGGAGTCAGGCATGACTCCACTCTCCATCCTCCCTTACCTTTTTCTGAAACCCATTGTTCCTTCCAGAGAGTTCTACTTCTGTGACTGGGTCCTTATTTAAATGGCCACACAGAACTCATCAACAATGCTCATGATTATAGGGCTTATGAGGACAGTTTTTAAATTATCATTCAGTGGAGAAAGCTCAGGATACAGTTATTCGGTCCTGACCCTTTCTTCCCTACTATGCTGGAAGGTAGGCTTCTCCCTTCAGCCATGTGGGGCCTAAGCTTTGACTGGCTTGGGCAATGTTACAAAGCACTTTCAGGGATGACACTAAGTGCCCCAAAGGCAGAATATTCTGCTGAAAGCATCAGTCTAAAGCTCTGTGGGTCAGCAAACCCCTCCCCCTAATCAACCTTCCAGAGGCACCTGCTCCCCAAACCAGCCTCCTCTTCCCAAACATTCTGTTTTAGTTGTTCTGTGGGCTGGCACCCGCCACCCCCCTCCCCCAACTCTGTGTCTGATCTGGGTCCTAGTTCCTTGCTGCCGCCCCTCCCTCTGCAGTCCTTCCATCTCCTGGATCCAGGTTTGATATTCAAGAATCTGGGGATCCAAATGACATGCTCCGCTCTTAGCTCCTCTCTTTCGTGGGAGTGAGATCCCACCTTCCTGCTTCTGAGAAGACTCCTTTTCTATCCAGCATGATGGTCAGCACAATTCGTGCTATTTAAAGCAACTCACACCTGAATGCCAGCAGTGTCTTCCCCCACCTTCTCTTACCTAAGCACACCAGAAAACATTTTTTTGTGTGTGTGGGAGTTAGAGAGACTATAGTTAGAAGAGTCTCATTAAATGATATCCTGGGGGGGAAAAAGATAATCCTGGATCATGTTTACATTATAAGCAAGCTACCCTCATTTCTTTGTGGGCACCTCCCCAGGCATTTGATGAGAGTTACCAATGCAGCATTACCTGCTGCTCCCCTTACACAAGTCACTTAGAAGAGTCGCAGACTATACATTCACATGATAGGCATGCAGTGAAAATGTATGCCTATAAAGAGCTGTTTAGACAAATGTCTAGGAATGGCGTAATAGAGGTGGTTTTTATTATGAGACTGAGGAAGGAGGCCTACTAAAGTAGGAAGCGAGCATGTCTGAAGAAGCCTTTGTTTTTTTATTTTAATGAGTAGGAATGACTAGCGGTATAAAAATATATGTGTAATGTTTAGAAATTGATGGTGTTTACAAAGATGACTCACAACTTTAGGAATTTTCTTATCGTGATAGAACCTGTGCGCAATTATAATATATCTAAATGTGCTTTACAATCTGTATTACATTACCATGTAAAGGTCAAGTGTTATGAATTATGTATGAATTGTGCTCCATTAATTGGAGATATTGGTTGTAGTATATGTCAGAGATTAAGTACACTTTTGGCATTTAGATTGGTGGGAATGATAGGTTACTGCAGCTAATTTAAATATTTTTATATTAATAGGAATTTTATAAACTATTTTGAATGGATTATTTTAAGACATATCAGTTACTATTAAGAGTTGCATTTATCTTGGTCTTGAAAAATATTTGTCTTTCTATTTGCACGAATTCATGAAATCTAAGCTATAAGCTAACCACCAGGTCTGAACTTTGTATCCACCAAGTGACAGAAGAGGTGGTGAGGTTGTTGGCTGGCTCCCATAATATTACAGTCTCAGAATCCCAAAGAGGCAGTTCTGGTGTGTCCCCTAGGGTCACTGTGATTCAGAATCTGCTCCACGACTGGGGGTTTTGTTCTTGTCCTTTGGTTTTGTTTCTTGTATTTAAGATACTACCTGTCTTCCTTAGCGTGGGTGACCTTGAAAATTGACCTGGGACACGTGCGCTTGGAAAATATCCACGAGCACAGGAAACTCCACTGTACCTGAGACTGCACGCAGAAGCATGTCGGGAAATTCTGACGATGGCCACGGAGTGTCTGCTGTACTAACAATACATTACATTCTTATTTCTCACTGAAGGAGAAAAAAAATCTTCCCATTTACACTGACACGTTTTCTCACCATTTACACATTTTATTTTATTTTGTTGCTGTTAGATGGGTCGTCCAGTGTGTTTAAGGAGATATTCCTTTCGCAGATTGTAAAATCATCTCTCACGCTGGATTGGAGCGCTGAAGGCACAATTGCAGTTCACGCCCCGAGCTGAGCCGTGAAAGGTGTAGGAGTCGGTGTCCACTAAGGGGAAAGCCTTGGGAACCCTGGGGAGTAGCTCTATTCTCTTCTAATGTTCTCTGGGTTAGAATTGACATAAACGCAAGGAGCTCGGGGGCGAGGGACGGGATTTTATCACTAAATATGCGTATATGTGCGTTCCAAGTGAATTGCACAATATACCTTTTATCTGAGACGAGGCAAGTAGGAGGTGTAGATCTGAACAAAGCCTGTGGGGAGTCCAGGATATCTCAAGACTACAATTCCTGAAGCCCTTTATCCATAGTGGAAGTTCTTGAGACTTGGGCACACCAAGCAGGGACCTTTAAATATGCTTGGTATGCCTGGGACATATGGGGTCCTTTAAGAAATGCTGGGCATGTTGACCAGGAATGTTTTTATCCTCCTCGATGTGTCTAAATCAAATGTCCTGGCAATGCCTTCTGCCTCACAAAAGTAAACCTTTCTCTTGGTAAGACAAGAACCTGAAATCTGGTAACACATTTGTAAAATTCTTTCTTATTCAGAGTTCAGCAATTCTGAAAGCCATATTTTGACCCTAAATTTCCAATGCTTTTGTTTCTCTCTATAAATGATGCCTTATAATACTGAACGTTGTTTCTTGAAAAGAAAAAAGGTTTTTTAAAAATCATTTTATTGGAGGATTGTACAACTCTATCACATACATCCATTGTGTCAAGCACATTTGTACTTCTGTTGCCATCATAATCCCTGGAAAAAATTGTAAAAGCAAAAAAAAAATTAAAGGCAATGTCTACTATTCTTGGAATTTCCTTTCTTGGAATTTCCTTTTAAGAGCCACAACAGTTTCTTCTTCCTTTTAGGAGCAAGCAAAAATAATTACGTCAAAGCTACTTCCTGGGTGGAAGTACTTTACAATGCATTGTAATTTCAGAGATGTAAAAATATTATTAAACATTGATTTTTATAATTATTGAAATACGGTATTTAGTCCATAATATTGAAAACTCATTAAATGGTTTACTTAATAATGTATGCCATTGCTATTTTCAACTCTGTACTAATGTTTTTACATCTATATATCATGAATATAAATATGTTCAGAGTTTTTATTAAATATTATTCTGGTAAACTAAACTTAAAGAAGACTATGATATGTCAAATAAACGTACCAAGTTACTTTGTTGCTTATATGATTTACATTTTGAAAGTTGTTATGACTTAATTTAAAGCTGAAAAATTAAAATAGTCCATCTAACAATTGTTCTTTTATAGTACCAATAAAATACAAAATGGTGAAAAATACAATACAACATACAGGTCTAAAATGCTGATTATGCAACTAAACAGTAAATATCAGAGGTATGTCATTTTATGTCTTTGACTCTAGGCACTTACATATTTCATAGGCTTAGAAGTCCTTGTGAGACTGAGGAAAAACAGGGAAAACATATGCCATTTATTAAAACTTTATGTTCAATATAGAATGCTTAGGGGAAAAGGAAGGTTTAGCTACAAGGATAGAGCTAAAAATGTAGTTAAGATTGAAGAGCTGATACTCTAAGTTGGAAAAGTTTCATTGATTTTGAATTTTTGCATTAGTATTTTCTATCATATTTTTAAATGCAACCAGATATAGAAACATGAACTTCCAAGATTATCAATCTAACATAACCATTATTATAAAAACACATACCATCCCGGTTAGTCATACCAAGCTACAGATAATAAAATTGGTGTTTAGATAGGTTTGCATTTTACACTTTTTCTCCATAGCTTTGGTAACCATTGCTAATTCCAACTTAGAGAGACCAAACAGGAATGGAGCACACAGTCCTCTAGGGGTCCCAAGTGCGAAACACTTATAGAAGCCAGTTGCCACCTATTTTTACCTTGGAGTGGGTTAATGGCTTTGACAGTGGACCTTTCAGTTAACAGCCTGTGCTCAGCCATTGTGCCCCCAAAGTTCCCCATGGTATTGATATTGGATTCCAACAAGTCTTTTCTGACTCAATGATCCTACATATAAGAGAACAAAACACGGCTTGGCCCTACCTTACCAATAACATTTTTCTTCTGTTGGAGCCTCTTGAAGTAGCTAACATATATACTCAGAGATAAGCTGACTCGAATATCAGCTGAGGCACCTAATTTTACCAAAAACTGTATTAAAAAAATGTGCTGGAACAACTCGGCTTATACACGAGTATATATGGTACTTTGTCATTTAATTTCATTGAGAGATTTCCTCTTTTTGGCTGACCCTAACTTTTCCAAGCATGCTATCCGTCTCCAGGGACTGGCCCTCTAGGACAACATGGCCAAAGGATATTGGCCAAAACATCACCATCCTCGCCTTAAAATGGTGTTTTGCTTGTGTCTCTCCCCAAATAGATGTGCTTATTCTTCTGACAGCCCATGGTAAATGCCAGAAACAGAAGGCATGAATTATTCTCTGGTTTTCCTTATTGGTTGTCCTGATTTAGTATGCATATGGAACAATTGAAAGTACCAAGTCTTGGGATAGGTGCACCTTAGACCTCAACCTTAGACTTTTTAACACTTTAAAGAGGTCTTTTGCAGAAAATTTGCCACAGCATTGTTAGTTTAATGTTTTCACTGCGGCTCCCATGGTCCTTGACTGTGGATCGAAATACAATGCTCATCAGTCCATTTGCTTAATGGTCCATTTGTGAGGGGCTTTATCTTATTTTTTATGTGGAGATGTAATCCATATTAAATTCCTCTTCAGGGCTCCTTAGAGTTTTGCTAAAAAGCAAGAAATCTAAAAATTATGTAAGTCATGGAAACCTTTGGGATATTATTGCTTAATACTTTAAATAGATATTTTCAGGATTTAAATACTCTATGATTTAAAATCTTTTCACACTTTTAGATAATTCATTTCCCAATCCTTTATTAAATTTGTGCTGCTAGGATCACTTGTTGGAATCCAAATATGCAAATATTTCTGCATATTTTCATTACAAGGATTCCTACTGGGTGGAGTTTAACCTGTATTTTAGAATATTGAAGAGTTCATTAAAACGGGTTCTCTTTAATGTTCTTTAGTTATATTATCATTTTATTGCTATGCTGGACTAGGGTGTTGCCCCAAATTTGTAGTACACATTTTTTTCCTACTAGGTGAGGATCAAATAATGTATTCTGAGTCAGTGCACCCGATGGTGTCACCTGGGAAATGTCTCTCTGGTCACAGCGAATTTTTTCATAAAAGCAGTTTTGCTCAGATCTCACTTTTTTGTGATGACCAATTTAAGAGAAAGGCATGTGGCTGTGAAATTGTTTCCTTCTAGAGAAATATTCTGCAGAAACTGTTGTGATGTTGAACACAGTTTACAAGGACATCACTTTGTGGAAAACTCAAGTGTACGAGTGGCTTTCTCATTTCAAAAAACATGAAATGTCGATCGATGACAAACCTCATTCTGCATGTGTTGACTTCCTAAATGTTTGATAAAATTCATGCAACTGTGCTCAAAGACCAATGACAAACCATTGAAGAGATGGGGAAGTTATCTGGACTATTTGAGGGCTCAGTTAGGCAGATTTTAATGGAAGATTTGGGCATAAGAAGGGTCATTGTGAAATTTGTGCCTTGGGTTGTGACTGACCAGGAAAAGGAGTATCAGGTGGAAAGATGCCGTACTTTGAAAGAACAGCTCCAAAACAACCCAGACTTTTCAAGGTCATTACTGATGAAGAGACAGAATGCTGTTCTTATGATCCCGAAAGCAAAATCCATCAAACCAGTGTCACCATTGTCACTTCAACCAAAACAAATCTCATTAAGTGAAAGCAAAGATCAAAATGATGCTCCTTGTTTTTGGGAGGGGGGTGGGGATGTGAGTGTATTTGGAGTTCATTCCACCAGGTCAGACTGTTAATTAAGCTTTCTATTTAGAGGTTCTAAAAATATGTGTAACAATTTGTGACAACAAAAGGCCTGAGTTGTGGCAAATGGGACACTTGTCAGTACAATGCACCTGCTCACGCAGCCATTGCAGTGCGCCAGTTCTGGGCAAACACAGCATGCCTCTCTTTTCCCACGCACCTAACTCATCTGACCTCACTCCAAATGCCTTCTTTTTGTTTCTGTGCTTGAAGAGGGACATGAAATGACAGCAATTTGATGAGTAGAAGAAAAAACTCACCCAAATAAATGAGTTTGAACAATGTTTCCAAGAATGGAATCATAGATTTGCCAAATGTTATTAAGTGTAATGGAGAGTACTTTGAAGGTGATAAGGTTGCCTTGTAAAAAAACAAACAAAATAATTACTACATAGCACTGAAAAAAAATTCTGGGTTTTGTGTACCCCCTCGTGTATGTGTGTGTGTGTATGTTTACACACAAATGTACAAACAAAACCCTCTACTTTCAATTGAAAGCTTATCAGCCTTTGGAAGCAACCAATGTTGTGCTATTTATTAATAAAACAATGAGTTTTAGCCCAGTAATGCAATGATATACAGTAATCCTAGTTTAATAATTAAATGACCAATTTAATTTCTTAAAATTACATGTCAGCAGTTGAATACCATCCTCCACAGTGCCATTCCTTAACATACCAATCCCTTCATACCTTTATTGAGAGAGAAGAGTAACCCTTGGTGCCAACGTGGATGGTTAGTTGGTGATCCACAAGGCCTGTTTTTGACCAGCTGCCATCTTTGATGTCCCGTGTAACTGTAAAAATGCCACAGCTCCACTGGCCTCAGGCTCTTCAAACTGTCAGTGGAAATAATGTACTATAGCGCCATTCTATGTCTAAATGACAAAATATAATGATTTATAACCCGATGCCATCTTTGTTGATAAAATATCCTAGCATATGCATACATTACCTCACCTTCAGTATTGACATCACTACACGTGAAACTGACTCTCAAAAATAATCTAGTTTCTAAAGTTTACAATATACTAAAGAAGTTATACAAAATAGTAAAATTAATAAAATCAGAAAGTATGATTATTCCTGCTAAGCAGTATTTAGTCTGATTTAATGCAAAAGTTTGAGAAATATGTATTTCGAAATTTCTAAGAAAAAGTTCAAGAGAAAATAGCTTAGAATAACGTTTAGTGGGTATCAAAATACACCAGTAGAAATGATGGGAAGAACTGAAAGACAGCAGTCCCATATTTAAAGGAACATTAATAAAACAGAGGGAAAGTCACAGATGGCTAAACATGTGGGAAACCTATGTATTGTTAACCAAGCAATTTTGAAGATTTTTATAAACTTAATTTTGAGGATTCAGAAGTCCACGTATAGACTAGATTAACACACCATAAAGAATAAAGGTGCATGGCCCCCAGTGTCATCACATCAATTGTAGGGAAAAAAGGATCCGAAGTCTTTGTGGTACCAGTCTCACTGTCACTCCCTATGCGCCCCACCACACTCACCTTCCAAGAGCCGTTGGGCAAACCAACGCTTTTTCTTCTCAACCCATTAGTTTATTCTAGCCTCTATACTTGAGGTGCTTTTGGTTTCTTGTCTTATTTTTACTTCAAGGTTCTTTATATTCTTACTTTAAGAAATTTTTATGCACAATTTATTTCAGTTATAACAATTTTTCTTTTTATTTGAATGCTAATTGTTTCACTGACAAAACAAAAGCCATACCAATGGCTGTCTATGCTATTTTCTTGGTTTTTAGCCATTTGCCTAGCTTCTGGTACATCATTCTTGTCTTTAGGTGTCATCTATGGGGTTCCAGCTCACAGCAGCCCTGCGTAAAACACAACACAGCACTGCCTCGGCTGTGTCATCCTCACAATCATTCTTACGTTAGAGACTTTGCAGCCATGGTGTCAATCCATCTTGTCAAAGTCTCTTTTTCACTGTCCTTCCACTTTACCCAGCATGATGTCCGTTTCAGGGGTCTGGTCTCTCCTGACAACATGTCCAAAATACTTGAGATGAAGTCTCGCTGTCCTTGCCTCTAAAGAGCATTCTGTCTCTACTTTCAAGATGGGCTGGTTGGTTCTTTGGGCAGTGCATGGTACTTTCACTCTGCGTTGCCAACACCGTATTTCAAATGCATGAATTCTTCTTCTGTCTTCCTTATTCAATTTCCAGCTTTCACATGCAAATGAGGCAACTGAAAATACCATAGCTTGGGTCAGGCACACCTTAATCCTCAAAGTAACATCCTTACTTTGCAGCACTTTAAAGAGGCCTCCTGAAGCTGATTTATCTAATGCAAGGTGTTGTTGGCTCTCTTGACTCATGTTGTCATGAGCATTGATTGTGGATCCAAGCAAGATGAAATTCTTTACAACTTCATTCATTTCCCTATTTATCATGATGCTGCCTATTGGGGCGGTTGTGAAGATTTTGATTCTCTTTACATGGAACTGTAATCCATCCTGAAAGCTACAATCATTATTTTTGGTACACTATAGAAAATAATAAGTGTAGTTTCAGAATTGAAAAAAGAACCAGGAAAATACATACACCTACTATCTGGAATATCAACTGACAGGTTCAGGGTTCGAGTCTACATGGGGGCATCTCTGAAGAAAAGCTTGATCATTATCTCCAGAATAATCAGTCAAGCTATTGTTACAGAGTAAATTGTGCCCTCAAAATAATAGGTTGGAGTCCTGGTCCCTACACCTGCAGAAGGAATTCTATTTGGAAACAGAGGAGTTGTTGTGCTTCTGAGGCCATATCAGCAGAGGTGGTATCTGAAAGAGAATTCCTTCTGAGTGAAACACAGAGCAGCCTATGCACAGAGATAAGCAGGCTCAAAGTGGCTGAAGACAGATGTCTTTTGGTGATCGCCAAGAAACAGGAATGTCTTGGCTACAATACGGGAACTGCCCCCCAGAGCCGACAAAGAAAGTGCCTTCCACTAGAGTCAGTCCCCTAAATGTGAATTTCTAGAAATAAGTATAGTGTTTATGTTCTAAAAGTACCAAGAACTTAAGATGCCAATTTAGCTGTTCTTTCTAGTCTGAAACATGAGGTCATCATGAATCAGAACAGACAGCAAAGGATTAGTTCATTAGAGAGTTATTTCTTAACACCCACATTCCTTTTCATCTTTAACACATCTTGAATTTTAGCCGCACATGTAGCTTCCAAACTACGGCTATTCCCAGCTTTTCCCTCAGAGCTAGATTTTAGTACTTGATAGCATGTGGTCAAGGACAAGTGAGCAATAAAACTAGTTTCTGGTTTGAGTTTTCAGTTGAAAGAAACTGCCCTCCCTTTGCCCATTTTATCTTCTCAATGTCAAGCATCTGAATATAATGGTGAACTCAGTCTTTGTGCAAAAAAATATGAAGGACTTCTTTTTTGATGGAACGAAGCCAACATCAGCCATGTATTTCTTACCTCTGATAGTTGAAGGAGAAACAAATATAATTCTTTTAAGGTATTATACCATTTGAATCTTGGTTATGTTAGGCAGCTTAGCCTAGGGAATTGGGAAGTCCATTACGCATGCCCAGGAGAGCCAGCAAAAGACAAAAGCTGGAGCAGCCCACCTGGGCCGGGTGATTGCAATTTAGCCAATAGGATCGACCTGGGGTCGTTCACCACACCTCCCCCGGGAACCCTTAAAAGGTAGGGACCTGAAGGGAGAGGGGCTTTTGGGCTCTTGGTCATGTCTTGCTTGTGTGGTCTGGTCATCTCCGTGGGAGGGGAGAGATCCTTGCGTGTCCCGGAGCAGTCTCTGCCAGGCCGCAAGGTCAAAGGAATCCTATGGGTGCCGTGTAAAACCTGATGCTTCTTTGAACTTTCATTAAATTCACTTGGATCACGAGCCCGGCTTCTGCGTGAAATCTTTCTCCCGTGGAGCCAAGGACCGAGGCTGAGATTTAGGCCGAAGAGAGAAACCTAACAGTTATAGTAGGTAAACGTGTTCTAACTAATACAGCTCCAGATAAAGCCTCATTTTCAATATATGTAAGCTATTTCTGTTGCTTGATAAGTAAGCATGATAGGATTTAAATAAAAATAAGATAGAGTTGGGCTGAAATTAAACCTATACTTCTGAGTCCTCTTTTGCTTTATGTTGGCCAACATTTCAATAGTGGTTTTCGCTTTGGTTATAAACAGTGACTTAAAACAAAGACATGATAGATGAGTAATGGCTAACATGGAAATGGAAAGAACTTTCTAACACAGAAGGCTAACTATGTTGCAAAAGAACTGTGCCAGGTTTTCGGAAATATTAAGAATAGTTCAGAAGGTAGCTAGACTTTACCTCTTCTTTTTTCCTAGACTTCAGAAGAGATCTAGACGTGGAAGCCAGTTCCAAATACCTTGAACTTGATGAGACACGAAGACGAAGGCAGAAGCAGGCACAAGCAGAGTAAATGAGAGGTGAGCATCTTGGGGGAGACATAGTGCTGTGCATGTGTTGCAAAAGCAACACTAAATGGTTGCAGGTGAAAACGAACGTGGCCACATGGGCCGAGCCACTCTCATTCCCACTCTCAAGAAAAAGCTGCAGCAAGATGGCTGCAGCCTGAGTTCCGGCCCCCTCTCAGAGAAAACCAAACAGTGGCCGAAGGCACCCTGGCAGGGAGCTGTTGGCCAAAAGAGGCCTGGGACAAAAAGAAAAAAGAAAAATCCACAGATTCGGTTCAACATTACCAGACCTCAGGTGAAGCACCAGCGCAGCCAACTCCCCTTCTCAGCCACTGATCAACTCTGCTCCCCAGCGTACTTGGGGGTTTTGAGTTGGAACTCGGCTGGGGGCATACACAGGCCTCTGAGGCCCGGGGCTGAGAGAGTCCAGACACTTATTGTAAACTGGGGACACTTGGGTCTGCAGTGGACTGGCCGGAGCTCTTGAGGTTTGGGTTGTGGCACAGTTTCCCCAGATCATCTGGAGGACTGGCTGTCTCTCAGCAGGTGCAGAAGGGGTGGTTGTGTAATTCAGGGGAAAATGAAAGAAACATGAGGCAAGATAAGGCATGCAAATGCTCACTTCCAGGGCGGCCATGATCTCAGCAGCCAGGTCCATGCAGAGAGAGCGAATATATTTCCAATCACAGCTGATGTACACTTAGGGGACATGCAAGACCCCCACAGTTACATCATAAAAGGAATGGGTTGTACCATAGGCATCTGTCCAATAGGAGGGGACCATGCTAGGGGTGTGCATGCAGTAGAAAAGAGAAGTACTAAAGGGTATACATGTGACAAGATGGGCAGACTCTAAAGGTAAGATGGCAGCCTAACCTTGATCCTTCTTGAGTTGACTTGACCTTATCTTTGGGCTCTCCTTCAAGGGAACAATCCACTGTCTTATCAGCAGGGAGTGGACCCCACCTAGGGTGGGACAGACTATAGTGTCTGATTGCTTTAGATGGCTAATAACCTTCAGGCAGAGAACCTTCAAGCAGGTGACTTCCAAGTGTACAACCATTGACCTAGTGTTAACAAGCAGCATTTTAGGTTGGGCATATAATATAGGGGGACAACCTGGGGAGTAACCTTACTGAATCCCACAGAAGCACATCTTTAATAATTTTAGATATCAAAATTAATTTTTGACATAGAACTATAATTCTGTTTCTATGATTCCATCCTTGGAATGAAATCTAAATGTAAATTGATAAATATAAATCCCATAAAGGAACAGTGTAGATTCTAATTAACATAAAAAGCTTATTGAAAAATACAATAATAAAAATCTAAAGTATCGTCAAAAATTGTATTAGCCCAAATGAAAAGTAAACTAGTGAATTGGAAGATATGGCTCAGGGGGGGGGGAATGTGTTTCATAGAAAAGAGGGTGAAGATAAATTATGATATGCCAAGTAGATATAACATAATTCTCATTGATTGTAGAATGACAGAACAGAAAAAATGTTTTTATTTTGGGTGGTAATATATAGACCAAACATATATCCATTACTCTGTATGTAACTATTGTACTTCTATACCTTTATTCCATCATCGTTCATTGAGACTCTATATTCTTTGAACGTGTTACCTGGGTTTCAGAGTAACTATGGTCAGGTAATACTCAGGAGACGATAACAAGCTTTGCAAGCAGCCTTGGGTGAAAAGCTCTGCTAGTTTAGTGCTTATACATTGGACCGTGAACCACATATTAAATGCTGTCAGACTTTAAATAGCAAACCTTTGTGTGAAAAATTT
Source organism: Tenrec ecaudatus (assembly GCF_050624435.1). Taxonomy (NCBI): domain Eukaryota; kingdom Metazoa; phylum Chordata; class Mammalia; order Afrosoricida; family Tenrecidae; genus Tenrec; species Tenrec ecaudatus. The sequence continues at coordinate 117,715,050 of NC_134538.1, read as the reverse complement.
AAATCACGAAATATGGATTTCTCTCAAGAAATTTATTTATATTATTGAATTAGGATCCATAACAACATCTAGATTTAAAATTAATAATCATTCCATTTTGCTAAAGGCCTCCCAGAAAATAAAAAATGAGGTGTTAACAATTAAACTCTAATACCCTTCCTTACTTTGGGTTTGGATTATTTGGACCTTGGATCACATGGGCTAGTATACTTCTTCAATGTGGACTTTGCTCACATCCCATTTAGATGTCTGCTTGTCTGAAGACAAGACTTAAGGACCCTGGACACAGCAAGATTTTAAAGAAAGTAAACCAACCAACAAACCAAATGTGGCATCCAAAGTAAATTAGTTGATTGAAGAGAAAAAAGGCAAACAAATATGAGAAGCTTCATGTTTTCAAATTTTTTTAATTAATAAATCTTTTAATTGGGGCTCATTCAACTCTTATCACAATCCGTACATACATCAATTGAGCATAGCACCCTTATACATTCATTGCACTCGTCATTCTCATAATTCACCTTCTACTTGGGTCCCTGGAATCAGCTCGGTTTCCCTTTTTATCTTCCACCCCCTCCCTCCCCGCTCCCCCCTTCCCCCTGGTCCCTTGATAGTTTATAAATAATTATTATATCTTATCTTACACTCCCCGGCATCTCCCCTCACCCACCTCCCCATTGCCCATCTCCCAGAGAGGAGGCTACACATAGATCTCCAAGATCGGTTCTCCCTCTACACCCCCTTCCATCTTGGTATTGCCACTCCTACTGTGGGTGTTGAGGGGTTCATCTGTCCTAGATTCCCTGTGCTTCCAGGTCCCTACTGCACCGCTGTACATCCTCTGGTATAACCAGGTCCGCAAGGTAGAATTGGGGTCATGATAATTGGGAGGGGAGGAAGCGTTCAGGAACTAGAGGAAGGTTTTGAGTTTCATTGTTGCTACACTGAACCCTGAGTGACTCATCTCCCCACTACTCCTCTGGAAGGGATGTCCAGCTGTCTACAGATGGGCATTGGGTCCCCATCACGCACTCCCCCTCATTCAGGGTGATGTGATTCTCACCACCACCCCGCCTTTATTGTTTGAGACCTGGTCTCCTCTGCCCTTCACAATCACCTATGTTGTTGTGCTGCTTCCGTGTGGGCTTTGTTGCTTCTGGGCTAGATGGCTGCTTGTTTCCTTTCAAGCCTTTAAGTCCCCAGACACTATATCTCTCAGTAGCTGGGCACCATCAGCCTTCTTCACCACACTTGCTTATGCACACTTTCGTCTTCAATGATTATGTGAGGAAGGTGATCACACAATGATTGTTTTTGTTCCTTCGTGTCTGCTACATGGTCCATTCAACACCTTGTATTCACTTAGGCCGTGTGCTTCTTCTCTGTGGGCTTTGTTGCTTCTGAGCTAGATGGCCGCTTGTTTGCCTTCAAACCTGTAAGACCCCAGACACTATATCTTGTTGATAGCCGGGCACCATCAGTTTTCTTCACCACGTTTACTTACACACACACGTCTGTCTTCAGTGACCATGTTGGGTAGGTGGATATCATGCAATGACCGTTTAGCAGGGAAAGGTGCTATTGTATTGGGGGAGTATGCGTGAGGAGGCCCAATGTCCATTTGCTACCCTACTACTGAACCTATAAATATATGCACATAGGTCTATTGTCCCCATAATCATAAATATATTTACATATGTACATGTCTCTATTTAGGCTTCTCTGTATGCACTTTGCCTCCTACTCCTTTCCTCTATTTCTTTTCACCTTCCTCCCGTCCCACTACCATGTTCAGTCTTCATTCTGGATTCAGTAATTCCTCTCAGTTACCTTGCCCTTGGCACTCCCTTCCAGTCCTCCCCTCCCCTCCCTCCTCTGGTTTTGAACCCCTCGCTGTTCCCATGTCCCTGTGTTGGGCGACACCACCTCCCTTCCCCTACCTCCCACGCTCTCATGTCCCTCCAGGACCATTGGCCCCATTATTTTCTTCTCTCATTGTTTGTCCAGCCTGTCTTGTCTAGGTGGACCTGCTGATATAGTAATATGTGCATACAAATGCAGGTGACTTTGACAGCGCCCAAGTGGCACATAAGAACATGGCTTCAACAGCAGCAACACCGACACGCTGATAATCAGAAAAGCGACTAACATGCAAAATTTACAAGGTAAAAAAAAAGACAAAACAAAAAGATAGCAAATATCAAAAGAAAAATCACTAGTAGTTCAAGGTCAGTTCGTTGGCCTTTAGAAGTGTTTTCTAGATGTAACTTGTGAGGTGCCACGTCCTGGCCCGAAAGTCCATCCTTTATACTCCCTCGGGATCCCTTTGCTCTGCTTCCTCTGCTGCAACATTGCACGCCCCCAGTGTTTGCCTCAGTGTGGTGGGGTCAGCTCAGTTGCACATCCCCCACTGTGTCTCAGGTGCTGTCCCGTGCAGGATGTCGCATCTCGCAGTGTGGCCAGCAGTATGGTCCTCTCTGTACGATGGGCCCTTCGAGCTGGTCTATCGTCCTTGGGCTTGGTGGGCCCAGGTGTACTCCACTACGTCCTTTCTCCTTACTCTGTTTCAGCTTCCTTATGGATGTGGTGTAGTGGGTCAGTTCCTTTCCCACTCCAGACGATCTATTTTTGTTTTCTGTACTATACCCTTCGAGTGTGGGGGTCGGCCTAATTCTGGTTTGGGCCGGCTTGTCGTCCAGCCTCTTTGGGTAGTCCTCTGTACTTTGCGTTGCCCTCCTTGTTTGGTGTGTCGTGGTGGGGTCTGTATGCATGTTCCAGATCTGTGGGGACACAACCAATACTCTCCCCCGGTGGGTTAGTACCCTGTTCCCCCCCCATACCATCCACTCGGATTCTTCCCCGCCCCCCCCCCCCCGGTTCTCCCTCTCCCTGCCCCACTTCTCCTTCTTTATGCTGGGCTCCCATGTACCTTCCTAAGTGTGGCCTGCCTTCCCTCCAACTATCTATGCTTCCCCCCGTGTATTGTGGGATGGATGTTTATTCTTCTATTTCTGTCATGCTGATTGTACTTACCTCAGGGGACTCATGTTGTACCTGTCCGTTTGGGTCTGGCTTACCTCGCTTAACATAATTCCTTCAAGCTCTTCCCATGAAATAACGTGTTTCATGTGCTCATCCGTGCTTTTCAGTGCTGCATAATACTCCATTGTGTGTATGTGCCAAAGTTTACTAATCCACTCGTCTATCGATGGAAATTTAGGCTGTTTCCAAGTCTTTGCTCTTGTGAATTGTGCCACAATAAACATTGGAGCGCATATGACTGGTCATGTTTTATTTGCTGCTTCCACCGGGTATATGCCCAGTAGAGGGATGGCTGGGTCATAAGGTAGATCAATTTCTATTTTCTTTAAGTATTGCCAGATTGCTTTCCACAGTGGCTGTACAAATCTGTATGACCACCAGCAGTGAAGGAGGGTTCCTACTTCACCACAGCTCCTCCAACACTTGTTGCTCTCTGATTTACTGATCTGGGCTAGCCTCAGGGGTGTTAGGTGGTATCTCATGGTTATTTTGATTTGCATTTCTCTTATGGCAAGGGACTTCGAGCACTTTCTCATATGCTTATGGGCCATATGGGTCTCCTCTCTAGTGAAAGTTCTTCTCAATTCTTTTGCCCACTTCCTTAGGGGGTTAACTGTTTTCCTCTTTTTGCAGGTCATGATGGTGTTGTAGATTTTAGTAATGAGCCCTTTGTCTGATGTGTCATTACTAAAAATCTTCTCCCACTCTATGGGTTGTCTTGTCACCCTCTTGGTGAAGTCTTTCGAGGTGCACAGGTGCTTTATTCTTATTAGATTCCATTTGTCGATTTCCAGTTCACCTGTGTGTGTCCCCTTCCCTGTTGCAGTGAGCCTATGAGCTCCCTGGGCCAGTGCTCTGAGATTAGTCCCGATTCCCTCCTTAATGGTCCTGATGGTTTGGGGTTTGACTTCTAGGTCTGTGATCCACCTTGAGTGTATTCTTGTGCATGGAGTTAGGTAAACATCTTGTTTCAACTTTCTACATGTGGATATCCATTGTTTCCAGCACCACTTATTAAAGAGGGCATCTGCTTCCCACTTGACGTTTTTGGGACCCTTGTTGAAGATCAGTTGTCTATATGCTGATGATTCTACTCCTGGGCTTTCTATTCTTTTCCACCGGTCTGAGTGTCTACCATTGTGCCAGTACCATGCTGTTTTGACCACTGTAGCTGTATAGTAGGCATTAAAATCAGGTAGGGCGAGTCCTCCAATTGTGTCCTTCTTGAGTTCTCGGCTAATTCTGGGTTTCTTCCTATTTTAAGAAGGCTTGAATTGAATTTTATTTAAAAATTATTGTGAAGTATATTGAAATGTTAATGTATTTCATTTGACAAATGTTGTTTGCACACCTACCATATATTTGGCATGATTTTACTTCTAACAGGATCTCAAGGTTTTTCCCATTTCATGTTACTCCAAAAATGAAGTTGAGTTTTTAAAGAGAAATCAACTTCTTATTAAAGTTGAGTACCTTTGACTTGTGATTTATTGTTTTAAATGTAGGTATGTTTAGTTCTCTTTATTTTGTCTTGGATTTCTGTCTCTCAACTCAATTTTTCTATTTCCTATATTCAAGAGCTTTTCTCTACTCTGATTGCAACTCATAGGAAAGGCTGCATTGTCCTGGCCACCTATGACTGTCTTAGGGCCTGGGACAAAAACCCTTGTGCACTGATCTGGGTCACTAAGATGAATATCTAAAAATATCAACAGTGAGGTTATTTCCTGAGGCTTCCCATAAACTCTGTGGGAACTTCAAAGACTTTCTGGATAGGGGAGAGTTTTTGTTCTAAAACCTGATACATTCATGCTAACACCTATTTCAGATTCTGAATGCTGCTAATGAATGGACATTTTGCAATAGCGAATGATTGTTAAGTCCCAAAATACAAGTCTCCCAAATAGCTCCTCCCAGTGCCAACAATTTTTCATAGTTTGTTGTGATACTTTTCTTAAGGGGATCTTCTTAGAGACCCTCTGGCTTTTCTGGTCAATTCTTAGATCATTGACTACACTGCACATCAGTAGATTTGGAGTGAGCAAAAAATATATAAATTTACTTACCATATGTTGAATTGAAATAGTAGTAAATCACTAAGGCACAGGGTTCAGTAGAGTTTGTTGTATATCTGAGCTCAAAGAAGAATCATATAAAAGTCTCTATTTTCTCCTACCTCTCAAAATATCATCTAGCTCTGAAGATGCTCAAATCTACCTATGCTGTGGTAGATTTCTAACTCCCTGCAGTTTCTCTCTGAATGGACCCATAATACATTGCTCATAGCTTCTTTCAAAACTCAAAACCAAATCCTTGCCATTCAGTCAATGTCAACTCATACTGACCCTACAGGAGTGTCTGAATCTGTAAATCTCTAAGGGAGTAGAGACCTCCATCTTCCTCTCACAGAGCCGCTGGTGTTTTCAACTTGCAGTTATTAGTTCAACAATTAACCACTACACCACCAAGGCCCCCATCCCTTAATTAGGTTCCGTGATTTATTTCCTAAATTAGTTGTTAAAAATCTCACAGTGAGTGTCTATAAGTCATGGAAGCTTATTTTTTTCGATCTGGTAGTTTGAATTAAATTACAAGCAGGGCTGTGTTCTCCCTAACAACAATGTGGATTTTTTCTTGTCGCTCTCAGCTTCTGTCAAGCCAAGGCATTCCCTGGTATAATAATCTGCATTGCTGCCTTACGTTGTGTAATCTCATCTTTCATAAGGACACCATTACAATGGAATTTCAAAGGAAACCCTTTTCTCTTTCTCCTTGAGCCTCACAGAGCTGGGAACTTCTGTGACTGTGTAGTGTGTGCCAAGCACAAGTGGAATGTGGGGGGCACATTTTGGAAAAGGGTGGCAGGTGTCCTAAGTGGGATGGCTCCCACTTGCATTTCACTCCAGGTCTTAGCCCTGCTGATAAGTAGTGTAAATTGGGGAAGATGATCCCAGTGAAGCAGAAAGTCGGCCAGATTTCCATATGTTCTCTTCACATCTTATCACTTCCTGCAGGAAAGCAGTGTTTGCAGTAAGCTATCAGTTCCTTTATTTAAGAACACAAAATGTTTTGGGGGATACTAAAGGGGAAATGCCTTTGGACTGGAGGGACCACATTCATCTGGGCTTCTGATTACATCATGGGGACCCAGGCTGGGTGCAGGGTTGTGCTGGAACACTGAGTCCTGGATCTTCAAGTCACACAGCAGGCTCCAGAATCTGTACCAATGAGAACTCATGCGGGGATTCCACTGGATGGAATGCACTCTACCTCGGAGGCACCTAGAACTTGGGGACTTAAGTCAGAAAATACAAGGTGTCTGAGGAAGCGCTTGGGGAGACCTGTTTGTGACAAATAAGGTGTTGCCACATCAATGCCCTATATGTTGTAGTAAGTTATGTATTATTCTGGCAAATGTATGACAGTCATTGCCTTTTGTTTGTTCTTATCTGGGTGTGTCTCAGAAATGCTATGGAGGGGAGGATTTTCTTCTTGAGGTTGCAAAACCAGTTTTTCTGTATTCAGATAAATGAAACCCAGGACTAATGATCCTCTAGGGATAGAAAGTAGAACAAGTTTTCCTGGGAGGGGGTGGAGGAGACGTGGGGAGATAAGAGGGAGATGATGTCAAGGTACTCAGGAAGAAATAGGATCTTTGGAAACCAATTATGGAAGCACGGGTATCATTCTGCTTGACATGATTGAACGATCCAATGACCTGTCATTTGGGTTAATTCTCAATAATAAATAGAAAGAAAATAAACATAAATTCAGAAGTGGGTTTGGGGCTCATGCTAAATCCTAGCTCAAAGTTAAGAACAATTCGTTCTGACATTACGGCCCTGTTCCATACTCGCCCTCAGGAAGGGAACACAGAAGATACAGGTGCTATAGCAAAATGTGGTGAAGGAATTAGATGGTGCCTGGCTATCAGATAAAATAGTGTCTGGAGTTTTAAAGGCTTGTCTCCAAACAAGCAGCCATCTAAATGAGATGCCAACTAAATCCACATGCAAGAACCACACCATCATCAGCCACCGAAGGACTGTGAAGCATCAAAACTCAAAGTCAAAGGGAGGGATGAGCATCAGAGTCTAACATCTGAGAATCTGGTATGAACAAGGCTGTGGATGACAGGGGGAGCCCAAGATTCATTCGTGGAACCAAATAGGAAATAAGCCTTCAGTGAACTCCTTCTACCCACAATAGAGGGATAGGAGGAGAGCAGTTACTAGACGGAGGGCATTAGAGAGTTGAGTACAGAAGGTCGGACACAGAAGCTGACTTGAACAGTTAAAACTTGTCATAAGATTCTGCTATGGCACATGCTGGACCTGATCTGGTTTCCAAAATTTTATGTATTTTAGGGTTGTATTGTTTTGTTTGGTTTTTGATTGTACATATTAGGGGTGCCTCAGACGTGTTATATCATTGGGAGTCACCCTCTTGAAGATGTGGCATATGTTGTTTTCACTTTTTGGTGTATGAAAACCAGGACTCATGAACCTATAGAATCAGCAAATGGAATAAGGGCTTTGGGGAAGAGGGGCACATAGAGAAGGGTAGGGGTAGGAATGGGTGATGACGTCAAAGGGTCCAAATAGAAAAAAGAATGTTTAGAAACTGATTGTGGTGGCAAATGTACAATTCTACTGATGCAATTGAACTGTGGCATGACTTAATATATGCAGTCATCCCAATCAATAATACAATAAATTAAATTAAAACACAAAGTAGTCTCTAGAAAGTTCTTTGAACTTTTTGAAAAATGTCAAAAAGTAAAATATACTTGATAATATAAAACACAGACACACACATACATACATACACACATACACATTAGTCAATGGCCAGAGTTTATTACAATCTATTAACTCTTTCCTGTTAGGCAGGGTGCTAGCTAAAGCATCTAGCTGGGTGGTGACACGATGACCCTTGGCAAGTCCATACTTACAGACCTTGTACCAGCCACATAGGCACGTGCAGGCTCCCATCTCAAGGAGAAGGACTGCCATCAGGCACAGGCACACGTGCACATGCGTGCACACACACACACACACACACACACACACATACAAACATCCTTTAGCACTGCCATTAACTATATAAAAACACACATCGACATATACAAACACAAATCCACATGCACAAATTTACTCACCAGAACTGACACCTGCCCCCCCCACACCCCCCGTCCCCCCCCCCAACACACACACCAGAGGGACTGTTACCACACACATACCTCTCAGGAGGACTACAAACACACATGTGCACACATATCCCCATCAGGACTGTGGCCACCAGAGATGCCCTCGGACACACACATATAACCACCAGGAGGCCTGGAACAAGCCATGCATACACACATCCTGAGGACTGCTGCCAGCCAGCCACACACATACACCAGGAGTACAGCCACTACTCACACTTACCCACCAGGGGGACTGCCACCACTTACCCACCGCTCCATGCACGTCCTTACCCACCTGAAGGACAGCCGGCACACAACAGACCCAACGAACTACCGCCGCCAGCCACACACACACACACACACACACACACACACACACACACACACACACACACTCACACACACTCACACACACGCACACGCACTCACTCTCACACACACTCACTCCCACGCACTCAAACACTCACTTACCACCCAGGGAACCCGCTGTGATGAAGACTCCCAGTGTCCTGTGACCAGAGCCTTCTGGCAACTTTATGGTGTGTTTGCGCTTCCAGGTCACTGGTGAAAGATCACAGCAATATAAGGGTCTCTTTGGCTGGTGGTCCTCGTCTGTCGTGGGCTTGGGGGTTTTAAGGTTGGTGGCCCTTCTCAGATATCAGGATACAAGTGGGGAAACACACCTTGTCTGTTACCCACCCAAAGACTTAGTGCAAACTGTCCTCAGCCCGCGGTGGACTCTGGAAGCCAGTGTCTGCCTCCTGCTGTGTGGACCCAATGATGTCAGCTCTTCAAAGTGTCCACAGGAAGAGGGTCTCCTGCTTAGGCTCGTCCTGAGTGTTCGAGCCCCAGAGAAGGTCTGCGTGGGCAGTCGGCGGGGAGCCCAGTGCAAGTGAGGCATTATCTCTGTCCGCCTGTCAGCCTCTGCTGAGCCCCACTCTGCTCCCTGATGTCAAAGGCCCCAGTTGCAAGGGTCCAGAGAGCTGTCCCGGGAGAAGAGGAGGCTAGCCAGCACATGCCCACTGGGACCTGCGTGAGCCAGGCTGGGGGCAGAGCAGGGGAGCTGCAGGTTGCACAGCCCACCCGTGGGGGCCACAATCTGCTCACCTCACTCCATGTCCTGGTCTCCACCCCTGCACCTCTCCACCTGCTCCCTCTCAACAGCCAGTTTCTGGGTCCTCGGTGCGTGGCAACAGTGTGCCTCTCCCAGGGTCTGCAGCCTGGTCTACGATCTTCCTCTTGCTGCCAGGGCTGCTCTGAGGGTGCGCCCACCACCTGGGTCCCCAGGACTCTCCCCTCCAATGAAAAGACTTCTCATGCCTAGGGGCCTCCTTGAAACTTCCCAGCGAGCTTGAACTCCAAGTCTCAGGTTAACAGTCACAGGGACTTGAAAGGAAAGGCAAGGTTCTCTTTGGACAGTGGACTTAGTTGCTCATAGCTCAGGGGTCTGGAGAAGGGCCTCCACAGGAAGTGTTTGTGCGGACACTGTGTAGTCTGGGAAGACTAGAGAAACAAATTGGTAAACATGTATATATATGAGAGTTTTATATAAAGGGCAATTGTACATTAAGAAAACATCCCAAATCTGTCCAGTTCAAGGCCTTAAATCTGATATTAGCCCACATGTCATACCAATGTATAAAGTCCTCTTTAGATTCATGAAACACATGCAATGACATCAAATCCAGGACGATCGCAAGTCAGTGGTAGAAATTCTTTGGATCCAGTGGTGTTGTAAGCACCTCAGCGCTGGCAGGGGTCTCTCTGTGGCTTCTCCAGCTTCAGAGATCTGGTTGCATCCATGTGGCTTGTCTGGCTCAGAGTACTAGGGTAGTTCCATGTGTCTTGTCAGCTGCAATGTCTCCCAGGAAAGTCAGCCTTGTCAGTAGAGAATCTCCAAGGGAGTGAACTGAGAGAAATAGTGTCTCCTGTCTCCAAGAAGGAATACTCAATTTCCCAGAATTCTCAGAAGAAGGCCAAGCCCACACAGAGGTCTCATTGTCTATCTCCAGATTGACAGGCTAGACTCCACCCCTACACTCTTAATCCTCAAATTGACACCACAGTAGGTGACTACCACAGGCACCCTCAGAAATTGGGTTAGAAGTGGGGAGACACTTGCTACATGATACCTTCCCAAAGACCTGGATGGGCACCCTCATTCCTCAACCCTGGGTGGTCTCTGGCAGCAAGGCTCTGCCTCCTTCTGGGCTACAGGATCCCAGGGACCTCAGCTGCTCAGGCATGTGCACAGGACCAGTGCACCTGTTGACAGAGCACCTGCAGACAGTGGTGCTCCTGGGCCCCACGTCCTCCTCCTCTGTGTGGAGGAAGTGTCTGGCAGGCAGACTCTGTTGCACTGCCAGTGTCTGTTGAGCTCGCCCTACTCCATTGTGATGGTTTTCCTGATGACAGAGGCCCTGGAATACCAGGGCCCAGGTAGCCGGAAGGTGAAGGTGGGACAGGGGGTGGAGACCAAGATGCAAAGGGCAATTGAAACCTGTGTAGACAGGCAAGGATGCAGGGGTACGTGAGTCATGTTTAGAAGGACTCTTGTGATCCCCATGGGGCCCCGTCATCACAATACCTCGATACCTCCTGGCGGGCTGCTCCCCAGTGTCTGCAAGTGCCTTTGGCCAGGGCACGCATTCCTGATGTTCCTGATGCCCCCCATGAACCATTAATCCACTTCTTGTCCCTAGAGATTTACTTCTGCTGATTTCATGCACAGAAAAACATACAAAAAAAAACAAACAACTAAACAAAAACCGAAAAGAATAAAGTGAAACAAATAAAAACTTCAGTCAAAAAGACAGCAGAAAATATTAAAAATGAGATCAAATTGAAATGGATTCTAGGGGAGGTCAACTGATAAGGTGATACATTATTTTTAAATCACTTTATTGAGGGCTCCTACCACTCTTATCACAATCTATATGTACATCCATTGTGTCAAGCACATTTGTACATTTGTTGCCATCAACATTCTCAAAACATTTTTTTTCTACTTGAGTCCTTGGTATCAGTTCATGCCCTGCCCGCCTTCTGTTCCTCACGAACCCTTGATAATTTATAAATTTCCTTCCTGTCTTACACCGACGGCTATCTCCCTTCCCCCACTTTTCTGTTGTCCATCCCCCTGGGAGGGGTTAGATGTAGATCATGTGATTGATTCCCCCTTTTCCCTCACCGTCCTGGCATGACAACTCTTATTATTGTTCCTGGGGGGTTTCTTTGTCCCAGATCCCCTGTGTTATATTACTATCTACAATAATTCCTCTAATGGATATCAAATTTGGATTATATATAGAAAAGAAATATTTTTAAAACAAGATTTCCCAAGACACTAAACAATTCAAATTCATACATACATATCCATCGATACACACACACATATATTTAATTGTCAGGGAAGCCTGAAGAAGAATCAATGCATTTGAATTATGGTGCTGGTCAAGAATATTGGAAGCACTGTGAACTGACAAACGTACAAACAAATCTATCTGTGGTAGTTACCTCCTTTCATGTCAACTTGATATGTAAGTGTGGGGGTGGAGTCTAGCCTGTCAGTCAGGTCAAAGCCTGATGATGCCTCCTTGTGGGCATGGCCTTCTCATGAGGATCCTGGGGACTTCCTCTCTCTTCTTCTTCCTCTGACATGCCACACAGAGACTTACTGAGCCCTATGAGCACCCCTCTCTCTCTCTCTCTCTCTTTCTCTTTATTTCTCTCTCCCTCTCTCTGCTCCACCTTCCTGTTGAAGAGCTTCACCCCTGGAGAGCTGGAATAGCCACGCGGAGACCTGCGCCAGGGCTGAGAGTTGTCCACTGCCATTGGAACCACAAGTCCTTGCTCCCACTGGTCCGTGATCTTCCTGCAGTTTGCATCACTGCATGTGACTGAGTGAATCTAAAGAAGGTTTTATGGGCTAATGTCGGATTTATGGACTAGGCTGGGAGGTTTTCTTAATATATAATTACTCTTTGATACGAAGCTCTTTCTTATTCATGCATGAGTGTCCCTGAATTTGTTTCTCTAGTCAACCCGGTCTAACACACTATATTGAAAGAAGTTCAACCAGAAAGCTCTTTAGAAGCTACAACGGGGTGACTTCGCTTTACGTTTTGTTTTGGGTTTTTTGGGATATGTCTTCTGGAGAGACAAGTCCCTGGAAAGGGGCATTATGCTGGGTAAAATATGAGCTTAAGAAACAAAAGAAGAGGAAGGCCCTCAACAATATTGATTGACACAGGCCTGCATGATGGGCGTGAACCGCATAACCATGGTGAGGATGGTGTAGGCCCGGGCTGGGTCTCCTGTTCACACAGGTCACTAGGCATCAGCATGCACTTGATGGCCCTGAAGAACAACAAACACAAGGAAGTTCCCTTGCAGTATTAGTTCTGTATGATATGGGACTAGGGGATAGAAGGATTTGCGTTTATACGATTGTTCCTATAGTGATTTTGCTGCAGGTTATTTCACGTGCTTGACTTCAAATACAGCTCAAAATGAATTTTCCCGTCAGTAACCAGTAATGTTTTCTCATTAGTTAAGTATTAACAAATGTTTCTGTTCCCTCCTACCGTTTTTTTTTTCTACTTAAATCCTCCGAAGATCTAGTGCTGAAAATGGTTTCTTTGTGGTGTGAGAAGAGAGTTTTTAGTTAGTGTACTTCTAAACGCATATGCTGACCTTCTTTAAAGCTACTTGAAAGAAACATTAGTGAGGGCTCTAAAATATGCGACCACAGGATCTCATTTTAATCGTGTAACACATTTATGAAAGCATTTACTTTATGGAATTCCTAAAATCACCCTTCTTAAAAAACAACAACAAAACACCCTGCTCACTAGCAGCCACTATTACTGTCAGGCTGCTGTTAAATGCTATCAAGGTGGTCCCCGCAGTTCCATGTCACCACAGGACCAAACAGAACTCTTCTCTCCAAAGTCAGAGAGCTGCCTCCCTCTGGGCTGCTATTAGCTGGGAGGCCTTGGTCAGTATAAAAGCTGAGCTACACTTTCTTCAAATGCACAGGCTGAAAGGACCTGAACAGAACCCGTTGCTTCGAAGGAGGGGCATAAGTGAAAGTGTGCCCTGAGAAGTGTTCAGTGGAAGTCAGGGAATAGGAATGAGCTTCCAGTCTTGGTCCTAGACACAGAAGAACACAGAAAACCTTCCAGGGGCGGCATTTGTCTCAGCCTTAAACTTATGTCTCAGAGTAATATTTTAAATACAGTAGCTAGCAGCAATCGTCTATCATGATGTCCTAGAGAAAGCAAGACATAAGCAAAGTAGAAGAAAAAAGAGTGAACAGAAGCACAGCTTCAATAATTTTAGCATTTAAAATGATATGTTTGACTTAAAACTGTGAGATAATACTGTTTCCTATGTTCATAGAGATGAAGGCTCAATATAAATGATAGACAAGCAACTGTAAATCACATAAAGGGACACTGTAGATTCGAATGAACATACAATGAAATGCTTACTGGAAAAATGCAAACATAAGGATCCACAGGATGGTCCAAAATCAGATTCGCCCAAATGAAAAGTGATATGCCAGAAGATATGACCCAGGGGAAAGAGAAAAAGATGTATACCATAGAAAAGAGGGTGAAGTCATATTATGATACACCAAGTAGATGGAACATACATTCCGGTGATTGTAGAAGGACAGAGTAGAAAAAAGTGTTGCCTTTAAAATATTCAATTTATTTTTGGTGGTAATATATAAACCAAACATACATCCATTGACAATTTCTACATGGACAGTTCAATAGCACCATCTATATATGTAGCTATTCTATCTCTATACATTTGTTGCATTAAGATTAATGTAGACTTTTTGACCCTTAAATTTATGATCTATGGTTTGGAGTAACTATGGTCCGTTTATACTCGAGTTAATATTGTGGTAGCTTGGGAAGACTGGAGAAACAAATTCATAGACACTCTCATATGTATAGGAGAGAGCTTCATATACAAGAGCTGTTGAATATTGAGAAAATATCCCAGCCCAGTCCAGATCAAGTCCATAAGTCCGATATTAACCCATATGTCTGATACCAATCTATAAAGTCTTCTTCAGACTCACGAAACACATACAATGACACCAAATGCAGGAAGATTACTGGCAATGGGTGGGGAGTCTTGTGGATCCAGTGGCATTGTAAGAATCTAGTCTGGCAGGGGTCTCCAAGTGGCTCCTCCAGTTCCCAGGGCACAGGGTCTATGAGCATAGTGTCATGTGTCTTGTCAGTAGAGAATCTCTCAGGGAGTGAGCCAACAGAGAGAGTGTCTCCCACCTCCAGGGAGGAAATACAGCAATACTCAGAATCCTCAGGGGAAGACAATGCCCACACAGAGGCCTCATTGGCTATACCATGACTGACATGTTCGATACCACCCATTCAATCATAATCCTCTCAAATTGACAACAAATTATATAGCTACCACAAATATTCAGTAGATGATAGTGTTCTTTCTAAGAAGTCTTATGCTAGAGGCAAAAGGAGCACTGGTACTGTAGTGGTTATATATTGGCCTGTTAACCACATGTTAAATGCTGTCAGACTTTAAATGGCAAGCCCTTGGATGAAAATTGTAAACCAGGTAATATGGATTTATCTCAACAAATATATTTTTATTATTTTAATAGAAACCAAAAATTGGCATGTGGCTTTTAAACTAATAATCATTATATTTCACTAAAGTCCTCCCAGAAAATAAAATTTTGTATTATATAGCATTTATAGTATATATTATCTATAGTATTTTATAGTATTTGTATAGTATTATTTAATTCCCATTCTTCAGGCAAATAATATTGCTTTTCTAACTTTTTGAATATAAAAATCTAAAATTAGACTTAAAAAATTAATTCTAATTTCATGTAATTAAATCTTTCTGTTCTTGCTATTGCTGGAGCATTGATGGTGTAATGCGTCATGCCTTGGGCTGCTAACCTCAGGGTCAGCAGTTCAAAATCCCTCCATTTCCTGGGAGAAAGATGAGATGTTCTACTGCCGCAAGGAGTTACAACCGGAGCAAATCTATCCTGTCCTATAGGTTTGCTAGGAGTCAAAACTGACTCGAGGACAGTGAGGTTTTATGTTGTTGTTGTTTTTAGTAATTGGGGGGATAAATACAACTAAGAAAGACTTGCAATCTGAGTCTGCCCCAAGCTCTGCTCATGACTTCACCCAATGGGAAGAACAAAATAAAGCCACAGAACAAATTTCAGGTAACAATTGTGAAGAATGATGCTCATGATGTTCAATGTAGCAACTGAATAATTGAAGAACAGTGTCATAAAGCTTTAGGAATATACCCCCAAATCATAAATAGTAATATTTAAAATTTATATTTTACATAAGTTATTCCTCAGGAGGCTTTGATCACAAATATCAAACATTATAACAGAAATATGACTAAAGCCAAAATAATATGTAGTCATTGAAAATAACACTTAAAACATGGCTATTGGGATAGTAATTATAATAGTAGCTAAAGCATAGTATATAATATTTTATATTTTTAATCATGTAATATAGATATATATAACTAAAACATGAAAACAATTCTTTTTCAAGTTAATAATGATCCAAACTAGTCCAGTTTAGATGGTGCCCAGATACCATTACTAAATATTTAATCAATAGATGGATCCTGATAAAAAGGAAGAAAATGGTTGAACATGATATTAAACTCAGGTATTAACCAGACCTAATAGATCTATTGAGACTAGAGAAACCTTCAAATGCAATGCCTTGTATAAAATGATTCTGCCTCATCTTTGACACTGTGATCTAGCCAAGTTGATATCTAAAATCAACCATCACAATCCTATACCCAGTTTTCCCTATTGTGAAATATTACATTATTGTAGTTGGTTGATTACAATTAGTTAACTGTCAGTGAAGCATCATAACTTCAAGCTGTTTGGTGTTCTCTGAGCTTCCTAGATCAGCGATTTGGCATTTGGCATTAATTTTGAAAAGCTTTGGCCATTACTACTTTAAATATTTCTGTCCATATTTATCTCTTTTTAATCCAGTTGATTTTCTGACAGTATGTACACAAATATCCTGTTTTCCTTTTTAATTGCCTCCTTTGTATTTGATCTGGAGAATTTCTAAGTCATATCTTCAGCCTCATTTTCCCCCCTCGGCTATATTAAGTAAACCAATGAGCTCCTCAAAGACATTCTTCTTTCTAATACAGTGTTTATGTTTTGTAGGATTTTTCCCTTTAATTTTGACATTTTGTGCTGATTAGTTTTCAATTTCAATTACCATCTTACCTTTCTGATCATATATTGCATATATTCTGTTTTATCCCATTAGATGCCTTAACATACTCATCAGAGATATGTTAAATTTCCTGTGTGATAAATCCAAAATTGGTGTCATATCTGCAGATAGTTCTGGAACTTCTTTTGCCCTTTCTGAGCACACTTTCCCTGCCTTTTCCACATGTTTTGTAGTTTTTGTTGAAATGTATTGTATTGCACAACGTTGTGGCTGTCTGCCATCAAGTCAATTCCAACCATTAATGATGATAAAAGAATAGAACTGCTTCAAAGGGTACCTTCAGTGGTCATATTGATGGGAAGCGGGTCACAGGTCTTTGATTCCATGGAGCAATTGCTAGGTTTGAGCCATCAATTTTTCGGAGAGAAGCTGAGCCCTTAATCATTGTATTACCAGGACTCCTAATGGGAACTGTTAAATAGGTACTTAGTATATGGTTTTATGTTAATCTAGCATGGAGTTAGAATATAATTGTGGCAGCATTGGTTGCTTTGACTTCAAATTCTTTTAAGACCTTTGTTTTTGTGTTACCTCTAGACTTTGTGCTTCTCTAAGTATTCCTACTCGAGAGTTTGGATTTTGAATCTTTCAGTTTTTAACTCCCTTTAATTATATTGCAGGTCATGGTGGTGTGTTGTTAAGGTGTAAATGGATGGGCAACCTACAATATAATAATGAAATTTCAATGTTTTAATGGGCTTTCTTCTTTTGCCTTTAAATCCTACACTGTTCTTTGACTTCCCCCTGAAGTCAGCTACAAGTAAGCAAGAGCTTGGAGTGGGAGACATGCCATCCTCCAGGTGAATGAGTTGGAGAAACATTTTCTCCTGGAAACAATGTCTTTGTTATGGAGAATGGTCTGGTTTATTTCACAATGATGAATCATGCCCTCCTCCAGTCCATTCTACCAGGTGGTTTTTCTTGGCTCTTCATCATGAGAACCTGATAAGTTTCCTCAAAGTAAAACCACAAAGGAATGGGAGTAGCCCTAGGACTGTATCTATCCTCCAGGAATGCCTCATTCCCATTCCAGTCCACACTTTGTCTCCAACAATTAGTCAAAGTTTCATTTAAGTGTTTGGACCATTTTATATCTCCAACTGCTGCTTTTGGAAAATGGATCTTGGCCGTCATTATCCTGGTTTACCTGTTTCTCAGTATTCTTTGGAAAGCTAATTAACCACTGAGTCCAGAAAAAGCCAGTGATACTCAGTTTGCTCAGTTTGGATTGTTTTTGTCATTTCCATTGTAATATAAAGGAGAAGGATGACTTCCAAGCACTTTCCACATTTGAGAGAAACAGAAACCTAGAATAAGGGTCTTGTTTCTATCCAATATTGGTAAATGTAGAGAATGTAAACACACGTTGCTATGAGCTGGAAATGACTACACGGCAGTGGGTTTTCTTTTTTGCTGCTGCTTTGCTCTCCGGCTATATGTCATATTTGCTTGGTCAGTGGTTTGAAACCACCAGAACATCCGCAAAAGAAAGACTGGGTGTTCCACTCCCACAGTTGAGGTCTAGGAAGCCCTCAGTGGGGCGCTCTCAGACAGCCGTGCCTCGATGGCTGTGGTTTTAGTTTATTCTGAAGTTAACACACAGTTTTGAGTTTCTTCTCTCTCAGTTCTTTCCCAACTTGCAAGAAATAATTCAATCAAGGTATATCATTCAGACAAGAGTCAGAGAAAATGTTGGAATGGACTCTTTATTGAAGGGGGTACTTTGGTGTATGGAGCACTGAAGGGTTCCCAGCTCACCCAAATGTGTGAAAAATTAAAAGCTAGACTTTATTCTGCTAATGGTAGACCTTCCACATGGGCTGGCTTTCTGGCAGATGTTCCCGATTCATTGGCTTTCTGTAGAATACCACTCCTTTCCAGGTACCTGTACCTTTGTGTCGCAGAGCCCATGTGGTCTCCGTGTCTCCGTTCCCTGAAGAGTCAATTCAGCCATTGTGAGGTACTGGGAACATCCTGCCTTTCCTGCCCACATATTTTCACTATCTCCATCCCTTCCATTGATCAAACCTGTTTTATCTGACCTTCAAAGTCCTTGGTGCTAGGGAAGCTTGGGGAAAGCATGCCTCCACCTCCCTTTTGTTGTCGGATTTCTTTCATTGTTACCTTCTGTGGTAGTTAGATGCTTTGATGTTATCTTGAAAATGTATTAAAGTGTAGGGGTGGAATCTCACCTGTCAATCAGGTCACAATCTAATGGTGCTTCATTGGAGGTATGACCTTCTCATAAGGAAGACCCTGGGAACCTCCGTCACTCTCTTGCACTCTGCTTTCCTGCTTGTGGGGACTCTAGTGGCCACCCTGGTAGTTGCAAGCACCTTGCCAGATTTTCACTGACCTTGGATCCACAGGACTTGGCATCCACCAGTCTGTGATCTTCCTGCATTCTGCACCATTGCATATGGTTGCATGAGTCTGAAGAGGGACTTATGGACTTGAGATGGAATGTGCTGGGACATTTCTTGATATTTAATTTTTTTTCAAAAACATATTTTTGAGCTAATACAGATATCACATCCTTCCACAGTTCAATCACATCCAGTGGTACTGTATAATTGCTACCACAATCAGTTTCAAAACATTCCATTTCTTCCTGAACTCCTTTATACCAGCTCCCCTTTATCCCCAACTGTACCCCAGGAACCCTTATTCTACATTGTGTCTCTGTAAGTTCATCCATCCTGGGTTTCATGTACCAAAAAAAAAATACAACAATAATTCAAAAGCACTACAGTCAAGGACAAAATATATCAGAGTTTAACCCCAATATATAAAAACAAACAAACAAAACACAGACAATTTTGAAAACATTTTTCATGTGTCAGGTGTCAGAGAGTGTATCAAATGACAAGGTTTGAACCGGTCAAGTCAGGTTTATCATTTTGATCTATAGTTGTCTCTCCAATGCTCTCTGTTTGGTAGCCAGTTTGTTTCAATCCCTCAGTTATGGATAGAGGGAAATCCCTGGAGGCTTATTTCCTGTGTAGATCTCACAAATCTATCTTGGGTTTCTACTGCCATCCATAGCCTTCTGCAAACCAGAATCTCACAATTTAGGCTCTGATACTATTCCTTCTTTTGATTTTGGATTATATAATTTACAATCCTTGGATCAAGATATCTGTGTGCTTCTTCCACGTGGATTTAGTTGACATCTCAATTAGATGATTGCTTATTTGGAAACAAGCCCCTAAGGCCTCAGATGCTATTCTTTCTATCTGCTAGTCGGGCACCTTCTCATTTCTTCAGCTCAATTTGGCATAGCATCCATGTCTTCCAGGTTCCCTTCCTGAGGGTGAGTATTGAGCAGGACCATGGTGAAGTAAACCTCTTTCCTTTACATGTATGGGCATCATGGCATTGGTTTCTCTAGTCCACCTGCCCGAACCCGTCCTCTTCCCTTTCATTGTCACAAATTTTCCCTGGCCCAGATTTAAAAACTGGTAAAGCGGGACACCATTGATATAACTCATATCCTGGCGAAGTAGCCATATGACAGCCCAAAACTGTATACCCTAGCTTGTCGTGCATTCTTTCCAAAAATCTTTTTTAAAATGCCGCGGAACGCGTGAAAAATTGTTAAAAATCGGGACTTCCCGCCAAAACGGGACGTCTGGTCACCTTTACCTAATTCTGCCTAACATTATGTTCTAGATGCTCAGTCTTGAACAAAACTAGATTAAGATTGTGTACTATTTTCTATAACTCTGACTTTTTGTCCTTATCATATCCCAGAACTTTAAAAATCAAAAATTGTGACAGCAAAAAACCCTGGACTGCATATATATAGAAGCCACTTAGGTTTTATTGTATTTAGGGAGGGGGAGTAACTGGAAAATAAGGTAAATCATTCTAAATGAATGCGAGTTTCTAAACCCTTATGCTTCACTGGTAGCATTTGGACCCAGCACCCAAGTCAGTTTTCACCCAACCAAGATGCTGGGAAGCAGAGCACACCGTCATGCCCATCAAGCCGATGAGCGCAATGGAGCCCTGGGCGTCGCGATTCCGCTTGCTGGGCTCTCCTGTGTAACAGCCTTAAGCGTAGCGAACACGTCCAACAGCCAAGCCCAAGGCAGAAACTATGCGCGGGTGGTAGACACCTCCAGCAGCTAGGACAAACAAGAAGGGAGGATCACTTCCAACGTGTTCTGGTGGGCTCGCTGGATGCAGTTGAAGTGGTGCCCGTTTTCGGGGTCCGGGCTGTACATGGTCGGGTACGCCTCCTTACTTGCGGGCCTTGGCAACCTTGACGGCGAGATGAGCTACCACGACGAAGCTGGCAGCACCAGTGAGAACCACGGAACCATACTCCGTGGAGAGGACTGCCATCTCGGCTCTGGGTCAGCCTTTCTCCGCGGCTGCAGACCCGACTGCATAGACTTTACACACTCGTTAAAATGGAATTTGGAGCTGGACAGACAGGTTGGAGAGGCTGTGAAG
Source organism: Tenrec ecaudatus (assembly GCF_050624435.1). NCBI lineage: Eukaryota > Metazoa > Chordata > Mammalia > Afrosoricida > Tenrecidae > Tenrec > Tenrec ecaudatus. The sequence goes on along the minus strand of NC_134538.1, from coordinate 117,694,038 downwards.
TGCCTTTATTTTTCACTAGTAACATGTAAAATTTAAGCTTTCTCACACTTTTTCTAGTTAATATACTCTTTAAACCCATCTCCATCACTTCTTCTAGTTTTCAGTATAAGTAATCCTACATGCATTAGAACATTGATTGTAGTGGCAGATATGAAATAAAAGCACTACAAAGGTTTTACATATATTGAATTATTGATGCCAAATCTTTTAGTTCAGCAGATAATTTTATTTTTTCTTTAATCTGTTATTCAGAATGCACTTCTGAAGGCAGCTTTATGTAAGGTTTACATTTACTTACAGAAGTGAATACAGTATTTTCCTCACTGTTGAGAAAGTCAAAATCCATTAGAGGAAATGTACAGTCCACACACATAAATATAATATGTAATAACAAATTCTGTTATCTCTGTGTGGCAAGAACCACAGGTGACAAACAATCATACCTAAATTTCAATTTAACCACATTGTCTAATTTATTGAGAAAGTTTGCTCATATATATATTTCCAAGTTTTCTTTTTACTCTGCTTACAAGTTTTTCACTTGATTCTTTTCAGTTTTACTCAAATGTTTATTAAACATAACCTCAGTGAAAACATACTAACATTGCAAGGGGGAAAATGAAATGAAAAGATAATTAAATTTGTACTCGGACCTTTTGATACCACCTCATATTTCTCAAAGTCATGCGAGTCATTAGGCAACTTGATCTAATTATGCTCGTGGATGGCATCCCTGGAGTGATTACTAGGGTCTGCCTACTTAATTATTGCTCTAGAGACAGAACACACCCAACTCTTATCAGACTGATAATCAGAGATGTTTCTTTCTATGTGGTAAGAGAATATAGAAATGAGCCTGAACTTTCTTATGAATATATTGAAAGGAAGTAAAATTTGAACATGATGAGAAAAATAGACTTTTTTCCCATGAATAAAATGTTAATGCTTTGTTGAGTCTGAGTTTTCAAACACCGTGTCTTGCCAGCGATGTTATTAATGACAAAATAAAAGAGAAAGTTGTAGCTAAGTATTATTGTATGGGTTTCAATTTCTTAATGCTCATCTGGAAAACTTAATTATGGTTTAAGAGGGTTTTGCTTTTAAGGATTTTTGTTTCATTCTAATTAGGATGTATGAATGGCATGCTATTATTATTAGGTATTGTAGAGTTGGTTCAGATTTTTAGCTACCTTATTACAACCAAATGAACCACAAGGTCCTACACTTTCCTCACAATTGTTCTTATGTTTGAACCCATTGTTCCAGCCACTGTGGCAGTTCACAGTGCCAGGATCTTTCTCTTTTCCCTTTTTCCCAGGAACTAACCTATCCTGACAATATGTCTAAAATATATGAGACAAAGGATCACCATCCATTCCTCCAAGGAGTATTCTGGCTCGACTTATTCCAAGATTTGTTGGTTCTTTGGCAGTACATGACACTTTTGATTCTTTGCCAGCATCATTATTCAAATGTATTGATTCTTCTCTGGTATTCCTTATTCAACGTCCAACATGCGTATGAGACATGCATATTCAACGTCCAGCATGCATATGAAAATGCCATGGATTGGGTCAGATGCACCTTAGTCCTCAAAGTTAGATCCTTAATGTCCAAAACTTTAAAGAATTCTTGTGCAGCAAATTTACCCAATGAGTCCATAAGTAAAGCTGTGACAATCTAGTTTTGTAAACACTACAGGTTTGGAAATCGTTCAAAGAAGTTCTATATCCTATCATATAAATCACATGAGTCAGAATTGACTTGTTAGCCACAGGACAGCTGATCAAAATGGAGTTATTTATTTACAGAAATCCTATGTATTCTGCTAAAATAACTGTTTTGTTATAAAATTATTTTATACTGTATTACCTTAGTAGAATATACATTGTTACGATGTAGTATTTGCTTTGGTTCAAAGTGGTTTGCTATTATTAGGATGCCATCTTCACATTACGTGGTGCTTTGGCCAATAGTTGTGCCACCGTGTCGATTCATTTCAGTAAGGGTCTTCCTCTTTTTGGATAATTTTGTTTTTCAAGCATGAGGTCCTTTTCTAGGAATTGGTTGCTGCTCCTTGAATACATGTCCAAGGTTCATGTGACGAGTCTCACAACCCTCCTTTCTGCAGAGCTTTCTAGCATAGTTTTTTGGTTGCTCCAGCTACCTGTGGGAAACTAAAGACAGCAATGTTTCTTTGGTCTACCTTAGTCATTATCAAACCTTTTGAATAAAAAGGAGGTACTAAAAACACCCTAGCTTGTGTCAGGCACACCTGAGTCCTCAACGTGACGGATTTTCTCTTGAGCATTTTGAGGACGTCTGTGCAGACGATTTGCCCAATGCAGCATTTGATCTCATGACTGCTGCTCCTGTGAGGGCTGGCGGTGAGTCCAAGCAATGAAGCATTTACATTGGAACCAAAGTCAATGCCACACTCTACAGATATCTAATCAGTGCAGGTAGTTGAGGAATGGAATACAAAATGATTTATAGCATGGAAACATGAGTGAACACAGCGAAATACAGTGCTGCATACGAAATTCCTTTTCACTCTGCTTTTTTCCTGTGTTCTTCTTTAGAAGTGTTTGTGGTATGATTTTCTTCTGTATTTGTGGAATCTGTGTGTCTCTATAATTCAGTAAGATCCATCTTTTCTTATATTACAATACAATTACCTTTACTTGTTTAATGCACAAATCCTATATTTTCTGAAGTATGTCACTGTTTATTTGAGAACTATGTCTTTAAAATATGTCTTGTTATTTGTATATGAATCACGAATGTTTTATTAGTGCTCTTGTGCAAAGTAACATGGCTCTTTTGTCATTCGCTCCAGCCATAGATTTCCTTTATGTCTTGTTAATTTTACAACATATGAACCTTGTTTCAAAACCACATACAAGTTTCTGTAGGAGAAACACCCAAATGAGTTTGACACATAAGAGAAATGTCAAAATTGATGCATAAATTGGGGAGACATCACCATATAAGAGGAAATTGAAGTAAAGGAAATAAATGAGATCACACATGGAGAGAACGAAAAGGGGAAATGTGGTGATACAACTAGAGACCACTTGCAGGAGGGACTGAAGGCATGGGTCAATAAGAGATAGTTTAGCTGCCTCCTTTGGTTCTTTGTGTTATTTATCCATTTATTCAACAAATGTTTATTATGCTAAGTTCTCTACGGAGAGAAGATTGTAAAAATGACCTAACTTCTGCCTTCAAGCAATTTTAAAATAAGTATGCATTACATAAGGAGTCATTAAATGAGATTGCCCTGAATTTCCCACAAGCCCTGCAGATTTCATTTCCCATTCATAAAGGACCAGAAACTGTAACTTTTATTTCCTGTAAAATCCAAAAAAGAAGCATGACTGGCTCCAAGTGAGCTTGAATTTCATTGGTTCCAAGGGCAGGCAGATCCTGGAACACTTTGCCTGATTCATTTTCCAGCCTGCATATAACAGGTACAAACACCTTAGGGTAAGTCGTAATTACCGCTAAGTCAGCCAAGAGACCCAACAATATATAACAAAAACATAGGAAAGACTAAAATGGATGTCAGAAGGTACTCTGGAGCTTGCTCTTGAATACGGAATAGCTAAAGAATGGCTATAGAGCAGCAGGGAGTCGCTCACTCTGTTTCCCATTTGATTTTCTATTTTGATACTACAAGACATCAAGGCAACCATGTAAGTGTATTGCCAACATTGATTTGGAGCTTGAAGGGTGCACATGAGGAGCCTTGGTGGCACAGTGATTACGCATTGGGCTGCTAACTGTGAGGTCAGTGGTTCGAAACCACCAGCCACTCTGTGGGAGAAAGATGCTTTGTATTCCTCAAAGGGTTAGAGTCTTGGTAATTCTATCCTATAAGACACATAGACAGGTTGCTTTGAATTGGAACCACCTAGATGTCAGTAGTGAGTAAGTGTCACGTTGCTGGCAACCAAGATAGCGACCTATTTGTTTGCATTTATTTTTCAGCTTTTACACCTTAATTATTATCACTATTGAATAAAATAGAGAATCCCTGTCTCTGACAATTTCATCTCTGCACAAAGATGTTTCACAACATATAGCTTCCATTTTTAGGCTACAATTTTAATTTTTTTATAAGGGTATTAGAAGATATTAAGTAATGGATTCAACTTTACATAGTGTTTGAGTGACATGTATCATTTGAAGTGCATTCGTTTTATTTTGAATATATAATGTCAGTTAATTTTTCAGGTTTTTCTATATTGTAATGATCAAAAGCACTTCTCACTTAACACCTATTTATTATGACTGTGACTTATTATATTTAACAACCATATGTTCTACTATGCCAGGAAGACAAATTGTAAAGTAATAATGTCACTATCATCATCAAAAGGATCGTTTCAAGATTTATATTGAAATATACCTCTGCCCAGGATAGAATAATATCTACACACTTACAAGAAAAGCTAGTTTATGTGGTTATTAGCCAATTTTGCCAACCATCCACTAATGCTGAAAAATTTTAAAATACATGAAATGGATAGAATTTTGCAAGATTAACAATTTATTTGTGGCTAATACCTTTTATCAACAACATGAATGGCAACTATAAATGTGAATCCACTAGATAGAATACACACAAATCCAATCATTTCTCACAATCCAATTTGTGAGAAGAGATGGTAGAACAGCTCAATATTATCTTTCAGAAGGTCAGGATTGACAGTGGTTTGGACCATAAATTCAAGTGAATGCTGATAAAAAATTTTTAAGTCAATCAAGGCGAAACACTTTGGATATAAAACCACTGCCATCAGGTCAATTCTAGCTCATGGAGGCTGACTCACAGTCACCGCATAGGATGGAGTAGAATTGCTCCATAGGGTTTCTGGAACAGTCAGTCTTTCGAGAGCAGAAAGCCTTGTCTTTCTCCCACAGAGTGGCTAGAGGGTTTTAATCTCCTACTTGGGATCAGCAGGCCAAAGTTTAACCCACAGCACCACAAGACTTTCCTTGAGTGTATGCAACCCTAATCTAGAGAAGATGTCCAGATTAGATTTGATGCACTTAACACGAATCACCAAAGGCCAGATAAGTTCTGGGTTAGCATTTAGAATATAATTCATGAAGAAAGCAAAAGTTACTGTAAATATAGGAAAGAAAGAATAAAATGGATGTCAGAAAATATGACTTGCACCTGAATATAGAATAACTAAAAAATAATACCATGTTAATATATTATGTTTCACGAAGCTGGTGCAGCTCTCAGGATGCTAGGCCGAGAAATTTGGAAGACAGATAGAAGGCCAACTGACAGGATAAGATCCATACTTTGTTCATCCCCAAAATGCTGCCACACTAGAATGTGGGGAATTACTGAACAGTATGCTTAACATCTCATGCAACTAAAGTTTTGCTGAAGAGAAGTTTTAAAAAATTTGCAGTAGTATATTGATTGAGAGCATCCAGAAAGTCAAACTGGATTCCGAAGGGGATATGGAATGAGAGATAACAGTGCTGACATCAGATGGGTCTTTACTGAAAGGACAGGATAGTAGAAATATGTGTTCTTCTTTATTGACTATGAAAAATCTTTGGACTCCATGAACCCCAACGAACTATGAATAATATTGTGAAAAATAAGAGTTCCAGAAAACTTCATTGTGGTCAGGCATGACCAAGAGGCACTCATATGAACAGAACAGGGTTTCCCGCACAATTTAAAAGCACAGAAGATGTAAGTCAGAATTTAATCCTTTTACTATATTTATTTAATCTGAATGCTGAGCGACTAATCTGAGAAACTAGATTATATGAAGATAAACATGCATGAAATTTTTATTAACCACCTGTTATATGCCAGTGATCTACTCTTGCATGCTGACATGTGGAAGGGCTTGAAGTACTTGATCAAGGACTACAGCCATCACGATGGGATGCAGCTAAGTATAAAGAACCCAAATATCCCAACTGGACCAATAGAACATATCATGATAAACATAATATACTGAACTTTCCATGCTTTTCATTTTGCTTAGATCCCGTTATTGTAAGCGAGTGTGTCAAATAGAAACTTCTGGGTAAGGGTAGGTGTGTAGCTCAACCTAAGAATTGTGTCTAAGCTTGACGACACCTCTTTGAAAGAGAGAGTGAGCAGAGGCGATTCTTCTTTGGCCTTTCTTCTGTCAATGCTGGTTCCCTTAGCTCCTGGTGCCAATCTCAGGAGCGGTCAGTGAGCTACCACTGGTGGATTCATTCAGCGAACAGCCAACTTTGGATTCATGTAACCTCTATGCCAGCCTGCCTGTTCACTCTGCTTTGTTATCCTGCTTCTTGTTCATCACCTTTCAGGAGTCAGAAGAAGCCTGACTCGAGCCAAGCAGGACTTACGTATCTCTACAAATTTGGAGGCCATTTATTGGTATAAACATTTTCCAATATACAATACATGAAAGTGTCCTTGATTTTCTACTCTAGAGAACCCAAATGAACATGGATCCAAATCAATACTCAAAGAAGCTACCACCAATAAATCTAAAGGTGGATTGCTTGCCTTGAGAAAATCTGCACACAAGATAATTTATGAATTATTAAGGGTTCATGAGGTGGGGGCAGTGGGGAGGGAGGGGGAAAATGAGCAGCCAATATTAAGGGCTCAAATAAAAGGCAAATGTTTTGAGAATGGTGATGGCAACAAATGTACACATGTGTTTGACACTCTGGATGTGATAAGAATTATACGAACCCCCAATAAACTTATTTTTTTTAAAGAGTTTAAGAACATACAGGTCACTTTGAGGACTCAGATGAGCCTGACCCAAGCCATGGTGTTTTCATTCATCTCATATGAACGTCGGACAGTGAATAGGAAAGACCAAAAATAGTTGATGTCTTTGAATGATATTGCTGGAAAAGAATTTAGCAAACTCCCATGGATTGTCACAATAACAAAGAAATCTGTCTTTGGGGAAGTACAGAATGCTCCTCAGAAGTGAGAATGGTGAGACTTTTTCTCATGTCCTTTGGATATCTAATCAACAGAGACTAGTTCCTGGTACAGCACATCTTAATTGGCAAAGTCGACGGACAGTGAAAGAGAGGAAGACTTTCAATGGAGTGGAATGCACAATGGCAGTAACAAAGGGCTCAAACATAACAATTTTGAAGATGGTAAAGTACTGCCATAAAAAGTAGCAACAACACCAGCAAACAAACCTGCCCACTGCTCTCTAGTCAACCAGGCAGTGCTTAATTCTGTTAGCAACAGGGTCACTCTGCGTCAGACCTACTGGACGGCACCTAACAGTAGCAACAACAACAACAAAATGGAAGGCAGGTATGAGGATGTCAAAGGAACAGATTTCAAAGGGCAGCCCAAGAAGAGTAAATAAAGTGTTGTAATAAAATATGCAAAGACCTGGGATTAAAAAACAATCAGGAAAGGATGCGCTTGGCATTTTTCAAGCTTAAAAAGGTGAGGAAATCTCAAAAGCCTATGGTAGCTGTAGTAAAGGATTCTTGTGCCAACCGTGCGGATGGTGCAGGCCTGGGCAGCATGGCATTCTGTTTACATAGGGTTGCTATGCATTGGAACCCACTCTATGGCAACTAACAAAAACAATCTGAGCCAACCATTGAAGGACACAAGAAACAAAATGAAGAAGGAAGTAATGAAGCATCCCTGCACCACACAGAACTTGCTGACATTCAACTATTTCCAGAATATCAAGGGCTTACATAAAAGTAAATGTGTAGAAAATGATGATGGCCACTTATGTACAAATATACTTAACACAATGGATGTATGGAATGTTATAAGAGATGTAAGAGCCCCAATAAAATGATTTTTTTAAACAAGAACTAATAGCGTTGAAGGAAGAAATTCAAGCTGCACAGAAATTTAACAAAGAAAAATGATTTTAAGCACTTAAGGAATACCAATTGAAGTATTCCAACAAACTACTGCAGAAAGTGATCACTAATTGTTCCAAGAAACTCAGACAACAGCTACCTGGCCAACCAACTGTAATAGATCCGTTAGTGCCCATTCCAAAGAAAGGTGATCCAATATAATGAGGAAATAATGGACCAATATCATTAATTTCTCACCTAGAAAAATTTGGCTGAAGATCATTTTAAAACAATTGCAGGAAAGAGAGAATGCCAGAAATTCACGCTGGATCCAGAAGGGGCTTGAAATAACTTACTTGTAGCAAATGGATATAGACTGAAGCAGAAAATACCAGGAAGATGTGGAGCTAGGTACATTAATATGATCTATCTAGCCATCATTTCCTATGTGACACAATATAATTCTGGATTCCATGCCTGTGGTATGATCACATGTTGGAGGGAGTTGCCTGTTGTAGGAATAGCTCAACTCTTAACACACTGTTCTCGAGTCCCTGCTGGCTCATAGCACACTACAGTGGAGGGCAGGACTGCACCTGTAGGTTGTCAAGCCTGGAACTCAGTTTCCAAATCTTTTTCTTCCTGGACTCCTTGACATCATCTCCCTATTACACCACCCTCACCCCCAACACCATTAACCCTATTCTCCTTGTTGTCCCTATAGTTCATCAATCCTTGGATTTATGTACAGAAAAGCAGAGTGCGCAGTAGCTGGAGAAGGTCATTATCCTTAGTAGAAGGTCGTGGAAGAAGAGAAAAGCCTTCAGCAATATGACCTAACAAAGGGGACACCACCCTAAGCTCTGATACGGCTACACTGAGCAGAACAGAACTCCCCCTGCAGTGTTTTGGTCCATGGCACATAGGGGGTGGTTAGGGATCATGATCAACTCATGGGACATGCAAGCAATACACGGGTATGGGATGACCAGCTGTAACACTGACAATGATTTCCTAGAGTTGCTAATAATAGCAAAATAAACAATCATGGTGTAGTGGGTTACCAAAAGGCCATCAGTTTGAAACCACAAGCTGCTCCTCAGGGGAAAAACAAAACTTTCTACTCCTTAACCTACAGAGGCAGCTCTACCCTTTCCTACAGGATCACTCTGAGTGAGAATTGACTAAATATTGAAATAGCATAAGTAAAACATTTTGGTCAACACTAAAGGACTTTATTTAATTTAGTCCAAAATTGGTGAAATATATGTTTTTACTAATTGCCCAGAAACTTATAGATAAATATAGAGATCTATTCATAAAGTGATTAACAAGCTTTTCTAATAGGTTTATTTAGCTGCATCTTATAAATAATCAAAACTAAGAACTTAAATAGGCTAAAACATTACATTGGCTAAATACCAACATACCATATATTATTTTTATGACTCAGACATGTAGAATGTTATGTGTTTGATTTACCTGTAGTCATAAAGATCAACTTTACACTGATAATTATAGGCAATATTGTTCCTGGTTTGTTTGTTTTTTCTTCAGTACAACCACTAAGGATTTATTTATAAGGAGTCAGTACAATTTATGACATTTCATTTAGCTGGAAATCTCTGTACTTAGGAATAATTTTATGTACATTGCAGCTTCACTGTATAGTTTCATTCAAATAAACAGTTCTAAGGAATATGATCAACTTAGTTAGGTAAAACTAGGCTATAGAAATAGATGATACATTTTCTTAATAAAAATTAATGGGGGGTAGCCCTAATTTACTAACTGCAAAGAAAGTCCAACTTAATTTTTTATATCATAGCTAACTTACCCAAGAATTTAGAAACGTCAAGAATAACCAAAATTTTAAAGCAATAAGAAACTTATAATAACATTAAAATTAGAAATAAAAAATACCCTAAATTTTTTTTTTTAATTCTTCAAGAAAAAAGAAATGAACACTACTTGCCTCTTATGCAGAAAAGAGCAAGGCAGCTCTCACTGTGATAGCTCAGGAACTTTTACCAACATCTGGCAGAACAAAAACTAGTCAAATAAAAGTATATGCATGTCAGTGGATTGAATGATTTTATTAGTTAAATTATTAAAAATTTACTTGTGTAAAAAGTTATTCTGTAGTTAATGTTATGACAGGTCTCCAAAGAAAGCAAGGGTCCTTACAGGATTAGGAACAGGGAGAGAGAAGAGGAATGTTTCTACACATTCTCTATTATATGTACACCACTTGTGATTCTAATCAGCTTATTAAATTAATATTTGGATTTCAGATATCAAATATTATGCAGCAGTACATTTGCATTTGCTTTGCATTATATAGTGTAAAGATATGATGAAACCAAATAGAGAAATTAAACTACTTTTGAGCACATACACTAATTAATTTAAATATCTTGAATGCTACTGGCTTAAAAAATATTCTATTTATATGAGATGTTGAGATTCATATTGAAGTGATTAGATTTTGAGCACTGACCTGTCATCATGCTTTCCTCACACGCACTTTCACCTGCTCATGTGGTATGCACATGTGAAAAGAAAGCCATACCTTCAGATCCCATTCAAAGAGATACTTGTGTCTTGGCCGATATTAAATACAACCAGTAACTAATTCTCTGTTTAAAATGTCAGTTTGACATACAGTAGCTCTTTCATTGCTTTTAGTAATTAAAAAAATTACTTTTTCTGTGTTATGCAGCTGTAAATTGGCATGAATTAAATGTTCATTTGCTTTGGAATATAAATTTTATTTAAGTTTTTATTTATATGGTTTTAAAATAATGGGTGTGAAAACATTGATAAAAATACAATCATTTTTCTTATACAATTATTTTGGAAACCATCATTTTCTACTGCTTCTTATGAATGAACATCATGTAAGCAGGTAAATAAGTAATAATTTTAAGGGGAAAAGCTTGAAAGATTATTATTTGTTGTAATACACTGTTTCTATCCTATTTATTTAACTGTTTATTTACTTATCATAAGCCTACAGTTAATTTTTAAAATGTCAGATATAGGAAATTACTCCATATTCAAGTCACTTCCTGTCTGTGAGTACACCTTTGAGACAGTAAAAACAGAAAAATTATGAATTTTTCTTATTAAGAATTTTTTCTGCATAGTATTATTCTTGAATAAGATAGGTGGGATAAACAATCTGGAGGAGAAAACAATGGACCAATGGTTCTGGAGGAACATAGGAGAGAGGGAGGCAGGGAAAAGGAAGTGGGTGTTAGCAAACCCTGAGACAAAAGAACAACAAGTGATCCAAAATCGATTATGAAGAGGGTGTAGGAGGCCTAGTAATGCTTGATCAATGACAATGTAACCAAGAGGAATTACTGAAACCCAAATGAACGCTAAACATGATAGTCGGATAAGAGGTAAGTTAAAGGAAATAGAAGAAAGAACATTGATAGAGGTCTAAATACAGGCATGTACATATGTAAATATATTTATGTAGGACAAAGGGGAAATAGATCTATGTACATATATTTATAGTTTAGTAATAAGGTAGCAGATGAACATTGGGCCTCTAATTAAGTACTCCCTCAATGCAAGAACACTTTGTTCTATTAAATTGGCATTCCATGATGCTCACCTTCCGACAGGATTGCTGAATACAAAGCGGGTGCATAAGCAAATGGAGTAAAGAAAGCTGATGGTACCTGGCTATCAAAAGATATAGAATCTGGGGTCTTGAAGGCTTGAAGATAAACAAGCGGCCACCTATTTGAGAAACAACAAAGCCCACACGGAAGAAGCACACAAGCCTGTGTGATCATGAGGTATAAGGCATTAAAGAACAAAAAATCATATCATTTTGAATGAGGGGGAGTGCAGAGTGGAGACCCAAAGCCCATCTATAGGCAATTGGACATGCCTTTACAGAAGGTTGTGGGGAGGAGACAAGCAGGTCAGGGTGCAGTATACCACCGATGAAACATACAACTTTCCTCTAATTCTTTAATGCCCCCCCTCCCCGCCACTATCATGATCCCAATGCTACCTTACAAATCTGGCTAGACCAGACATTGTACATAGTACAGATAAGAACTGGAAACACAGGGAATCTAGGACAGATAAACCCCTTGGGACCAATATTGATAGTAGTGATACCAGGAGGGTAAGGGGAAGGTGGGAAGTGAAAGGGGGAACTGATCACAATGATCTACACATAACCCTCTCCCAGGGGAATGGACAAAAGAATAGTGGGTGAAGTGAGACATCGGTCAGTATAAGACATGGCTAGTAATGATAATTTATAAATTATCAATGGTTTGTAGGGAAAGGGGGGGCAGGGAGGAAAGGGAAAAAATGAGGAGCTGATACCAAGGGCTCAAGTAGAAAGCAAATGTTTTGAGAATGATGGTGACAACAAATGTACAAATGTGCTTGACAAAATGAATGTATGTGTGGATTGTGATAAGAGTTGTACAAGCCCCCAATGAAATGATTTAAAAAGAAAAAAATATTATAGCATTGTATATTTTGTAATACTCGATATTGTATTCAACTGCAAGCTACACATATAAAGTAGGTCTAGTTGATATTTGGTATCATTTATATTTGGTATCAGCTTGTTTGGGTTGTTAGTTGCTGTCGCATCCGTTACTCACAGCGCCCGCTGTTGCAGAGTAGAATTTCTCCAGAGCATCAGGACTGGCCTCCTCTGAGAGCAGCTAGCACGCCAGCAGGTCAGGGTGGATCGGCGTCACCCTGCTTTTATTTCTACAACAAAGCTGAATGTGTGATAAAGAGACTCAGCTTCCAAAGGCAAATCTTGATCAATTTTCTTGAAGGAGACAGGATGATTAAGGGGCTCATTAGGAATAAACTTTTAAAAAATGGCAAATGCTTTGGCTTCAAAAGGGGTAGGAAATGATGCTGAGGATTCTTTCCTTCCCATTTTAACAAGGTGCCTGCTCATTTAGGGAGGGTTGTATTGACTGTGCCGTGAGAATTTCTTTGAGAAACTTTACCCCATCCACTCTGTGCTCCTGATCTAGCCCCTTCTTTATGTTCCCGAAATTCAAAGAGCATTTAAAAGGAACACAATTTGAGTAGCAGGAAGATACTAAAAACTATTGTTTTGACAGGTATAAATTAAAGAACAAAGAATTATGCTGAGCAACGTAAAAGATATGGAAATATTGCCTTTGGAAGTATACCTGGATGGAGACGTTGTAAAACAAGTGTAACGACTCCCCCTCCACCCCCCCCCCCCCCGTGTGGAGGTCGTTTGAGTCACTTGCTTGCCGCCAGCTCCTTTGCTTCCCGGCCTGTGCCCCTCCCGCCCAGCCATGCTATCGGTCTTCGCCCGGCTGTGGCCGCTGCTCTCCGCAGCAGCTTCAGCACCTCGGCCCAGAACCATGCTAACGTAGCCATGCTTCTGGAGGAATCGGGCAGCCTCTCTCACTCCTCCTGAAGAACAGCCCCTTGGTGAGCCGCCTGACCCTCTACGATACCGCTCATACCCCTGGAGTAGCCGCGGACCTGAGCCACATCGAGACCAGAGCCCATGTGAAAGGGTACCTCGGACCCCAGCAGCTGCCCGGCTGCTTGAAAGGTTGCGACGTCCCAGCGGGAGTCCCAAGAAAGCCGGGCATGACGCGGGACGACCTGTTCAACTCCAACGCCACGATCGGGGCCACCCTGGCGGCCGCCTGTGCCCAGCATTGCCCCGAAGCCATGATCTGCATCATCGCCAATCCGGTCAACTCCACCAGCCGCATCACCGCAGAGACGTTCAAGAAGCACGGCGTGGACAACCCCAAGAAGATCTTCGGCGTGACCACCCTGGACGTCATCAGGGCCAACACTTCCATGGCGGAGCTGACGGGTTTGGACCCGGCTCCAGTCAACGTCCCCGTCATTGGCTGACACGCCGGGAAGCCCATCATCCCCCTGATCTCCCAGTGTACGCCCAAGGTGGACTTCCCCCAAGCCCAGCTGACGGCCCTCACGGGCACATCCAGGAGGCAGGCACGGAGGTGGTCAAGGCAAAAGCAGGGGCAGGCTCTCCCACCTTGTCCATGGCCTCTGCGGGCGCCCACTTCGTCTTCTCCATCATGGACGCGTTGAACGGCAAGGAGGGTGTCATCGAGCGCTCCTTTGTGAAGTCCCAGGAGACGGACTGCACCTACTTCTCCACGCCGTTGCTGCTGGGGAAAAACGGGCTGGAGAAGAACCTGGGCATCGGCAAGGTGTCCTCGTTCGAGGAGAAGATGATCACCGACGTCATCCCCGAGCTGAAAGCCTCCATCAAGAAGGGGGAGGAGTTTGTTAAGAACATGAAGTAGACGCTGCCAGAGGAGGCCGCCGGTCCCTTAACTTATTCGGGCTTCTTGTCACATAAAGTCATTTCAGAGATCTCCGTTGCTTTTCTAACTTGTCCTGGCAATGTTTGTTTTAAGAATGTTACCATCCCTTCCAAATCAGAGCATCAATAAAAGCCATCTTTGATTTCTTTTCCAAAAAAACAAGGGTAACATAATGATAAATTTATCTAATAAAGGTTTTTATGATTTTGTGGTAATACTATCTTATTTTTGGTAATATTTTATGTGTGTGTACATACATATTCATAACCATCTATGTATATACACATATTATATTGAATGCATATTATTCATTTGAAAAACATAATCCTATAGTTATCTTTGTAATTTATGACAAATAAATTGTCCCAGGATCAGGTTTGCTTCCTTACTGGCTTTTTTTGATTAACACAAATTCTTTTGTACCAAGTGGAATTTATCAGTAATTTCTATTATCATTATTTCTCTATTCTCCTTTTTATTTTCCTTTATTTCTATGTAGTTTGCCTTTCCCAAGATCATGATATAATCTCCTTAAATATTCTTCCTGAATTTTTATTGCTTAAGCTTAATTTTGTTGCTGATGTTTTTTTTAAATTATTTTATTAGGGGCTCATACATCTCTTATCACCATATATACATCAATTGTGTAAAGCACATTTTTACATTCATTGCCCTCATCATTTTCAAAACATTTGCTCTCCACCTAAGCCCTTGGCATCAGCTCCTCATTTTTCCCTTCTCCCCACTCCCTCATGAACCCTTGATAATTTATCAATTATTATTTTGTCATATCTTTCCCTGTCCAACATCGTCCTTCACCTGCTTTTCTGTTGTCTGTCCTCCAGAGAGGAGGTTATATGTAGATCCTTGTAATTGATTCCCCCTTTCCAAACCACCCTCTCTCCACCCTCCCAGTGTACATCCTCTGGTCTAGCCAGATTTGTAAGGTAGAATTGGGATTATGATAATGCGGGTGGTGGTGGTGGAAGAAGCATTTAGAAACTAGAGGAAAGTTGTGTTTCATCATTGCTACATCACACCCTGACTGGCTCATCTCCTCCCCAAGACCCTTCTGTAAGGGATGTCCAGTGGCCTACAAATGGGCTTTGGGTCTCCACTCCACACTCCCAACTCATTCACAGTGATATGATTTTTTGTTCTGATGATGGCTGATACCTGATCCCTTTGACATCTCGTGATTGTAAAGGCTGGCGTGCTTCTTCCATGTGGACTTTGTTGCTTATGAGCTAGATGGCTGCTTGTTTAACTTCTGGTGTGAGCAAGTGTAATATAACCAAGAGGAATTACTGAAACCCAAATGAAGACTAAGCATTATAGTGGGGCAAGAGATAAGTCAAAGGAAATAGAGGAAAACACTAAGCGGCAAAGGGCAGTTATAGAGGTCTAAATAAAGGCATGGACATATGTAAATATATTTATATATGAGGATGGAGAAATATGAGGATGGGGAAATATATTTATAGGTTTAGTATTAAGGTAGCAGAAGGACATTGGGCCTCCATTCAAGTACTCCCTCAATGTAAGAATACTTTCTTCTATTAAATTGGCATTCTATGATGCTCACCTTCCCAACACAACTGTGAAGACAAAACGGGTGAATAAGCAAATGTGTTGAGGAAAGCTGATGGTGCCCAGCTATCAAAAGATATAGTGTCTGGGGTCTTAAAGACTTGAAGGTAAACAAGCAACCATCTAGCTCAGAAGCAACTAAGCCCACATGGAAGAAGCACACCAGCCTGTGTGATCCCGAGATGCCAAAGGGATCAGCTATCAGGCATCAAAGAACCAAAAAAATCATATCATTGTGTGCTCACATCCCAAATGCCATCACTGAAGACAAATGGGTGCATAAGCAAATGTGGTGAAGAAAGCTGATGGTGCTTGGCTATCAAAAGATATAGCATCTGGGGTCTTAAAGGCTTGAAGGTAAACAAGCAGTCATCTAGCTTAAGCTTAATTTTAAGGAATCATAGCATTAATTAAATGTAATATTAGAAGATCTTGTGACAGTGGATGTATAGACATATAATGTGCTTAGTATAATTCCATTTTATAATATTTATTGAGTTGGCTATTATGAAAGGTATAGGAGCATTTAAAATTTTAGCATGACTTTCTTATCTTTATGCAGCACATGCCGTGATACACAAAGATAAACTGAGAATAAATAAAGGAAAATATCAGATGACTTCTTTATTCAAATAATTAATGAGATGTAGATTAAAGAATAATCAATATGGGTCTGAATCAGTAAAAGCATCAGAGAGATATATGTGAGGCAAAAAGTACAATAAATATTGGCAAAATGGCTTAAGAATATTGAAATCCACTCAATGGCAGAGAGTGTTTAGAATGTTTTGGGAAAATGGAATAATATTGAGGAATGAAGGTCAAAAGTTTATTTGAATAACCACACAAACCATGTAAGAGTCTTTGGAATGTATTCTCTTGGCAATAGGCACATTAAAAGTTAGACTTAGGTTTTAAAAAGTAACATGATTGAAACTGATTATAGTAGCAATTGCAAAATACTGCTTGCTGTGATTGAACTATGGGATGATATAGTACATGTATTAATTCTCAATTAAAATAATAGATTAGAAAATAACATGTAAAAAACAAACAAAAAGTAACATGAAGGCGAGCATAGAGATGCAATAAAAATGGAACACTGATATATAAGCTAGTTTAATCACTAGTCTCATGAGAGAAACAAGAGGGAGGAAAGCAAAGACAGAGGAATGTTGACTCATTTCAAAAATATTACTAAAAACTTCATACTGACTGCAATTATTTTTATAAAGGTGTAATAAGAGGCATTTACAGAGGAAACGTTTTTTAAGATGAGGTATATATCTTAAACAAAGTGAGTTTACAAGGTAGTTTGTTCCAACAAAGTGAAGAAAAATAACAAATATTTTCATGAATATTGGAAAGTTAGATCAGATATATGGGGCAGAAACTTAAGACGTTATCTTTATAATAATAATAATAAATAATTTATTCATTAAAAAGCTTTCATTGAACTTAACACAAATCATTTATTTCAGGCATCACAAACTAATCCTATGAAAGAGCTATTGCCATTAATTTTAGACTGAAAAGAACATTAGATCTGGATATCATATAACTTGCCTAAAGTTAACTAATTAAGTGGCAGAATTAGAATTATTTCGCATTTTTCTGGCTTTGAAACCCACGGGCCTTCTACTATTATTCACTTTCTATTCTCAAAGGGCATATGGGAGTTGCTAAATTAAGGTTCGATTGAATTGACACTTTAATACATGAACGAAAGTGGTAGGAATGAATGACTGCTTATGTAACTCCCATAAGCCGCTCTACTCATGATGTCTAGTTAGGATGGCTAATCTGCAAGAAGACCCTGAGGACATTTAGAAGACTCCTTGGAAGCAAGCATGGCAAGACCTCTAGTCACATATTTTGGAAATGTTAACAGGAGAGCCTAGTCCCTGGAAAAGAACATAGAGCTTGATAATTGGGACATGTTGTCAGGACAAACTAGTCCCTGGCAAAGGGCATCATGCCTGATAAAGCAGAAGGTCTATGAGAAAGAGAAGACCATGAATGATATGGATTGACACAGTGGTTGTAGCAACGGGCTCAAACATAACAAATATATGTATACATTTATATATTTGATATATATAAATATTGGATATATATATTCTAACTGAACATTGCTGTCTTATTTTCATGCAAAAGAACTACTGGTTATGTAAGTATAGAATTTTGTTTCATATCAGATTATGAAAGAGAAAAATAATTCAAAATTTTTATTTCTCTGTTAATGCAAATTTTACAGATTTTAGTTCAAAATACTCCCTTCATAGTCCACATCTCAGATCCCTGGATACTCTGAGAAGCTGAGTCACAGTTTTCTCACTGTGGGTAATTGAAGGATCACAAAATTCCAATCCACAACCGATAAGGGGGATGGATAAGGCTCAGGTGGTATTTAATTTTACTTTGCTTAGCCCTCATGTCTAGTAACTAGATGTGGGAATTGGCTTATCCATGATCCAATCCCTTCATTTCTGGCTTCTATCCTGTCCTTCATGTAATGTTGCTTTGAGTCTGTGTTAGTAGCTAACCTCATAATTGAGGCCTTCATTCATTTTTCTCTAAGGGACTAAATTCCCATTAGTATGTTGCCACCCAGTACTGCATGATATACATGGACTGCCCTTCTGTGTCACTGTAAGATCTACTGTTGGAGTTTCTAATGTTAGTCACAGTTTCCCTGCAAAGATGGCCGGATGTTACTTCGCGCTGATCAGGTCTGGAACCTAATTATTAGTTCTAGTTCTTGTTGAGACAATACCAACTCATGAAGATGCTATGTGTGTCAAGTAGAATTGTCCTCTCTAGAGTTTTCATAGCTGTGATATTAGGACCTCAGATTAGACCTTTCTTCTGCACTGATTTTTGGATTGAGACCCAGCGAGTGCTTAACTCTGTGTGCCACCTACCTTCTCAGCTATGTGGGTAACAGTCTGTGCTGGAACACTCCATTGAGCTCCTTTGGAATTGGATAAAAAGGAAGTGTGTGAACAGAACAAAGGAAAATTGCATGGCTTTAGATGAGGAAAGGTGTGCAGCAGGATGGTACCCTTTCATCAGACTTGCTCAAGCTGTGGGCGGAGGAAATGGCCAGAGAAGTCAGAGGGCATGATAAAAAATGCAGCATCAGGATTGGAGGAAGACTTTAAGTAACCTGCCATGCTCAGTTGACATATCTTGCTTGTTGAAAGTGAGGAGGACTTGAGACCCTTGTTGGGGAATACCAAGGATTGCTGCCTTCAGTGTTGATTTCAACTCAATATAAAGAAGATCAAAATCCTTACAATGTGATCAAAGGGTAACATCATAACAAAAGGGGAAATGGCTGAAGTTGTCCAGGATTTTGTCTTGTCTTGCTTGGCTCTACGATGAGTGCTCATAGAACCAACAGCCAAGAGATCAGAGGGCACATTGTATTGGGTAGCTCTGCTCCACAAACGTCTTCAGAGTATTGGAAGCCAAGATGTTACTTTGAGAACCAAGGTGTGCCATATGTTCTTTTCCATGGACTTAATTGCATGAGTAAAGAAGACTGAAAAATAATCGATGTATTTGAAATTTGGTGCCGGAGAAGAATGTTGAAAGCACGTACCAGAAAGAAAAATATCTGTCTTGGAAGAAGTTTGACTCCAGTACTCCTTAGAGGCAAAGATGACAAGACTTCATCTTACATACTTGGGACATGTTGTCAGGAGTGATCAGTCCCCGGAGAGGCAGCCAAAAAGAGGAAGGCCTTCAATGAGATGGATTGGCATAGACGCTGAAACAATGGGTTAAGGACGGCCCAGGCCCAGGCAATGTTTTGCTCTGCTGTGTATAGGGTTACTATGGGTCAGAACTGACTCACTGGCCCCTAAGCAAAAACAAAAATAAAAATAGTGTCTTTGGCACCGGACTTAAAACTCAGTGCCATTCAATTGATTCCAACTAAAAGTGACCTCATAAGACAAAGTAGAACTGCCCCTTCGGTTTCTTTACTTGGAAAAGAATCTGGTCTTTCTCCGATATGCTACCTGACTAGACAACCATGTATCACAGGTCTCATTATTTTATTTGCTTGTTTTGAGCTTCTGGGACCATCATAAGGAACAAGAAATACATTTTTTCTATGTATCCTTAGTTTTCTATAGTTCCATATATCATAATAAATATATATGTTGGCCAAAATATTCGTTACTTTGGTTTATTAAATGTTGCATGATTATTGAAAAATAACAGTTTCCCTTCTTAGATTCCACTCAAATCTCTAGTAAGTCAAATTCAGTCACTTCTACCTCAAATAGAACTAAAATGTCCTTTTGCTGGAAAAGCACTTACCTGTTCTCCTCTAATTGACTCCCACTCACAGTCACTTGTGGACAGGGTCGAACTTCCCACTGGTATAGCAAGACTACGGTCGTCACAGGTGGAGACTGACACATTTTTCTCCAGCAGAGCGGCTCATGGGTTCAAACCTCTGACCTTTCACTTACAGCCAACATCTTGGCCACTGAACCAACAGGGAGCCTTAACAAAGCACGTGTAAGTATTATGTAACAGCAAAATGACTTATTCAATTAACAATTACAAAAAGTCATTACACAAGATAAAGTCTCTTTGAGATAAACATTTCTGAAAGAGTTAAGTTTTATTTGATACTTTAAAAAAGGATCAGAGTTCAGTCCGAATAAATGAAAATTTAGTCTGACTCATTTTCTTTTATATTAGACTTGTTTACATGCCAAACGATAGATAAAGGCAAATTTAATTTAGAGTTCAAGTAAAAGCAATCATTAGCATGACTTACATTTGTTATGTGTAGTGGTGTTTCTAGTTTTTAAAAAGGATTATTTTCTTGTCTTCTAATGTCAGGATTCCAGGGTCAACCTATAAAACATTATTATTAATAAATTCCAACGAATTCATCTGTGCTGTATAGTGCAAAGGTGAGGTTTTAACAAATCTTTGACATTCCATTTTATGTAATAATAGCTTAGTATTTCCTTAATTTTATTTTCAATTTTATGGAAACATAAAATTTTATTTTTCTTCACCTTGATGGCTTAAATCAAATTGAATAAAAGAATTTTTATTTTACTCAATAAATTTATACCCAGTGGCTTCAAAGTGAAAACACACATCAGAACTTCATGAAAATTCAA
Source organism: Tenrec ecaudatus (assembly GCF_050624435.1). Lineage (NCBI taxonomy): Eukaryota > Metazoa > Chordata > Mammalia > Afrosoricida > Tenrecidae > Tenrec > Tenrec ecaudatus. Next base: position 117,673,100 of record NC_134538.1, on the reverse strand, counting down.
TAATGCAACTAAGGCATTTGTATTTTGAATTTCAATATGATTTGGGAACAAATGCAAGAAGTCTTAATTTTTTTTCCTCAAAGGATTTTCTCAGATCTTAAAGTTTTATTTTAAAACATTTTCTTGCTTCCTGCACTATAGGCAGTCAAAAACTTGAAATGAATCTTATGACAATAAGGATGACATCTGGAAGACATTTTTAGCAACAGAAAGAGCCAGAAGTCCATGGAATGCAACATGTGGATAGAGTATTATAACTTTAGCTATGTGGTTTGGTATTTGAATGCCTTTGGCAGTTAATACCTTTCTTTTGATACGCAAAGTTAGAATGGTAATGTTAATGAAACCAAAGGGGGGAGGGTGGGAATCAAAAACAAACTCATGGCCTTCTAGTGGACTAGCAGTTACTCTATAAGAAAGAACACAACTGCCCCCTGGGATACAAGGCCTTAATTTGTATCCAGTGGAGCCGTTGACCTTAGCTTAGCAGCTGAGTCTTGTAGCCACTGTGCAAGTCAGGCTCTCAGCCATGGAGTCAGTTCTGACTCAGAGTGACCCTGTACTATGAGCCCATTAATGGTCATGGAAAAGGCATTTGAACATGGACACATTAATGCTTGTCACTTGAAAAAAAGTCTAATTTTGTTTTTAGGTGGATCAATAACACTACGTTGATATTTCATAACATTAATATGTTCTCAAATCTATCATCTAATGGTATTATTACTTTATCTAAAACCTCAAAACAATTTAATTCCATTTACTACCTTTATATTTTTATGAAATTATTTTTAAAACTCTCATCAAATAAATTATATAGTGTTGAATAAATAGTTGCAGGTAGAGAAGGCATGGTTTGAAATCAAGAGAGGTGTGCATCAGCGTTGTATCCTCTCACCATAATTGTTCAATCTAGATGCCGAACAATTAATCAGAGAAACTGAATTCTGTGAAGAAGAATGCGGCGTCAAGATGGGAGGAAGGCTTACAGAAGACACGAGCTGGCTTGCTGGCAGTTGGCAGGTCTTGAAGCCCGTGCTGATGGAGATCAAGGATCGCAGCCTTGAGTACGGGTAACAACTCAGTGTAAAGGAGACCCCACATCCTCACAGCCGGACCAATAGGAGATGTCAGCCGATCAAAACAACAGCCAGGGGGAAAGAGATGAGCCAGGGAAGGAAACTGGCAGAAATCCTAAGCAAAAAAGGGGTGGAGACGGCTTCCATTCACACCTCCCCAGCATACTGGAAGGTGAGGGGCAGTGGAAGAGACCACAGATATCAGAGATGATAAAATGGCCAGGGCAAGAAAAGACAGGACGTTCACACAACGCCCACAATAACTGGAAAGCATCTTGAGGCTTGGGTCTGAGGCAAGAGCACTACATGAAATCTGGGGAACTGGGTGGTCGGATCCCAGAATATCTTTTCGTGCAAGGAGGAGGGACCCTAACAGAGGAACCGCCAGAAAGCCAGCCTTTGGGGGGGAAGTCCACCAGTAGTGGGATATAAGACCCAGGGTTACATTTTGCTGGGCCTTTCAGACTAGCGAAGGGCCTGTGGACTTCTTTACCAGTGTCCCCTTTCAATAAACGTATTCTTTCTATTCAAACCTTTGCTTTGACTCTTCTCTGAATTTTGTCCCTCACCTGAAATCTTTCTGGGGAACAGAGCAAGAACCAAAAAGTGCAGAGCCTTGAAACTGTAAGCCCCTTCCTGGTTACAGTAACATCATGGTAAGTGGAGAAAAGACTGGGTTGTCAAAGACTTTTATTTTGTTTGGATCCAGGCAATGCCCAAGGAAGCAACAATCAAGAGATCAAAAGATAAGTTGCATAAGGCAAATCTGATGCATAAGACTATTGAATATTAGAATATTGAAAAGCAAAGATGTCTCTTTAAGGACTGATATGTTTCTGACCCATGCATTTTTTGAACTGCCTCATCTGTGTGTGAATATTGGACATTAAATAATCAAAACTGAAGAAAAGTGGATGTATTTGAATTGTGGTGCGTGGGAAGAATATTGAAAGCATCCCGGACTGCTTAAAGGACAAACAAGCGTGTCTCAGAAGAAGTCTGGCCACCGTGCAAATGACAAGACTTCACCTTACAGATTTGTACAGGTCAGGAGAGACCAGTCCCTGGGGAAGGCCATCATGCTTGGTAAAGTGGAGGCTCAGCGAAAAAGAGGGAGCCCTTCAATGAAACGCTTAGACGCAGTGGCTGTCACCATGGACTCAGGCACAGAAACAGTTGGGAGGATGGCACAGGACCAGGCAGTGTTTGAGCTGTTGTATATAGGGTTGTTATGGATGGAAACAGACTGAAACCTAACAACAAAAACAAGGAAATAATTGGAAGTATATTTATTTTGTGTTGCGCAAAATCACTTGGGGCTTCAGAGTACATTTGAATCACCAGCCTCTGAGGAAATAAGGCAATGTGGAAATTTTGTCCACTCAATCATTTGAACATGTGAAAGGTTCTCAGGTTGCCCCATAGAGGGAGTGAGAAGAGAGAAAGGCAGATGGGATTTAACATCAAGGACAAAATATGTTCAAAAAAATAATATCATAGTGAATGAGGTGGAGAGTGCGGAGTGGAGACCCAAAACCCATTTTTAGGCCACAGGACATCCCCTTATGGAAGGGTCTCAGGGAGGAGAGGAGCCAGTCAGGGTGCGATGTAGCAACGATGAAACATACAACTTTCCTCTAGTTCCTCAAGGATTCCGCCTCTCCCACTACCATGATTCCAATTCTACCTTACAAAGCCGGCTAGACCAGAGGATGTACACTGGTACAGATAGGAACTGGAAACACAGGCAATCCAGAGCGGATGATACCTTCAGGACCAGTGGTGTGAGTGGCGATACTGGGAGGGGGCAGGGAGGAGGGTGGAAAGGGGGAACCGATTATAAGGATCTACATGTGACTTTCTCCCTTGGGGATGGACAACAGAAAAGTGGGTGAAGGGAGATGTCGGAAAGGGCAAGATATGACAAAATAATAATTTATACATTATCAAGGGTTCATGAGGGAGAGGGGAGAGGGCAGGGAGGGGAAAAAACAAGGAGCTGATGCCCAGGGCTTAGGTGGAGAGCAAATGTTTTGAGAATGATGAGGGCAATGAATGTACAAGTGTGCATTACACAATTGATGTATGTATGGATTGCATAAGAGACGTATGAGCCCCTAATAAAATGATTTTTTAAAAACCCACAAAATATGTTATATAACTCTGAAATCCTATATCTTTAGTCTTTAAAAAAGTATTTTATTATGCTTTTGGTGAGAGTTTACACCAATAAAGTTCCCATTAAATAATTTCTATACACACTTTTCAGCAATATTTATTACATTTTTTACAATGTGTCAACATTCACATCATTGCCATTCTGATTGTTCTGTTTCCATTAATCAAGCTTCCCTGACCCTCCCTTGCCTGCTCATTTTTGCTTTAGGCTAAATTTTGACCATTTGTTTTCAAATAGTTGTTTTGATGTTATTTTTAAGGGCTAAATTTTCAACTGGTGACATTGTTTATTTTATGAGCTAATCTGTTATTTAACCGAAAAATGATCTCCAGCAATAAAGGAATAATTTCAGTTTCAGGTTTAAAGGATCTCTCTGGGTCTCAAACGCTCCTCTTGGCTCTATTAGGCCACTAAGCCTGATATTTTTTCCTTTAGATTTTGAGTTTTAATATACATTTCCCCATTATATTGAAAGTCATCTATTGTATCACTAAAGAGAATGGTTTGTATTGATAGCCAAGAACCATCTAGTTTGTCTGATCTCAGAATAGAAAAGGCCAGGGTCCACATGGCCTATTAGTTGTGTAGAACAGTTTCTTCTTTGACACCTTGGCTCCCAACAAGTAGGCACTAATAGTTGCATCTCTCATGGCTCTTCACAAATCTTTATCCTTGAGGACATTACGAAGGAATCTGAAACCACAAGATTTATCAATTACAAGGAGTTGAGTTGCACAGTGATGGCGAAAGTGCTGAGCTGCTAACCAAAAGCTTGCAAACCCTGTGGGAGCAATTCTGCTCTTTCTTGCACAGTAACTCTGAGTCCACTAGAAGGCAATGATTTTGTTTCTGATTTTTCTTTTTGGTTCCATTAGCATTACCATTCTAATATTACATATCAAGTTACCTACATAACTTCTGAAATGAAGAAAAACCCAGTGATTTTTGGTTTTTAAAATGTAACACCAATGTGTAGCAAGAGATAATAAATCATATTAATATTTTATAATGTATATTATGTTTATTTTTTACAAGGAACAACAAATTTAATGGCTTAAATCTACATTCACTCATTTGCTCACAGTTCTGTTTGGCAGAATCATAGTCATGGCAGAGCTGTGTTCTCTCTTCAGGGCCTCATCATGCAGAAATAAAAGGAGACCTCCCATATTAACATGTGAGAACAGGCAGGTGAGATACAACTGTTGGTGCCTACTTGTGCGGTCTAGGTTTCAAAGAAGAAATGACTCTACAGAATTTTAGCTCTTAGGAACTATGGTCCTTTCTATTATGAGACAGAAAAGCTAGATGGTTCTCAAGTTCTACTACAGGCCAGCTATCCGCAGATACAATAAATCATATTGATTTGGGGAAATACAGAAGAAAACTCAAATTCTTATCATCGGAGTCCAGGATCCTCTTCTCAGCTGTTTCTGTTTGTTGGCAGAATTGAATTCTAGTGCTTCCCGCTCTGGAATACAAGTCGTGCATGGTCTTCACTGGTTTCAAGCCAGGTGTTTTTCTTGGGTCCTAGAACTCATCAGCACACCTTTAGTATAGCACCCTTCCTCACCAAACCAGCAGTGGACAGTCTAGCATGCATCCAGTCCTCCTCCAACTTTATACAGTCTCTTCAGAAAATACCTGGTCCTTTTAAAAGAGGTCCTTTTGTAAGGTCCACATATGATAACCTCTTGTTCACTGCATCGACTATGCAATATCACACAAACTAATCATGAGAGTGACTGTCCCATCGGATTATACAGGTTTTTGAACTATAGTCGCAGTCATAGATTCAATTGAAAAAAAAGGCAAAAAGCTTCAGACTATCCGTGTCTACCTTAGAAAGTCAAGTGACTTTCTACTTAATTTTCTGTATTGATCCTTCCACTTAGCTAAAAGCCTTGGTCTAGACATGGCATAAGGAATTAGCAATTGCAGGAGCGCTGCACTGGGCTGGACAGAAGTCTAGGGAAAGCCTATCTTTCAAAATAACCCTGGCCACTGGGTTGAGGCTAATCTGAATTCCCTTCATTGATGTTTCATTGATCACATGAGCTAACACCAGGGACAGAGTCAAACCACATTTTGTAATTGGGTGAGTCCCATTTTAGAAACTAGTTCCCACGGAATGTCTGTTTTTCCCCCAGCACATTCTCCTTGTATCCATGGGTCGCTTCAGTCCTACAAGCAAGATGGATCTCCTGGGGGTGTTTCCTTAAGCCTTTCAAGGTTGTCTATGACGTCTGCAAACATCATTGTGTTTTCAGGAGGGAGGCAACTAATGCATGCCTTTAATAGGCTTTCTGGCTGCTACACTTCGGGTTCCAAATTCACTTTAAGTAATCGAATCTAGATAATGAAATGAGCATGCTAACAAATTTAGAAAGTAATTAACTAATTATCAAGAAAGCTTGTTAGACAGCATTTGATAAAATAACCTTCTTAATGTCACTAAATATATACCTTTGATTGAGTATTTTTCGTGTTCTCTGTAATGAAATTGAAAATGTATACAAATCTCCCTTCGTGCATATATATCAATGAGCAAAGGTGATCTTGAGAAAAAGCACTCGTGTGATTAAGTTGAGAACTCAGCTAGGCACTTTTTTCATGTTTTTTTTCCCTTTGTTTGAAAAAAATGTGTAGTGAGCCATGGTAATTTAGTCTTTGGTATTTGAGAGCTGTTTTCTTGAAAATGAATAAGGTAAGCTTGCTATTGGAGGAAAAGCAACTGTCAGTGACTATTGCGGAGGATACCATTCGAGTTTAAACCAGAAATTAAAGTTTGGGGAATATTGTCCTGCCACTTTGAGCTTGACACTGCTAAATATCTAAAGACTTTTCTGATTAGATTGTGGTAACATTAAAGGGAGTGATTTTTTATTTTTATGTGGAACTATATAGCAACATTAATACAAAATTCAGTAAACTAATACTTTTATTAAAATAACCAGTGTATTATTCCCCCCCCCAATAGTTCAAAATCTACATGGCTTTCTTGAAGGTGAAAAGACATGAAATGTCTACCTAGTCAAAGAGTCACCACCTACCTGAAGGATAGCTAGAGGTCCTTCTTGAGAGAGTAATAGCCAGTACTCTCAGAATTTGCCTCAGTGATAGCTAGTCTTGAACTAGTGAACCTTGGGCTAAACAAACAAACAAACAAAGAAATACAAATCATTTACTGAAAGACCGTGAAAACCCCAAATCCATTTGTAGAGATCCAGTAGGCAATAAGCGTCTATTGAATGCTCTCACATGCTTGAGCAGGGGTATGAAAATCTCTGCCCTCAGAACAGAGTGCATATGAAAATAAATTAATGAAAATATAATTAGAATGAAATTTAACATCTTATTGTTTGATTTCCCATTTTACTCAATCTTAATTTGATATATATATTGCTTGGGATTTAGCACATATATCAGTCCGTATTTCAATTGCTATCACTATCAGTTTCCAACCATTCATTTTCTAAATGGCACCTTGACTTTGTCTCCCTTTCACCCCCTCCACCAGCCCTATACCTCCCTCCTCCTGAACCACTGTTTCTACTTGCTGTCTCTACACTTTCATCAATTCTGGGTTTCATATACACCAAAAAATGACACAGCATGTAACAGCTTCAAGAGGGTGACCTCCATTGACCTAACACCTCTAAGATACGCTCTACTATGAATGAACGAAAAACAAACAAAACAGTACAAACCGAAAATACAGAAAATTTTGGAAGCCAGATCTGGTCCAGCCTGCATCATTGGGGGCAGTCTACTGACAGTTTTAACCGTTCAGGTCAGATTTATACCTTTGAATTTTTATCCCCCTCTCTCCCAAACACTCTGTTTAGTGGCCGCTTTCCTCCCATCCCTCAATTTCAGGTAGGGGTTGTTCTCGGGAGGTGTATTTCCTAAGCAATCCCACAAATGAATCTTGGACAATCACTGCCATCCATCGCCTCCTGTGCCTCGGATTCTCACAATTTAGTCTCTGATACTGATCCCTCCATTGACTTCAGATTATATGATTCCAATCCTTTGGTGACTGATGATGGTGTGCTTCTTGCATGTGGACTTAGTTGACATCTCAGTTAGATGGCTGCTTGTTTGGAGACAAGCCTTTAAGCCCCCAGATACTATTTTATCAGACTGCCGGGCACCATCTAAATTCTTCCCCACAATTTGCTACAGCTGCCAAATCCTCTGTGTTCCTTGCTGAGGGTGAGTATCAAGCAGGGTTAGGATGTAAGAATTAATTGTTCTTACGTTGGAGCTAGGATTTAGTGCCAGCCCCAAACCCAATCCTGGATATACACTTTAAAAAATTGTTCGCTCTTGGGAGTTAATACCTATGTCATATCATTCCTCAGTTCAATATTTTATTATTTGCTGCTTTCTTTTGGATTTCATAAAAAATGTAGCCAATGTCATTGAATAAGTTGTATAGAAATTGTTATGTCTTATACTGTTCAACATCTCTCTTCAACCACTTTCCTGTTGTCTGTCCCCAGGAAGGGGGTTATATGTAGATCGTGGTAATTGGTTCCTCCTTTCTACCCCACCTTCTCTCCACCCTCCCGGTATCAGCCCCTGGAGGGTTCATCTGTCCTGGATTCCCTATATTTCCAGACATGACAAAATAATAATAATTTATAAATTATCAACGGTTCATGAGGGAGTGGGGAGTGGGGAGGAAGGGGAAAAATTGAGGAGCTGATACCAAGGGCTCAAGTAGAAAGCAAATATTTTGAGAATGATGAGGACAACAAATGCACAAATGTGCTTGACACGTGTATGTATGGATAGATTGTGATAAGAGTTGTATGAGCCCCCAATAATATGCTTAAAAAAAAGAAATTGTTAAATGAGAACCTAATTTATAAAATGAACATTTAAATCACAATTAATTTTATCTTTTAAAAAAAAGTTTTGTTATACCCCAAACACTTGAGATGTAATGATGTTCCGAGGACTGGAAAATACAACAAATATTGATATTGGGAATGGAAAAAACAAAAACAGCCCTTGGTCCTTGAGACTTCTGATACCTTGTCAACAGGCATTTCTGGGCTTGCCATCCTGGTACGGAGGTAGGTCCCTTGTTAAATGTTTAATGTGCATCCTGGAAGTAGCTTCCTTCTCATCATTTTCATTCAGGAGGTTCTTTGCTTTCCAACCTCTCAGCCACATGGGCAAGAGATCTTCAGTAAGATGCTCCTTGGAGACGAACCAGTTGTCTCCTCTTGCTTCCTGCTTTTAGAAAGTTGGTGTCCCTAGGGTATTTTTTAAAACTTATATGATGCATTCATTTATTTCAAGTATACAAGTATACATTTATTGAAAAAATCCATCATATGAAATTGAATTTGCACTAAAACTCCCCTAGGGCATGGGGAAAGAAACAGCCAAGAACTTCAAAAAATACCAGTCTTATAAGAAAATTTTTCAGAAAATTAAAGTGGGTAAAGTACTTAGCACCACTATTGAATCAATCGCAACTCATAGTGACCCTCCATAGTATTTCTAGACTGTACACCGTTATGGGAGCTGACAGCCTCTTCTCTGTTTCACAGAAGGACCCATGTAGGACACCGTAGACCTGGAGGTTAGAAGCCAGCACAGAAACCACTGTGCCCCACGGACCATTTAAGCCAGTATAGAAGGCTATAGCTTTTCTCCTTTTTTGGGGCTACAAAATCATAGAAATACTTATTTAACATGAATATCAAAAGGTGAAGCTATTGTTTCTTAACATAGCTTCCATCTAGGTCTGTAAACTTAAAAAAAATCATTTTATTAGAGGCTCATACAACTGTTATCACAATCCATACATACATCAATTGTGTAAAGCACATTTATACATTCATTTCCCCCTAGGATTATTTTAAACCCTAAATATTTTAAGTCATAGTGTCTTATGTTAATGGTTCCTAGTTGTCCCAGGAGTACAGCACTCTAGGAAAATTAGAGTTGCCCATTTGATTCTCAGTAGTACTATGTGCAGGAACCAAACTCATTACTCTTTTTATAATATAATTCTCTCACCTGCTATTTGTTTTCATCTTTCTACAGGCCTTCTGTCTTTCTGCTTAGGAGTGCACCTATCAGCTTAAGGGAAAGGTGTTAACTTTAGATCTTGTCCCTTTGTCTAACTGAAAGTTCTGCTAGGTACTACCTTAACTCATAGAGAAAATTTAATAATGAATGAAATTTAACAATGAATGCAGTTCTTTCTATATTTAGTAATGTCTCTCATTTCATAAAACAAATACATTATTATCTTGGATATTGTCCAAACCTATGAAATATCTCTATGTTCCACAGGGTTTCTATTTTTTAATCATATTACTGGGGGCTCATACAACTCTTATCACAAGCCATCCATCCAGCCATTGTGCCAAGCACATTTGTATATTTGTTGCCATCATCATTCTCAAAGCATTGCTTTCTACTTGAGCCCTTGATATCAGCTCATTTTCCCCTCCCTCCCCCTCCCTTTCTCCCTCACAAACCCTTAATAATTATCATTATTTTATCATATCTTACACTGTCAAATGTCTCCCTTCACTCACGTTTTTGTTGTCTGTCCCCCAGGGAGGGGCTTATATGTACATCATTGAGATTGGTTTCCCCTTTCTCCCCCACCTTCCCCGCTGGTATCTCTACTCTCATTATGGGTCCTGAGAGGTTTATCTGTCCTGGATTCCCTGTGTTTCCAGCTCTGATCAGTACCAGTGTACATCCTCTGGTCTAGCGGAATTTGTAAGGTAGATCATGATAGTGGGGGGGGGGCGGGGGAGTATTAAAGAATTAGAGGAAAGTTGTATGTTTCATTGGTGCTATATTGCATCCTGACTGGCTCATCTCCTCCCGACGACCCTTCTGTAATGGGACGTCCAGTTGCCTACAGATGGGCTTTGAGTTTCCATTCTACACCCCCCTCATTCACAATGATATGATTTTTTTTGTTCTTTGATGCCTGATATCTGACCCCATTGACACCTCACGATCGCACAGGCGGTCCACTGCCTTCTTAATGGTCATGAAGAAGAGTTCCTTCTCATTGACTGGAAGAGAGGTGACAGTAGGACAGCTGAGCACCACAGCCTTTGAAGATTCCTCTAAAGCTTTCCCTTCAGATCATTTTGTGTGACTGGTTTCACGCTTCCTCCCTCTGGAAGGCAACTGCCATTTTCTTTTCAATTTACGCAGGTGCAAGGAGAATGGCCTGTTTTTAAATGTTAGCTCTGTATACTCCAAGGATTTAAAAATGCAGTCTAGACAGAGAAGCTATGTCTTTTCACTCTATTGCCATACCGATAGAAGAATAAGCTACTTTTTAAAGAAAATGCAGATCACATATATATTTATAAGGTGCTATAAAAATGTGATGAAATACTGAACTTTGAGAAGACCACAAACCCAGTGCATGAACTTTTCGACACAGACATTAATGTTGGATTTCTGCCTTCCCACCTGTGAATAAATAGACCTTTCATCATGGAATAACTATTTTAAGAAGAAATATTATCAGAACTTAAATCCAGATACTTGCAAGGAGCCTATTTCTAATGTTCACTATTGGGGTTTTGGTTTTCCCTAGGAATACACCAACCATGCTGTTTCCCAGTCTATTGCTAGCATTTCTCATCGAATATTCCATTAAAAAGCAAGTATACCTTCAAAGTTTTGTTCCACTTAGAAAAAAAGATTCTATTTTTCAACTTTGTTCTTTTGTAGATGTACTTTGAAATATATCATTAATTTATCTATATTAATCTGTGTTCACTGCAAAGTATTTTAATTGCAGTTCAAGTGGAGTTTTTCAATTATCTGACATTTGAATGTCACAATCCAAAACAGTGATATCAATGGAGAAGGAATTTTATAGACTTTTCACGATAAGCAGAGGTTAATTTCACTAAGTTAGAATGGGGGAAATAACCAAGAGATCTCATGCAAATAAACATTAATCCCTTATTTAGAGTAATTATTATGTTTAATTAATAAATTTCTTATAAAATCATAACATTAGCTGCATGCACATAGTACATAAAAATCTGAACTCAAGTGTCAAACTGTTGACACTTAAAATTTAAATTTTTTGTTGTGATTTACCTTGTGTTTTCTTTATACATAAATATAGGTGTTTATTAAATTATTAAATTTTGCTCTCTGATCTATAAAAAATATATATGCAGTATTTAAATTATAGTGTCAGAGAATGTGACAGGTAGGTTTATTGTGCCAACCTGGACGATGAACACATGTGGGATTGATTAAAGGGCGGAGAGCTAAATGGCTCAAAGAACCTCACCTTTCTTGTCTCTTGCTCTTTGATCATCAGACCAGCGTGCGGCTGCCTTGTTTGTTCTCTGCCTCCATTTGCAAGCTACACTACCTGTGGGAAAACTAACCTGTGGACTGTGTCGCTGTAATTTGAGGTTCCTTCAAGACCTGCTTTGCCACACTACTGGAGAATCCAGCTCTTGAGTTGGGAACTGCAGGCCCTGTCATCTGGCTGACTGTTGGTGACCTACTTTGCTGTTTGCTGCCTGTGACTGGGTAGCCTGAATTGCTCTACAGAGAACTAACCGGCAACCCTCAAGACTTGACAACTGCCAGTGTATTATCTGTCTCACAGAAGTGATTTGTATTGAGCCATTGGTCCTGCTTCATAGATTAATTAATTGTTTATTTCTTATGTTATAACTCTATCTATATAAATATATATATAAAAGTATTAGCGTCTTTGTTTTCTTTCTCTAGAGAACCCTGTCGAACATGGCGAAGAGTAATGAAAACTCCAGCAGATCTGTCTTGGGAGAAGTACAGCCAGAGTGCCCATTAGAAGTCTGGATGGAGAACCATCGTTCACATGCTTGGGACATAGGAACACGAGAGACAGCTCCCTGGCCACGGGGCATCATGCTGAGCAGTGTAGGTGGGCAGGGAGCAGAGGAAGCCCTCAAAAAGTGATTGACACATTGGCTGCAAGAAGGGGCTCAAACCTGACAAGCCTTGTGAACAGGGTGAAGTCATGGGGGTGTTCCCTTTTGTTGGGCCCGAGTCAGAAGGGACTCCACTGCACTGCACCTCCCAACGACAGTTTGAAGTATTTGTCATATGGAATAAATTTGGAATGAAAAGCAAGATTTGGGGGTTAGAAAGAGAGAACTTATATATGAAAAAAGGATGATATTAAAGATGTGACAGCATTTTATATATTGTCTACAGAAGAAGATGGCTTTAAAAACGTAATTAGGGCAACAGAACATGTCATTATTTCCATTGTTTCATCCTGGAGTATTACTTTTATGGGTAGTGTTGTTATGAGACTGAGTTTAGGAATCAGTCGGCTTATGCCCTGGAGCAGTGGCCTTACATTCGCTAAGTTGTCCTCCCTAGTATGTGGTTCAGGAATCGGTTGGTTTATGCACCAGGGAAGCGATCTTTCAGCCTCTAAGCTTCGCACAGTAACTAAGCCCGGTTCTTTCATGAGCATAACACTCTTTATGAGTCAAAGAGACATTTAACCAATTTATTCTGTAGGGCATTTACACCCATCAATACCGAGTTAAGGAAAAACAGGCAAGACTTACCAGCAAGAGCAATGGAGACTGCGAGAATTCTGTTCCATTGCAGTGGTGCAGAGGCTGTACCCCTGTGGGGTCTTAGCTGGATTTTGATTCCATCTGTACAGGTGTAGCCATCGGTGTGGTTGCAGGTGTTATTTTAAAAAGGGGTGCTACCTCAAGTGCTTAGTGAGATAGTCTTGGATTCTGGCCTGTGTCCGTTTTGTTGTTTGCTTCTTTATTCTTGGTCGTCTCTTGTCAGCCGTTTTGTTGTCCATGCTTACTTCATTTTGTATGCTCTAGTCAGTCACTATGAACTATAATCAACTTGTCAGCCGTGAGTTTGGGAGGCATTTACTGAGAATAAGGTGCCCTGGTGGCACAGTGCTTAAAGCACTTGACTGGTGACCATACTGTCAGCACTTTGAATCCACTAGGCACTCCATGAGAGAAGGCTGTGACAGTCTGCGTCCATGGAGATGTCATCCTGGGCACCCTATGCAGCAGCTCTCCTCTGTCCTGTGGGTGACTCTCGATAGGAATTGACCTGATGACACTGGCTTTGATTGGTTTTGTACTTTAAGGATTCTCCAAATTACAAGATTATCTTTACCATGATCTCTGATATTTTAACAAAACACACTTCCTATGTGAGGGAATAATTTGATGATGGGTTGGGGGGCATATCTGATAAAATACACCAGAATTTTATCTATTTGCTTATTTAATGTAAAGGGAAGTTTAGACTTCTCAGAGTTGTAGAAAACATAGAGTATTATTTGGAACTTCTTTTCAAGACCTCAAAACCTTTATATTAAATTCTGTTAGACTTATTATTACTGTAAAATATTACTTATAATACCTTAAAAACATTTTTACCAAGGAATAATATATATACTTTTTAACTTTTCCTATTTAGGATAGTTCTGAGTAAGTGTAATTCAATAAAATTTTTCATAGTTCTGGGTGAATATAATTCAATCAAATTCTTCATTTCTCATTCCTTTTTGCAGGCTATATTCACTTTACTATGAAAACTCAGATGTACATGTGTGCCTATTTTCAGAAAAGCACACTGCATATTCATTGCGGGTGTGGTAACTTTCATGCTTGCACATTTGGAATCTCCAAGGTGTTGAAATCCTTGTTGTACTTTTAGTTTGGGATAAGGACCATGTCTTCCAAATAATCTTAATCAACAAGATGTGCTGGGGAGTCCTGACAAGCACCCTCCGACGTTGTGTGCCAGAAGGAAATTTCAACACTTTCACCATCTAGCTCTGTGAAAATAAACAAAAAGTGGAATTGATTCATGCATTATAGATTCCTGCTGGGCTAAGCTGTGTTTTCATGACTAATTTCCTTCACTAACCACAGCTTCATAGCCTGAGTTCACCAAATAACAGCCTTCTTTAGGCAAACCCAGGCTCAGTATTAGAACTGCGAGTTGAGCTTTTTTCTCATCCAAAATTCCTTGCAGACTTGTTAAGTGACCAAACATAAACATCTTCAAAGGTCCTACTGAAAATACTTTGTAGGTATTTCTTTGTTTTGTTTTTCTTCTCAGTTTTTCCCCATATTATGAAAGAAATCTTCCTATTACAAAATAAAAAATTGAAATCATAATAAAGCCAGTCATCACCCTAAGAACTGAGTCAGCGAATTTAATTTGTGTTAAGTCAGTGAATTTAGTCACTGTTCCAATAGTTCTGGTTGGAAGAAGTACCCTGATCTGGTCATTTCCTCATGATCAGACAGATGACAAACCACCCCAGAAATATGGCATTTTGAGTGACAAAACTGAGCCCAGCAGGGAAATTTGAAGTTCATACTACAATCTAGTACTCTTTCTATCCCATATCTGTTGTATCATGCCTCTTGGTTAGATTTGATTCTACAGAAGAAGTATCTCATGTTAAATTCAATATATACTTACTAATGAAACAATGAGATTCCAAAACAAAAACAAAACAGCAACAACAATAAAAACCAGCCAGCGCAGGAATCTTCCATGTTGACTTTCGCCCATTGAGTATTTATTCATCTCAAGTAGCAGCATCTGTTCAAAGCAGATTTGAACAACCATGCTGAGCAAATTTTGTACCCCGTTTTGTTGTTGAGAATATAGGCGGCAGAGTGAACACCGATTCAAGTGTGTCCAAACTTACAGCTCAGTGGCACTGATCACATTCTGGGAGTTGTGCGTTTCCTCTCACCTTCGGTTCTAGTCACATAGATCACTGTCTGCTACGCTTTCTTATCTTTTGAGTTGCTGTTGTCACTTTGACGGCATATAGATGATACTTAAGAGTGCAATTTTTTTTTTACTAGTTCACCTCTTGTTTAGCTTAAAGAATACTTCAGGGAATTGATTTGGTTTAAGGCTTAAAGATTATCTCAAGGCAGTGGTTTTGGGGGGGCGGGGCTCTTTCACAACTGCTGTGAAAACAACCCTAAACACACCGCCAAAGGTCGCTCCCTGCTCACAGCGGTGATACGGCAGAGAACTGCCACTGCAGGCTTCGGAGACGGTACATCTCTATGACAGTAAAAAGCCTCCTCTTTCTCGTATGGAGCACCTGGTGGTTTTGAACCGGTAATCTTGTGGTTTGTAAGCCATTAGGGCAGGAAAAAAGCAAGCAAAGGGCATGAGATCTTTCACTTCCTTGTTCGGTATCATTAACATTCATAGATAAACGTCAGAAACATTTTTATTTCATTTATCGGGGTTCTGCCTTGCTCAAACCCTTCTCTGGGGAAATTACATATTCATACACCATCAGAGACTCACCTCTTCAATTGTGTTATTTTCTGTTATTGTTCCCTTGCCCACCCATTGCTAATTGGAGAGAGACTGAACTAAAAAGTAAACCCCACTGCTATCAAGTGAATTATGACCCGTAGAGCCCTGTCTAACTCCCATAAAGGCTTTCAGGACTCTGCTATTTTGTTGCTGGTGACGTGGTGGTGGAACACTGCCCGTCCGTGCACCATCCTCGCCTGTGTTGTGTTAAAGCTCATTGGCAAAGCCACTGTGCCAATCGATCTTGTTAGATTGGAGGTGATCTGTTTCCTTCTCTTGGGTTTTAGAGTAAGGTTATGGAAATAATAGTCCTATGATTTCTGTGCTGAAGCGAAGATTTTTCTATGATTCCCTTGCCTCTGCTAAAGCCTCTAACAAACGACACACGAACCTGCATTTAGCTATTTATGTCTACCTACCTGAATTGGAAAATCAGTTCCTAATGGTAGGTGTCATGTCTTATTTGTTTTATAATCTATTAAATATCTAATAGATAATGTAAGTCAAACAACTTAGTTGGTTTTGTTGCATTTCCAATGTCTTTTGCCAGTTTCTTTGATTAAAAGTTGCATTATGATGACCTTGTTGTAATTTAACCCCATTAAATGTATTTATGATCCTACTCCTAGTAACCAGGAACAATTTGAGATTTGAATATGATATGGAAAATAGTGGCAAGAACATATTTTAAATTCATGTTTTTAACACAAAACCCCAACAACTTAGTGTTCTGCTAACTTCTTAATCAGACACAGCCTGTGTTCCAAAATGAGAAATAGATGAATACAACTTTAGTCATTAATATCATTATTATTATTTTTTAATATCATTATTTTGTTTACTATTTTTGTTAAGATGGATAGCTATGAGTTTAATATAATTAAATTTTAGACATAAACAGTATCCCTAGACAATATTTACCAATTGGAATATAAATCATGTAATCTTTTGGCAATCTTTCATTTTTCAGTTATTTACTTTTAATTTCAAGGGAAAACACTGCTAGACTTATAATTAAGAGGCCAGGGTTTCATCTTGCTTCTACAATTGACTACTGTGATATTGGCCAAACCTGGCAATTTTTTTTCCCTGTGTCTCAGGTCCTCATTATTAAAATGGAGGAAATGATACTTTGCATGTTCCACGGGTTTGTCATGGCATCAAATAAGGCTACACATATGATAGTGTTTGGCAATTTAGGAAGCTATATAATTAAACTGTAAAATATGATTACATTTTCAGATTGAAGTCTCCTTTGGGTCTAAGTACATCTATGGTATTTCTAATACCTCCAGCTTGTAGCACACGTGCAGCCTACAACCTTGACCCACTCTCCTGCTCCAATGTAGCATTCATTCCCTGCCAGCTGATTTATAAAGAATGAAGTTTCCAGAAAGCCATTTGTTTTCCCTTTCTTTCTTTTTGGCTTTAACAAAGTTTGGCTCACATTTCTCTCTTGAGTATAACAATTTCCAGCCAGGAAATAACTCCCATGCTCATTTCCTTCAGGAGATGCCTACCTGCAACTTCTACTGATGCTCAGGTGATCTGCTCCTGTAAAGAATTACAGCCTCTGAAACCATATGGGTTTTCTTGGAATCAGAAAGGACTCCATGGAGGAAGATGGAGAACAGGATCCTAGTCTAAGGAATGCCGCTTCTGAGTTAAAGGAGATTGTTTGATCAATTACATTGTATTTCCCTAACCTCTAAATGTAGTCCCTCTTCCCTGCAATGTTCAACCTGTTTGAACACGTATTTAATGTGCCATGATAAGCTCTGAAGTAAAAATGAAGTGCTTATTATCAAAATGATACTTGTAGAAATTGTGAGTGAAAACCAGTGGCCTCAATGAGCAGGGCTGACGCAGCAGTGGATTCAGCACATCGGTGACTGTGCAGATGATGCAGGACAGGCAACTTGTTGATCTGTCACACAAAGGGTTCTTTGTGTCAGCGACAACTGGATACGACTAAAAAACAAGAATAACTTGTTAAAAACTCCTACTCTTATTGTTAAAATACACTACATGAACTATAGAAAAATTGTGCTCTATAAATTATTGCATGTCTATGTGAGCATTGGGATTTACAAATGATACTGAGAATCACCAGTTTAGAACAAATGCTGCCTAAATTTGACTTTTAAGATTAATTTTTTTGAATGAGAATTCCACTACACTGTTTATTTCTGCAGGCATCTAAGGCAGCTCAGCATATGTAAAATGTCAGAATTGGCAGCTCAGGGATGGAGTAGGGAACAGAAGAAGGGGCAAATGTGCCGACTTTCCCCCGTGTACCCTGAATGAATGGCACAGTGACTAGACCATGTAAGCAGAGCAGAAGAGAAGCTTAGTGTGCATGGATCTGAGAATCATATTTTTCTGCTCTTCTTAGCATCAAAACACACTTAAAAGAAGTGCATTGGTTCTCTCTAACTTCTTTTCTACCATTGTGTCCTGAACCTATTCTAATGAGACTTTCATCCTCAACACTTTATCAAATCTGATTTCTTGAAAATACTACTTATAAGTATGATGTGAAATCAAGTGGTCATTTCTTTATCTTCATCATATTGAATCAATGAACAGTATTAGAAAGAGTATTTTCCTAACTTGGCATTTGCTAAACAATACTAATCTGACTTCTGTCTTCAAATTCTCTACCCTTTCCATTCTCTTTTCCTCTTGTTCCAGATTCCCAAACATTGATGTGTCAATGGGTTTAGTCCTGAGTATTTTGTTGTTTTTTTATCTTCATTTACTCAGCTATTCTTATATAGCCTCCTGGCTTTAGGTCTTATAGGAGTTTTATAATTCTCAAATAATTTTTTAAAATCTCTATTCTACATTCTAAATCAATTGTGGTCTTTATATTATATGAGGGGATACCACCCCAAAAGGATTTTTCAAAGTTATGTATTTAAAATTTTTTATAAAACAATTATATCACCTCAAAGTATACATCTTCATTACACTTAATAGATTTGTCAAATCTGTGATTCCATTATTGGAAACAGTTTTCAAACTCATCTGTTTGGATGACTGACAACACCTCCCTCATTTTTTTTTCTTCATCTCTTCTATGTCATAAAGTCAGTCCTTTCTTGTCCCTCTTCTTTTAAGGTTGTAAGAATAGCACAATATTTCATCACAGGAATGACCTTGGAGAAAAAAGTCTGGGTCATTTCTGAGCTGTTCTTGCAAAGCATGCATGTTTGCACCCAGCGCTGTGTGTCCTGGTCAATCAGAACCTGAGGAACAACTTTCACAGCGACCCTTCTCATTCCCAAATCTTCCATGAAAATTTGCTGAATGAACCAAGCAACAAGGTCTTCCAACTTCCCCATCTCTTCAATGCTCCATCTTCAGTCTTCAAGCACAAGTGCATGAATTTGGTCAACATTTTCATCCATTTGGGAAGTTGACAGACGTGTAGAATGAGGTTTGTCGTCATCAATAGACATCTCACCTTTTCTGAAATGAGAAACCCACTCTTACACTCGAGTTCTTCCCATCACGCTGTCCTTGTGAGCTGTGTTCGCATCACAACAGTTTCTGAGGCACAAAATTTCACACTCACATGCTGTCCCTGAAATTGGCCTTCAAAAAAATGAGGTTTGAGTGAAAATGCTTGTACAAAAAATGTCACTGTGACCATAGAGAACCTTCCCCAGCAATGGCTCTGGGCGCACTAACTCAGAGCGAGTTGCTGAATGCCTGCCTCATGGGAAAAAATGCACTATGAAAGCTCTGAGCTTGGCAGGTGTATATATATATATATATATATATATATATATATATATATATATATATACACATATATATACATATACATGTATATATACTCATTAATTAAGAAAATAGCAGGATTGCCTCAGAAACAATCGATTAATTAATACAAACTTTACAATCTTTTCCTACATATTCTACTACTTTCATAAACCTTTTACTTCATATTGCACAGACTAGCACAGATACTGGCAAAAATATGTACCATCTTTTAACTTTTAGAGGTTAAGGCATGATTAAAAGTATCATTTGGTATGCTCTGAAGAATTATTTCATTTAGTTCTGCTAATAGACCTCTGAAATTTATGTTATTGTTATTTCAATTTTACAAATAAAAAATAAGGCACAGAGAAGATAACTTGCTAAAGTCCCAGAGAGTAAGTAAAACGGCTGGGAGTTTAATAGCAGTAGGCTCATTCGAAAGCCTGTACATTTGAAAGTTATGCAATTCTGAAACTGCATGACGAATGTTAAATGCACAGCATACTTCTTAAATTATCGATAAGTAGTAGTTCGCTCTTTACCATTTGTTTCCATAATGACCAGAAGTCCTAGGGAAGTTGGAATTTCTTCAAGAAGCCACATGCTATGTTCTCATGGTGTAGGAAAGAGTATGGAAAAACGGTGCTGGATGAAGATAACAGAATACATGAAAACCATATAATTTTTTTAAACCCACAAACATTGTTTCCTAAGACCTAGAGATTTGATTAGACTGGATGACTTGATGTTCCATAATGCTAGGTAAATAGTAAATTCTTTGCTAATATCATTCTACTAAAACATTTCTTGTTATACTACCTCCTGGCACCATTTTGGTTAACCCTGACGACATAATCTCATCTTTGTTTACTTTGATAAAACCCGTCTACTATCAGATAAATTATTGGACCTTATCTCACGTTATTTCTTATCTATCATTTTGCAATTCGTCTTGAGAATCAGCCTCTGGCATAATACATTGAGTAAATTTATCTGGAAACTCACTTATAGCTATTTACTGAAGACAGTACTAAAGGAAAGTTAACACGGATGCTTTGGACAGAAAGAAAGAATGGATTAGCAATATTGATAATATTGCTAACCTCTTATTTACTTAGGTGTTATTTTTATTTATAAGCATAAAATCCTGCATTCAGATAGTCATACTGCTCAGTTGCCTAGAAAGGTGCTTAGATCAAACGCCCACGTCAATCTATTCCAATCATAGTGAACGTATGTTAAAACACGCCTGTTCCTGCACCATCTTCACAATCTCTATCGGAGCTAGTTCTTTGTGTCTTGTTATTTTTCAACAGTTTATTGATATAAAATTCAGATAGCATATACTTCCATAGGTAAGCTGCTTCTTAAAAGAGTGACTGATTATAAAAAAATTACAGTCAGTTCTAGTGAACCCTCCTCTGTTGTACTCGATATTTGCTCCCCAATTTTCCTTCACCTCTCCCCACCCCTGCCTCTGCCCCTGATAAGCTATTATGTCAGTTATTGTCTCTATACATCCACACTTTCTGTGCTTCAAATTTGGAAACATAACAAAAACAATAAGAAACAAATACAAAACAGAAAGAAAATACCACCGGCAACATTAAACTAAGCCAGAAAGAAAGTTTCTCTCTTAGAGCAAGTGAAAAATATTTAACCCTAGAGCAAACTCAGGATAGGTCCAGAGGGGCGTCAGCTGACTAGGTCTTACATTATACCTTGGCTCCATCCACCATAATCAAGTCCACAGACATCTCTGCCTGATAGTAAGGGGAAGAGAGATCCCACAGAGGGTTGATCTGGGTAGGTCGTAAGGACTAGTTTTACCTGCCGCACATGACTGTGTGCTTCCCCCATGTGGATAATTTACATTATGATAACTTCAAAGGGAGCCAAAATTGGACTTCTCATAAACAAAGAAGAAACAATTGAACCTCGATTTTTAATAAACAAGTGAGCTTCCAATATTTTGCATAAGTAGCAGAAAAACACTCAATTTTTGAGTCCACTCACTTAAAAGGACCTTTGGACATTGAAGGCAGAGGACCAAAAGTAAATGGTTTCTTTTCCCCCCAGAATATTTTCTTTTAGCTGAACCAATAAAGCCGTTAACATTTTGTCCATTGCCGTAACAAATTTTGTTTGCTTGTGGGATGATACACTGCACAATATTTTAAAATTTTTACTTGCTAATTTTGATGGAATATTTGGGTAACGGATATTTGTATAGTAAATTATTATAAAATGGGGTGTAATTATTTTAACCTAATAACTTGGCGTCAGTGGGACTTTCCTGACAATTATTAAAATTCAATGCACAATTTATGATTAACGGTCAAACTCAAACTCACGGCCATTGAGTTGATGCCCGAGCATAAGAAACCTATAGAACAGGGGAGAACTGCCGCTCTGAGTTTCAAAAGCCCCTTCTTTCGCATGCTGAGCAACTGGTGATATTGAACTGCTGACGTTGGGGATCTCAGTGAAATTCAGAACCACTATGCTACCAGGGCTTCTTCACTTGAGGAAATTCATGGTGTTTGGTTGGGAAGAATAGAGTTTTAGAATACAAAACTACAATTACTTAATGAAAAAAAAATCACACGAGAGAACAACATGGCTGGCCCTACTATGAGACATGATGCCCCTCAGTGACTAAGGGCGATACAGGGGACAGCACCGGAGACACAGTGTGGGAATTGCACCTGACCTGATCCCACCACACCGAGGCAAATCACTGGGGGAGTGCAGCAGAACAGCAAGGGAATGGAGTGGCAAGGTCCCCAGGGAATGCTGAAAGTGGACTTTGGGGCCAGGGCGTGGTGCCCCAACAGACCAGACTGGAAAACGCTCCTAAGGGCCAGCAAACGATCCTTGAACGAACTACAAGCCTTTCTTTTGTGAAGTGTTTTGTTTTGTTCTTTGTCAGTGGTTTGTTTTATTGTCTGGTTGTATACTGTTGCTTTGTTTTCCTCTGTCTTGTTTTCGTGCATGTTAGTGTCTCCACAGGCCTGTCTGAATAGGACAGGCTGGATGAACTATCTGGAGGAAACACAATAGGACAGACAGTTCTGGGGGGACAGACAGATCCGGGTGGGGGAGGGGGAGGAGGGTAAGGAAGTGGTATTAATAAACACAGGGACAAGGGAACAACATGGGACCCAAAATGGTAGTGAGGGGGGAGTGACAGGCCTGATGGGGAATGATCAAGGGTAAGGTTGCGTTGAGAAGAGGTATAGCTGTAGCCCAGGTGGGGATGGAGCATGGTAGTAGGGCAGGAGGAAAGTCAAGGGAGAGGGAGGAAGGAGCTGGGAGTCAAGGGGCATTTATGGAGGTCTAGACAAAGACGTGTACATGCAAACATATATATGAGGATGGGGAAATAGATCTAATTGTCTACATTTATAGGTTTAATATTAAGGTGGCGGAAGGACCTTGGGCCTCTACTCAAGCACTCCCTCAATGCATGAATACTTTCATTTATTAAATTGGTACTCTATGATGCTCACTCTCCCGACACAACTGCTGAAGCCAAAGTGGGTGAACAAGTAAATGTGGTGAAGAAAGCTGATGGTGCCCGGCTATCAAAAGAGATAGTGACTGGGGTCTTAAAGGCTTGAAGATAAACAAGCGGCCATCTAGCTCAGAAGCAAAAAAGCCCACATGGAAGAACACACCAGCCTGAGTGAGCAAGTGATCCCAAAGGGATCAGTTATCAGGCATCAAAGAACAAAAAATCATCATATCATTGACTGCACACCTCCATGATAGGATCGCTGAAGACAAATGGGTACATAAGCAAATGTGGCAAAGAAAGCTGATGGTGCCCGGCTATCAAAAGAGATAGTGTCTGGGGTCTTAAAGGCTTGAAGGTGAACAAGCGGCCATCTAGCTCAGAAGCAATAAAGCCCACATGGAAGAAGCACACCAGCCAGTGCGATCACGAGGTGCCAAAGGGACCAGGTATAAGGCATCATGCAAAAAAAAAAAAAAGAATGTGTGTGTGTGTGTGTGTGTGTGTGTGTATACCACATTGAATGAAGGGGGAAGTGCAGAGTGGAGACCCAAGGCCCAAGTGTCGGCCACTGGAGATCCCCTCATAGAGGGGTTTAGGAGAGGAGATGGGTCAGTCAGGGTGCAAGGTAGTACTGACGAAGAGCACAGCTTTCCCCCAGATCCTGGATGCTTCCTCCCCCCAACTACCATGATCCGAATTCTACCTTGCAGGGCTGGATAGGGCAGAGGCTGTACACTGGTACATATGAGGGCTGGAGGCACAGGGAATCCAGGGTGGATGATACCTTCAGGACCAAGGGTGTGAGGGGCGATGCTGGGAGAGTGTAGGGTGAGTGAGTTGGAAAGGGGGAACTGATTACAGGGATCCACATGTGACCTCCTCCCTGGGAGAGGGACGGCAGAGAAGGGGGGGAAGGGAGCCTCCGGATAGAGCAAGATATGACAAAATAACGATGTATAAATTACAAAGGGCACATGAGGGAGGGGGGAGCGGGGAGGGAGGGGAAAAAAAAGAGGACCTGATGCAAAGGGCTTAAGTGGAGAGCCAATGCTTTGAGAATGATTGGGGCAGGGAATGTATGGATGTGCTTTATACAATTGATGTATGTATATGTATGGATTGTGATAAGAGTTGTATGAGTCCCTAACAAAATGTAAAAAAAGAAAAGGGAAAAGAAAATGATTAGGGCAAAGAATGTACAGATGTGATTTATACAATTGATGTAAGTATATGTATGGAGTGTGATAAGAGTTGTATGAGTCCCTAACAAAATGTAAAAAAAGAAAAGGGAAAAGAAAATGATTAGGGCAAAGAATGTACAGATGTGATTTATACAATTGATGTATGTATATGTATGGACTGTGATAAGAGTTGTATGAGCCCCTAATAAAACGTTTAAAAAAAAAAAAGGTTGAGAATGGAAAAAAAAAATCCCACATATCATTAGAATTATTGACCTTTAAAAGATGGTTATAGCAGCTTGACAGTCATATTTCATATGTAACAAACTATAATCTAATAGACTGATATTAAAAATTAGTTCAATTGGATTATTTAATTGGATGTTATCACCTGTAAAACAGGATTTTGTTCATAGTATTTCACAGTTAATAATGTATGGCTGAATTCAAAGGGTCAACAATTTTGAATCTGGTTTAAAGCAAGCATTTATCATAACATTATGTTCAATATTAAGCAATAGTATGTATATTAGAAGTGAGTTAAATAAAATAATGACAATATTGTATGTGTGAACATTTAATTGAATTTAAAGGAGGCAAATAATTGAAGACAGCACTGAAGATTAAAGAAATAGAAAAATGACAATTTACTGTACCGAAGCAGATTAAACAAATTATAATACATATTACATAAATTAAAAAACTAAATAGTTAAATGAGAAACTAAAAAGGCACTAAGATGGTATGTATTTATGTTAAGCCAAAAACTACTGGTACTAAAGTTCATACACAAGTTTATCCCAAACATTTTTAAGCACATCTGCAATCAATGGATAACTGCAGACAACTTCTTGTAATAATGTCCTCATCTTGGACACATTAGAGTGCTTTCATTAAAAGGATATTTTTGTGCCATGAGGGAAGTTAAAAACATTTCTTTAGCCAGGACCAATATAAGACTTTTAATAACATTCAGGTGAACATCCTCCAAAATTACTGAAACAGCATAACAACTCCGTGGGAGTCTTGCATCACCTGAAATGCTGTTTTTAGATGGACCAAGCATTTCAGAAACATGCACTGAGAACCATCAACCTCAAGACATGCAGAAACTATGGCTGATGCCCAGAAACTTAAAAGAAGATGGGGAAATTAGTCCTGCTGCAATAGCTACTGAAGTTGGGATCTCACTGCACTTTGCATTATAAGCAAACGCTATTGCTTCAGCAAGCTGTTGGCTTGATGGATGCCAAAAGCATACAAGGAAGATCAGCAAACTCAAAGAGCTGATTTTTCCATTAGTTGTTAAAACAAGTTCAAAGCGAATGAAAATGATCATGGATAAATCATAATGAGGTGGGGCTGGCCCCAATCCCAACTACTTGGATGGCTGCCCCTCCCTCCCAGAAGAATTTACTTCAGAGGACAGCACTGAAGTTGCAGGTCAGGGAGAGGGACATGTCAGATCAGAACACAGGGGAGTAAATGAAGGGGGAGGAAGAGAGAGTGGAGCACATCTTGACCCATAAATCCTTGAGGATGATATTCTCATTCAGGCAGCCAATCCACAGAGAAGACCATATGGCCAGTCCCAGTATGAGACATGACATCCCTCGCTGATCCATAGCCCTCTAGGGGACAACACTGGAGACACAGTGTTGGTATTGCGCTCAATGTGATCCAACCACACCAAGGCAAATCACTACAGGGCACAGAACAATGAAGTCCCCAGGAAATACCAAAAATAAACTTTGGGGCCAGGGCTTGGCACCCTATCAGACTCAATCAGAAAACACTCCTAAAAGCCAACAAACAGTCATTGAACTAACTACAGGCTTTTCTTTGTTATTGTTGTGTTGTGGGGGGGGAGGTTGGTTTTATTTTATATTTTTGTCATTGGCTTTTTGTTGTTGTTATTTTGTTTTCTTTTGTTGCTTGGTTTTGCTCTGTCTTGTTTTTGTGCATGTTATTATCTCTACAGGTCTGTCTAAATAAGATAGACTGGATGGACAATCTGGAGGAGAAAACAAAGGGACTGACAGTTCTGGGGGACATGGGAGAGGGAGAGGTGGGGGGAAAGGAAGTGGTATTAACAAACTCAGGGACAAGGGAACAACAAGTGATACAAATCAGTGGCGAAGAGAGTGTAAGCGGCCTGGTAGGGTGTGATCAAGGAAAATGTAACCGAGAGGAATTACTCTAAACCCAAATGAAGGCTGAGCATGATAGTGGGACAAGAGGAAAGTAAAAGGAAACAGAGGAAAAAGCTAGGAGACAAAGGGCATTTATAGAGGTCTAAACAAAGGCATGTGCATATGTAAAGGATGAGGAAATATATTTAGGCACATATATTTATAGGTTTAGTATTAAGGAAGAAGATGGGCATTGGGCTTCTGCTCAAGTACTCCCTCAATGCAAGAATACCTTGTTCTACTAAACTGGCATTCCATGATGCTCACCTTCCTGACACAATCTTTGAAGACAGCTCTGGTACATAAGAAAATGTGGTGAAGAAAGCTGATGGAGCCTGGTTATCTAAAGATATAGCATCTAGGGTCTTAGAGACATGAAGGTAAACACGCGACTATCTAGTTCAGAAGCCACAAAGTCTGCATGGAAGAAGCACACCAGCCTGTATGAGCATGAGGTGCCAAAAGGATCAATTATCAGGCATCAAAGAACAAAAAATCATATCATTATGTGCTCACCTCTCAGATATGATTGCTGAAGACAAATGGGTGCATAAGCAAAAGTGGTGAAGAAATCTGATGGTGCCTGGCTATCAGGGGATATAGCTCCTGGGGTCTTAAAGGCTTGAAGGCTTAAAGGCATGAGAGAGGGAAGAGTGGGGAGGGAGAAAAAATGAGGAGCTAATGCCAGGGGCTTAAGTAGAGGGCAAATGTTTTGAGAATGATTAGGGTACTGAATGTCAAAATGTGCTTTGTACTATTGATGTATGTATGGATTGTGATAAGAGTTTTGAGTCCCCAATAAAATGGTTTTAAAAAAATCATAATGAGAGATGAGTGTTGGGTTTACATTACTATACAGAAAGTAGGGTCTAACCAAAATAATGACTTCTGAGAGGATCTACTTAGTCGATACTACTAGAACAGATCATTTAAATTAAGCTCAAAAAGGTTTGGGGTTTCCAAATAGATAATCTTGATATGTTTTTTTGAAGGACCTAGGACAAACATGAATGCCTTTTATGAAGAACTTTTAATAAAATTGAAAAGTGCATGGTGATAAACAATATCAAGAAAGTTGAGCAAAGATGATTATTTCTTTAACCAAGACAATGCCCAAGCTCATCCTTCAAGGGAAGCAAGGAATGTCCCAAGAGGATTTCTTTTAGAAATCTCATCCACCATTCATACCTGTATACCTGTTTTTACCGCTATACTTGTTTGTCTAATAACTTTAAGAACTTTTTAAAGGAATATGATTTAAGTCCCTCAAGGCTGCCAAGACTGGCATTTTGACATGGCAGAGGGCATGGAAACAGAGGGTAAAGAAATATTGGGAGAGGGATTAGTGCAATGGAAAAACTGCTTTAAGAGTGCATGACCTACATGGAGGATATGTCAAGAAACAATAGCTTCATAGTTTAAACTTTTATTTTCATAAATTTTTATGGTTTGGGAGCAGTTCCTTTTTGACATACACTAATGTATATATTCTGTTGAATGAAGGAATACAGCTTAAATATACAGAAAGCAAAAGTGTAAATAAAACAAAAATACTCATGAATGGTCAAATAAGAAATATTATGATAAATGGGGAAAATGTTGAAGTTATCAAGGATTTTATTTTATGTGGATTCATAGTCAATGCTTATGGAAATAGTAATCAAGAAATCAAAATTCATATAAAGTGTTAATGAGCAAAGATGTCACTTGGAGGACCAAGGTGTGTCTGATCCACATGTGGCATTTCCAACCACCTCACAGCCACATGAAAGCAGGGGAGTGAATAAAGAAGACCGAAGAAGAATTTATTTATATGCATTGTGGTGTTAGCAAAGAATATTATGAGTAAAATAGATGGCCAGAATAAGCAAACACGTATGTCTTGAATAAAATATAACCAGGATGCTCCTTAGAAACCTAGCAGGTGAGACACATAATTTGGACATTATTAGAGAGATCAATCCTTGTAAAAAGACATCATGTTCGGTAAGTAAGATGGTCATCAAAAGAGAAGAAGTCACTCAAAGAAATGAATTAGCACAGTGGATACATCGAATCAAACATGAAAGAAAATTAAGGATGGTGTTGGACTAGGGCTTCAAAAAATTATAACAAGTCCACAAGAGTCCAAATATGACCCTAAAAGATATACCACTTGCATTAGAAATCACCTTAAAGGTACGTTTGCTGCATTGATTGCTAGTGACCAAGGACCAAGCCAGTGGTGGGATGACATCAAAAGCATCACGCAGGAATGAAGAAAGCAAATGGTTACTAAGACACGGGGTAAGAAAGGGTAAACCAAAATAGCTGCAAGAAGACACCCTGAGACTTGATTTTGAGAGTAGGGGACGTAAAACAAATGGGCGAAATGGTGAAGTAAAGGAACTGAAAAGAAAATGTCAAGCAGTACCTTGAAAACACGAAGGCTAGCCTTTAATGAAATATGCAACGACCTGGCGTGAGAAAAACAAAAGGCAATAACCTGCCCAACGTTTCTCAAATGGTAAGAACTGAAGAAAAAATCTAGGCCCTGAGCTGAACTATTAAGTGACTTTATGTTCAAATGTCAAATATTATGGGTAATATTAAGGAAAAAAGAGGTAGAAAGAATATAGAGTCACTATTGCAAAAATAACTGGCCAGTGTTTCCATTTCAAGAAGTAACGTAAGACCAAGAATGGATGGTATTGAAAGATGAATTTCAACGGCTTTAAATATGTCAATCAGAGCACTAAGGTATCCTCATTCAAGTCATCGTCATTTTCAGTTGCCTCATATATATGTTGTGATAGTTAGGCTTTGTGTTAACCTTGCAGTGTCATTGTTTGTCAGTTGAGTCCTCCCTCATGTGATCTACCAAGATGTAAACGACTCCACAAAACCTGCTGTGAGAAGCAAAGCAGTGTGTACAGTCTCCTTTTTCAGTTCATCAGCCTGATGCCAATGAAGTTTCCTAAGGCGTGTTGCCTACTCTAATTTAAATAGATTATATGGGAAGAAAAGGAGCTGGGGTGGATCCTGTAATGATTGCATAGATCCCAGATTCCTGGATTTCCACTGATGACTAGCCATAGTACCAGTCAACCTTTGGAGTCACCAGCCTGACTTGCTGACTCAACAGCTTCAGCTATCACCAGCCTGTGATGTTTCTGCTTCTTGATTTGTCAGCCCTAGCAGCTATGCATGTCAGCAAAAGCCTCCAGCTGAACGTCTGACCCATTGAACTTAACAACGTCAACAACTGCGTGAGTTACTCTCTTGACAGAAAATTCTTTCCTGAAGGAGTTAAGCATGTGTGAGAGTATCAGGGTGGAGTGCCACCCCTACCCAAATCATGGTCCTGATTATGTTTTTTGGGGGTGAGGCTCTGCATGTATAATTAGGTGCTGTGGAGAACTTCTTGCTGGTCTGGACCTATGTCTGGTTCTCAAGTCACTTGCCATCTGTGGCTGCCATTTGCATGCTTACTTTGGATGTCTCCACCTCTGCATCCACCGGGTGTCCCCTTCCTGCTTCATCTTCCTGCTTTCTGATGTGTCTTTCTGCCGCTTGTTTTGTCAAACCCAGTAGCTCTGTGAATAATAAAAGCCTTCAGCTTAATATCTGAACCATGGACTCATACCAAATTGGACCTAACCCTTTCAACAACTGTGTGAGTCAGTTTTGTGATACAGAATTCTTTCTTTATAGAAAAGCATCACTAGTTTTGTTTCTATAGGTAACCTAGACTTCCATAGCATGTAAACAAAAACTGGACTATGAATTGTCAAAGAATATTGAGCATGCTCTGAATTGCCATGTCAGGATAATGTACAAAACTGAATTGAGAAAGGCCCAGTTAGAGGACTCTTTAGAAGCAAGGATGGAGAGACTAACTCATATACTGTGAACATGTCATCTAATTTACCAAACAATCTCTGGAGAATGACATTATGCTTGGTAAGTTAGAGTCAGGAGAAAGAGGAAACATTTACAAAGATGGATTGTAGTGGCAACAGTGGATTCAAACACAGCCAAGATGCTGAGGATGGCGTGGGAGCAGGCAGTGCTTTGTCATGCTTGCCCTGGGGTCCCTAGGAGGGGGATCAATCCCTTGGCATGACAGCGGATGACCAGCCAAGCTTTGGGAAGATCCGCCTGATTTGCTGACCTTCCTCAAAATCATCTAATGTCGCCGGATTTAGCATTATCTTCCATGAATATAAATTTAAGAATCTAATAGCAAGACTTGCCAATTTTACTATGTTCTAAATTTCTTATTCCATAAATTGGTTAGAATAGAACATTATACTACATTTTTGTTATCTTCTTTGTGTCTGTTTATTGTCTGCATATAACTCGTATATGATTTTTTATGGGGAACAGTCAGATACAGAATGAATAAAGCGCTATGTTGAAAGGGTTACATGGTATGACATCATGACAGAAAAGATGCATGGCATTACATAGTAAGAAAAATAACAGTTGCTGAGATACAAAAGAAAGTAGAATTATATTGGAATTAATATATTTTAACAGAAGGGCATACCAATCAATGTTTTCAATTATACAAAAAATTTCCATCTGGTACAATTCTGGCAAGGAAAAATACTAAGGTGGGGTATTGAATCTCATTTTACATCAATAATAATAATAAAGTGGGGGAAAATTATTCTAGTGTGCTCTTTTTTGCAATCGCATACAGCTGGGTTCTATTGTTGTATATATTATTTAAGAATTCCATTTTCTTAAACTTTTATCACTTCGTTTTCTTACATCTGGATCTAGTTGGCACTTGCTATAAAGTGAATATAATAGTTTAGGTGCACATTTATACCCATCTGTAGTAAAAAAGAATGTGGGTTTAATATAAAATATACATGTGTATCATTATGTACAATTTAATTAACATTTCTATTGTTATAATAATATTCTGTCAGTATCAGTTAAAATGACTTATAGTGGGCTAATTAAATTTAAGAGATGTTACTTTAATGCTGAATCTAATCTTTGATTAATTAATTTCTTCTTTTGTCAAATACCCGTCCAGGTAACAAAGTTAATTCTGGCTCACATTGACTCATGGGAATTTGCTGTGATATTGATCAAAGACCTTACAATGGACCAAATGCTAGGTCCATATTGGTCATCGCCAGCGAAGGTCTCAGCATGTGGGTATAGAAAGAGGACCACACCCAATGGCACTGTGAATAGACGTTTAACTGACTGCTGAATGCCCAGTCACAGGCTTTACACAAAAATGTACCAAGACTTCTTGTGTTTAAAAAAATCACATTACTATTTTGGAGCTAGAGATAGATGTTGCCTTCCTTTTTATCCACGAAGTAAATCAGGTGTGGTATCTTAGGACCAGGTCACATTCATCCCCTCCCAATATGTCTTTTGTCATTTAGAATCTTATATTCTGGATCTCTTGTAAGAAAGACCCAACTCACTCACCAAACATTTTTAAAAGATTGGTTAATTTAATTGAAATGTAAAATGAAACCCAAACCAAAAAATAAAAAAACCTTTTGTGTGGAAAAAAACCCAATACTCTTAAATAAAACCAGAAGTCTGACAAGGGGCTTGAAACTTTGCTTTCAGTGCAGTCGACCTGGAGCTGCCTGGAAGCACTAACCCACGGGCTATTCCACAGGACAAGGTGAGTCCGTCAGACCCACAACAATGTCCATCCTGGATACACTGTGAGGCAGGTCTTCTCTGTCATGGGGGCTCTACCATCTGGACTCACCAGAGTGAATTCTCCAGTAGCATAAATAAGCAATGAAATAAATATGCACTTGATAGGAAAACAATTCCAGTTAGCAATACATACATTAAGATGATAAATTATGACAACTAGAATAAAATAGTTTTCTTCTATAAGAATTAGCAAGTCTGCTGAAAAATTTGCTAAAATATAAATAATCAAATTAGAAAATGGTCAGTTTCATGCTGTTGGTGAATGAGAATGTGAATCATGCTTCAGGACATGATGGTAATATACATCAAGTCGTATAAGGCACACTGACACAGCAGTACTGCAGTTAAGAATTAGTCCTTTGACTGTGTACTTAAAAGATAAGTGTTTGAGAATGATCTTTAACTGAATTAATGAATCACTCAGTCTTCATCATGGTTGTTCCATGGTCACTAGCGATTGCAATCAGTTTTCTTTGCTGATTTTCCTTTCCTGTCGACAAGTTTTTCCCATCAGATTTGGAGTGTCCTTTACTGTGGAAGTCCCAGCAAGTAAGTAAAGCAGATTCCTGGGAGTTCGCATTTATCACAACATATTATCAGTCTTGTGCAAAGAGTGTGTGGGTGTTTGTACAGGTTTCGCTGACTGATGTATGGGTATAGGATGAACACAATTGTATCACTGGTTCTTTAGGGAATGTCAGAAAAAATGTTTAAATAAACTTAAAATTTATATATACATATTGTAAACAGTCCTGGAAAGAGCGTTTTATATATATATAAATTTTAAGTTTATTAAAACATTTATATATATATATAATGCTCTTTCCAGGATTGTTTACAATAGCACAATACAGGAAAACTATCAAAGTATCCAACAATGGGAAATTTTCTATATAAAACATGCTGCTATCTAATTATTCTGCTATTGTTTAAGAGAAGGCAGAATACATAGACTGCTGAACAGGGAGTTTGTGAGGTATGCTTTTAACCTCAGTAAACACCGATAGTGTGGACAGTAATCTACCTACTGTGTACTTGTGGCTGCCCTTGCTTCTTTCTGAACACACAATAAGTTCCAAGGGCTCTGTCTACATCTTTCTCACAAGCAGTCACCTTCTGTCCCCTAACCCAATCTGTTCATCTTGGCTCTCAGCTGCCTTTTCTGAAATTTGTCATCATGGGTCTAGTTCAAAAAAAATTTTTTCTTCTTGATTACAGTACTGATTTTTACTCTCTCTTTTGTTCAAATCACAAATGTACAGTCTCATAAATATTTTTGCTTTAATCACCGAGTGAACAAAATATCACACAATTGCATACATAATTAACCCCCTTTTTATAGTAGCAGACAGTCTCACATTTAACTAGTGAGTTTAAACCACCTGCTTTGTGGTTAGACCTCCAATGCTTAGCCCACAACACCGCCAGGGCTTCTTATAAGCATGCTTCATTTAGGTGCACTCCGCTTTAGAATGCTTCTCAGATATAGCAGGTTTTAGCAATTGAAGGTATGTGGGAACCATGCATTGAGCAAGTCTATCGGTGGTATTTTTCCTTAGCATATGCTCGCTTTATTACATTTTGGTAATTCTCAGAATATTTTATATTCTTCCATAGTGCCATTGTATAGTTAATAGCCCAGAGCACAGA
This sequence comes from Tenrec ecaudatus, assembly GCF_050624435.1. Classification (NCBI taxonomy): domain Eukaryota; kingdom Metazoa; phylum Chordata; class Mammalia; order Afrosoricida; family Tenrecidae; genus Tenrec; species Tenrec ecaudatus. The sequence continues at coordinate 117,639,465 of NC_134538.1, read as the reverse complement.
GTAGACATAACTTTCTGGGCACAACAAGTATTTGTGTGACTCACTTTGTTGCTACAGTCACATCATTTCCATTGTTTGGAACCAAATCCACAATATCTCTGAGGTTTTCCTCTATTTATCTAATTTTTATGCTTAGTGAGTACTTTGAGACACTGGATTAATCTTGGCTCTTGGCAACATGAAAAAGCATACAGTAGCAAATTTAGCAATCCATTAATCATGTGTGATATTAGATAAGGTGTCTTTGCTTGCTGAAAAAGAAGAGGCATTTATTCACTAAAGATCAAAACCTCCAGTCTCTAATATGATTTATACTTCAACATAAAGAACAGAAAAATCCTCATAACTAGAATGAGCACATAATGATGAATTGGGAACATATTGAGATTTTAAAATATTTAATTTTACTTGGATCCGCAATCAGTGCTCATGGAAGCAGCGGTTAAAAAGAAATCAAATGATGTATTTCATTGGGAAATCTAGTGCCAAAGATGGCTTAAAATATAAAGTGAAGAGGTGATTTGAGAACAGAGATGTGTCTGACCAAATCATTGTATTTCCCTCACCTTTTATTGAGCCAAAGATGCACAATGAATAGGAAAGTCTGAAGAATAATTTGTGTCCTTGAATTATGGCATTGATAAGGAATATTAAATGTAACATACCATAGGGTGGTAGAAAAACAAAATAGTGTCTTAGAAGAAAAATACTCATTCATAGCAAGGCTGGTGCAACTTTTTCTCTTATTCTTTAGATTATCAAGCGGCACCAGGCCCTAGAGAAGACATGCTTGCAAAAGTAGAAGGTCAGACAAAGTGAGAAAGAGCCTCAGTAAAATGAATTAACATGGTAACTGCCACAATGGACTCCCCCCTAGACGGGGCTGGCTGTGAACATGGCCCAGGACAATGCCACGTTTCATTCGTTTCACATGGAGTCATTGCCGTTTGAATACGATGCAATGGCACCAAACAAAAACTCTTCAATTAAGTAGCTCCCATATGTATCAGGAATCAGAGAGAGCTGTTACTCAACTAACATATTTATAACTGAGGAGATATAAAAATAATTTAGTCTATTATCCCTACACCTTTTCCTCCTTTATAGAATTTAGCTTGTTCTACAGGTAATTTAGGTTCACATTTTTACTGAACTCCATCTATCTCAACTGTTTCCAACTCAGTAAAATATGTCATAAATGCTGTTGGTATTTTAACTATAGACACCTGGATCATATTAGTCTTTAATAAATGTTTAACACAATGTCCAAAGAGAATATTCCAATCACCATAGGAAGGTTTTAGCATGGGTTATTCTGCATGAACCTTGATAAGAAAACTAGACAAGGAAATCTGAGCCTTATGATATCAGGAAAGTGAGTAAAAACAGGAATTGGAGATGCTTCATCAGGTCATGGGACTAAAATCTGACCTTGAGTCCAGGGCAGAAGAGTAGTCTTCATCTTGGCTAAAATAAAGGAAGCTAGTTTTCATAGTAGGTTACTTAAGGCTGGAAGTTGTTAGATTGGGGTATTAGGGGGAGGGGAGTCAGTCCAATTTACTGCATCTTAAGTAAAAAGTTTATTCAAAGCAACAGAATAGAAACACAATCACTTGCTTAAAATGGTGTGAAAGTAGGTAAATTAATTTGATGTAGTGTCAAATAAATACTGATCTAGGGATTATATATACTCTAAATATTTCTATTACACATATAAAATATGTTGTGATAAAGACAGGCTACATTTTAAGATTTGTTGTCAGTTTTATATGATGCAAAGTATCAAAGTAGTTATCATTTTGCAGCATCTGCAGATTTCCTATAAGATTTTCTGCCACACGTCTGAGGTTGTGATGGTTAGTTCTAGCGGCTACCCGAGCCCCAGAGCAGCTATGTGCCAATTTAGCAAGATGGAAGCCTGCAACTTCCCTACACATTCTCCTGCAATGCTAAAGGAATTATGGTCAGGACAGGGGAGGTTGGCTGGATACAATAATAGATACAAGAATAAAAAATGTTCTAACATTTATTTTGGTGATAAATGCACAATTCCTGGCAATATATTAAAACCACTGAATTGTATGTAAAATTATATGTCAATAAAACTGTTTTAAAACAATAAATGAGCAGAAATAATATTTACCCATCATACTTGCTCTCCAATAGGACTTCGAAGTGTCTTTTGTCTGCACAGCTGTGGCAGCCTCCTGCAGAGTCCTAAGCAGACAGGGAAGGAAGTGGTGCTTTCTGCCTGGTTACGACAGAATACAGAATTTTTTTTTACACATTTATATGTTGTGCTTTGTGTACAAAGACTCATATGGCTTACAGAACTGATAGCTACATTTTCTATAAATCCTACAAATGATCGGTAACTTGAGAACTGTCATAGGGTGATTTCTAGTTGTTGGTATGTGGTTGGGTACCATCCAGTCAGCTTCCAACCGTACCAACCCTATGCACAACAGAACAAAACACCGCGCTGCCTTGTGCCACCCTCATGTCTGTTCTGTGTCTCCGCCCTCTTCTCTGTTGTCCATCCCACAGGGAAAACGTCATATACAGATTCTTGTAATCACTTCCCCCTTTCCACCCCACATTCTCTCCACCCTCCAGGCATCACCACTCTCACCGCTGGTCCTGAGGGGTCATCTGTCCTGGATTCCCTGTGTTCCCAGTTGCAATCTGTAACAATGTACATCCTTTGGTTTAGCAGATTTGTAAGATAGAATTGGGATCATGAAAGTGGTGGGGAGGAAGCATTTAAGAATAGAGGAAGGTTATATGTTTATCGTTGCTACCCTGCACCCTGACTGGCTCATCTCCTCCCACAGCCCTTCAGTAAGGGGTGTCCAGTTGCTTACCGATGGGCTTTGAGTTTCCACTCTGCACTCACCCTCTTTTACAATGATATGACATTTTGTTCGTTGCTGCTTGATACCTGATCCTTTCAACAGTTTGTGGTCACACAGGCTGGTGTGCTTCTTCCATGTGGGCTTTGCTGCTTCTGAGCTAGATGGCTGCTTGTTTATCTTCAAGTCTTTAAGATCCCAGATGCTATATCTTTTGATAGCTGGGCACCATTAGCTTTCTTCACCATATTTGCTTGTGCACACGTTTGTCTTCAGTGATCATATTGAGAAGGTGGGTACCCAGTGATATGATTTTTTGTTCTTTGATATCTGATTACTGGTCCCTTATACACCTCGTGGTCAGACAGGCTGGTATGCTTCTTCTGTGTGGGCTTTGATGCTTCTCAGCTAGATGGCTGCTTGTTTATCTTCAAGCCTTTAAGATCCTAGATGCTATATCTTTTGACAGCCAGGCACCATCAACTTTATTCAACACATTTGCTTATGTACACATTTGTCTTCAGCGATCATTGTCAGGAAGGTGTGCATCCTGGTATGCCAATTTAATAGAACAACTTGTTCTTGCATTGAGGGAGTACTTGAGTGGAGGCCCAATGTCCATCTGCTGCCTTAATACTAAACCTATAAATATATGCATGTAGATCTATTTCTCCACCCTCCTATATAAATATATTTACATATGTACACGCCAGTATTTAGACCTCTATAAATACCCTTTGTCACCTGGTTCTTTGCCCTATTTCCTTGTACTTTCCTTTTGTCCCACTATCATGCTCAGCCTTCTTTTGGGTTTCAGTAATTCCTCTTGGTTACATTGCCCTTACTGAATTCCTACCAGGCCTCTCATACCCTCCTTGCCACTGATTTTTGGATCACTTGTTGCTCCCCTGTCCCTGGGTTGCTCAGCACCACCTTCTTACCCCTGCCCACCCCCCTCCCATGTCCCCCCGGAACCATTGGTCCCGTTGTTTTCTCCTCCAGACTATTCATCCAGCCTATCTTATCTAGATAGATCTGTAGAGATAATAATATGCACCAAAAATCAAGCCCTAGCAAGACAGGCAACGAATGAGAACACAGCGATGACAACAATAAAGAAAACCAATGACCCATAAAAGAATAATTGGCTTTGTTTTCTTGAGCTGCCTTTTGAAAATTTCTATTTAGCTCTTTGACTTCATACATTTTTTCCATTTGCTTTAGCTACTCTATAATTAACAGTCTCCTCTGACATCCACTTTGATTTTTCCTTTCTTTCCTGTCTTATTAATGACCTTTTCTTTCTCCATGAATGATGGATGTGGTGTCCTCCAGCAGCTCACCAGGTCTTCTGCCATTAGTGTTCAAAGCATCAATTCTGTTCTTGAAATTCAGATGGCATAGACTCAAGGTCATATTTGGGCTCTTGTGGACCTGCTTAATTGCTGTCAGCTGTATCCTGAACTTACGTATGATCAATTGATGATCTGATCCGTAGTTGGCCTCAGTTCTGGTTTTAGCTTCTGGGTTTGAGCTTCTCCATTGCATCTTCCCACAGATGAAGTCAATTTGATTTTTGTGTGTTCCCTCTGGGGAAGTCCATGTGCATAATCACCTTTTGTGTTTTGGAAAAATGATATTTGCTATCAACAAGTCATAGGTTTTTCAAAATCCATTCATGTGATCTCCAGCTTCATTTGTATCACCAAGTCCATATTTTCCAATAACTGTTTCTTCCTCTTTGTTTCTAACTTTTGCTTTCCAATCACCAATAACTATCAATGCATGTTTGATCAATTTCTGACTGAATTTGTTGATAGGGTTCTTCAATTTTTGCATCATTAGCGCTTGTTGGTGGTGAATACATTTGAATAATAGTTGTATTGATTGTATGTACTTGAAGGCAGATAGATGTAATCTAATCACAGCATTGAACTTCATAATAGATTTAGGAAGATCCTTTCTGACAATTAATACCATACCATCCCTTTCGATTGTGTTATTCCTGGCATAGCAAATCATGTGCTTTACAGTATCAGTCCAAAATCAGTCCACTTCGGCTCACTAATGGCTAGGTTATCTATTTCCACAAATTCTATTTTATTTTTTGACTACTTCAAATTTTTCTAAACTCACATTTCATGAATTCCAAGTTCCACTCATTAGAAGATTTTTTTTTGCCACTGTTTCTCTTTACCTTGAGTTGTACCCCATCAGCAAATGATGATCTCACGGTTCCTCTTGCACAGGCTTCACCGGATTCCGGCCACTATCCATGGACAGCAGCCTGCCAAGAAATCAGATCTCTTCAGTCCCCTGTCAAGGGACTCCGCGCCTGAGAAGCCCTTTCTCCTGCTTTATCGCTGACAAGATTTTGCTTCCTCTGTGTAGATTTTCAGTATTTGACAGCGCTTTGAGGGTATGCATAAGATTTCAGTGGCTTCTTCCCACAAAGTAGAGCACCTAGTTCTCCTTCATTGTCTTAGTCTGGAAGCTCGGCTGAAACCTGTTCACTGTGTGTGAGCCCGGTGTTATTTGAAATACAAGTGACTGCATTCAGCATTACAGAACACACAAGACACCACAGCAGACAAACTGTTACACAAGTGGTGGATTTCTACTTACTTACTTAGATTTATTTTTAGCCACTGACATTACCAAATGGGCCTTTGCTTCATTTCATGTGAGGTGACTGCCCCTCCAAAAGCCAATCAGAAATCTTTGCCTGTTTTCTACCAGGTATTTAGATTGGGAACCTGAAATATAGGCCAAATTTGCCCACTTTGTGCGAGAAAGGGTTTTTTGTTGCTCATTTGTTTTGCTTGAGATGATCATAACATCTGCTGAATTTTTACATTTCTTCCATTGTCTCTCTCACTTGCTAGTTCGTTTGTTACCCCAAATACTAAGCCAATGTTTCCTCCTACTGTTCTCTCTTTTATACATTCTATCCCTTTTTAACTCAGAGATTTAATTGTGACCAGACACTGGCTCCTCCTGATGGCAAATACTGATGGAAATTAAACATTTGGATTCGTAGCAATCTTATATAGGCTTTCCAAGACTGTAAATCTGGGAGGAGATAGTTGCATCTTTCTTCCATGAAGAACCTAGTGGGTTTGAATCACCAACCTTGTGGTTAGCAGCCCAGCTTCTGGCCCACATCACCAGCAGGACCCCTTTTAACATACAGTTATGTGTGAGGAAAGTTGACGCCTTTGATATTGTAACCACTGGATTATTATTTTTTCCTATCATGGATTTAGAAGGTTCATTTTTATAACCTGTGGAGACTGAGACAGCTGGACTCAATGTGCTTTCAGCCATGCAGCCTTACTGGATCGAAATCGTATGGATCATTAATTGGGAATGTAGAAAAAATGTTTCTTTGGCATTATAACAAAACCCTTATTTGAAAAGTCCTAGGCTGCCTGTGACTATGGCTACAAGATGTGGCAAAAGCAGACTAGACTTTATAAAATACCTGAATCAATCATTTGTTCTGGATTTAGAAAGATAGGGTGCTGATTGGTAGACAAAGTTTTAGCTGGAAATTTGGAGTTCTTAACATGTGTTTTCCTATAAAATATTTCCATAAGACAATGCTGTAAGTCATGAAAGCATATTTGTTTTTGTTTCTAATTAAGATTAGGTTAATATCAGGAATACTCTACTAACTTTCAAATATTATAAAATTAGTCAAACAGCATAGATATATAGAAGTATTTGAGTAGTAAATAAATAGGCATGTTAATAAATAAACACTAAGATGTTAAATAAACATAGAGGTATATTAACTACCAAAATCGAATTTCTCTTTTCTTGACCACATCTCACTCTCTTCACCAAAGATAATTATTGTAAAAACCTTAAGATATATTCTATTACTTACATAAATTTTTGGTATTTAAACTCAAAAACTATTCTTAAACCTTGCTACCAGATAGAGTACAATGGAAAGTGGGTTAATATAGATGAAAGATAAATGGAGTTAGTTAAAACCTAGCATCTTTCATATGCTCCCCCCTTTGACCCACTTTTAATTTGTTTCAGTTTTTATTATTTTCTGCTTTCTTGTCAGTTGAGGTTTTTCTCAATTTTATTTTGTTATGGCAGTTGGGTTTTGTGTGTGTTTGCAATTTTTTATATGAAATCCAACACAGGTAAATTTATGGACACAATAATTGGATTAGTAGTTTCTTAGGATTATGACAGGAGAGGATGGAGGGAAATGGAGGTGCTAATAAAAATTAGTATTAGAAATAAGAAAATATGCTATTGTGGTGATGATTGTGCAACTATTTTTAATAGGCATAAACCATTGAATTGTATCATTGTATGAATTGTATGTTAATAAAACTGCTAAAATGTTTAAAGTATTCTTAATGAATAGAATTTATTATGGATTTTCATAACTTTTTCCTTTTCAATATATATTTTTATGATCTTTCATGTCATGTCTTTGCTTATGATTCTTTCTGCTTTATTAGACTCGTAGACTATTTATTTTAAAATTTGGATGTGCTATAATTTATTTAATCACTTTTTAATGGACATTATGTCATTTTTATTCTTCAGCATTTTAGCACAGTTGAATCCCTGTGTATGACATTTCTAACCATAGTACTTATAACTCCCAACAATTTAGTGGTTGGCAACATGCAATAGGGTGAATGAAACTAATAAGTTTTTCCATTTTGTTAGGTATAAAAAGAGCTATCTCAGAAACAGGAAGAGAGACTCACTATCAACAAGAAAAGCCAAGCGAGCATTGTGTCTGAGATGCCTGCAGGAGGTAGAAGGTGGGCATCCCAGCCCACAGAAGGAGGAAGCTGAGTGCCTTCAGGCAGAAGGCTGATTGGTTGCAGAGAGCCAGCCTAGGGCATTTGTCACTACCAAAGGAACTTTAGCACAGCTGCCAGGAAAGTGCAGAAGTCAAGAGGCCCTGTGGCGGCGGGCAGGGAACATACAGTGATTTTCCAGAAAGCTTAGCTGTGAAGAGGCACTGTGGACAAAAGAACTGTGTCTCTTATACACATAACTGACCTGTCGACTTGTCTAGTAAACTTCTAATCATGGATACAATCAGTGCATTCTCTGTGGACACTGCAGCAGATGATCAACCCCAGTAGAGAAGGGTGTGTGTAAGACAGTTGTTATCAGAATAGGGTGAACCATATTGGAAGGGAGAGGAGTCTGACCTCTCTGCCTTAGAGAAATCCACCTTGGGAAGATGGAGAGTCAATTCAGACTTGGCATACACATAATTTCCTCAAACATTAAAATACTAAGTGGAAATTAAAACCCTTGACACAGCTACTTATGTGTAAATTTCAGTAAAATAAATTACTTCAAAGGGGATCAACAGCATATGCATGCTAATTTTAAGAGAAAAGTCAAAATGGTCACTAAAATGAATACACAGATTTATCTTTATGTGAAGAGTGTGTAAAGATAACTATACTGTACCACTTGAAATTTTTTTCAAGCTTATTTTCTAAAAATATTTATTTATGCATGCTCATTTCCTGGGGAGGAGTGATATTGTGGTCTTAAATTAGTCACTTCTTAGTCTTCTCTATGTTTTAGCAGAAAAAACACATTATTCGATAGCCTGGGTCACCCACACAAAAAATGGAGAAGTCAGGAATTTTGTAGCCATTGAGATCATAAGAAAGAACCTAAATAATCCGCAAGGCTAATGATTAGTAAAAAGTGATGGCTGTCCGAATAAGTACTGTTTGTAATAGACACAGCAGTAAAGATGATTGGCAAGCATTTAACAAGGGACATAACCTATGGATTTTCAGAGGAGTGGCATGGACATATTAATAAAATTTCAATGAAACAGGGAGAGTCAGATAAAGATAGCATAAACTTTTAAAGAAATCTATTTTAAAACACTGAGGAATCGGGAAACCTGGACTAAAATCATCAGCTAGGAAAAGAATAATATAAACCTGGCAAGTCATCAAAAGATATAGCATCTGGGGTCTGAAAGGCTTGAAGGTTAACAAGTGGCCATCTAGACTCTCCCTGCTCTGCATGGTTACACCTGCCACAACATGTGTGACTTTCGTAAAGAGGAGAGAGAGAAAGGATGCCCGCAGGACCTCGGGCAGGCCTCCTGTGGCCTGTCCCTTCCGGGGGGCACGACAGGCCCTGGGAACTGCTAGTGCAGAGCAGCTCAGAGATCCGAAGATACTCACTCCTTGTCTCTACTGCAGGCCTTCGTTGCCATCGGGGATTACAACGGGCACGTTGGCCTGGGTGTCAAGTGCTCCAAGGAAGTCGCCACCGCCATCCGAGGGGCCATCATCCTGGCCAAGCTGTCCATTGTCCCGGTGCGGCGAGGCTACTGGGGCAACAAGATTGGCAAGCCCCACACGGTCCCTTGCAAGGTGACCGGCCGCTGTGGGTCTGTGCTGGTGCGACTCATCCCTGCCCCTAGGGGCACTGGCATCGTCTCAGCCCCTGTGCCCAAGAAACTGCTGATGATGGCAGGGATTGATGACTGCTACACGTCGGCTAGGGGCTGCACAGCCACCCTGGGCAACTTTGCCAAAGCCACCTTTGATGCCATCTCCAAGACGTACAGCTATCTGACCCCTGACCTCTGGAAAGAGACCGTGTTCACCAAGTCTCCCTACCAGGAATTCACTGACCATCTTGTGAAGACCCACACCAGAGTCTCCATGCAGAGGACCCAGGCTCCAGCTGTGGCTACCACATAGTCAATTTTATACAAAATGTAATAAAGTGAATTGAGCCTGCCTGCAAAAAAAAAACAACAAACAAGTGGCCATCTAGCTGAGAAGCAACAAAGCCCACATGGAAGAAGCACACTAGCCTGTGAGATCACAAAGTGTTAAAGGGATGAGGTATCAGGCATCAAAGAACAAAAAATATTATCATTGTGAATGAGGGGGAGTGCAGAGTGGGGACCCAAAGCCCATCTCTAGGCAACTAGACATCCCTTTACAGAAGGGTCGTAGGGAGGAGACAAGCCAGTCAGTGTGCAGTGTAGCAACGATGAAACATACAACTTTCCTCTAGTTCTTACATGCTTCCTCTCCGTCCCCCACTTCCTACCCCCATACTATCAAGATCCCAATTCTATCTTACCATTCTGGCTAGACCAGAGGATGTACACTGGTATGGAAAGGAACTGGAAACACAGGGAATCCAGGACTGATGATCCCATCAGGACCAGTGGTGAGAGTGGTGATACCAGGAGGGTGGACAGAAGGTGGGTAGAAAGGGGGAACCAATTACAAAGATCTACATATAACCTCCTCCCTAAGGGGTGGACAACAGAAAAGTGGGTAAAGTGAGACCTCAGACAGTCTAAGACATGACAAAATAATAATAATTTTTAAATTGTAAAAGGTTCATGAAGGAGGTGGTAGTGGGGAGGGAGGGGAAAAATGAGGAGCTGATACCAAGGGCTCAAGTAGAAACCAGATTTTTGAGAATAATGAGGGTAACAAATATACAAATGTGCTCGACACAATGGATGGATGTATGGATTGTGATAAGAGTTGTACGAACCCCCCCAAAAATGATTTAAAATATATATAAACCTAGCAAGTAACAATTTGTTAAATACTTAAGCATGAGGAAACATGCCACAGTATGTGGACAAATTCTTATAATTCAGTCATGATGAATTTTGAAAAATTTCTGTGTTCCATACATATGTTTTAAAATACATATAATTAAAGAAGCAACCAAAATGAATTCATGTATTTTATGAAGGCATGAAAATGGACAAGCAGAAAAACGAATGCTCTGGAGAAGCACATAATAATTGCCTTCCTAAGAGTAAAACTACTATAGTCACAAACTTGGTGCTATAGTTTAATATATGACATTAAGTTCTCACTGATGCTTTCTCTAAGAATAACTGTAAATTTCAGTTGTGTATTATCTTGATCAACTTGATTTTTGTGAATGGCTAATTATGAAATGATTAAGCTGGTAGCTATTAAAATTTTGCAGGAGTCATATCACACTCAACAATGTTAATGACCATCCTTGTTCATTGCTCCTTCTGGATCTAGCTAAATATTTAGCTTACCTATGTCTCAGTTCAATATTGAATATACCCTGGACTTTTAGGGAAACAAACAGACCTGTCTTGAAATAGGTTCAGTTGAATGTGCCTTGGAGATAATAATGGTAAGACTGTGTCTCATAAGTTTCGGAAATATCATTAGCATGGTCCACTCAGGGGAAAGGCATCACGCTCAGTAAAATAGGTCAGTCAGCAAGACAAAGGCCCTCAAAGACAAAGGTAGATTGACAGAGAGGATTTGACAATGGACCAAGCCCAGCAATTGTTTAAGGATGACATAAGACTGTCTTCATTCTGTTGTACCATGTGATGCTTGGCTGGAATCCCCTTGATAGAACTTGGAACAATAGTTCAACAATCATCTCTCCTAGGATGTCTTCTCTGGACTCAAGACTCAAGAACCTATTTCAAAATTAGGTTGCCCTGGAATTTCTGATTCTTGAAAATGAAAGAGCAAGATTAACTTGTGCATAATTTAATCAAAGAAATAATAACTGTAATCCTTAAACATAACATTTTATGAAAATTCTCACAAGAGTTTGAAGAGAATACTCACATGTCAAAAACTGAATCTAGAAACTGCCAGCATGCTAATGGGACTATAATTATTGGGGAAGAAACTCAGGAGGTCTACATAGAAAGTCTACAAATACCTCATAATGAAATGTGTTTATTGTCTAACTGTCTTGTTACCTGTAAAATTAATACTTAGATTATACGGTTTACTTATATTTCTTACCAGAAACAGGAAGAATTTTAATATCGCTGTGATAGATAGGTTTATTGTGCCAACCTGGACAACAAACACATGGGGGATTAATACAGTTGCAGTTTAATTGAAGGGAAAAGAGATAAATGGCTCAGTGAGCCTCTCCTTTGTTGTCTCTTACTCTGATGATCGGACCAGTGTGTGGCTACCTTAGCTAATTCTCTGCCTCAACTTGCAAGCCCCACTGCCTGTGGGACACCTAACCCATGGACTGTGTTGCTACAGTTGAGGTTCCTTCAAGACCTGTTTTGCCACACTACTGGTGTGTACATCACTTGAGCTGGGGACTCTCGGACTCTGTCATCTGGCTAGTGGTGACCTGCCCTGCTGTTTGCTGTTTGTGGCCAGACGGCCTGTATTGCTCTACAGAGGACTCAGCAGTCTGTTTCCTCGGTTTGCACTCAACAGTCCTCATGAGTTGAAGAACTCCCAATGTATTAACTGTCTCACTGAGCCATTTGTACTGTTCTGTGGATTAATTAGCTGCTTATTTCTTATGCTGTATCTATCTATCTATCTATCTATCTATCTATCTATCTATCTATCTATCTATCTATCTATCTATCTATCTATGTATCTATCTATAATCATAAGTGTCCTGGTTTTGTTTCTCTAGAGAAACCTGTCTAACATAGTCACCAAGGTCTTTTAGAATTTACATTTCCAATTAATAGCTTATAACATTATTTAGGACATTTAGTTTTATGCCAACCTCCTTTGTCTTTAAGGTAGTAATAAAGGTAGTTCATCAAATTTTGCTAAATATTTAATGGGTTTGTGAGTGTCAACATCACTAATTCATTATCTGATATGAGTCAATAAAGGTTTTATCACTTCTATTTTTTAATTGAGAGGAATTTCTACAGCACTGTTGATTTGTTCATTCTGGATTGCCCAACTTATATTAATAAGATTCTTTAGAATATATAATTAACAATATTTGGTAATTTTTCTTTAACAATTTTTACCGTGAATGATGAAGTAAATGTGAAATCCATGAATATTGTAGAAAGAGAGAAAAAAAGTGTTTACCACAGGAAAGATAAAAATATTAGTTAAATAGTCAAATGCTAGGATGATTAGCCTTTAGTCACCATTAAAATCATTTTAATAACTATAGTTGGAACGATTAAAATCTTTGGAATAAAATTGCATTTTATGTTTAATTTCTGGTTAGAGTCTTCTAAGAAAATTTTTTTAAATATGTAAACAAAAATAAGTAACCATGTAATTAAAATAGCACCCATAGTGGTGGGTGAAGTCTTTTTTTGATTGTAGAGCTTATAAACTTTGGTGGAAAACTCTTCTGGACTAATCTCAGTTATATATTTATTATCTGTTGTTTGGAAATTTCTAGTTTCCTATCAACACAGAACTGCACGTTCCAAATTAAAAGCATACAATCATCATTCTATCATTACAACATAAATCGAGGAAGATTTTTAAAATTGTTTTTCACTCTGAAAACATTTTCTTGTTATCATTACTGATCAATCTTGCAGTTTGCTGTGCTTGACAATTTAAATTAGAGAAATGAAAACCCCAGCCCCCAGTTCTGTCCTAGAATTTATGATCTAAGGAATTGAAAATATGCACCAAAAGTATATCACTAATCACTTTGGAATCTGGTATATATCAGACTTACACTTACTGGCATTATTCTGCAACCTACGCCCACCATTATTAATAACTCAGTAAGAGACATATTTCTATGTTGTTTTTAGATTGGCCCAATGTGCCTCACACTTGGAAATCAAGCAATTTTTGTGCTGTTTTTTATTCCAGAACAACCTCTTTTTCTACTGTTTTTCATTTAGGAGACTTGTGTGTGACAATAAGAGCGTTTTCAGATTAAGGAATTTAAGGGTCACATGTGCCCAAATAAAGGAGCAGCATTCCATGTTGTGTGTACTTGACTCGACAGCAAAGGCTTGTTCAGAACCTTGATTAACCATTTAGACAATGCTTTCCCTGGGAGACCCATCTTTTATTTTATTTTGTGTTTCTTGGAATTCTTCCTACACCGAGGCAGATGTCCTTCTTGTATTCCAACTTTGCTGCTACGTAATCCCTGACAAAGCTTTAAACTTGAATTGAACAGGTAACTCATAGTAAATTAGATGATGGAGAAAAGTGAATTAATAACATCCATAATTTTTACTTATGAAATTTGAGACAATCTCTCAAAAAAATTGTGAAAAGCAAAACTGCATTTATGGTTGTTGAAAAAAATCAATAAATCTCAGATGAAGGCTGTAGTAGACCCAAACCAGACAAAATTAATATTCCAGATTCTTTAATATTTATCTGGATATGACATCTCCACTCTCTTATCCAAATAGAGGGATCTGGTATGACATTTACATGTGATCTTTAATTAGCTACCTATCGTTGCTCTAGTGTGCTGTTCATTCCACTCCAGCCCACTGCTACCCTGTCTGACAGTAAAATAGCCCAATAGCCTCTCCAGGGTTTACAGTAGCAGATCCCCCAGCTCTTATTCCTTAGAGCTGCAGTTAAGCTCGAACCATCAACCTTTCAGTTAGCTGCCAATAATTGAATCATTGAGCTACCACGGGAAATATACCAGCGAGTTCTTTAATTCACCACAGTTTGCTTCAAACTTATTCATACCAAAATGTTCGACCAACAAGCGTTATTCGTTTTTATCATCACTGTGAAATAGGACATCTACGACTTCATTAGGGAATTGACTAAAGGGCCTCCAAAATGAGCTCACCTCGAGATGGGAGGAGAGGAGCTGGGTTTTAGAAGGCAGATGACCGGGGTTTGGTTGGACAGTCTGCTGAAAATACAATAATCTTAGATGGGTTACCATATATAAGTCAAAGCCTGTATAATATAAATCAAGGAATCTATGACTATAAATGCAGGTGGCTGTGCTTGGCAGGTCTGCCGCTGGGCCAGAGGAGAGCTGCAGCCGCAGTCAGAACAGGAGTTGATTCACATCTGAGTGCAGGCAGGAGGAGGGCACTAAGGTGCACAGGGGTGGCAGCAGGGACCAGGTGTGTGGGGACTGGTTCTTCTTATGGTACACAATAATCTCTATTGCAGTGCATCATTATTATTATGTTTAAACCAAGATGATATTATTGGTTTTTAACAAAAACAAAATTTGTATACTAAACCCTATAGTTGGAGATGTCGTGTTCTGACTATCAGTCTGCCTCTTGACCCTTTTCTCCAACAGATTCATTCTTTCATTCTTAAAACTATTTCCAAAACATCCAATAGTACTATAATATTTGTGACATTATTTTACTGCCCTAGCATATAACAATTTGAATGTTTATGTTTGAGTGTTTCTTTTATTGGTCTTTTACACTATTGCAATCTGTACTTGTTAAATTGGAAGGCATTTTCCTTTCTTTTTTTTAACAGAGATATTATATCAGCAAAAATCCAACTATTTCCATGGTGAGTTACAATGCCTGTAGGTATCTGGCACTTTTGATAGGTGGGTAGGGCAGGCCAGGTGTTGATGTTGTAAATTTCAGAGCCAGCACCTTATCAAAAGAAGCAAAATTTATATCCATCCAAGTGATTAGGTAATCAAGAGTATGTTGATTTAATGTTTCTCTGGTAGTTAAGGCAGCAGTAGTGTGGTAGGATGTTCTCATATGGTTATGCAGTAATAATTATGTAAGCCAATATGTATTGTCTGTATGTATATATGCATATATGCATATATGCTACTTAAGTGTGTCTGACAACATCCACAATGCATTCTGTAAAATAGGACAGTGTACAATTTGGATATTGTGTGAACACTCTATTATGTACAAGAAGTTTGAATATAATATGTAGTTTAATCCCCATTATTTTTTAAGCTTGTGGGTGTCCAGCAGCAAAGCCTAGAGTCTATCAAGTGAATAGAGAAGAATACTCTTGGTGTGCATGCAGTTGAGACACATAAGAGCTGGCAGCCAGAACAGGATTTCAAACATGTTCCAACACAGGGAAGGAGGAGCGCAAACAGAGATATACAGGGGTGGTTACAGCGCCCAGGTGTGTGGGTGCTAAAGATACAGGTGTCAGTTGTGGTCCTGACTGCTGACACCCTGTTTGTAGATTGGTTTCCTGATAATATGCAGACACCTGGATCTGCGAGTCCCCACGTGACTTGGGACCCGGGGACACCATCAGTACCCCAGCAGGACAGAGTAGCTTGGCAGATGCGACCCTGTGTCCATAGTGAGAAACTGTACACTCTGGGCGGTGATGGGACCACAGTGAGGGCAAGGAGTTGCTGCTGCAGCATTTGGGGCATGCCTGGAATCATACTGTGCCTTCACATTGGGAGTTTGGCGAAAATGAAAACTTTGGGGGAAAATAATGGACAAAAGGAGAGCTACTTTTCCTTTAAAAAAGAAATAAAACCTTATGGGACAACAAATATATATATATATGCAGTCCTGAGTTGCCTGAGAGGATATTAAGTAACTAATAGCTGCCTGATTGTTGCTGACTACATCAAATGACCTATACCTGTATTGCTGTTAGCAGCTGCAGAATTGATTCTGACTGACAATACACCTCCTGCAATATAATGACACGTTTCCCTACCCTGCACAATACTTGAACTGAAATCCCGTGAGTCCGTGGGACAGTCACTGTGTCAATCAATCTCAGAGAGGGTCTGCCTCATTTTTGGCTGATCCCTGTCTTTTCCAAGCACCCTATTCTGCAGGGACTGAACCCTCTGATAACTCATCCAAAGTACATGACACAAGTTCTGCCTGTCATTGAGTGTAAGGCTCATTCCGCCTGTACCTCTGTGAAGACAGATTTGTTCATACTTCCTCCAGTCCATGACACTTTCAATGCTCAATAATTCAGAATCGGCGATCCTTACTCAATCTCCATTATTCATCATCCAGCTTTCACACGCACATGAGGAGACTGGAAATGCCATGGCTTTGGTCCTGTACACGTTGGTCCTCAAAGAGACAACTTTGCTAAATATAACTGAAGGTTTGGTGGTTCAAGCCCAGCAGCTGGCCCATCGGGGGAAATGTGACAGCATGCTGTGCGACAGATGAGTCTCGGGACACCTCGGGACAGTCCCGCGTTGTCCTGTAGTGATGACCAGTTCTCCTGAGTCAGACTCTGAAACGGGTGTGCTGTAGTCCGTACAATAGCATGATCGTCTGGAGGCCATCGCACATTGGTTGTGATGTAAGTCAAATACCTCATTAAAAATCAATACTGCCAAATGATGAGGGCAAAGCATGTACAGATGTGCTTTATACAATTGATGTATGTATGGATTGTGATAAGAGTTGTATGAGTCCCTAATAAAATGCTTAAAAAAACAAAACAAAAAAAATCAATACTGCCTTTTATTTCCACCAGTATTTATTTTCATATGATCTTTGTCTTTTGGGTTGTATGTAAACATTACATAAAATGGAAACATTCTATAAAATACTTGTGAGTACTCCTCTGAGAATGCTAACGCCAACAAGTTATGTGCTGTAATAGTTTATGAAATAAGAAAACAAACAAATAAAAATCATGCACTTACCATATATACTCGAGTATAAGTCGACCCAAATATCAGCCGAGTCACCTAATTTTACGACAAAAACTGCATTACAAATGTGCTGAAAAACTCAGCTTATACACGAGTATATACTGCATGCAGTTTGTTGTAACTCCAATACATGTAAGGAAGAATATGTATGTGTGTATTTATAAACACACACCTATATTATATACATAGACATTTATATGATTCAATCATGTATATACACATATGTATACAAATAGGAACTTCAAAACGTTCATGACAAAAATGGAATATAAAAAATGGAAATTAGACAAACTTCTTTTCTATAACGTGGACTAAGAGAAGAATGGGGTGCTAGTGGCATAGTGGCTGACATGGGATTGCTGACCGAACAGTTAGTGGTCAAACCACCCGGGGCTCTGTGGGAGAAAGACAGGCATTTTACTCCTATTACGAGTTACAGCCTTGGACACACAGGCAGTTCTACCCTGACGGTTAGGGTCGCTCTGAATAGGCATCAACTCAATGGTATAGAGTTTGAATTAAGAATAAACATTTAAATCTTAGACGAAATGTACCCAGAATGATTCTCAGAAGTGAGAACAGTGGTGTTTGGGCTTGCTTGCTTTTGACATGTCCATTCATTACAAGAGGTAAATCATTGAATTGATGAAAACAAGAGGATCCCCAATAACAAATATTGTTACAGTAGAATGAAAAGTAGACTTATATCACCTGTAATTAAGGTGGTGCCAAGCTGATCACCCTTTCATTCTGTTAAACTTAACATTGCTAGAAATGGAAGCCAACTTACCAGCAATTAAAAATGGCAAATTTATTTCAGAATTTTTCTATGTGATTTTGGGGTTCAGCTAGGAAACTCTAAACCCTGTAGGGTAAGTTTTAAGAACTGAAAATCTCCCACGACCCTGAGATCCACCGGCAGAGCTTTTGCTTGCTTTGGGAAGTTTGGGGACGTCTCAGATGTCTCATCTTAGCTCTGTTTGACTTCGTGTCCGAGGCTCATCCTGCTTATGGAGGATACACTTTACTTCAATTCCACTTTGCTTTAAGTCTACTGTTTGTAGATGTTAATCACATCTACAAAAAACCTCCACAACAATTCTTACTGGGTATATGGTCATAGTTGAATCATACAAATTCATTAGTTTCAGCTTCTTTCACTTAAAAAAAATATAACGGTCCAAAGTTTTCAATTATGGTTTAATGATTAAATAGTATTATTTATAGAATGAAATTCCCTTTGTCCACTTGTTCTCTTTAGAATAGAAATTTGACTCTCATTTCAACCTAGATTTTGCTTGTCCAGTTTTATGTATTATTGAATTCAGTACAGAATCTGTATCCTGAGAAATATATAGAATTTTGATCCTGCAATCAGTGCTTAGTATCTTTGACTGCATGGTTCTTCTGTGAAATTTGCATAGTGCTTACTGAAGCATGGTTTTCTGTGTCCTGGGAGAGCCTAACTTATTGTGAAGATATTTTTGAAATGAGAGCTAAAGAGAAATATGTGTAGAAGGCAGTAAAGCTGTGTTTGTCTGGGTAGACTAGAGAAACACATTCATGGACACTCACGTGTATAAGAGATTTATATATAAGAGCACCTGAATATTGAGAAAACCACCCAGTCCAGATCAAGTCCATAAGTCTGTTATTAGCCCATATGTCTGATACCAATCTAAAAAATCCTCTTCAGACTCATGAGACACATGCAATCATGCCAAATGCAGGAAGGTTACAGACAGTAAGTGGGAAGTCTTGTGGAACCAGTGGCAGTGGAAGCATCTCAGCATGGGCAGGGGTCTCTACATGGCTCTTACAGCTCTAGAGCTCTGGCTGTAACAGTGTAGCTCTACCAGGCTCCTTGTCAGGAATGTCTCACAGGGAGTGAGTGTCCCGCCTCCAGTGAGATATTTATCTCATTAGCAGCTCCAAATGAGGTCATCAAGCTGCAACATGATTGGCAAGCTAAACTCCACCCCTTCACTCTTAAATTTCAATCTGACAACAGATTATGTAACTACCACAAAAGCCCTAACTATATGACCTTGTTGCTAAAAAACAGGTCTCATTTTAGTAGATACAATGAATAAAGCTGGCTATTTATGGTTAGGGCAAAATACATTATTTAGTTACAAATTAAAATCTAACTTTAAGACACAAAAGCAAGCTAATAGAGAAAAATGTGTCCATATATCATGCTGTTGGACATTGGAGTTAATTGAACATTTGAAAGTGAATATTCTTAATGCTTCTTTGTTCTGGTTTACAAATGATTGGTTCTAATATCTAGGATTCATAATTTACTTAGCTGTGAATCAATAATTTGATTGTTAACACTTTTCTTGTTATTGAATATATTTCACTAGCCAAATCTACTTACTATAGTTACTGATAACTACCTTGAAATTTAAGATATATTTTAAAAGCTATATCTTTCAGGTATCATTTTTTATAATAAAATGACTTCACCCGATAATCCTTTCCTAAACATTATCAGCATCACAGCAGACACTCAAAGACTAATTAGTACAGTAAAGCCAACTATAAAACATATTTTTTAAGAATTCTTTTTGCTCGGTGTCAGAATCACGACATATGGGATACATTTAGATCCAGCTTGCTTTTAGTAAAGCTTGTCCAACATTGACAATTGTTGAAGTGATTCATCTTTCTTATAATTAAGATCTGTTTATTGTTCCCAGTTGTAATGAACGATTGGTATAAATAATTATCTGTGTCAGTTAATAACTAAGAGATTTATATCATCATTAGTTAGTGAGCCTTATTTTTAAAATTGTATTTTGTTACTTAAGAAGACTTTTCAGCAATATCAACTGTTAGATGATATGTTATTAATTGGCATGAAAGTCAAATCACACATCATAATTCATATTATAAAGTGGACCCACTGAGACAGACTGCTCAATTATATAACCTTTCTGAGGTGCTAATATCTGCTTGACATTGCAGAGGTGTGAAGGGATCTAAGGTCTGTTGTTGATTTAATACATGAAATTGAATCCTTTCCTAATCCTTTGCACAGCAACTTGAATTACAGCAGAATGAAATATTGCCAGTGACTGTACCATCTTAACATTTGTTTCCATGTTTGGGACCGTGACGTAGCCCCTACATATCAATTCATTTAATTGAAGGTCATCTCCCTCTTTGCTGACCCTCTTTTACTTAGCATGGTGTGTTCCCCTGATAAAATGTTCAAAGCACAAGAGAAGAAAGCTCCTTCCCATTACTTCTAAGAAACATTCTGGCTATATTTCCAAAACAAATTTGGTTACTCTTCAATATTCTTCACCAATACCATAATTCAAATGTGCCAATTCTTCTCTGGTCTTCCGTATTTATGTATTGTCTAGTTTTCATATGCATTTGAAGTAAATGAAGACACCAGGATTTGGATCAGATACTCCTTAGTCCTCACAGTGACAGTTTTACTCTATAATATATTAAAGAGGTCTTATTAAAAAAATCATTTTATTGGGGGGGGTCTTACAATTCTTATCATAATCCATACATACATCCATTGTGTCAAGCACATATGTACATTTGTTGCCATCATTCTCAAAACATATACCTTCAACTTGAACCCTTAATATCGGCTCCTCATTTTCCCCCTCCCTCCCCACTTCCTGCTACATCATGAATCCTTCATAATTCATAGATTATTATTATTTTGCAATATGTTACACTATCTGATATCTCCCCCTGCCCTCTTTTCTGCTGTTCACCCCCCAGGGAGGAGGCTATACGTAGATTCTTGTAATTGGTTCCCCCTTTCTACCCCACATTCTCTCCATCCTCCAGGCATCGCCACGCTCACCACTGACCCTGAAGGGGTCGTCTGTCCTGGATTCCCTGTGTTTCCAGTTTCTATCTGTCAAATGTACATCCTCTGGTCTAGCCAGATTTGTAATGTAGAATTGAGATCATGATATTGGGGGTGGGGGGGGTGGGGGAGGAAGCATTTAAAAACTAGAGGAAAGTTATGTTTCATCGTTGCTACCCTGCACCCTGACTGGCTCATCTCCTCCCCTCAGCCCTTCAGTTAGGGGGTGTCCAGTTGCCTACCGATGGGGTTTGAGTCTCCACTATGCACTCACCCATATTTACAACGATATGATTTTTTTGTTCTACGATGCTTGATACCTGATCCCTTCAACAGTTCATGGTCACACAGGCTGCTGTGCTTCTTGTATGTAGGCTTTGCTGCTTCTGAGCTAGGTGGCCACTTGTTTATCTTCCAGCCTTTAAGACCGCAGATGCTATATCTTTTGATAGCTGGGCACCATCAGCTTTCTTCACCACATTTGCTTATGCATACATGTGTCTTCACTGATTGTATCTGGAAGGTGGGTACCCACTGATATGATTTTTAGTTCTTTGATGTCTGATAACTGGTCCCTTCTACACCTTGTGGTCAGGCTCATGTGCTTCTTCCATGTGCGCTTTGATGCTTCTCAGCGAGATGACCGCTTGTTTGTCTTCAAGCCTTTAAGACCCTAGGCACTATATCTTTTGATAGCTGGGCACCATAAGCTTTCTTCACCACATTTGCTTATGCACATATTTTTCTTTAGCAATCATGTCAGGAAGGTGTGCATCATGGAATGCCAATTTAATAGAACAACATATTCTTGCATTGAGTAAGTATTTGAGTGGAGGCCCAATGTCCATCTGCTGCCTTAATACTAAACCTATAAATATATGCATGTAGATCTATTTCTCCACCCTCCTATATAAATATATTTACGTATGTACATGTCAGTATTTAGACCTAAAGAGGTCTTTTAAGTACACTTGCTTACCACAACAGATCACTGAATTTCTTAATAATTTCCTTCTAGAGTGTTGATTGTGGATCCAAGTAAAATATAATTCTTGACAACTACAATATTTTCTACTTTTAGCATGATGTTGTCCATTTGTCTAGCTGTGCTGATTTGTGTGTGTGTGTGTGTTTAATGTTGAGGTGTAATGTGTAATGAAGGCTTTTAGTCTTTGCTCTTCATCTAAAGGGCTTTCGGCAAGGGTGTACTTCATACTACAAAGAGTTAATGAGTCTTCCCCCAATACTGGAATCATGTTCTTCTTTATATGTTACTGTTTTTAGGTGTCATTGAGTCAGTTACAATCCATAAAAACTTTATGCACAAAAGAACTGAACACTCCCCTGTCCTGCACTATATTTACAACCATTCCTATGCTTGAGCCCATTGTTCCAGCCACTGTGTCAATCCATCTTGTTGATTGCTCCTCTTTTTATTGCTCCTCTGCTTTACCAAGCATGATGTTCTTCTCCAGGAAGTGTTCTTTGCTGACAACATGTCCAAATGGCTGACAAAGTCTCACCACTTTGCCCATGAGGAGCACTCTGGCCATACATCTCCCAAGGCAGATAGATTTGTCCTTCTAGGAGCCAATGGTATTTTCAACATTGTTCTCCAGCACCACAATTCAAAGGCATTGATTCTTATTTGGCCTAAAGTGATGGTGGCATAATGATTATGAGTTGGATTGATAACTGCAAGGTTAGCATCTTGAAATGACCAGCCACTCTGTGGGAGAAAGACGGGTTTTCTACTACCGTAAGATATCAAACTCAGAAATTCACCAGGGAAGTTCTACCCTGTCCGACAGGGTTGCTATGAGACTACGTCAACTTGAAAACCTGAGCTTTGAGTTTGAGGTCATTCACCACTTCCTTCAGCACATAACCCAGGTCAAAAATATATTACCTGATCTCATTTTTTTTACTTTAAAAAGTTGAGGTATATAACAATTTTTTTAAAACAAATGGCAAAACACTAATAAGAGAGGGCTTCAAAATTTTTGTGAAAATATAGATGGAATATATAATGGCATTGTTCCACAATCTTTTTGAAGTCCTCTGATACAGATCTCAGAGTTTTTGTAGATAAGGGTAAATCCATAGGTATTGCTACTCGGGTCCCAGTTCATATGCATGTGGGATCAGTGCAAACAAAATATTTGAAACTATCTGCAATCATTTAATGGCTACAGACAAGTTCTCTCAGTCACACACTTGTCTTAATCTAATTAGGGTGCCTTAAGGAAATTTCCGATCAAAACACTGGCTTCAGAAGGGATTTTATGTTCAAATGCGAAGCAGAGCTAGCAGCTTAGAAAATTCTACCAACTTTTCTTTTTAGGTTCCAGAGAGTTCATCTTGATAGATTTTCTTGAAAGACTGGGTTAGGCTGGGTTGACTGGAGAAACAAATCCAGTAATACTCATATAAATATAAGAAAGAGCTTTACATCAAGAAGTAATTGTATAGCAAGGAAACATCTCAGCACAGTCCAACTCAAGTCCATGAGTCTGACACTAGTCTATAAATCTGATAATAATCCATAAGTCGCTCTTCAGACTCAAAAAGCCACAAGCGATGATGCAGAATACAGGAAGATCACAGGCTGGAGGGTGCAAAGTCATAGGCATCCAATGGCAGTGGACACATCTCCAGAGCTCTGGCAGCAACCAGCATCAGCCAGCAGGAAGAGGATGGCCGAGAAAGAAGGTGAGCTTCCCAGCACCTCCTATGAGAAGGCCACACCCACAAGGGGCATCATCATTCTGTGACCTGATTGACAGGTTGAATAGCACCCTTACACCTTTATATATCTTCCATTTAACATGAAACGGAGTAACCACCACAGAAATAAAAGATAATCAAAAAGCAGAGCTTATGATGAAGAAGATTTCAGGAAATTTGACATTGACTTGGTGAGAAAAAAGTGAGGACGATTACATAGAGGGGTCACTTTTTCCATCATGAAAATGAATCTGCTCATTAGTCAAGGGTAGTAAAGCCTGACTTACAGGAATTTCATTGAAAGACCCTACATTATCCACAGCACAGCCTTGAATTGCCCTTTCTGGCTTCTTTTCATTTCTTTGAAACATTCTTTGAGTTTCTAGAAATATTCTTTGAATTTCTTGAGAATACCAAAATTTCTTTTTATAAAGTTGTGCAAATTGAACACCTTAGAAATCTTCTGGACAGGTTACAGAGATGGAAACATGGTTTTCAGAAGTGGATATACCTAGATGGACGATGCATGGAGAAAAAATAGTTTTGCATTTTAAAACTTTTGTTTAATAAATTTTCTACAAGTTTTTCATATTGCATTGGTCAAATGTGCTGCACAAGCCCTCTCGAAAGTTTTAAAGAGCTCAAATGTCACTCTGAAGACTGAAGTGCCCGTGACCCATGCCACGATGTATTAGTCATCTCACACAGATATGAGAGCTGGCCAGCAAATGAGGCAGACCGCAGAAAAATGGACTTTTAAAAGTTATATGGTCATAAAGGATATTGAAAGTACCATGGAGTTCCAGAAGGACCAATAAATCTGCTTTGGAGGAATTCTTTGTAAAAGTAAAGATGGAGAACTTTCATCTCACATACTTTGGAAATGTTATCTGGAGAAACTTGTCCCTAAAGGACATCATGCTCTGCACAGTAGAGGGCGGGGAGAACGAGGAAGGCCTTTGAGAAGGAATGACATTGTGGCTGCAAGAAATAGGCTCCAACATAAAAGCAATTATAAGAGCAGCACAGGACCGGCCAGGTTTTATCTCTTGATAATAGGGTCACTATGAATCAGATCAAGTTTCAGAATCTATTCTGATGTTCACTTTGATCTGAAAACATACCATTAATCGCAGAATAGCTGTCAAAATATAAGAAATGATGAAGTGAAATAAGTAAGCAGACATTTTCAATGGGCAGCTTCAGATGGCAAAGTAAAATATATTGAAACGTTGAAAGACCTAGAGTAAGAAAACTAAGAAGGCAGAGTATGTTCGGCATATCTTCAACTGAAGCAAATAAATAAATGAAATCAAGTTTATCGTTGTAATGATGAAGATTCTAGGGGGAAACACTGACCCTTGCAGGAAGCATCAGAAGAAGATGGAAAGAGCACAGTCACTGCACCAAAATGAACCATTTCAAAAGGGATCACAGAAGGCAGGAAACAGTGGGACCGAAGGAAGAAACCAAACTTCATTGGCCAAAACAGGGATCCAGGAATTGACAGCATTTCATTCATACTACTTCAACAAATTGACGGATATTGGAAATATTCACTCATGTATGCTAAGATATTTGGACAACAGCTGCTTGGAAGAAAAACCATCCACATTTGCACCCAATGCAAAGAAAGGTGACCCCCAAAATCCACAAATTATAGAACACTATCATTGATATCACATGCAAATATGTTTGCTGAAGATAATCCAATTATGCTGTAAGCAGTACATTTGACAGGTCACTGCCAGAGGTTCGGGGCAAATTTAGAAGAGGAGGGAACAAGGGATATCATTGTTAACATATAATGGATCTTGGCTGAAAGCAAAGAATATTAGAAAAATGTTCCTTGCTTTTTTTTTAATGCAAAGGCATTCAACTGAGTATATCATAACAGATTATGGAGAGCCTTCAGAAGATTAAGAATTCCATAACACTTAATTGTGCTCATGCTAGTCCTATAAATGGATCAAGAAACAGTTGTGAGAATAGACCAGGAGGATAGTGCATGGTTTAAAATCAAGAGATGTGTGTGTTAGGGTTGTACACCCTCACCGTACTTATCCAATCTGTTGCTATGCCAGTAATCAGAGAGGCTAGACTAGATTAGGAAGAATGGAACATCAAGATTGAAGGAATGCAATCCTTACCAGCATGTGACGTGCAGATGACGCAGCCTCGATTGCTGAAACTGAGGAGGCCTTGAAGCATCTGTTGCTGAAGATCAAGAATTGTACACATGATGCCTGGATATCAAAAACAACAGCATCTGGACTCTTCTAGTCTTGTCTTCAAACAAGCAGTCCTCTAAGTGAGGAGTCAACTAAGTCCACAAGGAAAAAAAATACGAGAGCCTGTGTGATCCAAGGATGATAAATTGTAAACTTAAACTGTAAGCTTAAACTGTAAACACCCGAGTTGAAAAAGGCTGTGGATAAGAGTGGGAGCCCAATACCCATTGTAGGGGCTCTACATGAACCCCTATGTGTTGGGGTAGGGGTCCTTGACACTCTAAAGGGTTCACAGGTACAACTTTGGGATTGTGGAAAATGATAGAGACACAACCCTGGGGCACAGGGCTCCTCGTCCCTATGTCAGAACCAAGAGCGTGCATGTATTCTCCCATGTGTATATGTAACAGGGCTCACAAAGGTATACACATCCTAAAGCAGACACATTGCATAGTCGATGGGTAATATCATAGTAGGTAACATAATAAATATGCAATGAGGTGAGTCATCAACTCGATTCTAGTGATAGTTGACCTCGAATGCGCCTGAGCCTTCCCAGGGGAGTTACCTGTGATCAGTCTCAGCAAAAGACTTCAGAAAAATGTTTGCTATATTTTACTATGGTTTGGCTATAGAATTTGATTGCTCTTATCTACAGGTAACCTCCAAACATAGGGAATAGCCAGACTCAGGTATGAGACATCTTTTATGGTAGCTCCTTTATGACAACTCCTTTAGGAAGGGACTGTGTTGTCATGAGAATGTGCATTAAATTTTGATTTATTTATATCTAATAACTGTGGGGATCTTCCCCCATCAAAGTTGGCATTCTGGACCTGTGCTTTTGAGCGTATAGGATTCAGTTGCACTGCATTCTCATCCAGTCCCTCAGTTTACCACAATTTCCCCCTTTGTATTGTATTTAAATATGAAAGGGCTACATAGGCAATGTGGATTTTCTCTACACTCAGGAGTGTTCTACAGAAACAGCAAACAGTTACAAAGACCAAAATGGTGACAATAGCAGAACAGTTAATCCACAGTCTCATACATGCAATAGACTGAACCCAGTGGCATGGACCGAAGCCTTTTAAACTATCTCCCAATTGTCTAATCACTTCAGTCCTAGGGGATGCTATCAACATAACTTTGAAAGCATCGAAAATATCCTTTTTAAGCTCTTTTATACCTAATGTGATGTTTCCCTTAAATCCCTGCAAATGGTTTCTAATTAATTACCAGTCATGTAAGGTTTCATTAGAGGGATTAGGAGCTACACAGAATTTGTAATATTTCAGTCACATTTCAGCATCAGTTGCTGTTGAAAGTAATATTTCAGTCTCATTTCCCCATCAGTTGCTGCTGCGAATCCATCATTTGAAAACTGCCCATCATACCTCAGCTATCTTTGACTCCAGTTCATTGGCCACCTCTGCCTGCATGGGCGTGAGGGGATGAGGGGCTACAAAAATGCTTTGTTTTAATAGAGTCCTAGAGTGTCTTTCTGGTGACAGTAGTAGTGACAGAAACCGTTAAAAGTCTCAGAAAGGTTAAAATTACCATTCTCATAAATCAGCACTGTCTTCTGGGTGTTTCTGATCTGCTGCCCAGTGCCGTTGGTTGTCCTTTACTTCTTCCCAGGCTACACCAGCTGAAGAGAGCTTCATTCTCCATCACCCGAGAAGTCGTACAAAAATACACAGAATTATTGATAAGGTAATTCCTTTTTTTCTCTTTTGTGATGCAAAGGGTTTTTATTGATGATTTTTAAAAATCATTTTATTGGGGGCTCTTACAGCTCTTACAATCCATGCATCCATCGTGTCAAGCACATTTGTACATATGTTACCATAATTCTTTTCAAAGCATTTTCTTTCTACTTGAACTTTTGATATCAGCTTCCCATTTTTCCTCCCTCCTCATGAACCCTTGATAATTTATAGCTTATTATTATTTTCATATCTTGCACTTACTGCTGTCCCCCTTTACCCATGTTTCTTTTGTTCATCCAACTCGAGTGGCAGTGGTCATACTTTAATTATTGTGATTGCTCCCCCCTTTCTACTCCCACCTTCCCCCTACCCTCATGGCAACGGTACTCCCATTATTGTTCCCGAGGGGGGTTATCTTTCCTAGATTCCCTGTGTCAAGAGCTCTTATCTGTATCACTGTACATGCTCTGGTCTAACAGGATTTGTAAGGTAGAATTGGGGTCATGATAATGGGGGGGAGGAAGCATTAAAGAACTGGCCCAACTCAGTGATGCAAATGGCAGCCAACTAAAAAGGAGGGGGAAAGAGAGGGGGGAGAAAGAAAAGAGAAAGTGAGGGTGATGGGGAACGGCACTAATATACCCATTGGGAGGGTATTGTTTATGTCTCCACAGGAAAGGGAGAGAAAGACCAGCCCCCATCCCAGAGCGCCAAGCTTAGATGGCAACACACTGGCATGGAGCATGGGACTAACAGAGAGCATGACAGGGCTGGGCCCACACCGAGCTTTGTTGACCCTCCGCAGAGGACAGCACTGCATACACAGGGCGGGGAGAGAGGTGGGACCATCCAGACCATATGAGAGCGAGCTAAAGGGAGAGAGAAAGAGAGTGGGCTTCATCATGGCCCACCAAGCCCCAGGGACAACATCCCTGCTCGAAGCAGCCAGTACATAGAGGGGACCATCGGGCCAGCCTGACCACACAACATGACTTTCACTCACTGACCATAGTACTACGGGGGACAGCACTGGAGACACTGTGCATTACTGTACCCAGTCTCCTCAAGTAAAGTGGGGTGAAACGCAAAGGGAGTGCAAGTGGGCAGTAAGGGGAGCAAAGTAACCAAATCTCCAAGGAACCCTAAAAATAGACGTCTGCCTTGGGGGACAGGCCGTGGCAGCTCCTCGGGGTTGATCGGAAAACAGACATAAGAATCAACAGACAGACCTGGAACTATCTATAGTTTTGTTTTGTTGTTTGTTTGCCCTCTTGTTCTGTTTGTTTTGTTTTTGTTTCTTTTTCTTCTACTGTCTGTCTATCTACATAAGATAGTCAGGACTAACAATCCTGAGGAGAAAACTATGGGACCAGTGGTTCTGGGGGCACATAGGAGAGGAGGGGTTGGGAGGGGGAGTGGGGAGCCAAAAAACTCAGAGATCCAGAGATCTAAAATTGATGGTGAGAGAGCATATAATGCCAGTGGGGCTTGATCAAGAGCAATGTATCTGAGAGCCAAATGGAGGGTGAGCATGATAGTGGGATAAGGGGAAGGTAAAAGGAAATAGAAGAAATAAATAGGAGATAAAAGCTATTTATAGAGGGAGAGCTACCGGCATGTATATATGAAAATATGTTAATTTATAATGGAAGAGATAGAGGTCAATGTACACATATTTATATAAGTATTAAGATAGCAGGACTTTGGACCTCTACTCAAGGTCTCCCTTAACACAAGAACACTTTGATGTGATAACCTGGCACTCTTTGATACTCACTTTGTTGACACAGTTGCTGACTACAAAATGGGTGCATAAGCAAATGAGGTGAAGAGAGTGGATGCGATCCAGCTATCAAAAGATACAGCATCTGGAGTCTTAAAGGCTTGAAGTCAAACAAGAGGTCTTCCAGCTGAGAAGCAACAAAGCCCACATGGAAGAAGCACACCAGCCTTCGTGATCACGAGGTGTCGATTGGATCAGGCATCAAAAGATCCAAAACAAACAAACAACTATATCAAAGCAAAAGAGGGGTTTGGAGTGGAGACCCAAAGCCCATCTGTAGATAATTGGATATCCCCCCAGAGAAGTGGTATAAGGAAGGGATGATTCAATCAAGGTGCAGTATAGCACCGATGAAACACACATCATTGTTATAGTTCCTCAATACTTCCTCCCTCCCCCCACCTACCATGACCCAGTTCTCAGTTACAAATCTGGCTAGACTGGAGAACACACATTGGTGCAGATA
Source organism: Tenrec ecaudatus (assembly GCF_050624435.1). Taxonomy (NCBI): domain Eukaryota; kingdom Metazoa; phylum Chordata; class Mammalia; order Afrosoricida; family Tenrecidae; genus Tenrec; species Tenrec ecaudatus. The sequence continues at coordinate 117,609,444 of NC_134538.1, read as the reverse complement.
AGAGCTCTTGACTCAAGGGATTCAGGACAGAGTGGAGGGGATGGCCAGGGAGGGGGAAGGGTGAGAAAGAGGGAACCTTCACAAGATTGGATCTGTAGCCCCACAGCCCCTGAAGGGGACGAATAACAGAAATGTGGGTGAAGGGAGACAATGGACAGTGTAAGATACAAAATAACAATAACAATATATAATTGATCAAGGATACATGAGGGTGGGAGGGTGAGGGAAAGGGTTCAAGTAGAAACTGTTTTGGAAATGATTATAGCAACCCACGTACAAATATGCTGGATATAATTGATGTATGGAATGCTATAAGCTGTAAGAGCTCCCTCCACAAAAAAGGATTTTTTAATGAAAGAAGAAGAACTAGAGGCATGAGGTTTCTTAGGTGGGAAATACCTTGGTTCTTGGCTTCACATGAGAAAGATATCACGCAGAAGCCTGGTTTGCAATCCAAGTGAGTTTTTATGAAGGACAGGAGCAGCTTCAGGCTTTACCGGCTGGCTCCCAAGAGCCCGTGCTATTTCAGAGAAGCTTGCCTAACCGCATGCGAGCCGCGCTCGGGCTCACAGCTGGTCAAGAGCCACCTCGAGGAACAGTGCACCCCAAGTGAGGACCTGAGACCAGAGAGAGCCTCGGTGTGGCACACACGGGGTCCAAAGGGAGTGAGAAGAGAGGCTGTGAGCCACCAATAGGTCCGGAGCAGGCGCATGTGCATCCAAAAGGCCCACCCAGGTGGTGCACTTGCACCTCCTACCTCCACCTGTCTCTGAAAAGGAGAAGGGTGAAAAAGAGACTGGTCTCCCAGCCTCCAGGGTATTTCAAACCTTTGGCAAGGGAGGCGTGGTCAAAGGTACTTGTTAGCCCCATTGGCTGAATTAATCCCACCTGGGCCTATTTTGGGCCACCCAGGTGTAACACACACACACACACACACACACAGTGAAAAAGAGAGAAAGGGTAGAAGATTAAAGAAAGAAAAGCGGAGAATAAAAGGACAAGAAAGTGTGGTTTGTAGGGAAAATGAGACAAGGGAGACGATAGAGGAGAACAGTGGCTTGGGTGCAGGAGCGTTCTGTCGCTATGGCGGCGTGAATGTGGGCAGGTCTGTGCCATCAGAGGTAAAAGGGGGAAAACATCATAAAAAGCCCTTGATTCAGTGGGATTGCCCGACTCCACAGGCCTGCCTGTTTTTGCCTGGGGAAATTCACTCTTAGGAGGGTGGAGTCACACCGGAAAGGGAAGTGGAAGAGAACTAGAATAAAAATTAAAAGGTATTCTAATCGAATAAAAGACAAAAGGGAAAGAAAGTAATAAGTAAGCCTGCCTTGCGGTGGGTGTTTCTGTCCTTCGGTCGTATTGTCACAGGTGTGCGTGCACCACATGGGGGAGGGGGAGTACTTGGAGGGGAAAGGTAATGGAGAAGGAGGTAGAAAAGAAGGCAGACCAGGAAAATAAAACATGGCAAAAGGGATAACTTGAGAGTGTCTGCACAAGCAGCCCATGAGGTCTGCTGTCCATTCAGGGCCCCCCGAGGCCAGTGAGGTGAGGGCTCTGGCTGGCTGGTGGCCTCAGAGCTTGGGGTAATCACTTGTGCCGTGGAGGAGTGGGGCTCATAGAAATGGCTGGTTCAGCTGGTCCATGGTCAAGTGGAGGCTGTCATCAGTTGTTGCTGCTTCCGCGCTTTAAGAAAGTTTGGTAGATTATCAAGTTGATTCTCACTGTCAGGAAGTACAGGATATCCCTTTCCGAACTTCCCTCATATTGGCTGAGGAGAGCTTCCTGGGAGTCATGTTCACCCATCTGTCTTCTCTAACATATTGAATAAGTACTTTTTATATTGTTTTCCGGAGTTACTTGGTACTATAAAGATGGCTCCCGTGCAGGATGAATAATGTGCAACAGAGTAATGTATTGCCAGTACTGTCATGTTTGACCCCACTGTCTACAAGGTATATTACTAAGCTTCAGTTTTTGCATGGCCCTGAGTGGACTCAGCTTCCGAACTTCCAGTTAACAGCCAGATGTGGTCATCATTTACACCATCCCCAAATATTAATGCAGATTCATTGTTCTGTTGAGTTTTCACTTAAAAAGTGGAATATTTTCTCAAGAATGTGGAAAATTAAATATATTATTTTATCATGATGACTATTATGAATTGAGAAAGTATATCATATTAACATACTACATTGTTTCTTTAATGTTTAAGTATACCATTTGTAATTACTTAACGTCAAAAACATTTTTTAAATGTAGACTGTATTTTATTTTAACTTGTTTGCATATTTAATATGAATTAAAATCATCAAAAAGAACACTTCAAGATTTATCTTCAACAGTAATTCTCTCTGTAATAGAATATCTATACATTTAGAATGAAGTTAATGTAATACAAATATTATTCAAGTTTAGATACCAACTAATAAAAGTAGTGATGAAGTACTTGAATAGTTATGCCAACATTTTTCATCTGAAATTGATGAAACATGTAGTCAGCATGAATTGACAATTAATAGTGATTGGAATGAGAAATTTGGAAGCAAAGAGGAAGAACTGGTAATTGGAAAATATGGCCTCGGTGGTAGAAGTGAAGCTGGACATTGCATGATAGAATTTTGCAAGACTAACAATGTCTTCATTGCAGATACCTTTTTTCTATGTGTGTGTGTGTGTGTGTGTGTGTGTGTGTGTGTGTGTGTATGTAATCACTGGTTTTGAAGCTAGCCTAACATGCCAACTAATTGAAAATGATCCATATCTGTGCCAAAGACAGTGGCTTACCAGAATGTGAAAATTATCAAATAATATTAATAATATCACATACAAATGTAATTATGCTGGAGATAATTTTAAATGGTTACAATATTGGAAAGGAGTTGCCAGATATTCAATATAGATTCATAAGAAGATGTTGCACAAGTAATATCATTGTTGATGTCTTTCTTGGCTGAAAGCAGAGACTAATAAAAATCTGTTTACTTCTGTTATATTTAACATGCAAAGGTACTCAATTTTGTAGAAAATAGCAAATTCTAAATTATATTGCAAATATGGAAATCCCAGAATGCTTAATTACATGCACGAGCAATGTGTCCACAGACCAAGAAGAAAAATCCTTCTGACAGGCATGTCTCAGGGTGGTATCCTTTCACCATACTTATTCAATCTAGGTGCTGAGAAAATCATCCAAGGAGCTGAAATGTATGAAGAAGGCCAAGGATCAGGATTGAGCAAGACTCTTTGACAACTTGCAATGTGCTGATGACACAACCTTATTCAATGAATGCAAAGTCAAATTCTATTGCCTAAAAAAAAAAAAAAAACAACTACTGCTTTCAGTATGTATTACAACTCAGGAAGAAGCACACCAGCCTGTGTGATCACGAAGTGTTGAAAGGATCAGGTATCAGGCATCATCAGAACAAAAAAAATCTTACCATAGTGAATGAAGGGGGAAGTGCAGAGTGGATACCCAAAGCCCATTTGTAGGCCACTGGAGATCCCCTTGCCGAGGGGTCTCGGGAGGAGAGGAGCCAGACAGGGTACGATGTAGCAATGAAGAAATATACAACTTTCCTCTAGTCCCTCAAGACTTCCGCCTCCCCCACTATCATGATCCCAATTCTACCTTACAAATATGGCTAGACCAGAGGATGTACACTGGTACAGAAAGGAACTGGAAACACAGGCAATCCAGGGCGGATGATCCCTTCAGAACCAGTGGTGTCAGTGGCGATATTGGGAGGGTAAAGAGAGGGTGGGTTGGAAAAGCAGAACCAATTACAAGGATCTACATGTGACTGAAAAGTGGGTGAAGGGAGACGTCAGCCAGGTCAAGATATGACAAAATAATAATTTATAAATTAGCAAGGGCTCATGATTGGAGAGGGGAGCGGGAAAGGGGGGAGGAATGAGGACCTGATGCCAGGAGCTTAAGTGGAGAGCAAATGTTTTGAGAATAATGAGGTCAATGAATGTACAAATATGCTTTACACAATTTATGTATGTATGGATTGTGATGAATTGTATGAGCCCCTAATAAAAGATTTAAAAAGAAAACGAAGAGGAAAATGAGGGAGGTGATATTAGCCATCCACATGAGCTTGAAAATGTTCCCAAGAATGGAATCACTGATTTTGACAAGTATAATGGAGAATACACTAATAAAATGATTATAAAAAATATGCAGAAAACAAAACTACTCCCAACTAGACTAATAGGCAACACCTGGTAAATGGAGAAAAGACCGAAGTTGCCAAGAAATACATTTTGCTTGCATTGACAGTATCCACGGAAGTAGCTGTCAATAAATCAAATCAAGTATTCTATCACTCTGCTGCACAAAACCTCTTCAGATGGTCAAGAGCAGAGGTGGCACCTGGACCACTCTGGTGCACCTGACCAATAGCATGCTGTTTCCAACTACCTCATGCACACACATGGGCAGGCTTGACAAGGAATGAGAATGGCTGGAGGAGAATGGGTCATGTCTTTAAATTATGGTGTGGCCTGGTGTATTGAAAATACCATGGACTTCCAGAAAAACAAACACATCTGTCTTGGAGAAAGTACAACTAGAATGCTCGTTAGAAGAGACATTTTATGCAGCTTTAATTTTTCATTCAAAATTGTGTAAGCTAAACCAATTGAAATGTTTATGGTTTTGACTATTGTTTATTCTGTTAATCATCTGTCTTTTTCAATTAGGGAAAGAATCATATTTCCTTGGAAACTGACATGGATTATTTTTCTCAGTGGCTTACATTTTCAACACCCTCTCAGATATTCTTAAAAATGAATTATTAATTGTGTAAACTACTGATTATTTGAAGCACTGTCCCCATGAACTCTTTGTACAGAATCGATGATTTCATCATTCTTCCACCCAAACTTCACTACAAATTTGAGGTCTGTTTTCATTTCAATCTGAGTATAAATCAATTAATCTAATGAGATTCTTTTCAACTGGTGATTAATGCTTCTTAATCTTCCAAACTGATCCTATTCAAATATGCTATAGCAGGTTAATATGAGTTTATTTTGGTGCACAATACTTTAAAATTCATGCATAATATTCTTTTATAATACATATTTCCATGAAATTTTGAAGATGCTTTGTGTACGTATAAAAAATGGCATCTTTAGCTCATTGTTTTGCATATATATGAGTATATATGCAATATATTTGCATATATATTAATAGGAAGACAGAGCAAAATATATTGCTCATTATTCTCTGGTTCACAAGTACTTCCCTTTTTCTAGGGTTGAGTATAAACTATCATAAATTGCTATAAACAAAAAACCAAAAGTCTATTGTCATCCAGTCAATTACACCAGGGGCAGTCTCTTATTTCATGTGGCTCTTCTAAGTCAAAGTCTCTATAACTTCCACCAAAAGACCTTTTCCTGAACGGGTCCAGGTAAGAATTTGGTGGAAAACACTGGTAGGATTTACTTGTGGGTAATTATTACCAGGAGTCATGGTAATGACTATGCTGCCAAGTATAAAATGAGCCCTCTGAGAACAGGGGGCGAGGAGCATGCTTTGGGGGAGAAGGATGGTCTGTGGAGTGGAGTACCACTGAGTACTTCCTTGGAGGAGTGGGGTGAGGGATCCATGAAGATGGAACTGACTGCCCTCAGACTGTGGTTTCAAGGGAGTGTGGTGCCTCTGGGCACTGAATGCACAGATCTGGTTCCATTCCATGCCTTGAAAGAACTTTGTAACAGGTCCTGAGTGAGCAACCTTATCCTCAGCATTTTTCAACTGCATTGCAACCTGTTCACTTCCTTACTAAGACTCTTTATCATGCGTATTGTCTCTGAGTTTTGTGTGGCCATTTCAATGAATTACCAAACCCAGTAGGTGGGAATGTGGGAAGCCTTGTGAATTATAGAACATCAACTCATATTAGCTCCATAGGACAGATTATATTGCCCCATAGGATTGCCAAGACATTAATCTTAGAGAAGCACACTGTGACATCTTTCCAGCGAGGCTAAACCACCGGGGGGTTCTCAGACTTCCTTTAGGTTAGTAGGTAAGTACTTACCCACTGAACCACCAACGCTCCTCCTAAATTGCTGTATGTAAATACAATGAAGGTGGTTTTGTAGTAAGTCTTCAGAAATGGATTTAAATTTTTGAATAAGGAGTTTAATGGTTATTTTTAAATATCCCTTCTAGTGGTTCATATGATTTCTATATTTTAGCTTTCTGCATTGGTCATTTTGAAATATTTAGGGGTTTTTCTTCCTGTTGTAAACCGGAAATATTTAGAGATTTTTATTTCTGCTATAAGCTGGACATCGTGTTCAATTGTATTAGTGGCACTTACAATAACAAAATGGATGCAGAGGCTGCAGCAATGGGCTCAACGGCAGCAGCAGTTCCGAGGATGCCCCCAATCCAAGCAGTGTTTCCTTCTGTTGTGTACCGGGTGGCTCTAAGTAGAACTGACCTCCAGGACACCGAACAAGAACAACAAAAGTCCATGATAAATTCTCTCCAAGTTTCAGGAAGAAATAAATACAAGCCAGTTATATAAGAGGACATAAAAGATTCATAATTGTTTTATTTCATTTTTTCATGAATATTTTGAGACCCCTTAAAATAAATTGAATACATCGATGTTTCTAAAACAGAGGTTTGAGATTGTGTTTTTTACATTTAGTTATAACTTATGCCTTAAAGAATGTGAGCTCATTTTGTAAATATTGATGTATTCACTATACAGATGCTGAAACCAAGAAGATTGATATTTCCTGTAATTACAACCCCAGGTTGTAAATGTCAAACCGATGGGCCCCTCTTATTTGCCTTTAATGTTACACACATTTGTCGTTGCTGTGAAGTGATTGAACCAACTCCTGTTCACAACCAATTCATCATCGCATCACCTTCACTGTGGCACATGCAGCTGTTAAATAATTAAAAAGTCCGCGAGTCTTTTCCTTCAGTAAAGTATGTCCAAGAGCCAGCTGTACGCTGACTGGGAGGTGCCAGAAGTTCAGGCAGGATTCAGAAGAGGGCGTGGAAAAAGGGACATCATTGCTGATGTCAGGTGGATCTTGGCTCAAAGAAGAGAATATCAGAAAGATGTTTTCTTGTGTTTCATTGACTATGCAAATGCATTCAACTCTGTGGACCATAATAAACTGTGGATGATTTTGAGAAGAATGGGAATTCCAGAATGCTTCCTTGTCATCATTGGGAAATTGTGATTGGACCAAGAGGCAGTGATGGGAACAGAACGTGGGATTACAGCAGGGTTTGCAATCAGGAAAGGTATGTGTCAGAGCTGGATCCTCTCACCAAGCTTATTCAATTTATATGCTGAGCAAGTCATCAGAGAATCTGGGTTATATGAAGAAGAGGGTAGTATCAGGAAAGTTTATTAACAACTTGCAGGATGCAGAGGAAACAATCTTGCTTGTTGAAAGTGAAGAGGAACTGAAGCACTTGCTGATGAAGAGCAAGAATTGTAGCCTTCAGTGTGGATCACAGCTCAATGTAAGGAAGACGAAAATCCTCACAACTGGACCAATAGGTGACACCACAAGAAGTTGTCAAGGAATTTTCTTACCTGGATTCACAATCAACATTCATACAAACTGCAGTCCAGAGATCCAGTGACTCATTACATTAAATAAATCTTTAATATTTCCTCCCCTTCCTATTATGGTTTTTATTTGTTTTACCTCATTAATCATCTTAGATTTGTGTATGTTCATTTGCATATTTAAGATCGTTTGGTACATGAAAGCCTACATAGATAACCCTTCAGAAACAGTTAACAGGAGTCATGGGTTCATGAGGGAACTGGAAGAGAAGGGGGGAGGGGAGAAAAGGGAGCACTGATGACTGTGGAACCCCATGTGATGGGACTGGACACCAGAACTGTACGTGAATGGATATATTGGATTGTATAAGATAGGGCAAAAATAAAACCAATACAAAACCCACCTATTGTAGGGAAATAAATAAATAAATACAGGGACAGGAGAAGGGAGGGAGGAGACAAAGGGAAGCTGATATCAAGGAGTTCAAGAAGAAAGAAAATATTTTGAAACTGATTGTGGTAGCAACTTTATGATACTGCTTGATGTGATTGAACTATGGAATGTTATGATAGCTTTAATAGCTCCCAATAAAACGATTTAAAATTTTTAAAAAGAAAGAGAGATCAAAAGACTCATTATATTAGGTAAATCTGCTGCACAAGGCCTCTTTAGAATATTAAAAAGCAAGGATACTTTTTTGAGGACTAAGGTATGCCTCACCCAAGTCATGTTATTCACCACTGCATGAAATATATGTGTATGGAAGTTGCACATCAAATGAGGAAGACCATGGCAGAATAGACGCATTTTCATTGTGGTGCTGGTGATGAAAATTGAAAATACCATGGACAGCTGAAAGGACAAACCTATCCTCATTGGAAGAACTAAGGCCAGAGTGCTCCTTCGAGGCAACGTTGGCAGGACTTCATCTCACATACTTTGGACATGTTATCAGGAGAGACCAGTCCTTGGAGAAGGACATCATGCTTTGTAAAGTGGAGGGGCAGCAAAGAGGAGAAAGGCCCTGGATGAGATGGAGTGACACATTTACTGCCACTATGGGCTCAGGCATCGGAAGCACGGAGAGGAAGGGGTGGGGCTTTCTGATGGGCTGACTCAGTGGCACCTAACGACAAGCGCCACACGCACCTACTCTAACTCACCCACAGACTGAATGTAAAGACACACTCACGAGTGGATCTCACTCATAACCTAAGAACTGTCTGATTTCAATTAGCTTCCGACCTTTTTTACTGGAAGCTCAAATATTATTGGGAAAATTTGGACAGACCAAATTCTATTACTATACTCATAAGAATCTAATTTCATACCATTCTGAAAGAATCAAAATTGTTTTATCACAGCAGCAGATGGATGAGCAAAACCACAATTCATTTTAAATAGGTCCAAAATTTTAAAAAGAAACATAACAGATCACATCATATCAGTATAGCATGACATAAAAATAGATCATCTCATTTTATGATAAATTGAGTGCATTTCATTCATACCTCCCTTTCATGTTATTTATATATTTCTAGAGTGTTGACTTTGAAACTACTCTTGACTAGTTTTTATAAAATTTGTACTGGTCTTCAGTGATCATGTCAGGAAGGTAAGCATCACAGAATGCCTGATTGTTAGAACAAAGTGTTCTTGTGTTAAGGGAGTACTTGTGTTGAGGCTCAATGTCCATCTGCAACCTTAATTCTTAACATATAGATATGAGTAGATAGTTCTAGTCTCCTCTCATTTATATATTCTAACAATCCACAGGATCACTGAAGACAAAATGGGTGCATAAGCAAATGTGGTGAAAAAGCTAATGGTTCCTGGCTATCAAAAGATATAGCATCTGGGGTCTTAAAGGCTTGAAGATAAACAAGCGGCCATCTAGCTGAGCAGCAACAAAGCCCAAATGGAAGAAACACATCAGTCTGTGTGATCATAAGGTGTCAATGGGATCCGGTATCAGGCATCTAAGACCCAGAACAAAATCATACGCAAGGTGAATGGGATGGAGGATGGGACATGGAGTGGATACCCAATGCCCATCTGTAGACAATTGGACATCCCCTCACAGAGGGGTCACAGGGAAGAGATGAGCCAGTCAGGGTACAGTATAGCACAGATGAAACCCACAACTTTCCTGTAGTTCTTTGGTGCTTCCTTCACCCCATGATCATGACCTCAATTCTACCTTACAAATCAGATTAGACCAGATCATGCACACTGCTACAGATAAGAACCCACAACACAGTAAATTCAGGATAGAAAAATTTCCTCAGGAAATCCAGGATAGATAAACAAGCAGTGTAGAGATACCAGGAGGATTCAGGGAGAGTGTGGGGAGAAAGGGAAATTGATCACAAGGATCAATTTAGAACCTCCTCCCAGGGGGACAAATTGTGGAAAAGTGGGTAAAGGGTGATGGAGGACAATGTAAGATATGGGGGAAAAAATCTAAAACTTATCAAGGGTTCATGAGGGAGGGCAGGTGGGGGAGGGAGGGGAAAGAAACGAGGAGCTGATATCAGGGGCTCAAGTGGGAAGAGAGTGCTTTGAAAATGATGATGGCAGCATATGTGCAAATGTGCTTCACACACCGGATGAATGTATGGATTGTGATAAGAGATGTAAGAGTCCCCAATAAAAGTATTTTTAAAATAATTTAAAAATCAGACAAAAGCTTTTACTGGTATATGAGTGCAATGTAAAACATATGCCTATTAGATGAGAGGAGCGATAAATAATTTTCACAGTTTGCTAGTCTATTTCTCTGGAATTTATGCCTTACATCGTAGGAGGAGCGGAGTTAAACTTCGTTTCTGAAAATGTAAGATTCCATTTACTTCAGGCCTTTTCATGCCTAAACTTGGGGCCCACTTTTGGTGTCGTTATTGGTGTCGTTCCTTTGTCCGGTTTTAACGTAATGTAGAAAACATTGCTTAAAATTAACTTAATGTAGAAGTATAGTTGACAGAATGATTCAGGGTAGGAAAATGCAATGATGTTTCAGAAGAGAATGGAGTTCTATCACTCAGTAGGTAGGAAAGGAATGGCATCAAATTGAAGGTGATTTTAACATCATCCAAGAATGAGGGCCAGGAGCGATTCTTTCCTCAGTTCTTCCGAGGCCAGTTCATAGCCGAGAGTAGGGGGAAGGAAAGGAGTGTCAAAGGGCTGAGGTGGAGGAGAAGTTTGAAAATTAGCTCCCAAAAAATCAGAGTGAATTGGTTAAGAACATTTCATTGCATTATTTGTGGAAATGGCAGATAAATCAAAATGTCATAGTTATAAAGAAACAGACAAGAATGTGAGGCAGACAAGAATGTGAGAAAAATAGGCCATTGGATATAAGTTCATGTGTAGGGACATAAGAATAAAACAAAGGTTAGGAGCATTGATAATCTCCACAGGGTGGACCGAGTCAAGGCAGTTTGTAGCAAATTATATCTTATGACGAAGAGAGTGGGTCCCTGCCGAAGGGCCAGGGATGTGATCTTTGTAGAGGAGGTAATTGAGAATGGAGATGCTATAGAATTATAACCATAATTGTACGTGTATCAAAATCACCAAGAACGCTTATAGGCGTAGTGAAGAGAGGTTCCTCTTTGATAGCCAGGTGTGGGCTATGATGAGAGTTTTTCCTGGAGAACAGAGTTCTCCCCAAGCCTCCACTTTCCTCCCTCTCAGGGGGCAGACTTGACCGACGCTAAGACTCCAGCAGGAAAGCCAAGCCATCACTGTGGAGCAACATCTCGGATGTAAGAGAGTGATCCCAAAAGTCAGCTTTGGAAACCAGCAATGGTGGGAGTGTGTGAAATGAGTCTGCAAGCCAAACAAAATATTAGAGGGAAAAAATAACCAAAGCAGTATGGCCTTATAATTCAAAGTATAAGATAAATATCCATGGGTCCATACTGATATCAATATATGACTGACTTAAATAAATAGTACATAAATTTGGGGAAAGAGATAAATATTTCGTGCCAATACTTGCAAATAGGCTATGTATATACTATCCCCTGAATGGGGTGGGTCATCATTTTCCACACCTTGACTGTGGGCTGTACACAGTGACTTTCTTGCAAATATTACAGGACTAAAATGAAGGAGGAAGACAATCCTTTTCAGTGGTGAAAGTGAACACACACAAACTCAAATTGAGGAAATGCAGGCTGCTAAGGGATCACAAGGAATAACTCCTACTGATCGAAGGCAGGTGCTCCCAAGAGCTAGTAGAAAGGTGGAACTGAAAGATATTCCATTAACTTTCTGAACCCCCTCATAAGCCCTTCTGATGCTCAGTGATAAGACTGCCACTTTCCCTCTGTAATCTTTCTCACAAAAACACATAGGTTCAGTGTACTCGCAAGAAAAACCCACCTGAGGAAACCCCCCCTTAAGACAAACCCTCCTGAGGAATATTCTACAAAATATTTCACAAATAATAGTCAAAATTGTCAAGGTCACCAGACAAAAAATCTGAGAAAACATCCCACCTAAGAGCAACCTAAGCAGGCATGACTACTAAGGGGAATTTATCCTGCGTGGCATACTGGATCTGAAAAAGAACAATAGGGAAAAAATGGATGTTTGAAGCATGAATTTAGTTAATAATCATTAACTCATCATGGTTCATTAATTATGACAAATATACTATAATATTGTCAGCTATTAATATTAGGTGCTTTGGTGTGTAGTACTTGGAAATTCTCCATTTAATCTTTCCAATAATTTTGAAAATCTGAAGCTATCTGAAGAAGTCTTAGTGGCATACATTTAAGTAGGGGGCTGTTAACCACAAGGTTGACAGGTCCAAACACATCCAGAAGCTCTCATGGGAAAAAGACCTGAGCTCGCATTCTAGAAAGCCCTGTGGTGCAGTGCTACTCAATCACATGGGTTCACCCTGAGTTGAAATTTACTGAATGTCAGCTACTAACAATGAAAGTATTATAAAATAAAATAATACTACAGGGTAAATGATACATATGTATTGAAATATTTTCATAATGCATTTTAAATTTTTAAAAGCTGTACACATAATGTTGATAATTTTAAGAATTCTTAAAATCATCTCTAGAGACTTTCAAAATATTTGAATAGTTTATTGGCTTATTTTTTTGGCTTATAAAAACACCAGGGCTTTCTGTCCTATATTTGTGTATTTGTGAATCAAATTTTATAATTGGACTATATATTAAGTGATTTTATTTTGCAACACTGAAGAGATATGCAATATTTCATCACTTCTTTGATTTTTTCACAATAATCCAAATACAATGGGAATCTTGGTTATAATATGATTAAACCCGCACTAAGTGAACAGGGCTTTCTCACAAACTCTTGGACGTAAGGCTAAATCTTTGTAGTGTGAGAAGAAGCAGATGACTGCTATCCCAAGGATTTAGAACACGGGGTTCTAGGACTTTGGTTCTGATCTCTTCCTTTGAGAATGCCCGATGAGTGGAAGCCTAGAATTACCATGTACTTACTACTTTAATGCCTTCCTGTTTTACTATGGCACGTGCTGATCCAGTAGACGTGTTTCTGCCATTGTGAATGGGTGTCGTTGAAAGTTTTGTCTTATCACCAACTCCTATTTGTAGCCAGATTATATAATATAATAATATTTATAACAACAATGTTTTAATTCTACACCATTGACTATAATTAACATGGTCTTATGCTTCAGGAAGATGATTAATAATATTCTTTAACATAAAATGACAATGATTGTTTCTAAGAAGAAACAGATACATATATAAATCATAGATATCCATTCTATGAACTGGACCTGATTGATACTTGCCCTCCTGAAGAGATTGTTGAAGATATGAGTGCTATAGAAAAATGTGGTGAAGAAACTCTTAACTTGTATGATACATAAATGATATGGAATAAAACTGTTTAAAAGAGTATGAATGTAATTTTTTTAAATAAAGAATATAAAGTTAAATTTTTATTTTGTAGAACATTTGACAACAGATGACCATGTACAAGGGTATTTTGTTTCTTATTGTTGAGTCGTTCAAAATATTATAGTTTGAATATATTTGAATGTACAAAAAGCTTATAATTTGTAAGAAACCTGCTTAGCAACTTGTATGGGTGAACATACTTGTATCATAAGGAAGTCTGGTGGTGTAGTGTTACGCATTGGGCTGCAAACCTCAAGGTCAGCAGTTTGAAACCAGCAAGTGCTTCATAGGAGACAGATGAGGCTTTCGACTCATATAAAGAGTTACAGTTTCAGAAACCCACAGGAGCATTTCTACCCTGTCCTACAGGGTCCCCGTAAGTAGTATCAACTTGATGGCAATAAGTTTGAGTTTATATGTGTGTCACATGTTTACATATCTAAATATCATATTCATTGTGAAAGCCCACTGAGCAAATAATTCAATCATTCTAATAGGTATGATGGTATCCATTGTTGTTGTCGGGTACCATCCAGTCAGTTCCCACCCACAGCAACTGTATGCACCCAGAAGGAAACACTGAGCCGTCCTGTGCCAGCTACCAAGCAGTCTCAAGCCCTTGCCTGTTGTCGCAGCCACCATGTGCATCTGTCACCTCGAGGGCCTTCCTCCTTTGTGCAGCCTCTGTGCCTTACCAAGCATGTGGTCCTTCTCCAGGGGCTGCCTCGCATCATAGAGATTAAAGTCTTACATCAGATGAGCGAATGGGAGATTGGAAGGGGTAACTGTATTTAGGAAAACTGAGCTGGAACCCCAGCTCAATGCTCAGCACAGTGTCAGTAGAAACAACCTAGTAGAGACATCTGTGTTGACAGCATTAAATGGAAAAATATTACACTAGCGGAGCGAAAAGCATACACCTTTTTATGACAAGTAAACTGATCTGAATTCATTCATCACTCTATATAATAAAATAGATGTGAATGATAAATGTCTAAAGATATTATAATACCTTGATTATTATATAATGATCAGAACTTTCTCTTTCCTGATTTTCATTCAATAAAAAGAGCTCTTAAGTAGAGTACTAAGGGATAGTTAGAGACAATTTTTAAAAAGAAAAAATTGTGTCATGCTTATAAGTGATAGACTAGCCTTATTTTAATATGCTTTTGTGATTATTTGAGAATCATCTTGTATTAATTTGTGGATAATTTTATTTGATGTGTCTTTCCCCCTATGGAATTGTGCATTCAAAAGCAAGTAGGATGAGAAAAAAAATCAAAGAAAATAACATTTACACACTTGGGATTTAGTAAAGGCAAGAATTTCACACAAATTAATTCATTTCCTATATTGAACAAATGAAAGAAATGAGCCTCTGCGATCTTAAGTAACAAATCTAAATGCATGAAACTTCAAGGTGGCAACCTAGAGCCCAGCTTTAACTCTTGGTTGAATACTCATTCTGAGCATTTGGACTATTTCCTGGTAATCTATGGAGAATTTTTAAAAAGCCGCTTTCTCTTTTCCACTCTATCTTGACATACACACAAACACAGAAGCAGCTGTGATATTTTCTTCCAGATTGCTGTTTAAAATTAACATAGCATGTTAAAAATTAACATAGCTAGTTTTCATACATGTAGACATGCATTTTAGTCCCTAGAAGAAAAATGCATTTTTTAGATTACTGCCAAAGCTGTCTATGTGGTCTTCATGTGTGAAACTTGGAATATGTTACTCTTACATTATTCAAAACATCCATAAGGGACAGACTTCACTTATAAAATATAAGATCCCACTGCTAACTTCTCGTTGATATTTACTATCAAAAATGGATGTTAATGATTAAAAATGAGTTAATTCAGAGTTCTGTAGAGTTTGTACATTTCTGTGTATTTATTGTTTAGCTATTGTGTTTATTTAAAAACTTACACGTCTGTGAAAATAAGCTTCAAACTTAACTAATATCCCACTTTGTTAGGAAAGATAAAAGAGGACTAAAAAGATATCTTTAGTAAACTATTTGCTATATTTTGTTTATATTTACGTAAGTATATGTATGTATGATAACAATAAAAAATGAAAGAAAATGCATTTGTCAACATGATAGCAAATTTGTAAAATGTTGATAAATCGAGCATAGAGCTCTGATTTTTTCCCTTAATACTTAGAATTACAGTTTGTGGAGATCAGCCAAAAGCTCGCGTGGAGGGAGGATTCCATTTGGCTTTGGAGAGTCAGGGCAAAAATTAATCTTGTTCAGATATACAGGCTGACTCATGCATTCTTAGTTGATCTCAGTCATACCCTAGCACAGCAAACTTATGTCTCACTTTCTTTAGAAGAATATTTTATGATAACAAATTGCAACCATAAAGAGTGAGATAATTAAGTGAAGCGAGTTCTGGCGTCACCTTCTGTGGATTCATACCTTAGGGATCAAAATCCCCCGAAGTGCATGCATGTCTCTGTGACTCAGCTGTTTTCAGCAGAAGTGTGGTGAAATGTATTACTGGTGCATAACATTTCTGCTTTTTATTAGTTGTGTTTTCTCCACCCTCATATCTTACAATTAAATGTCATGCCCCTGAGGATTCTGAAGATAGTTCAAAATCAGTAGAAATGTAAATCTCTATTTTTACTATTGTTTCATAACTATTCTTATAGTATAAGAAGACAAAAGGACATGGCTATGTTTTTAGAATACTGAGTGATTCAGAAATCCGTAGAAGAAAAGGATGCATTGAGTCACACACACACACACACACACACACACACACACACACCAGATTTTAAGTGGATTATGATTTTTTAATCCTGTAGAAACAAATTACATTAGACAATCAATTAATTAGAGTGAACAATGTTTGATATAGGGTCTAATCTATTTTTATTAAATAGATATGAATGTCTTTATAAAATAACTAATCTTCAAATTTAGTCACAGAGTAGATTAAGTATAACAATATGAAAAAGTCTTACTACTTCAAGCTAGAAAGGCCAAGTCCAAATATTGATTTGGCCATAAAATAGTTGTATGACTTACTGAGACTCGATTTTTAACTTCTTGAATACTCATATTCTTTCCTGAGATAAGAGACATGGTTGCTAAGATTGTTTTATACTATGAAGCACATGGAGATGTAGTGTAGTGACTGGCATATAATAAAATGTCAATGAGTAAAGGGAGGTTATACTTTTGAGAAATAATTTTGTTGTCATAATGTCAATCTTTTCGACTATTAGTTATTAAAGATGGAAGTAGAAAGGCATCTATAGACTACGCAATGTGTGGCCTAAAGGCATTTCTATGTATCTTTGTGTCTTCCACAGTGACTAGGACCAGGACAGAAGAGGCACTCAAGAAGAGTTTGAAAAATTGAATTAATTCTAATTTACATTGAAATAAGTTGGCTGATTTCTGTGAATTCCTTTATTTTGAAGAACTCTGACTTTTCTTTTTCATTTTGAGGGTAGGTGAACTTGATGTTTGGCATAATTAACTATTAATTACGTTTAATACTAAAACTAGATTTGCATGTGGTCAAGAAGTGATAAAATGACGTCTTGGCTCTGAAAGGCTTGTCGCCAAAGAGGCAGCCATCTAAGTGAGATGTCAATTAAGTCCACATGAAAGAAGCACCCTTCATCAGTCACGGAAGCCATGTAAAGCATACCATCCAAGACGGGAGGGAGGGATTCGTTTCAGAGCCTAACGCCTGAGAATCTGGTTGGCAGAAGGTTATTGGGTGAGAGTGGGAGCCCAAAATTCATTGGTGGAACAATACAGGAAGTAAACCTCCGGGGAGCTCCCTCCATCCACAACTGAGGGAGACGAGGAACGTGGTCACTAAACGGAGTGCTAGACAGAGCCAGAGTAAATATATTCTATAGAACTGATGCAGATTAAATTATGCTTGAGATTAATTTAGTTACAGATTGATAAAATGTGGAAAGATGAAGCCAATTGGTGAGTGGCATACAGAAGATCAAAGTTTCAACTTTTCAAAAGATTCCCTGTTGAACCTGATCTGGTTTCCAACATCTTAATGTGTTTCGGGGTTACATTGCTTTGTTTTGTTTTTGACTGTACATATTAGGGGGAACCTCAGGAGTGTATGTGTCATTGGGGTCACCCTCTTGAAGTCGCAGTATATATTTTTTCATTTTGGGGTATGAAAACCAGGACTGATGAACCTATAGCGTCAGCAAATGGAATAAGGATTTTGGGGGGCAGGGGACTCAGAGGGGTGGGTAGGGTGAATGGGGTGATTACATCAAGGAGCCCATATAGAAAAAGAATGTTAAGAAACTATTAGCAAATGTGCAATTCTGCTGCATGTGGTTGAAATATGGAATGGTTTTATACATGTACTTATACAAATTTATAAAGAAAAGAAAAACTAAATAATTTTAAAAATAAGTAAAAAACAGATTTGTGAATGAAATTCCACATTGCGAAAATGCTATTAAGTAAAGGAGAATCAGTGATAAGAATGTGATAGCATAGAATTCTTCCTGAAACAATAGATTCTAAAGACTCCTAATTAATTCCATAGATGGTTCATTGAGTTTCTAGACATAATGGTTATATCCTCTGAAATTCAAATTGAAGTAATGTCTCCATATTTGTGTCTTCTTCAGATTGACTCGACTCAGAACACTTGATCTTACGATCAACACTAGAACATTATAAAATAATATAAAGAAATGCTTGATTTACTCTAATGGCCATTCAGTGCCAAAATTTTTAGTTTTGTATATATGGCGCCAATTTAATAATTGACCCATAGTAAACATATTATATGGAACTGGTGCAGATTAAATTATGCTTGTGATTAATTTAGTTATATGTTTATAAAATCCGAAAAGAAACCTATTTTATTTTAAAGGGGGGCTTTATATTCATGCAGAACAGGAACCTCAGAAACACATGTTAAATATTAAAGAATAAATCTGAGAGTGAGCCTTCCATAGTGAATTTTTAAAAACTTAAATCCAAACATTTCCTGCCCCAAAGGCTAGATTGTACAGGTGATTACAAGGTGTAAAAAAAATATTAGAACGCCAGTGCGTCGACCCCTCTTACCATCTCAGAGAGCAATGTGTTGTTAGAGGGTGCAGTGGAGTACTGCCCCATAAGGTTCTGCAGAAGAGCCTGTGGTCTCCCTCCGCCTTTGTCTCTTTCTTCACTCTTGGAGATTTGCTGGGGCCATGGACACGAAATGCATCTTTACTTCATATTCGAGGAATGAGGGTTTGTGGTTGATGTTGAAAGGTGCGTAGACACTGTGTAGATGGAACACAGTTTGACAAATAACTTTATAATGCAAGGAAAGTATAGTTCTAACCATCAAAATTGGTCTAGTTGTTAAGAATATATTCCATCCTAAGTAATGACTTATCCTAGCTACTGAAAGGCTATAGGAAGCAGAAAGCAAAATTAAAACTGCTCTGTAGAAAAATGCAAACCACTTTTCTTACCTGGATTTGAGCACAAGACGAACTGCATAGGTCCTGTGCCTTTAAGAGAAAAGTTACCCGGAACAAATGTTGATTTTGTGGGGAACAGGAGGTAGGGCGGGTCATGGGGGGTTCTTGTCAAGTATGCATTTCAGAATCTGGTGTGTGTGTGTGTGTGTGTGTGTGTGTGTGTGTGTGTACATGGAGGGTGGGGCTGGGGAGTGGAAACTGTAGACATTTTTCTTATAAAATAAGCAGCTTATATAAAAAAAAGGTCACCATTATTGTAAACTTATCCTATGTTTTCTAATTATTCAAGTTAGAATAGCACTTTAATGGAAAATATTCAGAAAATCAATAAGCAGGGAAATCTTTCTTCTGAATGCAGGACACCAGACTGTAGTAAAGGAAATTACTTTCTGAGCCACAACTCAGCATCACTTTATGGCTTAAATCCATAGAAAATAGTTTCTTCAAAGATAAATATCCATCTTGTGGTTAGCAGATTTTTCTGTTCAATCAGTTGGTTTTGGCTTTGTAAAAAGCTCTGACCTATAGAATTTCTTTGATCAAAATCTAAAAATATTTTAGCAATAAGAAAATCAAGAGTGAAGGCAACAATTATATACTATATCCTTTACACCTTTCATAAAAATATATACTTCATAATTAAGAAAATGTCATTACATAATTTTGATAATTAGCTTTTGCTCAACTTACATTCTTTATTCACCAATTTTTATGTCAAAACCAAAACAGGCTGGAAAGAATGTAAGACCCAGAGTAGTAAGTGGATTTCCATCCAACACAGTTGCAGTATAAAAATATTATTCCAAAGCTGTATTTTTAATGCATGATCATTTTTCTATACGGTTAGTGTATTATGACCTCTCCTTTAAAACCAGGTGATTGCAATAGAGTTAACAATATCTTTCATCACATTATTACATATTCAACTACTCGAAATCAGAAAATTTAAAAGATGCTTTGGCAATCTAGAGATTCCTCATAATGTCTATGCATTGGAAGTTATTCCCACCCAAAAAGTGACAGCTTATTCATAGCTCACCATTCCACTTTAGTCTTCCTCGTACTATTTTTCTCTGAACCTCCCCCTCCCCCAAAATAATTGATTGGTTGTGGTAACCTGGCATGATTGGTTAAATTGTTTTTTATTTTACAGCTATGTCGTTTATGAACATATCACTCCCTGCCATGGTGTGCATGTGACTCACAGTGACCCATGGAACAGGGAGGACCCCTCTGTGGATTTCCTGTGTCTGGGAGGAGAAAGCTCTGACTTTCTCCCATGTGCCAGTGAAATGGGCATCAACTTTTATGCTTCTGAATTAATCATTTCCAAATATAATCATTTTCTGAGAGAAAAAGCAGGAAATACTAATGAATACTTCGGGATATTACAGGCAAGCTGGGATCATTTTTCCAAGCAAACTGCCTTGCATGGTTACATTATTTATGTGGGATCCAAAGAAGGTAAAACTTATACAACTACAGAACTACTTGAAAAATAAAATCCAGTGGTGAAAAAACAACAAACATTTAAGTCAATGTGTTTGGCTGAGAGCTGAACAAAGCTGTATTCTTCCATCTATGTCCTCACCGTTCCTTCATGTAAGCCAATGTGATTTCAGTTTGGCAATGCCACATATTAAAATATTAAATATTTTGGTTATTAGAGATTATAATAAATTGCTGGAAATGGTGAAAATGTAGTGGGAACAGAAAGGGAACCTGTCATTCATTGTTCTTTCATGACTCTAATGCTAAGTGAGGAGAAAAATGTATATTTGGGGATGATGTTTCAGAGATAATTTGTACTAAATCTAGATGAAGATGGGGGGGGGTGTCCCAAAGCAAAACTATACAAAATTGTTACTGGTTCATAAAGATATGTTTGAAAAGAGCCTAAGACCAGGCATTAAGTTAAAGAGCATATAAAGAGAGATCATGCCTGCCAATCTATAGGATTTTGTATTTTACTTAATGTGGTGGGAGGTTTCACACAGAAAGCTGCACTTGAACCTTAAAAAGATTACCTTTACTATGGTCCTGAGATTGTACTAATGTATCATCAGGTTTGAGGCAGGAAGGCTGTTTAGAAAAATTCTGTCCTAAACTAATGACAACACGATGAGAACCTGAAGTCAGTCAAACTTAAGAAAGACCGAGGAGGAAAGGTTCCAGGGCTAGTGAAGTGGAAGAAAGAACAAAAGGGGCTTTACGGACCCCAGAGTTCTAATGAGAGAATGGAGAGCCCAAGACCGTGGCAGCATTTACAACACTAACAATATAGCCCGCACACCCCAAATTCACTGCAGAGGTGACTCTGACTCATAGTGACTGAATAGGACAGGGTCGCATTCATAACCTCTGCCCTACCAGCGTTCCCAATTGAAGTCAGGTAGTGTGGAACATTTTTTAATACTGAAGCTGATACTCAAGACCCTATGAAACATCAGAGTGATCATTTCACTAGGAACTTAAAGGCACAAAACTTGGGTAAAAAATCGTGATTCAGTAACAAAACCTATGTTTGGTCTTTTGATTTTTACTCTTTCCAGAATTTTCCATTAGCCGGAGTCATATTTCGCTCTGATTTTTCTTTTTCAAGTAGCACTTTTTCAATCCTTCTTTTGTTGCTTTGTGGGAGAATGCCGAGGCTACCTGCTCCTGGGAAGATTTACAGCCTTGGAAACACTATACACATTTGCTGCGAGTCCACCAGTGCCTCAGAGTGGCTTGGTTGCTTTTGTGATTTTCTAGAACTTCATTTTTATTCATCTTATCACCAATTTGGTGTCACACTCAGGTGACTTAATCCATCTCCAAGGCTTCAGGACTGCTGATATGTGTCATATCGCAATTATACAACTCACTTCAGTCTGTGTCACTGACTTGATCTATTCTACATTTCTTGTTGAATTAAGATCTCAATAACTATCCCCAGTTATAGACACTCATTATAGAATACTGATGTGAAGTTGAGGCTGAAAAAAAAACACAACAGCAATCTATAAAGAGAAAATTATAGTTTGCTGTGAGCGCAACTAATTTTCCCCAAGTAAACAAATATTTAAATTTAGATCAGCTCAAATAACATTCTTTAATGTATTCCATACATTAAGTACAATGCTAGATATAAATAAAATACACATCGACATTCTACAAGTGTGCAATCTACTAGAGAAGATTGACAGACAATGACAATTAAAATCTTAATAGTTTTATTGAGGAATTATTAACATATAAAATTAAATGTTCATTCATATTCCAGGGGGTTGTTCAAATATTACCACAATCAATTTTGGAACATTTCCTTTTACTCATTGTTTTTGGTTCCTCGTTTCCCTCAACTTTCCCTTCTGTGTGCCCAGGTAACTATTAATCCAGTTGCTGTGTTCATAGATCCACCCATCCTGACTTCCCTATGCAGAGAAAAAGACAAAAATATAAAAGGACCACAAAACAATGACCAAACAAAACAGAAAAACCTCATTAAAAAATAAGAAACCATTTTCAAAACATAAATAAATTCAAAATGGGTCAAAGGGACTGACTATTGAATGACAAGGTGCTACATTGCAGCCTGTCTGCACCTACTAAAATCTACGCTGCAGAGCTCTTTGTCCAACACTAAGGTCATTCCCACACAGGAAGCCTCCAAATGGATTTTGGGCTTCCACTCTCACCCAGACTGTGACACAAACCTGGTGTTGTAATTTAGGCCCCGGCACCATTCCCTTCTTCTCATTCGTATTTGATTATTTACCATGCTTGGATCACACAGGCTGATATGCTTCTTCCATGGACTTAGCCTGTTCTTCACATAGATGGCTGTTTATTTTGAGACAAACCTTTAACATTCCATGTGCGTGTGTGTGTGTGTGTGTGTGTGTGTGTGTGTGTGGTTTTTTTTGGGTAGTTAGACACCATCTATCTTCTTCACAATACTTTGCTGTAGTACCCGTATTTTCAGTGATCACTTCAGGAGAGTGAGTCCCTTGAAGGGTCATGTCCCTAGAATTAATTGTATTTGAACGTGTGCTATGGTCAAGCGGGAGCTCAGAACCCATTCTTATATCTCCGGTTTATAAATACTCCTGATTCACATTAGAGAAATCAATATCATTTTATTGGAATACATAATAAATCATACCCATGGAGCATAAGGTAATTGTGTTGATAGTATCATTCTTTTAGTTAATACTATAGAATTTCAAACACTGTTGAGTAAAGGAATTTATAACTATATGAGAAAACTTTTTAGATTACAATGCACGAATTGCAGTGTTTTGCACAGGATTGTACAGCTTTGTAGAGAATTATCACCCTTCAAAACGTGAGCGACTGAACACTAGTTGCACAATCGATGGGGGTTGGAGCCATTGCAATACTTTCAGTAACACGTATTTACAAAGGCAGAACTATGCTTGGTAGACTAACACATACCCTCCCAAAAGCAGATTGAGCATGTAATCAGATCTGGATTGCCATTCATTGGATACCCTCAAGGCAATCATACTGAACCAAACCCAAGTCCAAGGACTGCCAATTCCCTAACCTTGGCACCACAGTCACCTGCTTCTCTCACTAGGGAGTTTCAGCTTTCAGTTCAAGGAAGTATTTCAGTTCTTAAGATTTGCTACATGCGACTTTAAAGTAAAGTCCAATTTGCTTAGTAGGGTGCCCAACTTGGGTCATTGTGGTACGGTACAAAAGGGTCTGTGCACCTTCTAAAGGACAGAGTAGAACGGCCTTGTCTATAGAGATTTAGGTTTTATCAATACAACAACAAAAATACCTGAAAGTCAGGTATGGAACAAAGATGCATTGATTGATGTTACTAGCAGCCAGTTCCAAATGGAATCAATGCATTAAACATTGAATATTTTAAGCATTTCACATTATTTTGCTTAAACATTGTTTGAAATTAAAATGATAAAAAGTTAAGTTCCCCCCCCCAAAAAAAAAAGTTAAGTCCCTGGGAGATCATACATTTGTGTTAAAGATCATTAGCAAATCATCATGGAAGCTGTATCTTAAAAGTTATTTCACATAATGTTGATCCTAATCATTCTGCTATATGTCATGAACACTCTATTTAATAAAGTACGTTTTTGTTTGTTTTCTATTCCAAATTACGTTTTGTCAGCATCCCTATACTTGACTAAAAGAAAGAATGACAGCATACACGACAACCATATGGCATTTCTCTCATACCGAGGACAATGATTCACTCGGGACTCTTTTAAAAAATAAACAAGTTGGCAACAGAAGAAATTATGTCTCTGAACCACACCTAGTTATGAAATAATATAATGAGATTTAAGGAAAACGCATCCAAGTTTTCATGAAAAGCCCTTTGCAAAAAAGGATTTTGAAACATTTGTTTCCAAGTAAGTATTCTCTGTCATTTTGCATATGAAATGTTCTTTCTTATTATAATTTAATATAAAATAGGAGGGTGACATAGTTGTAATAGTATTGGAATAGATTAATCATATTTTTCTTGAAAATATGGAGTTGAGTTTTTAGCACTCTTCTTTGTTGCTATAAAAGAACTAGCACCTTCTAAGACTGACTACATCAGACCTTTACTTTGATGCAAGGTAAAGTCATCTCTGGGAGTTCCAAATGATTATGTGCTCACCTACCGATCTAAAGGTTGGTGGTTGCAATCCACCCACTCATGTTTCAAATGACAGGTGTGATGACTTTCTTCAAAATCTCACAACTTTTAAAATATTGGGCCACACCCGGGGACTCCATGACATGGAATATATTCAGTAGCAGCAAATAAAAAGCGTCGTTCATAATACAGGGGAATAGAGTCACTTTTGTATTTCAAATTATATATTATCTTCCATCTATTGTCATTGTTGCTAGGTGCCATCGAATAGGTTCTGACTCATGGTTACTCTGCGCACATAGAATGAAACACCACCCTGTCCAGCCCCATCCTCACAGTTGTTCAGATGTTTGAACAATTGTTCACTGTTGCAGCCGCCGGGACAGTTTATCTCATCAGGGGCCTTCCTCTTGTTTGCTACCCCTCTACTTCACTGAGCATAATGCCCTTCTCCAGGGCCAGGTCTCTCCTGATATAATGTCCAAAGTATGTGAGACAAAAGTCTCACCATCCTTGCTTCTAAGGGGCATTCTGGCTGAACTTCTTCCAAGAAGAGATTTTTTTATTCTTTTGACACCCCTTGGTACTTCAATATTTTTACCAGTACCATAATCCAAGTGCATCAGTTCTTCTCTGGTCTTCTTCCTGTTTTAAATTAAATAAATACACAATGCTATCTTTTGTGATATATCATTAGCAATCCCTGGGTAAATGCAAACAGTTAAGCTTCCAGGTCTCAACTCCCTGCCATCAAGTCAAGCCGATGACTCAATAGGTAGGACATAGTAGACCTGCCTTGTGGGGCTCAGGAATGTTAAATCCTATGGGAGTAGAAAGCTTTATCAAACTGAGTGGCTCTTGGCTTTAAGCAACCAACCTTCCAGTTATCAGCCCAATGCTAAACCCACTGCACCACCAGGCTCCCTAACCCCCAGCGTAAGTGGACATGCTTTCATGAAATACAGAAATCATGCAAGAGAAACATTCAGAAGAGATTTGAAAGGGAACTAGTGTAGGATTTGAATATCACCTTTTAATTTTTTCATTCCCTAAATTCTTGGTAAATGAGAATAATAACAGTACCAATCTGATAGGGCAGATGTGAACTATGCCTGTTTCCTGAGTGCTAGCTAAGTACTCGCTGCTATTCCTATTGCCCCATTACTACATTTTAAAAAATTGTCCTACCATCTAAAATTTCTTCTCCCTCTCTTTATACAAAGCAATTAAAATGCGGAGAATCCTATGTCTAGACTATGTAGCTCTCTCATACGCTCCCATAACCTACTACGTACTTTTTGATGTAATAATTTAATATGTGGCAGTTGTCTTATTAATGTCTACACCACTTACTGTATTTTCAGACCCACTAAGACATGCCATTTCGCTATAATGCTTATAATTGAATATCAACCCTCTAGCACCATTACTAATGCTATTAGTTTTTCTATAATTTAGTAAATATTTTGGAGGGAAAAGAGAGAGGAAAGAAGGCAAACAGTCTACTTCAGCTAATAATTGATTCGTCAAGTACAATTATCAACTAACCCCTTCCCTATTTATTTAATTTTGATTTATTATAATACTTCAACTACAGATTCAAAGACTTAATCTTTACCATTGTGGCCATATGTCTTAAAATTCAATTTACTCATTTTATTTATTGTTAGCTTTTAAAATATTGTATGCTATATATGATGGAACAAGCACCAACCCTGTTATAGATTGAATTGTGCCTAGCAAAAAAGGGAAGTGTAAGCCGAATGTCCCTGTTAATTCCCCTGTTGAAAGATAAACATTCTGTTACCTCATCAGTTAAATGCAAGGCCTTCCAATTTAGTAGTTTATATTCCAAAGCCCCTTATTTTCTCTCAGCTAAGGCAGCCTACCTAGGTTCACATATTTTATCAAGACAGATCACTATTGATTCCCTTTTCAACTTGCTTAAAGTTGCTAGTCTACTGTTCCCCAGTAACTCCGTACAGCACGTTACTGTTCTAACATTCCCTATGAGCAACTGGTCATGGACGCCTTCACAGGGCTACACGATTGCTGAAGGAGCATAGGCCACATCCATGCGGCTTGCTCAATTGGCCCGTTGCCAGAAACAACTCATTCACACCAATTGTATGCTACCCTTTCACTGCATTTCTTTTTGTAGATTGCCTGCAAAGGAGCTTCTTAAACACATGGTTGTTTTAAGATAAATTATCATTATTATTTCATAATCAGTATTATCGTCACCAGCTGTATATTTGCATTTAATTTGCATGTAAGGACTCTTCCTTTAAAAGGTTAACCAGCATTGTAGAGGGGTTGGATATCCACACTGAAATTGAAATAGTTTCTCCCCTAGATCTTAGGCTTCTCTGGAGTTCACAGCTCCAAGACTGGAGTCCTTCCTTTCTCATGGGGTTCACAGGCGCAGTTTGGTGTTGCTTCCCCTGGAGTGGACCATCTTAACTCCTGCTTCCCAGTGCCTCCACTCTGAAATCTCAGTTCTCTAGAAAATCCAACTTTCCACACAAATTCTTACATTTGAATCCACTAGTCAGTCCTATCATAACCTCAATTCTGGCACGCTGGGGCCCCTCACAATTAATGTACCGGTACTTATATTCAATGGCAGCAGTGGAAGAAAGGCAAGACAGGAAGAGTTCACAATCATTGGGTCGCTCTTCCCATGTGACTCCTGGCCCGAGAGTCAATGAATACCCCATGTGAGCTATCTGGTCCTTCCTCCAGATGATGAAGAAGCATTCTCTTTTTGAGTTATTGCTATTTTTAAAAAGACTGGCAGCCACTTAATTGGCTCTTGAGTGATCACTGAAATATTTCACTTTGCCTTCAATATGAACTATTTGCTAGGCAAATATTTTTTTCTTTTAAAAAATCAATAATATATCTGTCATTCTACCAAAAAATATATGGTTGTTCATTTGTAATTTTCATTTGACCATGCTGGGTTTAAGTAAGGTGACTGGTCGTGTTACGTTGGTGACCAACAGACCTATGAAGACCCTAAACTGAGCGTGCTCACACTCACACACCCGAGTCAGGTGGAAGGTACACCTGGGTAGTCCAAACTGGGCTCAGGCTCCTGACATCTCCCAGGTGGGCTTAACCCAGCCAATGGGGTCAACGCATATCATCAACCACACCTCCCCAGCCAGAGGTCTGAAATATCCTGGCTGTGGGAAGGCCGCTCTCTCTTTACCCTGATCCTGGTCAGAGGGAGGTCACAGGGTAGGGGACTGGGTCCCACTAGTGTCCATGACAAACTACAAACTCAATGCCAATAAGTCAATACCAACTCACAGCAACCCTGTAGGAAATGTAGACCTGCCCATCACACTATGAAACAGGTTGAACTGGTCATGTGGGTTTCCAAAACTCTAACTCTTTACCAGAGTAGAAAACCTTGTCTTTCTCTTGAGGGGTGGCTGCTGCTTTTGAAGTGTTTACCTTTGTGGTAAACAGCCTAACAACCTAAGCACCATACCACCAGAGCTCCCATCTATGTCTATGTCTGTCTATGTCTATGTCTGTGTCTGTGTCTGTGTCTGTCTATGTCTATGTCTATGTCTATGTTTATGTCTGTCTATGTCTATGTCTATGTTTATGTCTGCCTATGTCTATGTCTATGTTTATGTGCATTCCCATGCCCATGCCTCTACATGTATGTATTTATCAAAAGAAAACAGCAGCAGCAGCAGCTCACCATCAGTGAGCTGCTTTTGACTCAGAAGAGGTAGAGGAAACTGCCCCTGTGTGTTTCACAAGATATAAACTCGTGGATTAGCCGAGTTTTTCAACACATTTTTAATACAGTTTTTGTGGTAAAATTAGGTGCCTCTGCTGATATTAGGTCAGTTTATACTCCAGTATATACGCTAATTCTTTGTGGAGCAGAAAGCCTATCTTTCTTGTGTGAAGTGCCTACGGATTAAAACTATTGACCCTGCGGTAAACAGTTTACAACTAAATCCCTATGCCACCATATCAATTAGATGCAGTGTATCTATTATGAAAATAGATACAATACCTATTTAAAATTAATTTCTGATTCACAATAATGTTGTTTAGCATACAAACAAAAACCACTGTAAAAAGTAAATTTGCGGACTCATGCATCCAGTATTCTAGAGTGCATCTGGGGTTCTAGATGCTAACTAGTCTTCTAAGCAGGAAACCTTTGTGGTGAAGAAGCAAGGAAAACCAGAAGACTATTGAAAGTGATGGGCATATGATTTAAACACGTGGGACATACTTTTCTTTCTCCTCCTCCTCCTTTTCTTCCTCCTCCTCCTCTTCCTCCTCCCTCTTTTCCTCTTCCTCATCTCCTCCTCCTCCTCCTCCTCCTCATCCTCCTTCTAAGGCATCTGTTACAAAGATTCAATCACCTAGTCAGGTTCCATCATCCTGGTGTCAATGGCATGAGCCAGTGTCCTTGGGGTTTCCGTGGAAACAACTTTAGAGTGCTTTTGTTCTTAGCTGCCAGTACCCCTTCCCCCGGTGGGAGTCTGAAAACCACAGAACATCAGGCAACACATCTCTTGCTGCTAAAATTAGCTATATTAAAGACATTTGTTTTGTCTGAAAACTCTAACCAAAATGCCTGCCAAAGATGTTTGGGGAATTCATCCTACCAGGAATTTGAAAAGGTGCTTCAGGAGTACATGCTGGTAAGATTCTCTGAAACATAGATGAGCTATGCCACGAATGGGGTCATCTCCGTAGAAATCGTTTCCACCGACTCATTTTAGTGCAGCCACCTACTAAAATTTAATTGAGTGTGATTTCCATGTTAGTCTGAAATAGACATGTAGGATTTTTCCATCAACATTTCACCTTATAGCAGGCAGGATTTGGAATCACCTACCCTCAAGCTGGATTAATTGAAAGATGAGACTACTCACCGAATTATTCATTTATTAGTTATTGCCAGCTATAACTCACATTTCTCATTCTAATTTGGTAAGTAGGTAAGACATCGGTCGGCAGTGAATATGTACCAGCAGCTCCACGGGAGAGAGGTGTGGCGGTCTGCTTTTGTAGAGCTTTACCCGGGACCCCCGTCAAGTCCTCCGACTGTTACGTGGGTTCATTGTGAGCTTACATTTGACTCAAAGGCAATAGGTTTTCTTTGCATTGTTTTTACTGGGCATATAGTCAGGTTTTGTTTTCCGGTAGCAGTAGATGAGAACTAAATAAGCAGGACTTTTATAAGACAGTTTATTAGTGGAAAGATATAGTTAAACTTCTCTTATACTATGGCATCCATCTACAGGGAGTCTAAAAGATACAGAGACGAGTTTCCAGAGTTTCTCTCCTTCAATCACATACTATTCATCATCTCAGCACGTAGAACGTTTCCTGTAGTGGCTTCATTTCACACACACACACACACACACACACACACACAGATGCAAACCCCGCTCCCCAGATGGATTTTGTTATATATTTAAATTATTTTACCAAACAAATGTATCATCTTCAACGTATTCTCCATTACACTTGTCAAAATCTGTGATTCCATTCTTGGAAACCTTTTCAAACTCATCTGTGTGGATGACAGACATCACTTCCCTAGTTTTCTCTCTTCACCTCTTCTACATTGTCAAATTGCTATCCTTTCATGTCCCTCTGCATTTGCAAAACAAAAAGAAGTCACACAGAGCTAGGCAAGAGGGGCATGCTATTTTTCACCAAATGGGCTGCAAAACCAGTCCCCCCTCTGCCACAAATGAGGTCTTTTCGGTTGCACCCTGTTACAGCAATCTTTTCAGACCCTCTAAACAGAGAGCTTGATGAACAGTATGACCTGGTGGAAAGAATTCCAAACGCGCCACAGGTCGATGGCTTCATCCGTTCCGGATGTTGACTGATGTCCACGATGAGGTTTGTCATCAATCAACAACTCACCTTTTTTGAGAAAAACACTCGAGTTTTTTCCATAGTGCTCTCCTAGTGAGCTGAGTGCAACATCACAACGGTTTCTGCAGCATTTTTCACCAACCTGGAGACAAAATTTCACATCCGCATGGTATTCTCTTACATTGGTCATCACAAAAAACGAAGTTTGAATGAGACTGCTTTTATGAAAAAATTCACTGTGACCAGAGAGAACCTTCCCAGGTGGCACATCATGCCAGATGTGCCCTAGTGAGGGACACATGCATACTATGACAGCTCCACCAGCACAATTCCGTCTTTTGGAGGGGACCCTGAGATAGATAGATAGATAGATAGATAGATAGATAGATAGATAGATAGATGGATAATAGATAGATGATAGATAGATAGATAATAGATAGGTGTTCCCCTTTTTAATGTTTGCCTTCATTATTCTATATTTAGCACACATGAGATAAGTATGGAATATAGGACACCTTGATCACTATGATTGATCTTTAGCAGGTATTATCTAAAAACGGATGCCTTGTTGTGTTGAGGAGCTATGAAAGGGTTTTGAAACGCTCAAGGAAATGTAGAATTGACTGAAATTGGAAATTTTACATGAACTGTTGAAGCCTCCCTATTTTTATTCCCATTGGAGTTGAGTTGGCAACTCACCACTGGAGGAATACTGTTAAATCTTCCAGACATAATTGTGACATCCTAGTACAGATGAACTCGGGTCTCTTATGACACGAGCGCTATAATTCCTGTTAAATTGAGACTCATCATTTTGGTGAATTGTACAACTCCTTGGCAATAACATGATGCACAGGATATTATTTTCTCTAATAACAAGCACATGCATTAATGAATGAATAATTCAAGTTAATTTTATAGGAAGTAATTTTATAAAAAAGAAGAAAAATCCATTTTTAAATATGTTGATTTATTTTGGAACATTCCTTCTTAATATTATAATATACTCTTAATCTAATTGCAAAATTGTGCTTGCATAATCATGGCTGGATACCAGGTAATTTCCTCATGCTATTATCTGATAAGATAATTACTTGAAACACATGCGTCCAATGAAGCCACTAGATATTCTAGCCTCATTTATAATCTTATGAGAATGCACGTAATTGGAATAATCTTATTTCTCCAAATTGTATCTCTACGAGATTACGGGAGATGATAGAGTTTGGAACTAGAACCAGAACTACAGTAGTCTTTGATACACAAACTGAGTTCGGTAACATTAGCTTCCAAACTAAGGTGGGCACTGTTACTTACACACACTCTTCAGTGTATTCATCATCAAAATCTCAAGTTGGAAACTAAACTGTTTACATTATGGAACCGTTCACATAGTGCTAAATCAGCATCCAAATTATCCAGGCAACAAGGCAGAGATACATTGTTTTATCAGCATTTTTTAATTTGAACAGAAGTATGAGGGGCTTGGAATGTTTAGTTTGAGTTAACAAGGACAAAGAAAATCCTAGTAATATTATGATGGGGATCTGATCTAATTTTCAATATTCTAATTTCATTTTATTTTGTTTTTTATGCAAGTAGGGTATTTAATTTCACAATTTAGAAAATAACAGAGTTTAAACTCTGTGGAGCCTGTATTTTCAAATTATGTTTTATTCAACAACAGAACAAAGGTCTCAGCGTGTGAAAGTCAGAGAGTCGTCAGAACTCAATCTCTGCAACATGCACCAGCGTGTCTACGCTCATCAAAGTGTCCGCTTATCATTCAGGTTCTGTAATTCTCTATAAGTAATTTGCATTAAGATACATAGAAACTTCTCCTATTTTTAACCGTAAGCACCACAGTATTTCGTATTAGCTAGCAGCAACAAATTGGCAAATAATAAGTGAGCCATCAACAAGACAGTGAATGATTGATGTAAATTCACTTAAGGAGATGATTCTATGAAATTTACCAAGAAAGAGGATTCTAAGAAAATAGGATTCTAATAAGCCAGCCAGGCACAGCCGATACTCACTATCGTCAATGCATTTATGATCAGAGCAATCAAATATCTCTCCTTCTTAAAGTGTTTTCTCTCTGTTAAGTGCCATTGAGTTGGTTCTGATCCATAATGACCCCGTGCACAACAGAACGAAAACCCATGTGATCTTATGCCATCCTCACCATCGTTCCTGTACCTGAGCCCATTGTTGCGGCCACTGTGCCGATCCAGCTCACGGAGGGTCGTCCACTTTCTTGCTGCCTCTCTATTTCACCAGGCTCGATGTCCTTCTCTAGGGACTGGTCTCTCCTGACCACATGCTCGAAGTGTATAAGGGGAAGTCTCACCAGGTGTGCCTCTAAGGTGCGCTCTGGGCGTGCTTTTCCCAAGACAGACTGGTTTGGTCTTTTTACCACCTATCGTACTTATTCTAGGTGGGGACAATATTACCAATTCCTACAGAAGCCCTTTAACTAAGCAGGGGAAAGGCAACTGAGGCCATACATCATGGTCCTCACTGGCTTCAGTTAATAAGGTCTTTTTTAAAAAATTAATATTTGTCATGGCCTAAATATATACATTTATTTAAATGCATGTTAGCAAGAATTTTGGTGCTTAAGAGGGTCCTCCAGCTACAATGAAATCCCATCTGGATTAAGGCACATTTCATGGTTGTGTTCCCAGGTCAATATTCCCACCAGTTCTAGCCTCCTGATGTCCATCAAGGGATTCTAATGACGGAGGAAATATCCTTCTTTTTTTTTTTAGTTACTTTAATACAGCAATAGAGTATTTCCTTCACCAATTATCTCTTAATCCTCTGAATGTGTACTATCATAGCTAAAATATTAAACCGTTTTTATACTCTTTCACATGAAAAATTTCATGAATATTTATACCAAAATTACAATGCTATCAAAGAGAGAGAATAAACTGTGGATATTGTTTTTCAAAATTATCACTCATTTCCTAGTCCAGTTCTCCATCAGATCCATAGAAAGAATCCCTCATTAGATCCTCTAAAGCAGTGGTTCTTAACCTGTGGGCCGCAACCCCTTTGGAGGTCAAATGACCCTTTCACAGGGGTCACCCAATTGATAACAGAAGCAAAATTACAGTTATGAAGTAGCAACGAAAATAATTTTATGGTTGGGGGTTCACCACAACACGAGGAGCTATATTAAAAGGTCACAGCATTAGGAAGGTTGAGAACCACTGCTCTAAATTATTTAATTTCTTAAGACAATAAAATTGAGGACAACTGTAAAATTGTAGTAAAATATAAGAAGTAGAAGAAATATTCATAGAACCTTAATATAGGCAAGATGAATATGCTATAATGTGACCTTAATTTTTATGCATATTGTTTTGTACAATACCATATATTATTTTATCATATAATGTGATAATTATAAATTTTTATAAACTTATACTTTAATATAACAGACACCCTGATTGCATTGCTAGGTTCACCTTTGTTGTTTATTCCTACCCCCACCCCCTGAATTGGACATAAGTCCCTGTATTTTAATCTCTCCTTTTTGCAAATTAGAAATACCTAGAAATATGTGTGACTCACTCAATTATGTACACCTAGGGTTAGATAATAAATTTGGATACTGTGTTAAACCTGGCTGATTAGGGAAACAAATCCAGGGACAATCAAATATGTATAAGAAATAGGTTTATATCAAAGAGCTGTTATGTATTGTGAAAACAACCCAGTACAGTCCAGATCAAGTCCATAAGTCTGCTATTAGTCCATATGTCCAATACCAATCTATAAATTCATCTTCAGATTCACACAACGCATGCAATGACACTGAATGCTGGAAGATCACAGGCCAGTGGGTGGAAAGTCTTGTGGATCCAGTGGTGGTGGAAACATCTCAATGCTGACAGGGTCTCCATGTGGCCCCTCCAGTTACAGGACCTTAGTGTAGCTCCATGTGTGTCTTGTCAGTGGTCTGTGTGTATCTGGCCTCCAGTGAATTATTTATCTCTGTGATGCCTCCAAATAAGGTCATCAAGCTCCAACCTGACTGACAAGCTAGACTCCACCCCTTCGCAAGTTGACACCAGATTATGTAACTACCACACCATTCCATAAATTCCATAAATTCCTCTCAGACTCACGTAGAATATGCAATAATACCCAATGCAGGAAGATCACAGGCTGGTGGGTGAAAAGTCTTGTGGATACAATGTGCTCAAAGCATCTTAACACTGGCACAGGCCTCCAAATGGCTTATCCCGCTCTTTGAGTGTGACTCTTCAACAGCAAGATGAAGGCAGAGAGAGAGGAAGTTCCCAGAATCCTCAGGAGAAAGCCATACCCACAAGAGGGCATCATCAGGCTGTGACCTCATTGATAGGATAGACTCTATCCCTCCACTTATTTATCAATCTGACATGAAAATATGTAACTACCACAGACACAAGCAATCTTTGCTCTGATTATAGAGTTATTTCTACTTAGTGCTCTTTCTAATTTAAAGCTCTTTATACCATGCTTGGTAGCATAATAACAGAGCAAAGAAACATATATTTTTATTTAGTTTATTTCACTAAATTTTGAGTGGAATAAAGGGATGTTTGCCAAATATGTGAGTAGTATGGAGTATTATTCTATAAACAATACAAAAGCTAGCTATGTGATCAATTTCCATTTTAAGAATACTCTCGTAGATATAACCTGCTCCTGTTGCTAAGTGTCACCGATTCGGCTCTGACTGAATGCATAGCCGAAACACTGCATAGTCTGGCCCCATCCCTACAATGTGCCTGTGCCTGAGCCCAGTACCCAGCAATCTGGATTTTCATCCCTTTCATTGGTGTTAATATTTTGCCACAGAAATTTCTATAAAAAAATACAAGATCTTCTTAATACTGTATCTTTTAAAAGTATTATTGAAAATTTATTTCTAACATTTCAAGTGAGTTCATGTGAAGTTGATTTTTTTGTTGTTGACAATCTGGGCAAATGTGCTGCTTAGAGCGGTGTTTTCATACTTCTCCCTAACTGGCCTGTGAAATGACAAAGGATCCCAGGGCAAATGTAGGTGTGGAGGAACAAGAAAAGGGGGAATGCCGAATTTTATTCCTTGAGTAAAAGTAAACATGAGTTCCGCCACATCATTCTTCTGGTCATGAACACAAACTCACTTGCTGACTAAAGAGCAGGGAAATCCCGGCAGTGCACGGCAGTCTTGCTAAGGGGGGAGGCTAGATGAGGGCTACTGAGCTTTCCAGAATTTTCTTGGGAGGGCAGCAAAGACAATGAAGCTGTGCACAAATTCTACCTACAGTTCCCCTTGAGTATTTTTTCTTAATTCGAGACTACATGTGTGAAGAGAAAATTCACAAGATCAGACAAATGACAACTAGATAAGAAAACAAAATCTTCCATCAAATCAGTAAGCTGAGCAACTGTCTGCCAGCCCCTAAGACTGGGAGATTTTTAATGGTGATCTGCCAGATTGGAGAGCGCTCTTTGAAAACTCAGAACCTTAAGTAGAAATCTCAAAAGAGGTGTTGTAGAACTAGGACTAAGCTGTCCCAGTAGTGAAACTATTAAGCCCCACCATAAGCAAGCTTACACATAAGTCTCAAAAGGATCAAGTTGTCCGCAAGTAGATTAACTGTCTTCCAGAACAAAATTTAACATTATATTAAGGAGATAACTTTTAAAAATATACCACATGCAATTATATTCAGTTTTATGTGATCAAAATTGGTAGGATATGCAGGGAAATAGAAAAATGTGATATAACTAAGGTAAATATTATGAGCATGTTCAAGGGTTTGAAGAACAAGAATAAATAAACAAAATAGGAAATTAGCTATTGAAAATGGAAACTATTTAAAATAACAAATATTTAATAACAAAAGTATATTTTGCTGGAAAAACAACAAGAGCACAAAGAAGAACAAAATCAATAAATTTAAATTTGGAAAAAATTAGAAACCATCCAAAATAAATAAAGCAGAGGAAAAGGAAGTTATATATATAAAGTGGCAGAAAAGACAGAATTGGGACTGAATAAGATTGTTAAACTACTAATTAAATATTTGCAATTATGAAAAAATTATAATATCCAAATCAAAGGAGCTCAATGAACCCAAAGCAATGAACAACATAAAACCACAGTACTGCAAGTCAAAATGTAATTGGAAAAACCAAAAAAAAACCTCTAAAAGTAGCTAGATGGGGAAAAGGACACATTATATATGGCACAAGGTAAAAATATCTGGTACATCTCTATAAACCAAAGCACAACTCACTGCCGGGTCAATTCTGACTCAGAGTGACCTTGCAGGGAGAGTAGACCTGCCCTTGTGAGTTTCAGAGACGAACTTGTGACTGGAATTGAAAGCCCCTTCTTTATCTTGCAGGGAGGCAGGAGGTTTTATACCACTGTCCTTGTGATAAACAGCCCAATTCCTAACCACTACGCCACCAGGGCTCCCAAATTCTCTTTTTAAATTCAGCATCAGAATTTTAAATAACCCATGTTTTTTAAAAGTGATTTTTAGTGTACTAACTCCATGAAAATGAAATATGCATGTGTGCATACAAAAATAGATCTATACAATTACTAAGTATTTATACAAATGTATCTTTATACACGCACATATATACATATATTCAAATATACACCTATATTCCAAAAGAGTAGGATATGGCTAAAACAATGAATAAACCAAAGCAGCTGATTTTTGAAAGGATTCTGACTCCTGGTGATCCTATAGATGAGACTAGACTTGCCCTGTCTTTAAGGAAGCAGTCTGAAACAGCTTTCTCCCATGTAGCCCAGGGTAGGGTTCACACTGCCAAATTACCTTGATTAGCTGCTGAGCATATGCATTCAAGAGCCTCAAGTCCATCCTGACCTAGAGTGAACTGATGGATTAGTATGGAGCCGCTCCCTAGGTTTCCTTAAAGGAACGGCCAACCTCCTTGAGTTGATCGGACTCTTAGTGACCCTTCATAGGGTTTTCATACTGTCATTTTTGTTTCTTTGTTTTGTTTTTACATTAAATAAGTCACCTGTACTCACAATAAATTTTTTATCTTGAGTTCCTTCGGGACAGGAGCTCAGTGTCCCTATCCAAACTCAGCACCTACAGCTTCCAGGCACTTTATTCAGCCATGGTCTATCTTGACCCTGCCCTTCAGTAGAGCCTCCACCCCCACCCCCAACCCCACCCATGGTCTTAGGGGATCCTGATGCGGAGACAAAGCGTCAATATTTATGTGTGGTAAGTCTCATCTTTTTTTGGACTGATGCATTTAAACTGCCAACCTTGAGCCTAAAACTTAGGAGTGGGGGAGAGGAGGATATTTTTTAAATCAATTATATAATTAACCTAAAAAACTAGAAACTGTAATGAAAGCACACAGAAGCAATACATTAATGAGAAGCAGAGAAGCAGTGTTCACTAAAGTGGGAGACCCACTCCCTGAGGAGCACTGGGGTTACCCTGCAGGGCTTCAAAAGCAGATACCTATGCTTTATCTGGAGGGTGGATTATAGCTCAACATGAATTGCCAGGGGCAAGCTGAGTATTTTTGTTTTTTTCTAAAAAGTGGGCACTAATCCAAATAAGTATCTACCTGCAGTAGAGTATGAATATAATTTTACCCAAATAATTCTGTCTTTGTTCTTGATTCCTGAGCAGGAACCTCTAAAGCAGTGGTTCTCAACCTTCCTAATGCTGTGACCCTTTACTATAGTTCCTCATGTTGTGGTGACTCCCCAACCAGAAAATTATTTTCGTTGCTAGTTCATCACTGTAATTTTGCTACTGTTATGAATCAGGCGATCCCTGTGAAAAGGTCATTTGACCCCCAAAGGAGTCATGACCCACAAGTTAGAAACCACTACTCTTAAGACTCATAGTATCTCCATTCATAAAAAAGTTTTTGAGAAGGCCCCAGACCAAAGTTGTAGGTTTCTACTAATAAGATGATTCAGGAGGGTGCAGACCCAGGCAGAAACACCACAAACTGGTACTAGCTGACGCAGAGGGAGAGATTAGTGCTAAGATTCCATCAGACTTCAGGAAAGGCTCTGGGCATGGACACCCCATGGGTTGGTGACTGGCATGCAGTGGAGGGGCAGTATGTCCTTTTGGGAACACCCAAGTTCCAACGTGGAAACCTTCCTCAACCTGTTATTATGTGTGTCTATTTTTATCTTTTTCCCCTATGATTAAAGTATTATTATAACTGTAATATTGTTCTGAGGTGTTGGTGAACGATTCTTTCATTCTACCTAAGAGAGAGCAGAGGGAGTCAGCAGGATAGAAGGGAAGGGAGAGCGAGGGACTCTCGACAAGCTTATGGCGAGGACTCTAAGGAGGAAAAGCCCAAATTTACAACCAGCAAGTCAGACTGATGGTTCCGTGGACTTCATTTCTGATGAGCCCTGAGAGGTCCTGGGCTGGCTAGGAAGACTGAGCCCTTTGCTGCTGAGGGCTGACCCTGCTTGAGAAAGTGAGCGTCGAAGCAATGCTGCAGATACAGACGGTGTCAGAGGAGAGGGGCTCTGAACTGGTAGTAAATTGATCTAGATTTCCACACAGTTGGGTGTTGGAGAAAGAGAATTTGATTCTGATACCAGCAGACTAATCGATGAATTAGAAAACATGAAAATAATGGGGAAAACACAAAAAACTCAAAAGTCAATCAATTGTGACAGTTAATAACATTGATGCTCACCATACAGAAAAAAATTAAAAATGATTAAAATCAATAAATAAACTAGGATATTCAAAGAGGTAATAGAGAAATTCAAAGGCTAATGAAGGGATTACTGGGCAACTTTATAACTATAGACTTGAAAATTCATGGTCGAATTCCTAGAAAAGACAACCCCACTCTCAAACTGGCCCACCTTCAGTTTCTAGCAATTTCTAAAAATTATCATTTAAGTATACTACAAGCTTGTCCAGAGATTGCTATTCTAAGTCGACTGTGCTCTATGGTTCTCTGTATTTGTGGGTGAAAATTTAGCTTAGGAGTTCAATTTTCTGATGGCTCTAAAATGATTCATTGACTTTTAGGTTTGTTCAGCTTTCTTCCCTTCTTTTTTTCTTTTCTAGTTGTAAGAATAGAAGTGGTAGATTCTGAACTTTTTACATGTGAGACCTGAAAACAGAAGCCCTGATACATGTATTTGTCATAAGTCACTATACTTGAGCAGTTTAACACAACTGAAAAATGAAATAGTCTTATTTAAAATAGAGGATTGCATTTTATGATGAAATGTGAAATAGAACTGGCTAAGGTAACTGGAGGTTAAATGGCAGTGGAAGGTAATTGCCTCAGCGTCTATATGAGGGGCTACTTTCCCTGCAAATGGAAGTCTACAATGTGAGGTTTGTCTCCATTTCATAACCACCCTTCGTCTTGAATAGACTGCCATGTGTGTATATCGTCCCATTCCATACGCACGTTTTAAGCATTACCAAAAGTCTACTCTGTAGAGAAAAGACCTTTTGTGTTTCAGCCCTTTTTGAAATGCTGAACTCAATGGAGCTATTTTTTACTGAAACTTAAGGAAATTGATTTTATAGCTTATTGAAAATATTTTGTTGAGGATTTAACATAGTAGAATATAATCTTGTTTGAACATCATT
This sequence comes from Tenrec ecaudatus, assembly GCF_050624435.1. NCBI lineage: Eukaryota > Metazoa > Chordata > Mammalia > Afrosoricida > Tenrecidae > Tenrec > Tenrec ecaudatus. The sequence goes on along the minus strand of NC_134538.1, from coordinate 117,569,302 downwards.
TGAGACTTTTTATGGGTTTTTTTCCTACCATATTACAAAGTCTTTGTAAGTTTTAGTGAAAACACATTTACGCCATCCACTGTCTCATTTAATTAGAAGGCAAACGCCTTATTTTTGGTTGCTCATTAACAAATTATGTCAATCAAAGTATGATAGCTATAACATTAAAAATATTTTTCTTATTGTCTTTTGGTTTACCTTTGTCATTTTAAGACATTCGAAGTTTCAATTTTATATACAGTTTTTAAACTGAATTTTTGTATCTGATCCGAACCAGTGACTGATATTTTTGGCCACAAAAGAAAGCTTTCCAGGTATTTGACTAGACATTGGAATGAGAAAGGAAACAGGCAAATGTTGAATTTGCTAACATAAATATATAATATTTACAGTGTATATTTTCTTTGCTATTTCTCAATTGCCAATTTTGAAGAATAAAAATGGAGACTTTCTTTTGACCTGACACATAAACAACAATATATGTATGTTTTTCTCGGACCAATAAGTAATTTGCAATGATTATAGTTTTTTGGTTAAGATATAATTTTGTTGAGCAAATCTTTTTTAATGTAAATGTATATTTTAACTTATTCCCCCTCCCCAATGATTGAAAGGCAATTAAAACTATTTTAAACAAGGTAGAAAAATTACTGAAAGGATACTGTGATATTTCATGAAATCAATAATTCCCAACAGAAATCAAGCTGGCCACATGAAGGTCTGTGACTGAGGTATGAATTTCATTTACGTTCTCTTTTCTGTCTCTCATCTCTGCTTTTATCTTCATGCTATTTCCATCTCCCCCTAGTTCACACAGGCCCTCGCCATACAAAAACAGGGGAAGAAGGACATTTTTATACGTGCAGTGTACCTCAGGTAAGTTGGGTTACTAAAAACAAGGTTGGTAGGGTGAACCCGCCAGCTTGTCTGCAGGAGAATGCTTAGATTCTTTACTCCCTTAAAGATCTATAATCTTGGAAATCCTATGTAGGGTTAGAATCGACCTCAAAGCCATGGGATATATATGTATGCATATGCATGTACATGCATATACAACTAAGTTCAGCGTTTGTTTCTTTCTGATACAGATACAGATAAAAAATAGAGTTAGAAACACATATAGAGATCGAGATTGTGTTAGTCCAAGTAGACTAGAGAAACAAATTCATGAATACTCATATGTGAAAGAACTTTATATACAAGAGCAGTTAAATATTGAGAAAATATCCCAGCCCCATCTAGATCAAGTGCACAAGTGCGATATTTGGCCATATGTCTGACACCAATCTATAAAGTCCTTTTCAAACTCACAAAACACATACAATGATGTCGAATCACAGGCCAGTGGGTGGAAGTCGTATCTCAGCACTGGCAGGGGTATCCATGTGGCTTCTCTAGGTCCACGGTTCTGGCTGCATCTGGGTAGGTCCATGTGGCTTCTCCTCAGGGATGTCTCGCAGGGAGTGAACAGAGAGTTTCCAAGGGAGTGAGCAGAGAAACAGTCTCTCCTGCCTTCAACAAGGAAGTCTAGGAATTCTGAGAGTTCTCATGAGAAAACTATTGCTACTGTTATGAATCTGGCGACCCCTGTGAAAAGGTGACTCAACCCCCAAAGGGGTTGCGACTCAGGTTGAGAACTGCTGATTTAAGCTGTTAAAGATTTGGCTCCATTGAAAACTACAAGGCTAATAATAATATGAGAGCCTATATTTGTGAACAAATCTACCTGTTTAATTCCATTTTCAATGTATAAATACATGCATATATATACATGTATATATATACATATATTGCACAGAAAAAAGTCTGCTATTTGTAACATGTGAATCTATACTTCTTAGGACACATCAAATTGGGTAGTACAGCAAGAGCATAAAATTATGTCATATCCCTCCAAGGTCATTGAAGAAATGAACAGTTTCCTGGTTTCCTAAACAAACTCATAGGGATTGTCATGAGTTTAATTATTTCTCCTCCAAAATGCATCAGCAGTTATACAGTGATTTACACAGTTATACAGTGATTCAGTCATTCTTGCATTGTTGTCAGTTATTAGAGACTAGTATGGGACATGCTCTTAATAAAGAGATTGTTTTCTGGGGTGTGACCTGCAACACCCTTTATCATAAAGAGATAAAAGAGAGGCTGGAAAGAAAGAAAGATTACTCAGGACTACAAAGAACAAAGAGCTGGGAGAGATTGCGAAGTGCAACCTGCCTAAATCCCCCCAGGGTCCCTGATGACCCTAGCAACCTCCGAGCACCAAGAAAGTGTGATGCCAGGCACATGCTGCATTCTGACGACTGGCTGAACCACAGATGTTGAAAAAAACAAGAACTTTCCACCAGAATCAACAGAGAAAGAAAGTCTTCCCCCAGTCCTGGCACACTAAATCAGACTTCTAACCTCCTGAATGACAAAATAATAAGTTTATGTTCATGAAAGCATCCTCTTGTATTTCTGTCATCGGAACATGGGACAGGCATGATAGGGACCACAGATATGCTCTTCTTCACTGTAAGGATGCCTCGCCGGGTTGTAACAGGCTCCACCCAAGGCCGGGAGACGGCATCCTGTGGATCCTGGTGTCCACGCACAGCTGTGCTTCCTCCCTCCACACTCCAGCCTGGGCTGCCGCGAACCCAGCACAGGCATTCACCCAAGCCTCCAGGGGCCCAAATCAGAGGCCTGCATTAGCTTTCGGTAAGTAAAATACAGTTTATTCATGCAAGCATTTTCGTTTGCTTTGTTGTTGCTTTTGTCCATTTTATTGTTGTTGAACTTTTTCCCCACATCTAATTCCTATATCACATATTCACTCAAAACTATCAATTCAGCTACTGCATACATGGTTGAACCGTACTAACCATCTAAAGGCTAAGGAGATGGAAAGGAAGATGTACCATACACCCTAATAAGAGAATTAAAAGATAATTGATGTAAGATAAGATAAAATATTAATTTATAAACTATTAAGGGTTCGCGGGGAGGGACGGGGAGGGAAAAAAGGAAAATGAGTTGATTCTAGGAACCCAAGTGGAAGGCGAATTTTGAGAACGATGAGGGCAAGGAATGTATAAGGGTGCTTTACTCAATTAATGTATGTATGGATTGTGATAAGAGTTGTATGACCCCAATAAAATGATTTATTAAATTAAAAAAGATAATTGAATCTTTCTGTGAGACTTTTAAAGCATACTCTTGTATATACTGAATTTAAGCACTGCTATAACAAAAATCCTAAAAATATGTGAGTAACTTCTGATCTGATTTAAAACAAAAGAAAAAAAATAGTAACAACATCAAAATAGCACCTCACTGCCATTCAGCCAATTCTGATTCATGAGAAGCAGGGAGAAATCAAAAGGTTCTTGAAGAGCTAAGTGAACAGCCTATTGCCCTTAAGAGGTCAATCCAAATGTACAGGTAAATGAGGAACATGTTCATGGAAGTGATGAAAAGGAGTCCTTGTAATATAGTGACATGCTTTTTGTTTTAGGTTTACAATAGGATAGAAAGTGGGAATTGTATTTAATCAATTGGGTGCTTTGCTAAGAAGATTCAGGAAGATGTGGGAGATGACACCTGCCTTGCTGTTCTTATAGTATACCAAGTAGGGGAAGGTGAACTAAAGGAGCCATTGCATATTGCATTTTAAAATAAAATTGTTTCTTATCCTCAAACTTTCCAGTTGGCAAATGCACCTTCCTCATTCTCTTGTTATTTTCAAATTGTAAACTCAAAAGATTGACTTTGAAACTTGAGTTTCCAGTTATTGAATTGCATTATAATTGTTCATTCTTATTTTCTAATTCTAAATGACTGTCATGAGGTATTATTCGCATGTCTTGCTGTGACTAATTTTCAATAGAATATATGAGTTTATTCATGACAAACATAATTACTTCTCAAAATCAAAAATCCTCCTGAGACTCATTCACTCAGTGCAGTGCCAGTGAGTGGATCATGACTCATGGCGACCCCCTGGTAAATTTCTGGGGGATGTAGCTATTAGTGGGAGCAGAAAGTCCCATCCTGCCCCCCACAGAGAAGCAGGCAGCTTCCAACTGTGGGCCTGGAGGACCATAGCCAAACACGTCATCACGCCACCATGAGGGCTCTTAAAACGGCATGTGTAATAATAATGACTGGTGGGAGCTATAGTTCAAGTCATCAAATTTTAGTTCACTTTTTACGTATTTAGATATATGTGTGTGGATTTGTTTGTTTATGTACACATGCGTGAGTTGTCAGTATGCTTCAAATGTGTGTATGCAAAGGAGTAGGGGATCACTGTAAAATAAATTTCCTATGCTGAGTAATACTAGGAAAAAAAGGATAAAGTTTTCCTTGATAAGGTTATTTTCTGGTTAGCTTGCTAATTGAAATCAAGCTGTTTAGAACATGAATCATTTATTAATTAAAAATGCGTGGTGTGCAGATAAATAAGCCACACAGAGCCCAGCAGTCGACTTTGTTCCCTGCACAGCAGTGCATCATGTTAATTAAATTATCTGTGCAGTGGCTTTCCTCCCTGGAGTGCAACTATTTTGAGGCGAATCCTGGTCTTGAGAACAGCATTCTAGGAGTGATGCAGAAAAGAGAATAGCGCATGCATGTAAGGTATGTTAGAATAACGAAAGAAAACTTTAGTTCATATAATATAAATACAATTTTAATTTTTCTTTGCCATCATTATATTTGAGTCATCTTAGATCTGTGTATGGCTTTTAGCTTTAGTGGGAATTCAAAGCTAGTGAAGCACAGTGTCTAATGTCTAATGTAACTCACAAATACACTTCAATCATGTGAAACACAAGTCTTCAATAAGACACTTGATACATGTGAAAACATATGAACTAAAATTTTCTGACTCTGCTTCTTATTGTTATTGATAGATAATTTTATTGTTTTAATGACCTCCAACAATAACACAAACCCAAACTTGGTTATGTCTGGGATTGCTTTTTACATTAAGTTACCAGATAAACCCATTCCAAATTAGTGAATTCCAACTCATCGTGAGCCTATCAGAAATAATGGCCTTGCTCCACAGGGCTCTCCAGACTGTAATTGTTACAGAAGCTGGCTGAACCTCCCTTCCCCAGAATCTGCTGGTGACTGACCTTTCCGTTAGCATCTAAGCCATCGATTAAAGACTGCACAATCAGCGCTCATCACCATAAGGGTAGCAGGAGCAATAATCTGATGAAAACGTGCTTCTTCAATCATCAAAAACCAAAAGAATATTTAAGTGTTTTCCAATCGCACATTCAGATATATATCTATATATTTAAGTGTAAAAAACTCTATGAGCAGAAAGGGACACTGCGTTTGTGGCAATACATAAGACAAAAGCTAACCTGCGAGAAAGACGGGACTGTACTGCCCTGAGGAGCTATGATCCTGGAAACTCCAGAGACAGTTCTCTGCTTTCTTGTAGGGCAGGAGCCAGAGTCGACTGGATGGAAGGAGCTTTTTGAAAGTTAGCATGGACCTACCTGGTGACCAGGTCTTCTCTTATTTGTGCTAGAGAAGAGGCTTGACGCACGCATGAACACAACGAGTCTAAGGACGGAAGGGGGACAAGAGAGGTGGCAGATGCTGTAGATTATATAATTCAGGGATCCACATTCTTAGAATGTAAACTATATGTATTCATCTCTGGAGATCATGATTAAGATAAAATATGTCTTAGAACAGCAGGCAGAGTTTAGAAAAAGAAGTTACCAGCAATACGGTGACAGAGCACATGAGATCCACTGACTGCCAGCTGTGCTGGTCTCAACACTTGACTCACTGAGTGATGAAAAGTAGCTCTTCAGTTGCATTGTGAAAAACAAAAAGAACGAAAAGGAACACTGGAGCAGACACAAATTAGAACTGTCCCGGAAGCCCAAGTTATGAATGTCATTAAGCCAAAGGTACTATAATACAAATATATCTCCTCACATCCTTACCTCTTAAGTATTGGTTCCCCTAACGGGTCCTGAGTGAGTCCTCTTTTTCTCTTCTGAATATAATTCTTTCCTGGATTCTATTATTCATTTTGTATGACTTTGACAATTTAGTTTTGTTCATAGCTTGTTCGTCTGCTTATTGACTCATTACTGATATCCCTCAAGATATAATATTTATAAAGATAACACATGGTCTTTCAGGTTGTTATATTTTAAAAAGGAAACCTAGTATTAAATGAATTCGGTAAATTTAAAGATTGTCAAGGTTGTGTAAATTCAGTTAAAAGAATCACTCCTAACCAATAAGTATTAGTTAAGAAGATTTTCAATAGATGAAATATATAGGTATTGATTTCTATAACTTGCCCTGTGTGTGTATGTTTCCCTTTGCTAGCTTAATCCAAATATCCCCAGCACCGAAGACACTGGGACAAGATAACCTCACCGACTTGCCATGTACCGACCTATTCTCAAGTAAGGCCTTTAAGCAACTTGTGTAGATGTTGGTGAGTTCCCTCCAGTGTTTGCTCACTCCTAGTGTCCTCACGTCTAACAGAACGCACTGCTGCCTGGTTCTGTGCCTCATAACCATTACTGTGTGTGAGCCCCTTATTGCAGTCTCTGTGTCAAGCCTCTCCCTAAAATCTTATTCTTTCGCAGTGACCCTATAATTTAGCAATGTGTTTCTAGAGCGTCTAACAGCTCCTGATGGCATGCCCAAAGTACTCCAGCTTAAGTCTTAAAACCGTTACGTCTAAAGCATACTGCTCCCAAAGTGGATATGTCTTCTGGCAGTCTATGGTACTTTTCCATATTCTTCACCAAGACTTGAATCCAAATGGATACGTTTTTCTTTGAGCATTCCCACGTATATGAATCCATTGGAAAGGCTGTGGCTTGCCTCAAGTGCACCGTATTTCACAAAGTAGCATCTTCTGCCTTCAGCGCTCTCAGGAAGCCTTCTGCAGTAGATCTGCATGATGTTATGTATCATTTAATTCCTTGTCCACTGCTTCCATGAGTGTTGAATTTGAATCCAAGTAAAATAAAATCCTTGACACCTTCAGTACTTTCTGCACTTATAATGACGTCTTCACTGGTCCAGTTGGGAGGGTTTTTCTTTTCTTCACGGTGCACTGCAATCCACACTGAAGGTGTCAGTCTTTGACCTTCAACATTAAGTGCTCCAAATCCTCTTTGCAAACAGCAAGGAAGGCTATGTAACTTGCAAATTGCAGGTTGTTAATCAGTGTTTTTCTGATCCTGATGTGCATCCTGATATTGCCCCATTTCTCAGATTATTTGTTCAGAATATAGTCTGAATAAGTATGGTGAAAAGATATAACCCAGATACGATCTTCCCTGATCTTAAACCAGGCAGTATCCTTATGGTCTCTGTTGAGTTTCTACATGAGAATGCTCGAGTATTGTGAAATTCCATTTATTTTCAATTTTATCCATAAGTTTTTATGATCCACACATTTGAATGTATTTCCTTATCAATAAAATACAGGTAAAAAAATTTTTTTACTCTCTACTTTCAGTCAAGATCCCGCTAACATAAACAATAGGATGCTACATTCCATGTCCTCTTCTGAATCTGTCTTGCATTTCTGGTAGTTCCCTGCCAATGTACTACCACAATGGTTCTTCAATTGTCTTAAGCAAAATGTTTGTATGTCTTCCAGTAATGGTATTGCTTTAAAACGTCTGCATTCTGTGGGATCACTTCTCACTAGAACTGGCACAAATCTACATCTCTTCCAGTCAGTTGACCACTAACTCCTCATTCAAATGTCTTGGTATAGATAAATGAGAATTTCAGCATTGCATCCACGTGTGGAAACATTTCAGCTGGTAGTCTACCAATTTCTGGAACTTTGTTTCATGTTTGTTTTTATATATTTTTTGCAAATGCAAAATTCAGCTTGGACTCATTCTGTTGATATCATTGATTCTTGATCATATACTGCCTCTTGAAATAATGGAAACTTGACCAATTATTTAAGATAGTGACTCTGGATATTCCTTCAATCTTCCCTTGGTGTTAATTATATTATTAAATATTGTGACTATAGAATTCTTAAATATCACACGCCAAGGGTTTAGGTTTTTTTTAGATTAAGAAATTCCAAAGTGTGTTTCCATTTTCTAACTCATATCTTTGCATATTTATACTAATAATTGATTGTGTCTTCTTGAGCCACCCTTTGAGATAGCCCTCCAGCTCTTTTACTCCATCATTTGCTTAAATTGATTAGCATTTAAGAGTAACCTTGAGAATGTCTTCTGACTTTATTTTGTATTTATTTTCTTTCTTCCCTGGATTTTGATTGCTGTTTTACTTTTTTATGTATAATGTCACCCCACAACTCATCTGGTCTCTAGTCATTAGTGTTCGACGTTTCTATTCTATTATCCAGAGGGTCTCCACATCCAGGTCAGATAAAATCAAAGTCATATTTTTATTCCCATGGACTTGTTTTAAATGTTTCGCTTCCACTTGAACTTGTATGTGTGTATTTGGTGATCTATTTCAGTCAGTCTCCGACCTGTTCTGCCTGATGATATTGAGCTTCTCCATTGTATCCTTCCATAGATGTAGCACCTTGACGTTCCATGCGTTCCATCTTGTAAGGTTCACTCACACAGTCGCTGTTTATGATATTTTTAAAAGGTATTTGCAATAAGTAAGAAAGATTAACATCTGTTTCTGCAGATGCATCTTCAATAAAATTAAGTTAAACAGCTAAAATGAAAACCCCAAATTGAATGTTGAAAGCCTTTCAGTAGGCTTTAATGAGCACAAATATTTAGCAGCTGTCTCAGAGGTTACAATCACAAACCTGGGCATCCTTTGCGACCATCCATCCCCTGTTGTTTCTTCACTTAGATTGTCTAAACACAACAAAGCCCCTCTATTTCCTGAGTGCATCACGCAATGTTATGTTTTCAACCCATAATGTAGTCAGTTTATTAAGAGTGGATGCATAACCTCTAACAATAGAACTTCAAGTGTCTACAGAAAGAGAGAATATTTAATAGGCATCACAATAACATACATATTTCTTTCTAGTTGGGAATCTGTTTTTAGTTTGATATCTGGAAGCGACTGTTCTTATCCCAATAAGCTTTGAATAACAGCCCTACCCCATGCATGGCAAATCATAATGAAGACAATAAAAGGAGTCAGGTAATAGTTCAAAGGAGACATAAAGTGACATATCCATATAGAAAGGTAGAAACATTTTTAGGATAATGAATAACATGTGACAGAATTTACCGGAGTGCATTTGAGCATCATGCATTAGATAAAATTTCATAAAATTAAATGATCTAGTAATAGCCAACTATATACATATATATATATTTCAGTTTTTATATTCAAAGTGATAATTTTAGCATATGAGGGGAATGGGAAACGGAGGAGTAGCAGAAAATTAAATCACTGTGAAATTAGTAGTTAAAAGTAAAAAGGAAGTTCTTGTAGTTGGACTAGCCAGTAGATTTACTTTGTTTGTTTGTTTAGACGATGCAAAGGTATTCAACTCTCTGGATCATCACAAACTGTGGATAACATTGTGAAGAACGAATATTCAAAGGCACATAATTGTGTTCATTGGAAACCTGCACACAGATGTAAAGGAAGTTTGGACCAAAGGGAAAAAAGAGTGAAGTTGTCAAAGAGTGAAGTTGTCAAAGAGTTTGTTTTACTTAGAACCAAAATTAACAGTCATGGAAGCAGCAATTTGGAAATAGAATTATATACAGAATTGGGCAAGTATGCTATTAAAGAGGTCTTTAAAGTGTTTTAAAAACCAGAGGTCACTTTGAGGGTTAAGACAAACCTGACCCAAGTCATGGTATTTTCAATAGTCTCATGCATATGTGAAAACTGTACAATAATTAAGAAAGACAGGAAAATCATCGATACATTTGAATTATGGTGTCAGGGACGAAAATTACAAGTGTCATGCACTGCCAGCAAAACCAACAAGCCTGGCTTTAAAAAGTTCAACCAACATATATATTCTTTAGCAGCAAGGATGGCAATACTTTGTCTCACATGTCTAAGGCATGTTATTAGGAGAGACTATTCCTAGAAAAGCAGAGGGTCACTGCCAAAGAAGACCTAGATGAGATGCTCTGATATGCTAGCTACCACACTGGACTCAAACAGCAACACTTGTGAGAATGGCAGAGCGCCAGGCTGTGTTTCATTATGTTGTACAAAAGGTCACCATGAAGAAGAATCAATGAATTCAAATTATTGTGCTGCAAACAGTATTGAAAATTCCATGGACTGCGAAAAGAAGAAGCAAATTTCTCTTGGATAAAGTATAACCAGAAAGCTCCTTAGAGTCAAGGATGGCAAGACTTGGTTAGAAATACTTTGGACAGGTTTTGGGAGATTTCAGCGCCTGGAGAAGAACACCGTGCTTAGCAGTAAAGCTGCAAGGCAGCAAAGGACAAGTCCTTTGATGTAATGCATTGGCAGCAGTGGCTGCACTGACGCACTCAAACTTAAGACCAACTGGGAGGGCGGCACAGGACGCGTAGTGTTTCATTCAGCTGTATGAAAAGTCACTGTGATAGTTTTTTGTGCATGTCAGCATGGTACCTCTAAGACGATATGGTAGCAGTTAGACTGTCAATCTGGTTGTAGCTTGATGACCTCCTTTGGAGGTGTGACTGAGATAAATCAATCTCTCTCTCTCTTTCTCTCTCTCTCTCTCTCTCTCTCTCTCTCTCTCTCTCTCTCTCTCTCTCTCTCTCGGCCTTCACCTTCCTTCTGGTGAGGCACTCTGGGACCTGCAAGAGTCCTGTGATGCTTCCACCTCCATCAGAACTACACTGCACCCACTGACCTGTGGTCTGCCCGCATCCTGCATCATTACGTGACTCAGTGGGTCTGAACAGGGACTTCTGGACTAGTATCAGACTTCAGGACTTGAGTTGGGCTGCCTTGGATGTTTTCCCGTTATATGATTACCTCTTATATAAAGCTCTTTCTTACACATATATGAGTGTCACTGGATTTCTTTCTCTAGTCCACCCAGTTTAACACAGTCATTATGAAGAAGATTCCAGGAATTGATGTAATATCAATGGAAAAGTTTCCACACACCGATGAAGCACTGGAAGCACTTACTCATCTATGTCAGGAATTTTGGAAGACAGCTGCTTGGCCAAGTGACTGGAAGAAATCCATATTTGTACTCATTCTAAAGAAAGAGGGGGTGTAGGGGAGGAGACGAGCCAGTCAAGGTGTGATGTAGCACCGATGAAAAATACAACTTTCCTCTAGTTCCTAAATGCTTCCTTCCCCCTCCCCCCGCCACTATCATGATCTGAATTCTACCTTGCAAGTCTGGCTAGACCAGAGGATGTACACTGGTACAGATAGGAACTGGAAACACAGGGAATCCAGGGTGGATGATCTCTTCAGGACCAGCGGTGGCGCTATTGGGAGGGTAAAGGGAGAGTGGGTTGGAAAGAGGGAACAGATTACAAGGATCTATGACAACAGAAAATTGGGTGAAGGGAGATATGACAAAATAATAATTTATAAATGATCAAGGGTTCATGAAGGAGTAGGGCATGGGGAGGGAGGGGGGTAAATGAGGACCTCATGCCAGGGGCTTAAGTGGAGAGCAAATGTTTTGAGAATGGTGAAGGTAAGGAAAGCACAGATGTGCTTTACACAATTGATGTATGTATGAATTGTGTTAGGAGTTGTATGAGCCCCTAATAAAATTATATTAAAAAAGAAAGGTGACCCAACAGAATGAGAAAATTATAGAACAATATAATTGAAAGCACATACAATTAAAACTTTGTTGAAGATCATCCAACACCAGATGCAGCAGCAAATTGACAGGGACCTGTTATTGCTAAAGGCCACACTCAGAAGAGGATATGGAACAAGGGATATCATTGCTAATATCAGATGCATCTTAGCTGAAAGCAGAGAATAGTACAAAGATGTTTATGTGCGTTCTACTGACTCTATGAAGGCATTCAACAGTGTGGATCATAACAAACTATGGAAAAACTTGAGAAGAATTCCAGAAGACTCCATTGTGCTTATGCAGAACCTGTACATGGATCAAGAGGCAGTTATGGGAATGGAACAGGGAATAATTCCTGATTTAATTACAGGAAAGGTGTGCAATAGGGTTGTATCCTCTCATCATAGTTCTTCAATCTATATGTGAGCAAATAATCAGACAGACTGGATTATATAAAAATAATGTGTCATTGAGATTGGAGGAAGGCTTATTATTGCCTATGATATACAGATGATACAACCTTGATTGGAAGGAAGGAGGACTTGGAGCATTTGCTGATGAAGATAAAGGATTGCCGCCTTGAGAATTGATTAAAACTCAATGTAAGAAGTTCAAAATCATCACAATTGGACCAGTAGATAACATCATGGTAAATGGAGAAAAGGTTGAAATTGTTGAGGATTTCATCTGGCTTAGATACACAATTAATACTCATGGAAGGAGCAGTCAAAATATCAATTTATAAATTAGAATGCTAAGGAAACTTATGTCTGTAATTTTGCCTTGTCCTGAGAAGTATCTGACATTAAGCCAGATAACATGAATGACAAGTAGGTGGCAAACTATCCAAATAAGAAAAACATATTTGTTGTTCCTTATTAGTAAACTGAAATACATTTCAGGGTAACTCTGAAACAAATATAAATAGTAATCTCTTTCACTTTCATTTAAGCTATATATATTTTCCTAACTTTGAATACTATGATGCAGTAAGAGAGGCTATGCTGTTTATGTATGATTCCCAAAACCCTCTATAAAAGTCTTATCCACAAGTCTTACAGTGGCTGCATCTCTGAGCTCAAACATAAGAATAATAGAGAAGAACACTGTATGTGGTAGGGTTTTCTCTGTTGTGTGTAGGGTCGCTATGAGTCAGAACCAACTCCCGTCACCTAATGACAGCAACAACCTAAACCAGAACTGACCCGACTGGCCCAATACTACCAAATAACAATAACAACAGCATGAATTTTGTGCTAGTTTCTCTTTTTATGATTAGTTTCCAAAAGTTCTCAGCTAACAAAAAAATAGCTCCTGGTATGTACTAGATACTGTTCATCTAATAATCCTAGTCATCTGAATCACAACAGGGTGGAGTGAATTCTTCTCATTCTACTTTGCTATGGTGGACATAAAAGTTATATGTTGAAAATCAATAATTTCCCATTAAATTTAACTTAAAATTCGAATCACACAAGATGTAAGAGTCTTTTGTGTTTAATTTTAGTTTATTACTCTGTAAATTCTAAGACCTGCATACATTAAATTATCAGTTTATCATATTTTAATGTATATTATTCCAAGTCCAAAGCCTTTAAAATATTTGATAACTAATAGATAGCAATTATATGCCTATAAGTTATCTTCTGAAAATCTTTTTCAGTTTTACTAACTTTACATAAAATATACAGCATCTATAAATATTTTTATGAATTATTTTTTTGTTTTACTAAGTTAATATACAAAAGTACATTAATAGATTTAATGCATCAAATATACTCACAAAGTATCTAGTATGGGTCATTTTTTATTTATCCACTTTGAAATAAAATCATCTTCAATCAATTTTCATAAAAGTGAAGTAACACCAGCACAAGTACTTCTTCTTTTTTATTGTAAATTAAAAATATACCAAAATATTTTATCCTTTAGACTATTATTAGGAGGCAGAATGCTTGCTCCTTAAAGAAAAGAAAATGTACCTTTAAATGATTTAGCAAAATACTCGTAATAATCATTGTACACAAATGTGTGTTTATTTGCATTGTACAAGCAGACAGGAGGTACCTCAAACTTCCAGATGGCCTTAGGAATGATAGAAGTGAGAAACAGCATCAACCTTCCATGGGTACTATTCCTATGTGATTGAAACACACAGTGCTGACCAAGTGGAAACAGGAAGCACACAGTGTTTACAAATAAAAGGCATTGTTATTGATAGAAAACAATAACAGATTCCCAGAGGAGAACTCCTCATGCCTCCCCAAATTACTCATGTCAATTCCTCTGTCTCTGGGCAGGCAGGCTGTGGTTCGAGTCGGATGCTCTGCATGTCACGGTGCTTGCTCTTCTGTTGGGCCTGCCTGGGCCGCTCCTCACCCACACAGCTCCAGGACCCTTCCATGCCTCTGCGGCTGGATTCAGGTATATTCACCAGTCTATGGGATACTAGCCACCATGCTACTCTGAACCCTACTGCCCAAAGTGGGGGGTTTGCAACCCTGCCACACTCAGACATTGCCCTGCCCAAGCGAGTGCTACTTATTTTTCAGCCCCTGCTTCCCAAGCCTACCCCCTACTGTACTCAGCCATCTCTCCCTGTGGGCCTGGCAGGCTTCCCATCACTCTCTCCTACTGTCTCCAGCAGTCACTCCGTCTTGGGGTTTTATGGAGGAGAGACAAAATGACAGCAACTGACGCGTGAGCAGCCTTGGTGCTGCCGTGCGACTGCTAACAAAGCGCTGATATTTGGACCACCCAGATGAAAGATGTGGTCAGTTAGTTTCCATTATGAGTACAGTCTTTGGAATTCTCTGACTTCGTTTGACTTTGTCCTATAGGGGCTTTATGAGGAGCCCCTTGGTTCAGTGTCGGACTGCAAATCTGAAAGTTGGGGTTCATACCCAACAGCTGTTCCATCCAAGAAAATTAAGGTTATCTGTTCCCATGGAGAATCACAGCCCCAGAAACTATACATCTATGGCTCATCTGCGGTGTTTTCTTGTGGGCAATAGAGTCACTATCTCCTGGCATCAACTCAAGGGCACTGGGAAACACGTCCAAGGTCATCTCATGTAATGCAGTGTGTAGAAAACTATACACTTTTAACTCCTACCTTTAATTCCACAATAACTCTATCCTGTCACTTTTTAAGATGATTAAGGCTTTATATTGCTTTCCTGAAGCTGTCTCTTCCTGCAGTGTTCATAATTTACATATATACATTTTTAAATCATTTTATTGGTGCTCTTAAAATTCTTATCACAATTCATACATCCATCCATTGTGACAAGCACATTTATACATTTGTTGACATCATCATTCTCAAAATATTTGCTTTATACTTGAGCCCTTGATATCAGCTCCTTATTTTCCCACTCCCTCTCCAACCCCCCTCTCTCATGAACCCTTGATAATTTATAAATTATTATTTTGTCATATCTTTCCCTGTCTGACATCTCCCTTCACCCACTTTTCTGTTGTCTGTCCCCCAGGGAGGAGGTTATATGTAGATCCTTGTCATTGGTTCCCCCTTTCTACCACACCTTCCCTCCACATATATTTTACTTCCATTTTTTATTTATTTTCATAATTTTAGAAGCTTTGATCTAGCTACTGTAGATTCTACCACTCCATATCATAACTCACTAAGGCACATTAATTATGTAGACTAAAAAAAGAGCTTATAATGACCAAAACTCAAAAGATTAAAACCAAACCTATTATTGTCTAGTCAATTCTGATTCATAGTGTCCCTACAGCACAGATTAGGACTTCCCCATAAGGTTTTATATGCTGTACACTCTACAGAAGCAAAAATGAATTGACAAAGATTCAGTATAAACTTCTCCTTCACTCTCTGCCTTTTTCCTGGTCCTTTCATACGCCCCCACTGATTTGGTCATAGCAGATGGCTTAAGAATGGAATTGGACGGTCTAGTTGAATGCAAAATTTCCTTTGGATAATTTTCTATGTGCATAGCTAGCTAGCTAGGTAGATAGATGGACATAAAACTTTGTGTGTGGATATATACACACACATTGCTTTAGTGTATGGAAATGTTCTGTTACAGTTAAATTCCATTTTCCCATGAACTTTGGAATCCACCTCATATACACAGTCACGCATAATTTAACATCCATAATACATATGTTATGTGAAATAGGACTTTATGAGATTTGGTCATTGTGCAAAAGACCGTATCATAGTCTAGTCCTGCTCTTTCTTAAAGCACCTTGGGCAAGATTTATGCCTGAACTGTGATGGTCAACACTCTGAGAGGGATTTGCTTTTGTGTTTGATCTTCAATCTAGTTCATTAGCAATGTCTCCATGTTTGATATAGGTCCCTCTCATATTTTTCTTAGCCTTGTAGCTTTCAGTGGAGATGATTATTTAACTGATGATATGATGTTTTCTTTACTTTTGAAGTCATAATTATAAAGTGCACCATTCCTAAATCACAAGCAATAGCCTTCGGATTCTCCACATTCATGCTGTTTAATAAGTTCTTACTTCACTTCCAAATTCATATTTCTTTATTTCTTTATGCTGCTCTCACTAGCTGGCCTACTTAAGGAAGGTGGACATCACAGCAATAATGTAGGAGGAAATTGAAAAGAGACATAGCACCACAACACTGAAGAGTCACACAATACAGAGGGTTGACTGTTGCTCTTCTACAAGGTGAAGGAAACATTGTTTACAGTAAATTTTATATATTAAAATGACAATACATACATACGATAGTAGCATAGGTATTTACTATGACTATCAAGACATATGTATTATTGGTTATGTATGTACTGTACCATTATACACCTGACAATGCAATCACGAGATACACTCACTGTACATGGGAAGTTGCTGAGTTTGCAATATCCAGTTCTTAAATCTAAATTTCTACGTGTAATTATTGTCTTGGGAAAGAAGTGAAACTATCATTATTTAGACATGACATGATTCTACCTATTGAAAACCCCAAAAGTTCCACAATAGCAGTGCTTGACGTAATAGAGGAATATGGTACCCTGGAAGGATGCAGCAAGATCAACAAACAGGTCGGCCAGCCGTCAGGATGATCAGAGACATCCTGCTGTTTGGGACACTGCTGGTGAATGCCGGGGCAGTGCTCAACTTCAAACTGAAACAGAGGGACGTCACACAGGGATTTGGAGAGGAGTCAGGGGAGCCCAGCACAGGTGACAACGCACGGGAATTCTTTTTTTTTTTTTTTTTTTTAAACATTTTATTAGGGGCTCATACAACACTTATCACAATCCATACATAGACATACATCAATTGTATAAAGCACATCTGTACATATTTTGCCCTAATCATTTTCTTTTTTTTTTTTCCTTTTACATTTTATTAGGGACTCCAACAACTCTTACCACAATCCATACATATACATACATCAATTGTACAAAGCACACCCATACACTCCCTGTCCCAATCACTCTCAAGGCATTTGCTCTTCACCTAAGCCCCTTGCATCAGGTCCTCCTTTTTTTCCCCCCCTCCCTCCCTTTTCCCCCCTCCCACATATGCCCTTGGTAATTTATACCTCGTTATTTTGTCATATCTTGCCCTATTCGGGGTCTCCCTTCCCCCCTTCTCTGCTGTCCCTCTCCCAGGGAAGAGGTCACATGTGGCTCCTTGTAATCAGTTTCCCCTTTCCAACCCACTCGCCCTCCACTCTCCCAGCATCGTCCCTCACTCCCTTGGTCCTGGAGGTATCATCCACCCTGGATTCCCTGTATCTCCAACCCTCCTATGTACCAGTGTACAGCCTCTGTCCTATCCAGCCCTGCAAGGTAGAATTCGGATCATGGTAGTTGGGGGGAGGAAGCATCCAGGATCTGGGGGAAAGCTGTGTTCTTCATCGATACTACCTCACACCCTAATTAACCCATCTCCTCTCCTAAGCCCCTCTATGAGGGGATCTCCATTGGCTGACACTTGGGCCTTGGGTCTCCACTCTGCACTTCCCCCTTCATTTAATATAATATATATATACACATACATATATACATATACACATAAATACACATACATACACACACTACTGAGCCTCAGATACTTCCGGATCTTCACTGCCCTGTGGAACATTTTCATGATGTTCTGTGTGATCGTGCTGTTCGGCTCTTGAGTTCCCCGCCACCCAAGCACGGACCCAAGATCACACCTTCCTAGCTGTCACCGCTGAGCTGCTCCAGTCCTGATGACATCAAGAATGTTTCTGGAACATTCCAGTGACCTGCCTGTCCAGGACATTTAAAATCGTGGGCAGGTGGAAACCCGGTCTCCCAAGATGCCTCACGCCTTCCCCTCCACATTTCCCACCCCACCCCCCAAAGATGTTCTCGCTTTAGATTCTGGACTTGAATGGTGCCCACAGAGGAGTCTCAGGAGGGTTAGTACCTGGAGCAATGGGAACATCCTGCCTTGATCCTTCCATTGCCCTGGAATCTCTCTCCCATCAGGCCTTCGCCCAGTACCTGCTTTCTGAGGGTTTTTCTGGTTTCTTTGGAAGAACCATCATTTTGATTAGATTTGCCCAGCTGTCTCTGGCCACTTTTCCCTGGAGAGCTGGGTGGGAAGCTTGGCCTTTCTTTTGGACTGAACAAGTAAGTTCAGGGCTGCCGAGTCAGCTCAGAGAGCTAGAAGCAGTGATAAGCCCACTGCCCTCATTCTGTCCCAACAGGCTTCTGCTCTGCCTCAGAGTGCAGCTGAGCTGACTTCAGGAGTTTTTAAAAAAGAGCAGGTCACCTGTTAGAGAGACAGTGGCCTTCCCGTCTAAACACTAAGCTGCTGGCTAGCAGGGCGAGATGAATTCGGTGCCGTTACTACCAATTTCCCAAGGGAGAGTGGGCCAGGAAGGGGGCAGAAGGGGGATTCTGTGAAAAGTCAACATCTCACTTTGCCTTGAAACCCGTGGTGAAGTGAAATGACCCGGGATGGTTCCTTATTGTACCATTGCTGGAATGAGTGGCGGGCGGAGTTTCTGGGTCTCATTCTGGGCGTTGGTCATTTTGAGCTGGAGACCAATGCGCTGGTCCTCAGAAGCTTGGTGACTTCGAAGTCAGTGCCTGTGAGAAGGGATCTCTGGTGCGCCCACTGGAGTGAAATGCCAGCCATCAGCTGCCCACATCCCAAAGGCTTTTGATTAGTAGGCGTTTTTGAAATTTTGACTGGTTAGTAAACCCAGAATGGGGGGCAATGAGGTTCCCAAACCCAAGTAGCATTACAGAAGATAAAAGTTTCTTTCTTTTTTTTTTTATTTTAACAATTTATTGGGGCTGATACAATTCTTTTCACAGTTCATACATATACATACATCAATTGTATAAAGCACATCTGTACAGTCTTTGCCCTAATCATTTTTTTCTCTTTTCTTCTTTTACATTTTATTAGGGACTCAAACAACTCTTACCACAATCCATACATATACATACATCAATTGTATAAAGCACATTCATACATTCCCTGCCCCAATCATTCTCAAGGGATTTGCTCTCCACTTAAGCCCCTTGCATCAGGTCCTCTTTTTTTTTTCCCTCCCTCCCCTTTCCCCCCTCCCTCATATGCCCTTGGTAATTTATACCTCGTTATTTTGTCTAAAAGTTTCTTTCTAACAAGGGATTTTGGTTTACATGTTTTTCCTACGATGCCAACCTGAATTTGAGTCGTTCTGAAGGCCATTTTTTTCCTTTGTATAACCTGTGGGGTTTCATTGATCATCCATCAATATACTGGTATACCCTCAACCAAAAAAAAAATCAACAAACAGAAGTCAATTGGATTTCTATATACATTGGGTAAGATCACAGAAAAGGACATCAAGAAGGCAGCACCCTTCACAATAGGCAAGAATAAATTGAGATATCCAGGGATCTACCTAACCAAAAATCCCCCAAAACCAAAAGGGCTGTATGAGGAAAATGACAGAACACCATTACAAGAAACCAAAGGAGACTTTCACAAATAGAAGAATATCCCATGCTCATGGATTGGAAGACTCAATATTGTAAAGATGTCGATCTTACCTGAGGCACTATATAAATTCTATGCAATCCCGATACAAATACCAACATCTTTTTTTTTCTCAAAGAAATGGAAAAACTGACCACCAATGTCATATAAAAGGGAAGAAGCCCAGAATTAGCAAAGAACTCATCAAGAAGAAGTATAAAGGTAGAGGGTTTGCATTACCTGACTTTAAAACTTATCAAATTGCCACAGTTGTCAAAATAGCATGGCACTGTTATAATGATTGATATATGAACCAGTGGATAGGAACAGAAAATCCAGAATTAAAATCAGCAGAATACAGACAACTGATCTTTGATAAGTGTCCCAAAACATTAAATGGGAAGTGGATGCCCTCTTTAATAAATGGTGCTGGAAAAACTAGATATCTACCTGCAGAAAAATGAAGCACAAACTTTATCTTACTCCGTACACAAGAACAAATTCAAGGTCGATTACAGACCTCGAGGGAAACCCCCAAACTATTAGGACCATCAAGGGAATTGTGACAAACCTAAGAACTGTGGTGGAGGGAATATGTGGGTCCCAGAAATAAGGAAGGATAAACACTCAGAGGGAGCTACAATAGACAAGTGGGACATGCTAAAGATAAGACACCTGTGTACATCGAAAGACTTCATTGAGAGAGTAATAAGAGAGTCCACAGACTGGGAAAAGATAGTTGGCAATGACACATCACACATAGAGGCTTATTACTAAACTCCACAGAACTCTGCAAGCCTGTAATAATTAAAACATGAATTGACCACTGAGGAGGTGGGCAAGACCTGAACCAAAGATTCACAGGGAGAAAATCCGAATGGCCAAGAAACATATCAGAAAATGCTCCTGATCACTAACCACCCTGGAAATGCAAATTAAAACAACTATGAGATACCACCTCACACCATCAAAGATAGCCCAATTCAAAAAGTCAGAAAATAACAAATGTTGGAGGGGGTGTGGTGAGGTCAGAAATCTCATCCACTTCTGGTGGTCTTATAGACACGAACAGCCACTCTGCAAAGTGATGTGGCCATATCTGAAATAGATGGAACTAGAGTTACTTCACGACTCAGCAATTCTCCTACTGAGCACATACCACAAGAAATGAGAGACGGACCACGACCAGACATCTGCTCTTCAATATTCATCGTGGTGCAATTTACAAACACAAAGAATTGGAAACAGCCTAAATTCCATCGATAGACAAATGGATTAAAAAACTATGGTATATATACACACAATGGAGTTATTATGCATTCCTAAAAAGTAGTTATGAAACGATGAAACCTCTTGTCTCGTGGAAAGAGTTGGATGATATTATGCTGAGTGGAGTTAGCCAAGCACAAACACTGGACAAGTTCAACATGAGTCCACAGAAGTAAATTCAAACAGCAGAACAGGCATAGAGGAAAATTCACATAGTGCACCGTTCCTGGACTAAGAACCAGGTACTCTGGCACAGGTCAAAGCAAATCCAATGATGCATCTGGCATCAAAAACATACAAGGAAGAAATAGAAAAAATAGCATCGGTGCTGAAAGGGAAGAGGGAGAAGGGAAGAAAAAATATGGCAACGGGGTCTAGGGCACTAATCTACCCATGGGGACGGCACTGTTGATGTCTCCATAGGAAAGTAAATGAGAGAGCAGACTTCATTCAGGTGTGCCAATCATTGAGGATGACGTCCCTGCGCAGAGCAGCACGTTCACAGGGAGGACTGCAGGGCTGGCCCTAGCTTGAGATACAGCATCCCCTCCCTAGATGGCAGCTTAACAGAGGACAGCGAGTGTGGCCAGTCTGACCTACCCACATGGGGGAAAACCAAGAGGGTAGTGCAACAGACCGGCCATGGGGCAAAGCTACAAAGTCCCTGAGGAATCCGAATTGTAGTCTTCTGACTGGTGGGGGGGAGGTGGGGAGCAGCACTTGGCACCTCATCTGAACTGGTCACATGATATTCAAGGGAGGAACACTGGAAGTCTAAAGGTGTAACGGGGTGGAGAATGGGGCACTATACCGCTCCATCCTTGACTGCAGAAAGAGCACTTGTGTCTTGTAGAAGGGGCGCCCCTCAGACATGAATGCTGAGGTCTAAAAGTGTATACATGCTGTTGGGTAAGTGAGTCCTGGGATACAGCTAACTGGAAGAAAAGGAGCTTGGACTGATGGATTCTACCAGGGCCTGCTCACTAATTAACAGAGAGATACTCATCTACTCTGGATGAGGACAACAGTTAGATGGAAAACTATTTGTATGGTCTCTTTTTTCTTTTTTGCCTTTTTTCTCTTTCTTTTGGCATCTTTATATAAAAGATAGGCAGGATAACAAATCCCAAGGAGACACAATGGGACTGATGGTTGTGTGGGGTGGGGGGCGGGGGGGGGCATGGGAGAGGATAAGGAGGGAGTACGGAGTGGTGAGCCAACAATGACAGGGACAGGGAATAGCAAGGGGTCTAAAATGTCTAGTGAGGAGCTTGTAGCGTTCCTGGTTGTGTTTGATAAATTGAAATGTACCCGAGAGGAATTACTGAGAGGTGAACAATGGGTAAACATGATAGTGAGGCAGGAGGAAAGAAAAAAGAAGTAGAGGAAAGAATAAGAAATAAAAATTATATATAGGGATAAATATAGATATGTATAAATGTAAATACATAAAGATAGGTATTTTGTCTGTGTATGTATGTATATACTTACATACATACATACATACATACAATATGGAAGCAGCTGGGTTTGGGGCCTCTACTTATCTCAGCACAAGAACGGTTTGTTCTAACAATGTGGTAATGTATGATAATCACCTTCCCAACTCTATTGTTGAAGCCAAAAAGGGTGCATTATCAAATGCTGTGAAGAAAGTTGATGGTGCCCAGCTATTAAAAGATATAGTGTCTGGGGTCTTAAGACTTGAAGTTAAACAAGTGGCCATCTAGCAGGGAAGCAACAAAGCCCACATGGAGAAGCACACCAGCCTGTGTGATCATTAAGTGTTGACAGAAATAGGAATCAGAAATTCAAAACCAAGCAATCAAATTGAAGTGAAGGAGCATAGACAAAGTGAAGATCCAAAACCCACCAGTAAGATAATGGGACAGTCCCTCACAGAAGGGTCATGTGGAAGGGAGGATATATTCAGGGCACAGTATAGCACTGATGAAACACAGAACTATCCTCTAGTTCTTTAATATTTCCTCCCCTTACTACCATGGTCTTAGTTTTACCTTATAATCTTGTTAGATCTATGTATGTTCATTTACATAATGAAGATCATTTGATGCATAAAATACAAGATAGATAAACCCTTCAGAAATAGTAACAGGAGTAATGTGTCCTTGAGGGCACGGGAAGAGAGGGTGTGGCAGAGGGAAGTGATAGCAATGATGACTGTATAACCCCACTTGAGGGGAACAAATAACAGAATTGTAGGTGAATGGATACATTGGATGGTGTAAGATACAGGGAAAAATTTTAAAATAATAACATATAATACAGTAATAAGGGTTTACGGGGATGGTTGGTTTGGGGAGGGAGGGGATAAGGGAGAGCTGATATTAAAGAGTTCAAGAAGAAAGAAAATGTTTTGAAAATGATGGTAGTAGGAATTGTACAATTATGCTTGATCTAATTGAACTATGGATTTTTATAATATCTGTTTAAGAGCTCCCAATAAAATGATTTTTAAAATCTACCTGTATTATAACCTTGTAAGAGAAAGATAAGATTGTGTGCTCCTGTGAAGATTTTAGATGTATATGACCGTGGACATGTATGTGGTCAAAGTTGACTACATGGATGTTATGTTGTATATTACTCTATGTACCTATGTATATATGGGATTCATGATGTTTGGGGGAAATTTTCATTTTGCAAGAAGTTATCTACGCCTCTTGCAATGATTTATTGCTTTAGAACCTATAAATAGTAATATTCCCAAAATAAGCTATACTGCTTCCCTAGTCGGGGCGCTAGAACAATACAAGAAACTTGAAAAATCAATACCTACACTTTATCACGAATTGGGAACTATATAGCACAATTGGAAACTATATCATTTTTAATTGCTAGTGGGCACTGAGTAATTTTTTCCTGAGGGATAGTCAATGGGCCAAATAAATTTGGGGTCCTATGACATGCAGGGTCACTTTTAGTTGGAATTGACTCATTGTCAGTAGATAGTAGAGCTTGTGGGGGGCAGGGGCTGTATTAGCTTATTTCATCTGCGGACTTGTGGGGAAAAGATCAGTAGAAAATAATTATTTTAATATACATCACGGATAGTAAAAACACACGAGTCAGCACTGGGGGTCGAATGACTCACAGCGGTCGCCTGATTCATAACAATTGCAGAATTACAGTGAAGAAGTAGCAATGAAAATAATTTTATGGTTGGGGTCACCACAACATGAGGAAGTGTACTAAAGGGTCGCGGCCTGAGGAAGGTCGAGAACCACTGATGAGTGCGCTGACCTTCAAAACCCTTTAGCTTGTTCTTTAACAGTCTAGATGCAGAATTAATGAAGATATGTATTGATAGGATCTCTGAATAGAGCAGAGAAAGGTTAAATTGAGCAAGTATCAGAGAACACCCGAGTCATTACTCATCCCTGCAAAAAAAAAACAAACCTATTTCAGTGTCTAAATAGAGAAGTAAGATATGATGTTTTCTTTTATACATCACCATATAAACAGACTCAAGAGTAATACCATGATTCTACTTTTTATCCAAATTCAAAGACACTTAATTTTTTAAACTAATGGACTTTAATTTTTATTCAAACTATAAATATACAAAATGAATAAACTATTCACAATATTGCTGTTTTTTAAAAACAGGAACAGCATAAAAACTGTCCCTTCTCCTTCCTAATTCATAAGTAATAATAACTTAGCCTGTTTGTGTAATTTAATTTGAGTGGTTTCTGTGCCTCACAATATTTCTTTCTTAAAATATTGCTCTCCCACTTGCGTTTCTCATTTGGAAAGCATAATTTCTGTTTTTCACATGAATGCATATTTCTGCATTCTTTTCATACTTCACAACCTTTAAAGTACAATCCACCTTATCCATGACCATCTTGTCTATACCAAACTTTAAGTAGTTTAAATGTTTGTCTCAGCTCCTACAGGTTTAATGTCTACACCCCAATTATTTCTGAATTATTTTCATTTTTATTCCTCCTGGAACTTTCTTTGATTTCTCATAATGTGTTGTACATATGAATAGCCCTCCGTAAATATTTACTGCTTTAGGTTTCTTGCCATTTCAGCATAACTAGAGGCTGTCAATTTTACAGTTAACAGTTCGAAAGCCTCTAGCCCCGTCCTGCCTTTGCCATTTTCCAGTCAATGGACATGAGGTTAGTTACATAATATTTGGGTGCAACTGACTCCTCATCTTCATCAGATGGTACCCACTCTTACTGACCCAATTTATCCTTTCCCACATTTTGTCCCCTCCTGTCTGAGCTTCACCTCATCTCTTCACACTGCTTGTTGTCACACCGGTCTCCTCCCCACGGTAATAGGTAAGTGCGGGCTAACAGCACAGCCTACTTTGTTCTGGCTATGTTGTGAGCCAAAGCTGAACGTGCACTAAGATTCATTCATGCAAGAGCTAAGGAGGGACTGTGTTCCTACCCACATTTTCAGACTGAGAAGTGAGGCTTGTGGCTAGGGTTCTAATGGCCTCTGAGGCGGGGGTGGGGTGGGGGGGGATTGAATAGTTATACTCCAGAGAACTCCTAGATAATTCCTTTTCTCTCTCTGCACACAAGAAGTGTTCTGAGGCCTCCCACAAAGAACGAGGGGATTGATCTGGGAGATCTGCTGTGTCTGAGCTCAGCAAGAACGCCGACAACATGATTTTTTCCCCTTTCCTTCTCTCTCCCACATTTCCTTTACCTTCACCCTTGCTGCTTGAGAATGTCAGCTCCCAGTAAGTCCTTAGTACCTAAGATTACTCTTTCCAAAGACTCAGGTTAGAGATGCTCAAATTGTGTTACTGTGAGAGCTAGCACTTAGTAAAATGAAGTAAATACTACACTTAAAACAAAAACTGTAATTATATAATAAATTAATGCAAATCACATTTTAGTTTTTTACACAAAGACACCCACATACAGACTCTCTCTCTCTCTCTCTCTCTCTCTCTCTCTCACACACACACACACACACACACACACAATTAGGGAGCACTGGGGGCACGATGGGGCATATGTTCGGCTACTAATTGGAAAGTTGGCATTTGCAAACCACCAGCCAGTCTGCAGGAGAAAGATGAAGCGCTTTACACTTGCCAAGATTAAGGATGTTAGGAGCCCCAGGGGCAGTTGTACCCAGTCCTAAATAGTCTCGGTTAGCTTGAACTCACTGGATAGCTGTGAGTTTGGTTTTGAGTATGTATGTGTACACATATATACATACGTGTGTGTGTTCATAGGCATATGACATATACATTCATATATATATAAATTTATGGTAAGCATAGGGTGTAGCCTAAAGCATATTTTATTTAGATTTAAAAGTGTATTGAAATTAAAACGTTTTCCAATTTATCCTTAGATAGCCCATAAATGAATATAATTTTACTCAATCTATTTTTTCAAGTCCAGTAACTAACACCTTTTAATTGCTGTCATTATGTAATTTTCACTACCTTAATGAGTTTTACTCTTTTCTATTTTTATTTCTCCCAATTTTGTATGATCCTATATCTAGATACAGACATAATACTGAAATATCTGATAGGTTTTCTAACATTTACCAGTTTAACACCATGCACATAAAATTATCTCGCCAAAAATAAAAGACTAAACCAGAAGTTGAAAATTCTGGAGCCGAGTTCCCATCCTAGTGGGGCACAGCGGGCGTCGCCGTGGGGGCTGCTAATAGTGACGCCAACAGTTCGAAATTACCCGTCACTCCAAGGCGCAGAGATGAGGCTTCCACCTCCTTAGCAACGCATCGTCTGTAACACTCGCGGGGCAGTTCTCCATGGTCACCTAGAGTCACTCACTGTCAGTCTGAATTGGTTCCATGACAGTCCATTTTACCTCTTCCCAACTGGATATCTTGGGAAAAGGTATATTCCCTCTTGAGTCTTAGCCGCCTGACGGCTACTTGAAAAGAGGTCTCAACTCTAAAACATTATAATTTATTTGAAAAATGTTTCACATGCATTCACATGCCTACATATAACCTCACATATGTACCTCCCTGTAAATTATTCATTGTGATATTGTTCTATCACCAAATATTTTGTTATCTTTCACTAGGAAATTTATTCACAATACTGCTCAGCAAGTATGTCAGGAAACAAGCATACGCTCTGTATTAAAAGGTATTGGGCACATGATTCCATCATGGCAAGCACAACGTGATTCCAGCTTTCAGGGCACGGCTGCTTACATGATCTGTTGAATCACTAATATTCATGTTTGCATACTGCTCCTTGCTCTGGAGACTCAAAGGCGTCCCTTAAGGCAACTCTCAGAACTGCTGACCTCCGAACAACCCCCTTAGTAGACTGGGACGCATGCACCTGGTGCTTCCCCTTAGCTGTCCTAAAAGAGCAGCTTGAGCTCTTTGGCTGGGCTCCAGGTAGCCAAAGCCTTCACAGAAGCCCAGTTTACAACCACTGCCCCATTTGCGGCTGTCCAAGTGTGCGGAACCTCCTCAAGTCCTGCTGATTTGTCTCAGTCTCTCTGTCTTGTTACAATTTGACTCTGGGGACCTTTCCAATATAACTATCGTTAATAGTTATTCTACAGCAGCAAAAGTGTCTCCTATTATAGTTTCAATCCACCCAAAACTATTTCTTCAGGGGTGTGGCAGTGGCAGTCAGATTGTTAGATCCAGAGAAATCCTTATCAGTACATGTTGATTCCTGATACAACTTGTTCTTCTGTCAACTGGGATGTAATCATTTCTAGATTCAGAGATGCCCCCAGCGACTTGAAATCTAAATCAGACTTGCAGGGGCGGGGTGTCAAGAAAGAGCTTAGCATTATAGAAAACTGAAAGTAATCCAATGAGGAGGAACATCTGGAATCAACTTGAACCGAACTTTATTATTTTAAAATTCAAGCAAATGGTATTCAGGGCATTGTTCTGCAAATTCCCAAATAAAAGCAAGTCATTTCTTGTTTTCTCAAGAGAGTCCATTTTAAAAAACAAGTGTCAGATTTCAGCTCTTTTATAGTACAGGAGTAGTATATTTTAAAGTAATAGTTGTAATATCTCACTGTTGTAGAAGTTTTACATATATTTTTGTGCACATGTGTCATTCCTAGCACTACATACTATAGTCCTTAGCTTGCTGTGCTGTCATCGAAGCCTTCTATCCTCGAATGCTTCACGTTCTGTTATTAACTGCTACTGCAATGTACCCCAGAATCGTTCTTCACTCTTTTGCTACACCCTTGGAGTCTACACTATACGGGTACGCAGGAACTGTATCCATTCAACATCTTATTTCCCCCAAAACCACTTAGTTAAAATGGTTGGGCAGTTAGCTCCATTACACAGAAAAATCACTCCCACTGACATGTCCACCCGAATTGCAAATGTACATGCACAGATCCATTTGCACGTGACTCTTCCTAACTATGTCATGCACGATAAATACTTTCAGTGTGATCTAATGAACTTGTGTGCATTATTCATGACCTGTAGCATTAAAATGTTAAATCTATAGATTTTTGAATACTATTCTTAATTTTACGACATCTTTCCTATTCTTAATTTTATGACATCTTATAAAAGTAGTTTTGCTTGTCTCTAATGATAAATCAGGATCCCTAGTGGTGCAAACAGTTAAGCACTCAGCATAGATAGTACACCCATGGGATCACCGTGAGTCAGAAATGACCCAACAGCAACTAGCAACCATAACAGCAATGATAAATCATTTTGAAAGTTTCCGTTGGGTTGATTCCAAGTCATACTGCTTTTTATATATGCAGAAGAGGACTAAGTTCCTTAGGAAACCAAGACTCTCCATAAACCAGCCCAAGTTCCATAGGATTTTCAAGGCCAAGACCATTTGGAAACAGATGACCAGGGCTTTCTTTAAACATAAGCATGGATTGATTTAAGCCCCTGAACTCTCAGTTAGCAGTGGAGGCCTTGATTGCTTGGGTCACCTCCAGACTCAGATGCTATTAAATGCATTCCTTTACTTCTTTGACATTGAAATGAACTAAATTTGAAAGGTGTTTATTTGAAATGTTTGGTTTGATCCAGACAATGCTTCAGCTACAAGAATGATAATTGAGTGAAGATTCTCAGACTGAACTTGCCTTCAAAACAAAAGCAGAGACATTAATTGGCACTTCACCCTTCACAGACTCAGGACCTATCTGTTAATTATTAAAAAGCAGACTTGGGAAAGCAAAATGAATGCTTGTCACAACTAGTTTTGTGTTCTGGTAGTCAGTGTGAGATAGAAAATCCTGATAGCATTCAGAGAAGCGAAAAATGCCATGACAACAAATAAGAGCTTGGCTTCTGTGTGAAATGACTCCCAACAAACAAATATGCTACTACTTCTGGTCTATTTCCTGCCTTAATTTCACACTATGACAGCATCAATCATCAATCCTTGAGTCCCTTGATCACATGTCATAGTGACCCTTAAATGAGTCTTTCCTGTGAAAGTTACTGTGAGCCAGCAAGTATGAAGCAAGAGCAAGCTGGTGAGATCTGAAGGTCTTTCTGTGTGTAAAGATATTATAGGCTCTGCCCCTCTCCTAACCTTTTTTAAGCTTTCCATTCCGTCAAAATGCATGGGCAATTTAATCAAAAACCCTTCCTAAACTTGAGATGACGCCTTTGATTGTTGGTGACATAACCCTAGCCCATCTTCTAGTTATTTCCATTAAACTTGTCGTGTAACATAGCACACATACTGCAAAGCAAGCCTGTCATGAGTGTATAACTTGATGAACCTTTACCCTTTGGGCAGGGTGGGGAGATCTCTGGTGACTCGCTCAGACCATGAAACAGACCACAATCATACCCCAGGAAGGCCTTGGCGTTCCCCCTCTTAGTAACTAAGGTCTCGGGGGTCACTATCATCCTGATCTGACTTTCATCATCATGCACTAGACTTATTGGTTTGTTTTTTAACTTTAGGAAAATGGAATTATTCGGAATACTTTGTTTGTGTCTGATGTGCCATGCTCAGTATTGTGATTGTCATTTATGTCATGTCAGTAAGTCATCTGTTTTATTTTCTGTATAGCATTTAGACACTTCATCAAAGATATATACTGGAAAGATACCAAAAGTTATTAGAAATTGGGCAAGTGAAAATTAAAAGCACAAGCTACCACGACACACTTACTAAATAAATGCTTTAAAATTATGAAGGTTAATCATACCAAGTATTGGTGAGGCTATAGAGTAAGTTAGATTTTCATATATTTTTGTAAAGTAAGATGCACAACCATTTAGGAAAACATTTTGGCAGATTCTTAAAAAGGTTAGCATTCTTGTGCCATAGAATCCATCTCTAAGGATTTACCCAAAAGAAATGAAAGCTCAGGATCATAGAAAGACCAGTGCAAGAATGTCCACAGAAGCTTCCGTTTCAATAGCCCCAGTGTGGAAACAAACCAAATACACATCATCAGGTCAATGAATAAACAAATTAAATTGCTACCCTATAATGGAATGTGATAAAAGAAACTGTTTTATGTTATAAAAATCTCAACAAAATTGTACTGAATTTACAAAGTACGATAACAGTGAAAATACACAATTTTACTTATGTTAAATTCTAAAAGCTGCCTATTGCTGTCAGTTGTTGCCTGTTAAGCTGGACAGTGGGGATGAGGAACTCCAAGAGAGATGACAAAAAGACAAGAGGAAACATTTGAGGTGATGGATACACTTGTGTTCGTACCATGTGGATGGTTTCACAGGTGTCAAAATATATTAAGGCTAACAAAGCTGTGTTAGTCTGGATTGACTAGCGAAACAAATTCATAGACGCTCATATGTGTATAAGAAAAATCTTCATATAAAAGAGCAATTATATAGTAAGAAAACATCCCAGCCCAGTGCAGATCAAGTCTATAAGTCCAGTATTAGCCCCTATGCCTGATACTAGTTCATTAATTGCTTTTTAGACTCATGCAGCGCATACAATGATTCCAAATGCAAGAAGATCAAAGGCTAGTAGGTAGAGGGTCATGTGGATCCAATGGCAGTGGAACCAACTCAATGCTGGCATGGGTCTCCACATGTCTCCTCCATCTCTCTGAGTGTCTCAACAGCAGAAAAGGGAAGGCAGAGAGAGTGTGTTCCCACCTTACAGGCAGGAAGACAAGAGTTCCCAGAATCCTCAGGAGAAGGCCAGGCCCACCACTGGCGATGACCTGATGGACAGGCTAGACTCCAACCCTTTGCTCAAGTTAACAGGACATTATGTAACTGCCACACATATACATGTATATCCTTAAAGTTATGTAGCTTGTCATTTGACAATTAAATTAATATTGATGTCAAAATTATTTCCTCAATAATTTAATACATGAGTTGCTTATCCATAATTATATTCATAATGAAGTAAATGAACTAATACTTTCGTCCCTAATTCTCTTAAATTTTATTTTGTTCCCCATATATTTTGACATAAAAGATTCATGTAAGTAGCTGAGCATGGAATTGTTATGCACCGGAACAGACCAAATACTAATAAGAAATCATGAAAATGTTTACATTTTGTTACATTCATTTTAGATTGTACTTTTGTTACACTCATTGAAGATTATTTATATAGAAATAAACAGAGTTCTTCTCTCCAAAATGTAGAATTCTAATGTAACAAAACCTGCACTTCTGTGTGACCTTCATAATGTATGATGCAAGTATAGTGTTAGACATGTATATTTTGTAGGCATTGTACCCAAGGGTTCGCGTGTACAAGCTGATCTCTTTGGGTTCAGTAGAAAAGGGGAGAATTTGGGTTGGGGTCAAAGAGATAGCGGGATAACTGCATTTTGAAGGAGAAAGCTTCATCTAAAAATGATTATGGCATTTTTAGATGATCTGAAAGGACTTTGGGACATAAGCAAGCTTCTACTTATGCTGGAGTTAACTTGTAGTAAACTGAAAACTTTTGGAAGGAAGGGAAAACCAGGAGTGTGAACTGTAACCCGAGGGAAGTGTAAGTGTAGAAACTCGAGCTAGAGCTGGACGACTGGGCAAAACCAACCTCCTGTTAGAGACACAGCAATGGGAATTAAGCAAAAGGACAAAGAACAATAAACCAAGGAATTGGGACAGAAAGAATCAACAGAATAAAAGGGCAAGAGATGTATTGCAATGAGAAAATGGTGAAATTCACTCAATGCCAATTATTTTAAGGCTGACTTCTAAAAGTGTATTGTTATCATGGGAATGAGTTTCACATATCTTTTGATCGAAGAATGGTGCTAATCCACATAAGCCATTTAAAAATAAAAATGAATGGTTTCCTAAAATTAGGAGTTAGAGCTAAATTGAATAGTCTCGCAATTCAAAGATTTGATCGTTCCAAATACTCATTAGATTATTTTTATATTCTCTTTCTCATAATCGGATTCAAATATAGCCACTATGCAAATTCATTGATTAAGTGTTGAAAATCTGCAGTATTGGAAGCATTCTCCAACTAATTTTACGTGTGTGCCAAACCCCGTCTGGGCGTGCTTGTGGCTGACTACAATGAAGGTGTCGAGAAAGCCTCCTGGATTTTACTGGTTCACTGCAAGGCTTTAAAAAAAACCAACAGTTTATGCTCACAAAATGAAAGAGTTAGAAGGAAATGGAAAAGTCAAATGCCAAGAAAGTTTGATAGTGCCTCAAAAGAGTCTTCTAAGAAAATTGCACAAAGGAAAACGACAGTATTCGAAGAAATAATGTAAGTAGTTTTAAAATCATGAACTTTCAAAGAGATAGAGCAGTCGGATCAAACTTGAAATTTAAATTAAAATAAAGTTGGGGTAAGTTTTTGTTGAACCAAAAACCATATGATCATTTCAAAAATTAACAAAGTAAACTTTAAGAGATGCCTCAAATTCATTTACATCTTCTGAATGGCATTTCAGAAATGTTTTTAAAAAGCAGTCAATTAATTTTCCCTTAGTAATGTGATAGAAAAAACAGAAGAAATATATTCCTGACAAAAATGCATTCTTACTAATCCTATATTTAATCACCATATGGTTTGTTTTCCTGCAGAAAAGCAAGTAACTTTGGTGTTTTAAATATTGATGAGTAATATCATTGCTATAACTACATTAAGAATTACTGGACAGTGATCTAGTTTCTTATTTACATAAGAAATAACTGTCATTACATATGTTAAAAAATGTAGCTAGGATGAACATTGCAACTCTATATTTCAGAAAGTAATGTTTGGTTTTTAAAAAAATCAAATGTGGGTCCTTGCCACTTTTCAAACATTTTTCTAGTCACACACATATGCAAATGTTTTTATAAATGTTTCATATTTTGAACATAAAGAGTCTACACTAAAATAATACTTGGAAGAGATTTTTAAAAAGCAGTATTAAAAAAGAGTCTAGATTAAACTCTTTTTTACCACAACTATGGCTTTAAAATCAAAGTACAGGTTTTTTTTTTAAACAACTATAAAACAAGAATTTGAGGTTCTGCCCAACAGGTATGCTCCTCAGGTTTCCCAGCTCCCACGTCTATGATGACCTGCCTGCGTGTCCAGATGGAGACGAGCCAGCCAGGGGGCGAAATACTGCTTCTGACCGTGGTTCCAACTGACTCCGGAAAAATAAAACACTGTCTGCTGATGAGAGGGCTCAAGTTTCTTGTAATTATGGTAAAACCTTTGTATAGAAAAATAACACAGCGTAGACTATTGTCTCCAATAATTTCTTTTCTTTCTTTTAACACACATATGTCCGTATTAGGATTTATGTACAACATGTATGATTCTTGGGCAATGTGTATTTTATACATCCACTGAGTATTGAATGAGCATCCTCTTATTTAAATCTCTTTGATATGATTGTTGATTTCTCAGCGTCCCCAAAGGAAGCCAACCAAGTGAGAGATGCAGAAAGAGCGCAAACGTTTTCCACCTCCAGAAAATACTAACACAGGTCATGATCTCAGAGCGAACGGGAAACGCTCACTGAATTTACTAAGACACTCACTCAAGCAAGGTAGACCTGTCCGTCCCATGCAAGACTGCGCATGGCCTCACTCCGCCCCTCGGACTAAGGGGTCCAGCGGCGCCGTTGTTAAGCACTCACTGCCAACCCAAGCCATAAGGTCAGTGGACTAGAACTCACACAGGCCCCCGGCAAAAGAAAAGATTTTTTGATGTAGTCCCATAGAGATTATAGCCTAGGAATCTCTATGGGGCTGTTCTATGCTGTGATATAGTTGTTATCTATGGACTCGATTCAACAGCATACAGCCCTTTGAAATAAATTATTTTTGCGGTATTTTCATCATAGCAACAAGGACTAGGCTTGATATATGTGAAATCCTGGCTCCACAAGACCTTCTCTTTCTCTAGCGGAGTGGCTGCTGAGTTCAAACGTCTCACCTTTCCATTCACAGCTGACTGCTGGATCACCGACCCTCCTCCCGGGGCGCAGTGTTGTTTCCAGGCAAAGGCAGGTGTGTTTTCAAGACATTTTCTACACCGGCATACAAGAGTGGGCTTCAAAAAGTGTGTGGAAATGTGTCATTCTCTTTTGATTCTATTTTTCCTATGAGTTGTTTGAAGCCAGCTCTAGAAAATTTCAAGTATCTTTCCATTCCATTTATCCATGAACTTTTGGAAGAACTTTTCTGTGTGTGTGCGCACACGTGTGCACGTGTGTGCGCGCACGTGTGCACACGTGCGCACACACACACGCACAAACACACATGCATGAATGCTCACAGATAAGTATGAATACAAAAATTGCTGCACATTCTTATAAATAATTATGAAACAAAAATATGAAAAGGTGAAATGATTGCTGCTTGACATGTCTTGATCTTGGTATGCACACTGTGGAAACAGCATCTCTATCACTCTGATCTTTCCCTGACCAGGACGAAGTCCTTTCCGGGGGCACACGCAGTGCTCCTGTCAGCAGCACTCAAGCAACCCGGCAACGCTCCACTTTGGGTAAATGCACAAAACCTCTCTACGTGTTGAAAAGCAAGGATGTCACTTGTATGCCTGATCCAAGCCAGGGAATGTTCGATTGTCTCACAAGTTGGACACAGAATAAGGAGAATTGAAGAGAACTGATTCATCTTAATCATGGGGCTGGCAAGGAAAAATGAAAGGGCCCAGGGCTGCAGAAGAACAAACCAATCTGTTGTGAAGAACAGACCCTGTCTCTTTTACTTTGATCGTGCCATCAGGAGATACCAGTCCCTGGAAAAGGACCTTGTGCCTGGGAAAGGAGGGGGGCACAACAGAGGAAGACTCTGGATGAGCTAAACCGTCGCAGGGACAAGGGGCTCACACATGACCGTGGTTGTGAGGCGGCGGCAGTGCCAAGGAATGCCCGGCTGTGCTGTGCGCTGGAACGGACTCAACTGCAGTCAACAACAAGAATGTGCCCAGCAGCACTCTGCAATCGTCAACTTACAGCACACCACCACAACAGCTTTGGCATCTTAGAGGGGTCCACACTGTGTTCCTCTGAACTGTTCTCTGAGTTTAGAAAAGAAAGAGAAGTCCTAAAGGACAAATCAGCCTGCAGAATAATGAGGGTAAGACTTTCCGAGCAAGGTCTTGCACAGTGAATGTTACGCTGGCAGAATTAGCAGATATCTTGTTGAAATGGGGCATGGGTGGGGGAAATTCCAGGAGGAACATTCTGGTTTTTTATCGCCAAATGTGTTCAATTTTCTGCAGACTTCTTCCCAATAAGCCCCATGGTCTTCTGTCCTTTGGCAAAATCTATCAAGATTACCCTGGGGAATAAGGGGTCAAAAGAAGGAAAGAAAACAATTCCATACCGTAGCCTGAGCTGACCTTTCGGCCATGAATTTGATGAGCAGTCCCTCACAGAAGCCACCTTTTTGACTAAATTCTTTGAAGGCATCCTAACGACACTAAGACGTGTGTGTTACTGACATACTTGAAGCCATCCACGTAGTGCAGGCATATTGAAACACATTGTCAGATGCCACGGCACTGGTTCCAGCTTGTGGCAGCGCCATGTGTGTCCGAGGGGCCTGCTCTCTACAGGGGTCCCAAGACCATGTCCCTTGGGAACTAGTCGCCGAACCTCCCAACAGAGAAGCCTCGGCGTGGTTGGAAACGGCCAGATTTGGCCCAGAAGTTAAGCTCTTAACCGTCCACATCAGTCAACGAGCGCTCCCTGTTAGTTCCCCCACATCCTGTATAATATCTGACCTTCCCTGAGTTTGCATTTCTCTGTATGCAGCTTGCAATGGTTCTGAGGAGGGCGCAGCCATTATTTCCTATAGTTGTACACAGGGTCACTGTGCGTGGAAAATAATTCACTGGGACCTGATGACAATTTTGATTTTCAACAACAGGCAACTAGCAGCTGCCTGAATTTAACTCAGAATCCTTGAAATAATGTCCATTTAACTATGAATGCATTTGGATAATAATAAGGTTCAGCATCACCAGGCATTCAGCTAACCAAGCTCGCCGCCATCCAGTGGATGCTGACCCACAGGTACCCTTTAGCACAGGGTAGAACCTGTCTCTGTGGGTTTCTGAGACTGAAACTCTTCACTGGAGTAGAAAGCCACATCTTTTCTCCAAGGCACTGAATAGTTGATAAAAGAAATTATGTGATCATAATTATCCACCCCCACCCCAAGAAGCCTAACCCAAACCAAAAAAGAATCTCACTTCCATCTAATATATATCAACTTATAGTGACTCTATAGAACAGGGTAGAAGTGCCCCTGTGACTTTCTGAAACTGTGACTGTTTTCTGGAGCAGAAAACCCAGTCTTTCTCCTGAGGAGTGGCTGGTGGTTTCAAACTCCTTCCCTTTAAGATCGCAGGCCACACTACCAAGCCTCCCTAGACACCCCCACACTACCAAGCCTCCCTAGACACCTAAACGACCCCCAAAGTGGCTTGGTGGACTACAGTATGATGTGTAGCTGGCGAGATGAAGACTGTGCTGAAATGAAGGGCCCATTAATCAAATATCGTGAGGACTTGACACTCCATCCTAACAGCCAGTGTGGATGAAACTCTGCAGGATGGCAGTGAGTTTCATTTGGTTTGGTTTCTAAGTCGTTACAGAAACTTTGCTTTTTCAGTTCAATGACTTTCTTTCATTTTCACAGAATTATAATAGGCAAAGCTGACACCTAATAGCAATTTGAATTCAATACAAGAGCGAGCATAGTGGCGATCAGTAGTCTTTGTTCTCATCCCAGCATGCTCTTGCCAGCATTCTCCTCCACCAGCTGCTGCACCACATTGTCAGCCACATGCGCTTGGAGTTGCAATATGTCTTCAGGCCACAGAGTAGAAGAGCTGATATTATATCTATAAAACTTCAAATTTAGGACTGTGTGGTTTGGGGGCTTGATATAAAAAGAATAATACACTTTGAGTCTTGAGTTAAAAAATAATTACTGAGATAAAATACTTTTCATTATAACATGAGTTTTCAATTTTTGAGATCTCTTATTTGAAACTAGAAGTGTGCTAAGACATTAAAAGAATGCATGTGATGATTCTTCTTTCATTTGATTTGTTATGAATCATTGAGTTTGTGAACAAAATTGTGCAGTCATTCCATACTTGTTCATGGTCGTCAGATGTGAACAGAGACAGTGCTTAGCTAATCCAAGTGGTTCAACCTCATATTAGTTGCCTTCTTTTTCAACCAGCACTATTAAGAAGACATAAGACTAAATGTATTAAGCTTTAGATACATAAACCCTGGTGGTGTAGTGCTCACGAGTTGGGCTGCTAACCACAAGGTCAGTGGTTCAAAACCATAAGCATAGTAAGAGCCACTAATAAGATCTTTTCATAATAATAAATAAAAGAATTACAGTTTCAAAAACCCATAGGGGCGATTCTGCTCAATCCTATAGGGTCACTACAAATCGAGATAGACCCCATGGCAGTGAGTTTGAGGGTTTTATTTTTAATATTAATATTGCTTTTCACCATATAAATGCTTCTTGGCAATGGAAAGCATTGATATGATAACCCTGACTTGCTAGTAATTTTAGTTCACTTTTTTTGTTCTGTTAAGCATCTGTGAATAAATTCCATATATACTGAAAGTGCTAAGCTTTAAAGAAAGAAAGAATAAATTTTTGAAGATATTTAAATTAAGGTTTATAATTCTTAAAAATCGGTTATTAGTGCTATGTTGCTTGGTGTTGACTGCAATTTTTGCAAAAAGCCCAATATAGATCCAAAATGATATTTCTCACACACACTAAGCTAACAAGATATTCTAAGAGAGGCCAGGTAACATTTATGCATAATCTTGGACTAAACTCCAACCCTGGAATGTGTGTTTACTTTTGCTAAGAAACCCGTCATAGAGGTGAAGGAAGAAAAGAGAAAATACAGCAGAAGGACTACTTTTCAAATAAAAGTTCTATGTGTTTAATTTATTTCCAGACACAGAGAACAGAGCTATTTTGTCTATGTGCTTTGCCAACAAGACGCTAACACGTTGAAAGATAGAACAAAGCAAACTCACTCAGGGCCTGACTCAGTAAAAGTAGACTGCAATAAAGGAGTCCATGTTAAGTTTGGAAAATATTACCACCAAACTGGCTTGCTTCCTGAAATTTGGGGCCATTTTCTCATCTGGCACAGTGGTCAGAGAGATGTTCCAAGAATAGCACTCAATCCCACCAAGCCCACCAACTTTAAAAAAAAAACACAAAAAAACCATCCTTCATGTTGTTGTGAATGAGAGAAGAACCAGGCATTGGTCGATGTATTTGCCGTATGGACAGCTTCGGGTTCGTATTTATGTCTGACTGCTGTGTTCAGGTCTGTGCTAAACAATCCGTGCTCAATTTGGAATCTCTCTTACTCCCCCTTTCTTCTATTTAACCCCTGTAAAATCATTTCAGTACTTCATAGCTGGAAACCTCAATCTGAATATTTTGTAAGGGTAACTTTCTGAAAATGTGGCCTCGCATTCTAGCTTCAATTACTTGCCATGCATTACCTTTCCTTTTATGAAATCATTGTTTATTGCATTTGCAGATATTTTTAGCTATTATATTGCAATACCTGGAGAAAGATGAGGTGGTCTGCTCCGATAAAGGTTTAAAGTCTCATAAAACCCAAAGGGTCAATTCTACCCTACCCTGGAGAGTCGCTATGAACTTGGATCAACTTGAAGCCAATGAGGTCTTAGTGCCATACAACCAAGCACACCTTTATCCATCATTACAAGAGGGCACCTAGAGTGAATGACCGGGGCAAAGTATCATGAACAAAGTATTTGTCAATAACAGGGTTTTCATCAAGTGTAAATATACTTTAGTTATGACATCATTATCGTACAATTTGTTAACTTCTCAATCCAAGCAATGAATAAAACCAGAAACTTGTGAACAGGGAAAGCAAACCCCATCTTCTTTGTTCTAAGCTGTCCAAAACTTTGGGAAGAGATGAGGGCCAAAAGCAAAACCCATTCAGAGGCAGCAGTTGCCTGCCATATGCCACGATTATTTAGCAAATGGAGCAGTATTTTGATACAAAATTCATTATGAACGCAAATTGCGTTTGTTGTTCTTATGATTTTCCATAGACATTTAGATAGTACATTTTGCGTCGTGAATAAAACTGACAGAAGGAAATAGAAGAAAAGAACTTCAGCTCCCACCAAGATCTACTTTTCACTGTGCTCCTAGCAAGGAAACGTAAAATAGGAAGTCTACGTTTCGAGTTATCCTCTAACTTCATTACCGGCAGCTGATGGGTCTTCATTTCATTCTTAACCTTCTCCATCTACTCAGTGTCTCTCCCCCAGAAATGGCCCGTGCGCTGTAGCAGTTGACATTGCAGTCAGTGACCACAATGCCCCTGCATTTGTGATGGACACAGCCTGGACCCTCATGCCGAGGAGCCTAACAATTTCAGTAACAGCTGCTGCTTCTACTCTGGTCTTGTCAAGTCTTACATCAATTTCTAATACCCTGTTAGAGATGCTGAGGTTTACAGGGTATTGTTTTGTCCTCGTTTTCAAATGACAGATAGAAATTATTATGTCAGCCAAAAGAAAAATAGCAGAAATATAAAGCATGATGTTTGTCTTCGACAATAATTATCATATGCCAGGAGTGTCACAGCTAATATAGCAAGGGCATAAATCTAGTGGTTTATAGTCTGCTCTGGAAATATTTAGTGCGAATAAAGAAGAGTATTTGGATAGTACTTTGAAGGTACATCTTTCATCGTTAGATTTGCATTTCTTTCAAGTTCTAAAGGATCACACCCAAAGCATAGTGAGATAAAAAGTACCTTAATATTTATCGTGCAGAGCCAATCCATTTCCAGGTAAAGGGAGTATCAATAAATATTCTTGTATTCAATCAAAATTTTGATATTTGCTTCACCAAGGACTTTTGGTAAAATTTTTTGTTCAAAATATGGCTTTTCTTGACTGTTGAGATGTTTTTGTCTCCTTGAAATTATGCACCTCGGGTAAATACCACACTCCTTGGTAACAGTCTTATTCTGAGGCTTTACAGAAAGTGTTTCTTTTCCTTGCCTACTTTGTAGACTTGTTTCTATGTGCTTTTCTAAAATTCAAATTAACCTTGTTCTCAAGGTTTCATTTTCTGATACGTATCTATAAACTTGTACTTAAGGGTTTTCTGCTTCTTCATTAAACATTCACTGACAAAGTGAACAGTTTAGGGCTAGCAGCTCAGATTAAACTTGATTTTTGTGTATCCACTGATTCTTATGAAAAATCTTTAGTAATGTCAATAAAACATCTTACTGTGTTTGTCAGGTCTGACTGAAATATTTCTGAAGTGTGCTCTGGGAAGTAAGAGTGGAGTATCTGAGCAGGGGCAAGTACAGGGAAGAGCCTGTCTGGATTTGCTTCTTGTCGTCTTTCCAGGCTTTCTGCTGAAGGGTTCCTTTGCAATTAGGATGATATTTCTTCTCTTTGATGCATAATTTGAGAAAGGAAGCAGTATGTAAGATATTTTACTGACCTAGATTTTGTTCATTTCTGGAACATGTTTAAATAGTTTATTTCTCACAATTCAGTACTATTTAAGGAGTGTATTATGCTCTGCCTGGAAGTCATTTGGGGGCAAAAGTCAAGGTAAGTGATCATATGCCCTGATAGTCATCCTTATCAAATTGCTGTGTGCTGTTTTCGCTGTTTGGTATTCCTTGGCACTGGCATAGAAAGTCAATTATTTCTCAGTCTGAATGTTTTGTATGATTTCCAGAGCCATGCCACAAACAGGCTTCCCCTCCAGCAGAACTGTGTTGGTGGGATCATTTCACAGTACTCTTAGCCTAATGGTTGCAGCTGACAAACTCCTGGCTTTTTGACACGGAAGGGGTTTCCAGTAATTTCAAGATCAATAAGTGCAAGTGAAAAAATCTTCATCTTCAAAGCTAATTTTCAAGATATTAAAAATATTGTAGTAAATAAATGGTATACTTTTTAACTATTTTTAAAAATTATTTCTTTAAAGCAAAGAAACTGCACGGTTAAATATTTTATGACTGACGATTGGGATTGTAATCTACATTTTTGTTGGATGTCATCAGGAGTCTAAAATCAAAGATTTTTTTTTCTTAAAATGATCTAGTTAGTATTCCCATTTTATATGGGAATGAACTTTAGCATCAAAATGTTAGGCAACTTACTAATTGACTCAAATTTCTTTTAATGATAACATCTACATTGAGATGTAGATCCCAGTCTGTGATTACATAATGCTCTGATTGAATTTCCCCTATAGGTGTGTGGACACTTCAATATAACTCCACTAATGTTAAGAATGCTTATAAAGTGGGTGTTCTTTTAAACGAAAGCTTCTTTTTTGATGTAGTATAATTGTGCTTAATGGTAGAATCATAGGGTTATGAACCCTCTTAAGCAAAGCTCTGGTTCTCTTTTATGTGACCTGAGGAAACATGAGGAATTTCCATAAAGAAGGAGGCATGGCCTCCCCATGTATACCACATGCATGGGGTGAAGATGTTTCTCTAGCTCTTTCCTGCTGCAGTCTCCCCTCTGCTTTTTATGTTTTCACATAACTCCTAATAGAAGAGATACCCAGCCCCCTATCCCACCCACACCCACAAATGTAATTTTCACTTCCTTCCTGGGCAGTAGTTTCAGAGAGAGTTCATTTGAAAAGTATATTTAGGATTAAGGGGAAAACAAAGCATAACTATTGCAAGGAGACTTCTTTGCTAAATATGCACTTGATGTTCACAAAGAGTCATTAAACACTTAGTATGAGTCACTTCTTAAACTGTAGATTAATAAAGACACAGTTTTCACCAGAGACAATGGATAATAAATCACTTCATATATGTACAACATAGGGAGGGGAAACTTCTAGGGATTTTCTATAAACAAATTAGCCTCTTCAAAAGATTAATAACTGTCTCCATCTCTAGAGCCAAGAAATGTGGAAAATGTTGAATTATATATTTAAGCTTCAGCATACTTACCTAGGTTGATCATTAACTGGAAATACAGAATTTTTTAAAACAATTTATTAGGGACTCATACAACTCTTATCACAATCCATACATCTACATACATCAATTGTATAAAGCACATCCATACATTCCCTGCCCCAATCATTCTCAAAGCATTTGCTCTCCACTTAAGCCCTTTGCATCAGGTCCTCTTTTTTTCCCCTCCCTCCCTGCTCCCCACTCCCTCATGTGTCCTTGGTAATTTATACATCGTTATTTTGTCATATCTTGCCCTATCCGGAGTCTCCCTTCCCCCCTTCTCTGCTGTCCCTCTCCCAGGGAAGAGGTCACATGTGGATCCTTGTAATCAGTTCCCCCTTTCCAACCCACTCACCCTCCACTCTCCCAGCATCGTCCCTCACACCCTTGGTCCTGAAGGTATCATCCACCCTGGATTCCCTGTGCCTCCAGCCCTCATATGTACCAGTGTACAGCCTCTGTCCTATCCAGCCCTGCAAGGTAGAATTCGGATCATGGTAGTTGGGGGGAGGAAGCATCCAGGATCTGGGGGAAAGCTGTGTTCTTCATCGGTACTACCTCACACCCTGACTGACTCATCTCCTCTATGAGGGGATCTCCAGTGGCCGACACTTGGGCCTTGGGTCTCCACTCTCTGCACTTCCCCCTTCATTCAATATGGTATATATATATATATATATATATATATACACATACACACATACATACACACACACATATATATATACACATATATCTATTTTTTTGCATGATGCCTTATACCTGGAAATACAGAATTTTTAAGTGAAAGTGTACTTAGAATTTTAAAGTTTTCAATATTCTTCAATATAATGTGGGGCATAGGGTAGTGGATTAAAGCAGTGTGACCTTGGCCAAATAAATTAAATGTCGTACCTGTATGACAACCTGGGATCTGCTCCTTGAAGTCAGTGGATGTATCTGGTTCTACAGCCCAGGCAGAAATATGCGACAGAGGAAACACTGTTGACTCTATCAAGAGCAAAATGATAGGTAAAGCAAAATGTGTGGGAAAGATACTGACAGGAAAGTAAGCAGAATAAGAAGTAAGGATGTCCAAGTCTGTCCTGAACAATATAAATAATTAAAGTATGGATAGAGAAAGAGGACCAAGATGAGAAGAAAATAAAGTCAAATGCCGAAAATGGTGGTCTCACATGAATGAGGTTGATTAGTATTACATGTAGCTGAGATATCAAATTAAAAAAAATGTTTTCTGTAGGTTGAGAAGTAAAGAAATCTTGGAAAGTTAGGTTGTAAGCAGTTGGCATTGGGTTAAAGGATGAGTGAGTATTGTGATATGCATAGTAAATATTTAGACTTTTAAGATTTGGACAGTAAATATTTAGAGTTTTCAGAGTGAAATATGATTTTTTGTTCTGGGTCTTTGATGCCTGATACCTGATCCCATTGACACCGTAGGATCACGCAGGGTGGTGCGCTTCTTCCATGTGGGCTTTGTTGCTTCTCAACTAGATGGCCGTTTATTTATCTCCAAGTCTTTAAGACCCCAGATGCTATAACTTTTG
This sequence comes from Tenrec ecaudatus, assembly GCF_050624435.1. Classification (NCBI taxonomy): domain Eukaryota; kingdom Metazoa; phylum Chordata; class Mammalia; order Afrosoricida; family Tenrecidae; genus Tenrec; species Tenrec ecaudatus. Next base: position 117,525,282 of record NC_134538.1, on the reverse strand, counting down.
ATAGCCAGGCATTATCAGCTTTCTACACCACATTTGCTTATGCACCCTCTTTGTCTTCAGTGATCATGTGGGAAAGATGAGCATCACAAAATTCCAGGCTATTAGAAAAAAGTGTTCTTGCATTGAAGGAGTACTTAAGTAGAGGTCTAATGTCAACCTGAATACTAAACCTATAAATATATGTACATAAATTTATTTCCCTATCATTATATATAAATAAATTTATATGCCTGTATTTAGACCTCTATAAATGCCCTTTGCCTCCTAGATCTTTCCTCTATTTCCTTTTATTTCCTCTTGTCCCACTATCATATTAGGCCTTCATTCGGGTTTCAGTTAATTCTTCTCAGTTACCCTTGATCAAGCCCTACCAGACATCCTACACCCTCCACCCCATTTTAGATAACTTGTTGTTCCCTTGTGCCTGAGTTTGTTAAAACCCACTTCCTTTCCCCCGTTTCCCCTTCATATCATTGTGAATGAAGGGGAATGCAGAGTGGAGACCCAAACCCAATCTGTAGGCAACTGAACATCCCCTTACATAGGGGTTGCGGGGATGAGACGAGTCAGTCAGGGTGCAGTCAGGGTGCACCGATGAAACATACAACTTTCCTCTAGTTCTCTAATACTTCCTCTCCCCTCACCCCACTATCATGATCCCATTTCTACCTTACAAATCTGGCTACACCAGAGGATGTACACTTGTACAGATAAGAGCTGGAAAGAGGGACTACCAGACCGAAAAAACCCTTAGAACCAATAATGAGGGTAGCAATACCAGGAGGGGAAGGGGAAGGTGGGGAGAAAGGGGAAACTGATCACAATGACCTACATATAACCCCATCCCTGGAGGACAGACAAAAGTGGGTAAAGGGAGACATGAAAATAATAATTTATAAATGATCCAGGGTTCGTGAGGTGGGGGATAGACAGGGGCAGCAATGAAGAGCTGATACCAAGGGCTCAAGTAGAAAGAGAATGTTTTGAGAATGAGGATGGAAACAAATGTACAAATGAGCTTGACACAGTGGATGGATGTATGGATTGTGATAAGAGTTATATGAGCCCCAATAAAACGATTTTTCAAAAGGTAAAATATAAAAGAAGAGTCATTGTGTGAAGTCAAGCTTGGGTTTGGGGGTTTTCTCTTTGCTCTTGATTCTAAAATGGAAGTAGTTTGAGCCTTTAGAAATACAGATGGGCAGTAGCCAGAGAAAGGGAGAGAGAAAACCCCAAAAAGAACAGGTATGAGATCAAGTCTCTGGAAAGAATGAAATCCAATGGACTGTCCTGAGGAAAAAAAAGAGAAAGCTCCTCTACACAAGAAGGGCAGGGATGGCTTTCTTTCTTTCTTTAAGAATGGCTTTCGATATTGATTCCAAGAAGTCAGAAATTTCTTTTGGATTGTTTTTTATTTTCTGGACAAAAATATGTGGTCACATCTAGTTCAGAAACATGAAAGCCCACACAGAAGAAGTACACTAGCCTGTGTGACCATGAGGTGGAGACGAGACCAGGTACCAGACATCGAAGAGCAAAAAATCATATCAGTGGGTACCCACCTCCCTGATACGATCACTGAAGATAAATGTGTGCACAAGCAAATGTGGTGAAGAAAGATGATGGTGCCTGGCTATCAAAAGATAGAACATCTGGGGTCTTAAAGCTTGAAGATAAACAAGCAGCCACCTAACTCAAGAGCAACAAAGTCCACATGGAAGAAGCACACCAGTCTGTGTGACCACGAGGTGTCCAAGGAATCAGGTATCAGGCATCAAAGAACAAAAAAATCATATCATTTTAAATTAGGGTGAGTGCAGAGTGGAGACACAAAACCCATCAGTAGGCAACTGGACACCCCCCTACTGAAGGGTTGTGGGGAGGAGATGAGCCAGTCAGGGTGCAGGGTAGCAATGATGAAACATACAACTTTCCTCTAGTTCTTAAATGCTTCCTCTGTTCGCACTATCATGATCCCAATTCTACCTTACAAACTGGCTAGGCCAGAGGATGTACATTGGTACACGGAAACACAGGGAATCCAGGACAGATGACCCCTTCAGGACCAGTGGTGAGAGTGGTGATGCCTGGAGGGTGGAGGGAATGTGGGGTGGAAAGGGGGAACCGATTACAAGAATCTATGTATAACTTCCTCCCCAGGGGGATGGATGACAGGTAAGTGAGCGAGGTGACACTTTGGACAATGTAAGATATGACAGAATAAAAATAATTTATGACTTATGAAGGGTTCATGAGGGACGGGGAAGATGGAGGGAGGGAGAAAATGAAGAGCTGATATTAAGGGTTCAATTAGAAGGCAAATGTTTTGAGAATGATGATGGCCACAAATGTACAAATGTTCTTGACACAATGGATGTATGTATTGATTGTAAGAATTGTACTTGCCCCCAATAAAATGATTAAGAAAAAATATGTGGTCCCTTCTTAAAAATGAATTGAGTAACTGGTAAGATGAGATATTTAGCTATAATATTTCAAATGATTTTTTATGCCTAACACTATTTTCTCAAAATTAGATCTTATTTTATTTTGAACTTTTTATCTTTATTGTTGATGTTAATAATATTTTAATCCAGATTTTCCAAGCTTATTGTAAACACCTTTTTGTGTGTTTCTACTCCCTCACTATTGCCATGCTCATCCAGAAAGCCACCAGTTTAATCAATTTTTCCTTTTCAGTTGGAATTGACTTGATGGCATTGATTTTGTGTTAATTTCCTACATGTAATTGTTCACTTTCTTACTACCATATAGATATTTCATCCATAATTAATATATCACTGAGCTTTGAGAGTAGTGTTCTACCTGGTCTTCAAAAGCTCTCCCACTTAACTTTATCACCCCTTGCATTGTTGGCAGATTAGGCAAGCACTGGATTAATTTGTCATTCCCTAGCTAAAATATTCACTGTTTCCTTTGTGCTGACAGGATAAAATTCAATCTCTTATCACGAGCTATAAAACTCTTTAATGTTGGTCTCAAACTACTTGTAAAATTTTATGTCTAGCTAATGCCAACCAGATTCTCAATTTCAACATCTACCAAAAGAAAAAAAATTCTATCCAAATCTCATGTGTGTTGTACATTAGTCCTTTTGTTAAACTTTTCCTCAACTTAAAATGCAGCTTCTGAGCTGGCCTATCAAGAACCTTGTCCACCAAGAAGTCTCCCTAGATCGCTTCTATGCATCTATCTCTTCCCAATCTGTGGCATCAAGTTTACTTGCTTATTTTATTTGAAAATTACTTTAACTTTTTATTATATATTTCTAACATTTATCTTTCAAGATTTAAAAGCTAGGATTTGGAAATCCATTTCCTTAATTTAACACAACTCATGTGTTTCAGATTTATGATTTTGATCATAAATATGGAGAAATTTTATGGAACGTGCTTACTAAGTATCTAAGGCACAATAAAGACTCAATCGGTGTTGGAATTGATTACTGCTGTCATCATTATTATGAATGTGTCATTTAAATTTGAGGGCTCTTTACACCACAAAGCCTAATTTGTGGTTGCTTTAAGTGCCATCTAGTCTGTCCCAGTCAGAGCCATCTTTATACACAGCAGGACAAAACTCTGTCGGATACAGCACCATCCTCAAAATTACTCTTTGGGAGACCCTTGCTGAAGTCACTGTGTCAATCTACCTCTTTGAAAGTGCTCCTCCTTTTACCAAGCAGGGTGTCCTTCTGACAGGACTGATTCCCCCCTAATAATCTGTCCAAAGAGCGGCAGAGAATCTCCATGCTGGCTTCTAATAAACATGCTGGCTGCAATTATTCCAAGGCAAATTTATTTGTCCTTCTGACAGACCAAGGTATTTGATTATTCCTCATCAACACTATAATTCAAATGTATCAATTCTTTTAGTCTTCCTTGTCCATTGTCCAAGTTCCATATGCCTCTAAAGTGATTGAAAAACGCCATGGTGTGGATCAGGCTCACGTTAGTTCTCAAAGTGAAACTCTTGCTTTTCCAAACTTTAAAGAAATTCTGTGCAGCAAATCTGCTCAATGCAATATGTTGTTTGATTTTTTAACTGTTGTTTCCATGAGCTTAGTGGATCAAAGTAAAGTGTAATTCTTGACAACGTCTCTTTCCTCCATTTATCATAATGCTTTCCATTGGTTCAGTTGGAAATATTTTTGTTTTCTTTACACTGAGTTGCAATCTAAATTGAAGAAATCAACCTTTAATGCTCACTGGCCAATACTTTAAGTCCTCGTTGTTTTCAGTAAGCAAGTTTGATTCATTTAAAAATCATAGGCTATTTGTGGTAGTTACATATTCTGGTGTCAACTTGAGACTATTTATAGTGATGGCGTGGAGCTTAGCCTGCCCATCAGGTTGTAGCTTGATGACCCCATTTGGAGACCCTATGGAGATAAATAGCTCACTGGAGGCCAGGTCATATACTCTGCTTGTATTCCTGCTGACAAGCCACATGGAGACCCCCTAATGGAACCAGAGCCTTGGAGCTAGAGGAGCCACATGGAGACCCAAACCAGCGCTGAGATGCTTCCACTGCCACTGCATCCACCAGACTTTTCACTCACTGGCCTGTGCTCTTCCTGCTCTCAGTGTCATTGCATGTATTGCTTGAGTCTGAAGAGAAAATTATAGACTGATATTGGCATATGGGCTAATAGCAGAGTTATGGACTTGATCTGGACTGGGCTGGGATGTTGTTTTTGTCTTGTTTTGTTTGTTTGTCTCTTATTTCTTTTTTATCGTTTTATTAGGGGCTCATACAACTCTTAATACAATCCATACATACATCAATTGTGTAAAGCACATTTGTACATTCATTGCCCTAATCAATCTCAATACATTTGCTCTCCACTTAGGCCCCTAGCATCAGGTCCTCATTTTCCCCCCTCCCTCCCCACTCCCCACTCCCTCATGAACCCTTGATAATTTATTCCTTTGTCATATCTTGCTCTCTCTGACGTCTTCCCTCACCCACTTTTCTGTTGTCTGACCCCCAGGAGGAGGTCACATGCAGATTCTTGTAATCGGTTCCCCCTTTCCAACCCACCCTCCCAGTATCGCCACTACCCTCCCAGCATCGCCACAAGATGTTATCTTAATTTACAACTACTCTTTGATATAAAGTTCTCTATTACACACATATGAGCATCTATGATTTTGTTTCTCTAGTCAACCCGGACTAATACACTATTAATAATCCTTCAGCCAAGCCTATAGACACCTTCTTCTTCATATAGTCTAATTCTTGAACTATTTGCTCAGCATAAAGATTGAATACATATGGGGAAATGATACATCCCTGTTGCACACCTTTCCTGGTTTAACCCCTGCAGCATTCCCTTGTTCTGTTCAAACGACTGCCTCTTAATCCATGTACAAGTTCCAAATGAGTATCATGAAGTGTTCTGGAATTTCCACTTTGGCAATGTTAAAGCATAGATTACTATCCACACAATTGAATGTCTTTGCATTGTCAATCAAGCACTAGTAAAATATTTTGGTATTATCTGCCTTCTGCCAGAGCCATCTGATTTTATTCCATGTCCTCTTCTGAATCTGACATAAATTCCAGACAGCCCCATGACAATATACTGCTGCAATGGTTATTTATTTATCTTTTGCACAACTTTATTTGCATGTTATGCTAGGCCAGTTTGACTAGAGAAACAAATCAAGTTATATATGTGTAAAGAAGAGCTTTATATTAAGGATTAATTATATACCAAGAAATCACCCCAGTCTAGGTCAACTAAGTCCACAAATCCGGTATGAGTGAATACGTCCCCTACAGACTTACGCAGTCACATACAATAATGCAGAATGCAGGAATATCATAGGATGGTGTTTTCAAAGGCATGTGGATCCAAACTTGGTGGAAAATATCACAGGCCTCCAGCAGCTCGCCGAGTCAGCAAGCAGGAAGGTAAAAGGAAAGAGAGAGAGAGAGAGAGAGAGAGAGATCTCAGTCACAACTCCAGGTGAGGTCATCAGGCTACAACCTGATTGACAGGCTAAACTCCACCCCTACACATTTATATAGCTTCATGTTTACAAGGAAATTATCTAACTACTACACATGTGATTACTGATACTCTTTGGTAATTCTGCACTCAGGTGAGTCACCTTTCTTTGCAACGGGCCCAAAGATGGATCTCTTCTAGTTGGTTGACCAGTTAGCTGTCTTCAATTTTTTTGTCATAAACTAGTGCTTCCAGCTCTGCCTAACTTGGGAGGCATAGCCATTGGCATTCTGCCAATTCGTGGCGCCATGTTTTTCACGAATGCCTTCAGCACAGTTTGGTTTTCCTCATTCATTGGTTCTTGATCCTATGCTACCTCTTCATATGGTTGGGCACAGATCAGTTATTTTTGGTTCCATGGGACCATTCCTCCCATGTTCTTATGATGTTTCCTTTCAATGCATCAACATTGATTTCATTATTTCCAATAGAATCCTACAATAATACAACTTGCCTCTTGAGTTCTTCTTTAGTTCCATCACCTTGAGCTATGGGGAGGCTTTTGTCTCTTTGATGATTTTACTCCAGGTCTCTGAACATTTCATTATAACACTGTACTTTGTCTTCCCAAGGGATCCTTTGAAAGTCTCTGTTCAGCATCTATACGTCACCATTTCTTCCTTTTATTTGGGCTACTCTGTGTTCAAGAGCAACTTTCAGAGTCTCGTATGGCATCTGCTTTCACCTGTTCTTTCATTTGTGTCCTTTTAATGACCTTTTGCTTGTTTGTAGATGATGCCCTTGATGCCACCCCACACTTTGTCAAGTTTTCTGTTATTAGTGTTCAATTCATCAATTCTGTTCTTGAAATGTATTCTGAATTTAAGTGGAATACACTCAAAGTCATAGAATAGTTCTTATAGATTTATTTTAATATTATAAAGCTTCAACCTGAACTTCCGTAGGAGCAATTCATAGCTGTTTCCACAGTCAACCTCTGGCCTTGTTTTTGCTGATGATATCGAGCTTCTTGGTTGTACCTTCTCACCAAGCTGAACCAAATTCATTATCATGGAACTGATGTAGACTCACACGACTTTTGAAGACAGGGCAGAACTGTCCCGGTGTCTTTCTCCCATGGAGTGAGTAGCCTCGCTTATCTCGGCACAATTCATAACCACGATGTGACCAATTGATTGCTGTGTATTTTATCTTGTGAGGTCTGCATTTATATGGTTGATGAAAGGTATTTGCAATGCAGCAGTTGTTGGTCTTGAAATTTTTATCAGGCAATCTCCAGTTCCATTTATATCACAAGGTCAATTTTTTAACTACTGATCCCTCCTCTTTTTTTCCAACTTGAGTATATCTCAATCGCCAATAATTAACAATGTATCTTGATTGCATGTTTGGTCAATTTCAAACTGAAGAAGTTAGAGAATTCTCCAGAGTCTTCATCATTAGCTTTAGTGTTTGGCATGTCTATTTGAATAATAGTGTTAAAGGAACTTCATTGTAAATATATGGATACTATCCTATCATAGGCAGATTTGTATTTCAAGATAAACCTTAAAATGTTCTCTCTCTCTCTCTCTCTTTGCGTTACTGCAATGTCATTTATCATGCGTTTGTCACTCCCAGCAGAGTAAACAATACTGTCCAACTCACACCAGCCTAGGTCCGTCCATCTCCCTCTAGGAAAGCCTAACATGTCCACCTTTGGCCATTTTTTAGATATTTACGTTTTAGATATTTTGGGCAATTTTCTTAGATTCATATTTGGGCATTACATCTTCTGATTATTCTTCTCATTTTGAGTCATGACACATTAGCAAATAAGGTTCCCCAAAATTCTGCTCCATCCATGTCATTCATATCTATTCTATTGGAAGAGACTGAACTCTCTCTGTCATAACTTGAGGGCCTTTCAGTCTGAGGGCCTCCTCTATCTCTGACAATGTTCATGCTGCTTGTTATAAGCTCTTCGGTGGCTACTAACTCAGACGTGCAGTCTCGTCCTTCTTCCGAGCCTGTCCCCGTCTATTCTCCATCTGGAAACTGCTGGAACCTGCTGGCCCTCCTGGAGGCTGAGGTACTGGTGGCCCAGCTTCTAGCAGCGCGGCAACATAAAGCAACTACAGTGCCGTGAATGGAGAGACTAGTCGTTATTATTAAGATACTAATGAAAGTGATAGTAAATAGCAGTGCTGCTTTCTTCAATCTGAAAAGCTTATTTAATAATTTCCTATGAATACTAGTTTATTTTAATCATTTTATTGGGGCTCATACAATTCTTATCACAATCCACACCTACATCCATTGTGGCAAGAACATATGTACATTTGTTGCCATCATTATTCTCAAAACATTTGCCTTCTACTTGAGCCCTTAATATCTGCTGCTCATTTTCCCCTTCCCTCCCTACTCCCCCCACCTCATGAACCCCTGAAGTGAAAAAACATGCATACTTACACATATGCTAATCTATACTTATTCCATAGATCACCAGTACACACACACTCATACATGCACACACACACTTGACATTACGGCATCCCTTTGCCCACCAAAGGAGCCCTGGTGGCATAGTGGTTACAAGGTGGGCCATGATCTGCAAGGTCAGCAATTCAAAACCACTAGCTGCTCGGAGGAAAGTCGCAAAGGGCGTTCTAGCCTGTTCCTACAGGGCTGCTCTGAGTGGATGGTGACTCAGTGGTAGTGAATCGAGTTGAGTTTTGCCCATCAGTGTTACTTGTTCGCAGGCAAGGCCTCTTTTGCCCTCAGCTTTCCAGTCTGTAATCAGGAAGTTTGAATTTGAGTGATTTTTTTTTAATGACTTTCTCTAAGCAATTTATTTGTGAATTATTTTTTTATTGTGATTTGGGTGAAACTTTACAGAGCCAATTGATTTACCATTCAACCATTCATACACCTTTTGTTTTGTGATACTGATTTCAATCGCCTCAATATAACAATACCTTTTTTGCATCCTCTGTATTTCCTCGTTCCATTTGTCCTTTTTCTCCTACCCCTGCCTGCTTTCTGAACTTTATCCAAGGGACAACGCTGCCATTCATGATCTCATTTGCATGAGTTTCTAAGGAGTGAGCGCTTCCCTGGTATTACTGTCTACCTTCTAGGCCTGCTTCTGGTTTAGCCAGAAGCTGAGGCAAGGGATCAGAGTTTGTCACTCTTTCCACTGCTAACACTGTACGTTTCCTGCATCATTTTCCACAATGTCTCCAAATGTATCGTTCTGACTCATAGTAGGTATTCAATAAATAACTGAAGGGGTTAACAGCATGAATAAAGTTAACTTCTGATTTTATTACCAGAAATCCCTCCAACAGATACAATGCCTCCAAGTACAATAAAAAAAAAATCCCGTTTCCCAGGTCTACATAAATAAATGTAAACATTTAAAAATAAAATTAATATAGAAGATTATTACACAACCTCCTTGATGGGAACTTTCCAGAACCCCAAGGTACACATGTATCCACTTGCCAATGTACAGCTCCTCATCCATAGGATCTCCCTACTATAAGCACTACAACTGGTCTGCATCCCGCCTCACCTCAGGGGATTATGTCATGATTGCAGCAGGCAGGAGTGAAAAGAGACTTGGAAGAATGCTTGGCGCATCATAAACACAGGAAATAACGGAGTCCACTTTACTGTGCCAATGAATCTGTGTGTTCCTGTTCTCCAAGGTACGTGCCTCTCCATGTGCGCAGTAGTGAAGTGTGAGGTTAACATAGGACAAGGTTATCCTTCAACAACTCACCTAGAATCATCCACATTACCCTTAGGCTCTCCCTCAAGACTGTACATGTCTGGCGGTGCGAGCACATTCTATTAAGATGATATCCATAACATTGTGGTGCCCTTGGGCAGAGAACAGTCTGACTATCATAGGAGAGAGATTTCAGGTCACCCTTCCATTTCTTTAAATCAACTACTAGGATGAAGCTCAAACACCTTTTGGTGTTTAAGTTCCATGGTAGTTAGACTTTCTTCTTTACCATAGCCTCATCCATTTTAATTCATATATATATATAAATCATATATATATATATAAACACACGTATATAAAATCCATCATCGACAACATTTTATCATCACCTAAAATACTGTAATATAATAACATGGTAATATAGTGATAATATCACATTTATATAAAATACTGGCTATATGCATTTGGGCATATTATATAATATTAATTTTAGAATAAGGTCATTGAATTTCTAAATTATTACCTAATGTCTGTTTTAGTTTCTTATGGCTAGATTATATACTAACTCCTTTTGCTTATTGAAAATCTCTACCTATATTCCAAGTGGATAAATTGAGTAAAATATCGCTTAAGTAAAAAAAAATTTAAGAGTTATAAAATGTTTTACCTAAAATATTGGGATTATTCAAAGGTTTGGCAGTTATCAGAGAAAACTTCAGAAGGAGATGTTTTGTAGGCTGAGCATCTAAGGAGACCACACACCCACTGAGGATACTTGTAGGAGGTTCCCAGTGAAAAATAAATTTGAGATAGGAAACAATGGAGCTTATAAAATGAAAGAAACTGCTGATTTATAATGAATTATGAGAAAAGAGGTAAAAAAAAACCAAACTCTCTACCATGGAGTTGATTCATACTCAGAGTGACCCTATAGGACAAAGCAGAACTGTACCTGTGGGCTCCCAACTGTGGATCTTCATGGGGGAGGAATCTTCATACTCCCACTGAGGTATGGCTGGTGGTTTTGATTGCTGATCTTGCAGTGAGAAATCGGGTTCATTGCTCACTAGGCCAGGAGTCAAGGAAATGTATATATATATATATATATAAATGAGAGTCCAAAGATAAATTTAACAAAGTTGGCCTTCATATAAGGCACAAAGTACCCCTATGGAGAAATAAAGTTTCTCCAAGTTTCATCCAAGTTTCACTTTCAGAAAAATTTCCTTATAGCAATGAATAAATGGAATGACTTATAGAAATTGCTATCATATATATTATATGTGTGTACGGTTGTCTTTCTAAATCCTCAAGGGGTTCTTGTGAATCACAATAACAACTCCACTATCACCCATCACATGCGCACGCACACACACACACGTAGAAGAAGAGAAACCAAAATAATCATACATTTTTTGATTCTTTGTAATGAACAAATTACCTTAGGCACTAGTGAAATTATGTGAGTTATGTTTCCATTAAACATCATGGAAGAGAGAAGATGGCGTCCAGTTAGATTTACCCGCTTGGAGCTCCTGCTGCCAGACCAGAAAGCTGGGAGGTAAGGCGAAGGAGACTGGGAGGCAGAGTCCTAAAATTAGAATCAGGGTACTGGGGTCTGTCGTGAACCCTGCTTTTTTAAATTTTCACTCACAAAGCAAACCGAGAACACACTGAATCGCTCTAGGTTCGGTGTCCTGAGGTCGTGGGCTCCAGCCGAGCAGCTACCAGCACCCCTAGCTCGACAGCGAGTAGCAACTTCCCCAGGTCCATGCCCCAAACGGGTCATAATCCCAGACTCAAGGAGAACCTCTGAAAGTCCCAGGACCCCACAGCACAGCTCCCCGCACTGTAAACTGCCTTGAGCTCATAGCCTGGGGGTCCGGGTCGGTGTGGGAAGCCATAGATTTAGAGCCATGGAAAAGACATAAGGAAATTTACCTGGGTCAGATCACGGTGGAATTCAGTTCCAGGTGGCCAAGAAGAAAACACCCTCCCTGAGAAGGCAGGTGCCCTCTCCCCAGTGACCCTACAGGCAGCTGAGGAGGTCCTGCATGTCCTCCGGGTGACTGTGCCCTGCGGCCCTACCAAGGCAGCTGTACCAGTGATCCCCAGCGCTCAACACCGCTGCAGGCATCGCTGCCTGGCCGCTCTCGTGATCTTGCCTTGGAGGATAATCCCGCCCATGTGAATGTCTTAGCATACACGTGTGAGCTGTTCTGTTGCTTTTTTTTTTCATTTTTGAAACATCTCAACCAGTATTCCATCAATTCCTATAGCCTTGCTTTTCACCAATGCCTTCAATGCATCCTGGGTTTTATATTCACACATCCACTACATACTTTCACATACCTATCTGGTGCTGTTTCAGTTATACTGGTCTCTTTTCTCTCCTTCCACAAATGAAGCTAGGCCTTCTCCCTTTATGCTGATGCTGGTGAGGAAGTGTTGGACTGTTTGCCTCAAGGTAAGTGGTTCAAGCCTACCAGCTTCTCTGAGGGAAAAAGATGAGGCTGTCTGCTCCTGGAAAGATTTAAAGCCTCTGAAACTCATCGAATAGAGTCAGTAGGAGTCAGAATCCGTGTGATGGCATGACTACTTCTGTCGCCTTCCCGAGGCCCACTGTGACCCCCACTTAAATCCCACGCTTCCTGGGCTCTAAAACCAGTGATCACACTCATCTTCACTCTGTTGCTTTAGAGTACACTGTCATTTCTAAATTTGTTCATTGATTATTGATCTCTTCCCTATACTAATGCAAGGTTCATGGGAACAAGGATTCATGTGTTGTTGCAATTCTGTTCGGTGATGTGTTCCAAGTGCCTAGGCCATTCGCAGGTACATAAGAGATGCTAAATACTTGTTGAAGTAGTATATTAATTTAGGTTTACTCTAGAAAACAACTGTACACAAATGAAAAGACTCCATCAGAGGTACTGAATTCACACATTAGGAAATGCACCTGGACAGTTTATTTAAGGTAGATCGCTTTTTGTTGGCAATGGTAATGTTGAAAGGTATTTGGCTTTCTTCCTGTAATGGCTCATCCAATTTGTAAATGCAACGAACCTCTGCACTTGCCATTTTAATATTTTATTGTTCACTCTCCTTGATCATGCACTGTTGTAAATGC